>NW_027361932.1:13337500-14022500 GCF_039654945.1 Dendrobates tinctorius
GTCTCCTTTCTCTGCGCCATTAGGGATAGCTCTGTGGGGCTGGAGCTGTTCTCTAGTCGATTCCACAAAAACTGAGACACAGTCCGGTTCAACTTCAACATGAGAAATTTTACTTGAACAACTTGGCAGCGCATTCTCTTCAGTACTAACATCATCAGCAAGTTCCATGCAGTTCCCATCCTGCTCCTGCCCTGCACTCAGATCCACGTCCTCAAGTACATTCCTGGGTAGTAGCGCCCTAGGCAGTACCGCAGTGTCCACCCTGCTCAGACTCACTGTGCTTGGGAATCCCTTAGTCCATTTCACCTCGGTCCTAATGGCATCTTCCCATGCAATGATCTGCCACATGCTGAACAATCTGCACCTTGTACTTCTCTGGACCGCTTCCTTTCTCCAGCTGTGAACTGATGCAGTCCCGCTGCTTGACACCATACTTCTGTCCTATAGACACTGAATGGCTGAGCTTCTTCTTATAATGTTACGTGGCTGCTGCGTTGTCCGGGGCCTATAGCCCAGGTGGACGCACCCTGGCCCCATCTGACTCTAACTCTTACTGTCTCTTACTTTACCACACAGCTGCCCCTCCTATATTAACCATTTCCTATCCTTATTCCTATATTATACACTATACACTAACTGGAAGCCTTGAATACTATAATGCCCCCATCTAGTGGCTATTATTAGTAACCACGCTTACCCTGTTCTAATAATACAATAACACATCATTATACACAGTTTACATCAGGGTAATACACATTCATGTGTCGCAATACCAACAAAGCATAATGGTAAACCACACATTTAAAGTGTAGCAGTACCGATCCATAGTATAGTTAATGTGACGTTAGAAAGGATAACATAATATACTTATTACACAGTATGCTATACAAAAACAGATGTACTAATTACACAACAGTACCAGGATGGCGGGTACGTCATACATAGCACATCCCTACAATTAAAGAAGCACTCCTCCTCCTCCCATAAAAGTGTTTATCCTTTTAATATACTGCAGTCATATTATACAGCACTGTGTACTTACGATTGCACATTTTGCTCTTCTGCTCAGCTAATTCTTCTCATTTCTCTGCTCTCTGTAGCAACAGCAAGTCTCTTTTCCTTGCATGAATCATTCCTCTCTTCTTCCCTGGCCCAGGGGACGTACTAAAAAGAATGAAAAAAAAAATAAAAAATAAAAAGAATGAACATAATAACATACAGGTCCAAAAATATGCAGAGGTATTGTAGATTTCTTATGCATCTTGGATATGAAATGAACATAAAATATATGTAGATAATAGTGGAATGAACACATATCCCATATAAACAGGGGTATATTATATTCTCTGTTCTTGATAGGTGGGGAATGAACATGAAATATATGTAGATAATAGAGAAATGAACACATATCCCATATAAACAGGAACACACGTGGACAAAATTGTTGGTACCCCTCATTTAATGACAGAAAAAAACACAATGGTCACAGAAATAACTTGAATCTGACAAAAGTAATAAATAAAAAATACATGAAATTGAACAAAGGAAAGTCAGACATTGCTTTTCAGCCATGCTTCCACAGTATTTTAGAAAAGATAAAACTCATGAAATAGGCCTGGACAGACATGATGGTACCCTTAACTTAATATTTTGTTGCACAACTGTCATGATCCAGGCTGGATCTGACAGTTTAAATGCACAAATTGAACGTTTTTTCCTTTGGCTTGGTGCCAAAGTGGGTTGATTGCCTCCGGTGGCCATTAGAATTATTACACGTGGTGTTGTGCATTTTACGTTGCCCCGGTGGTGGTTAGTGGTAGTGCACTTTAGTTTCTTTGGTTTAGTGCTGCCAAAGTGATGTGATTGCCCCAGGTGGCCATTAGAATTATTACACGTGGTGTTGTGCATTCTAAGTTGCCCCGGTGGTGGTGAGTGGTAGTGCACTGTAGTTTCTTTGGTTTAATGTGCACTTAATTACAAATCAGGTGTTAGGCTCTGTATACGAGAGCCAGGTGTGTTCATTCACTGTTGGTGATATTGTGTGTTCATTTGGCAAGTAAGCCTGGGGGAGGAAGGAGCTGAACATGAGTCCTGCGCAGCCCAGCCAGAGGGGACGAGTGGCAGCTAGGTGGTCTGCAAGAAGGACTGGCATGGTGTGGTGGAGTCACAGTTTATGGTGTTGGCAGGAAGTGCTTGCATGGCTTGGTGGAGTGACGACTATGGAGAGAGTTGCACTCAGCATGCGGGACTTGGTTACTGAGAGCTGGACTCAAGCATGCTTGACTTTTTGGGCAGGAGCTGAACTCATCTTTGGGACTCTGTTACTGGACTTCTGCAATTGGTGGTGGACTCTGCTCCAAGGCTGCACTATGGTGAAGGATCCAGTTACGGTGATGGATCCGGGTGGCGGAGAAGATGCACGCAGGTGGTGGGCTCTGTTGCTAGGAGTGTACGCAACAGAGCAAAGCTAAGTGGTGTTTCCCCTGTTTTGTCATCTTTCCTCATGTGTGTTTCAGTGCAGTGGTGGGATTAGTTTCCGCACCGACCAATTCCCTAGTGAGGGTTTAGGTCAGGGCGAGCTAGGGTTTTTAGGTTCCTGTTGCGCGCCTGGTGCGTAATCGGCATAGGGAACGTTAGGAGTGCACGGACACTGGCTCAGGGGAGCTCAAGAGGACTCCACTTCCCTATTCCCTGTCTCAGGGCCCACCATTGTTAATGTTTCCCAGGTTTCCCTTATTGCTTAAATTCGCCAGTTGAAGGTGGTGTATCCAGCTGCACGTGTTTATTATTTAAATTCGCCCCATTGGAGGCGGTGTATCCAGGGTCACGTGTGTCACATGGGTTCGCCTTGCGGTACTCGTTGCGTCCAGACACGCGTGACCATAACAACAACCTTTTAAAGCAATCACTGCAATTAAACGATTCCTGTAACTGTTAGTGTGACTTCTGCACCTCTTGACAGGTATTTTGTCCCACTCCTCAAGAGAAAACTGCTCCAGTTGTCTCGGTTTCCTTTTCCAGACGGCATGTTTCAGCTCTTTCCAAAGATGCTCAATAGGATTTAGGTCAGGGCTCATAGAAGGCCACGTCGGAATAGGCCAGTGTTTTCCTCTTAGCCAGTCTTGGGTGTTTTTAGCTGTGTGTTTTGGGACATTATCTTGTTGCAAGACCTATGACCTGTGACTGAGACCAAGCTTTCTGACACTGGGCAGCAAATTTGTCTCTAGAATCCCTTGATATTCTTGAGATTTCATTGTATCCGGCACAGATTCTAGACACTCTGTGCCAGATGCAGCAAAGCAGCCCCAGAATATAACAGAGCCTCCTCCATGTTTCACAGTAGGGACAGTGTTCTTTTCTTGATATTCTTCATTTTTCTATCTGTGAATATAGAGCTGATGTGCCTTGCCAAAAGTTCCATTTTTGCTCATGTGTCCATAAGACTGTAATGAATGGGTCACCGAGGAGGATAGCAGGCCAGGCTAAGCCACAGAAAGCCAGAGAGGTTGGTAACTAAGCGGATGCAGACCCCTGATCCTGTCCACACAACTAACAGTAGCCGTGAAGCGTACCTATGATGATCCTAGACGCCTCGGCACAGCCGGAGAACTAACTAAGCCTAAAGCAAGAAAGGGGAAATCTAAACTGCCCCGGAGCAGACCCCAAAGGAATAGATAGCCCCCAAACATATATTGTCGGTGAGACAAGATGAAAACACAAACGCAGGCAGAAAAATAAACTGAGCAAACGATGGGGCCCACACTGATTAGACAGGACAGGAAAGGAAAGACACTGTCTGCAATCACACAAAAAACCATGCAAAAAGTCCAACACGTCTGATGCACAAAACACTGAAGTCGCACGACTTCACCCCCCCACTATATCAGCACTCTGGTATATTCTGAAAGCAAAGCAAAAAGAGACCAATATAAAAGGGGACAAAACAAACTGGCACATGCAGTAACCTATGGGCGGTGATTCAGCACAGCCCCAGCCGGAGCTAGCTGACCCACACAAAGCAGAGATAAACAAAACCAGATGAAATGCAAACAGAATAGCAAATGAACCACTTAGCTGAACATGCAGGGAAAGAGCAGGAGACATCAGACCTCAGGAGGCACAGGAAAAAAATCACCAGCAGGGATAGAGAGAGTCAGCTGTCTTAAATCCCAATCAGAATCCCCAGATCTCCAATCGTCTTCCTCATTATCAGGTGGCAAGCCTCTGTCAATCAGATCAGCTCCACTACCTCCAGTAACCACCAGAGGGAGCCCAGAAAGAGAACTCTCAATCTGACCAGCTCCACTATCTTTAGTAATCACCAGAGGGAAGCCAGAGAGAGAACTCACAACAGTACCCCCCCTTGAGGAGGGGTCACCGAACCCTCATCCACCCCACCAGGCCGGTCAGGATGGGCCCAGTGAAAAGCACAAACCAACCTTTCGGCATGAATGTCAGAAGCAGAGACCCAAGAATTAACCTCATGGCCATAACCCTTCCATTTGTTCAGGTACTGGAGTCTCTGTCTAGCCAAACGAGAATCCAATATTTTCTCTACCTCATACTCCAAATTTCCTTTAACCAATACAGGGTCAGGAGGCGCCACCATGGGTACTACTGGCTCTACAAATTTCTTCAACAAGGATTTATGGAATACGTTATGAATCTTAAACGTAACTGGAAGAGCCAAACGGAAAGAAACGGGATTAAGGATTTCCAAAATCTTATAAGGTCCAATGAATCTTGGCTTGAATTTTGGAGACGCAACCTTCATAGGAATATTTTTTGAAGACAACCAAACCATATCACCCACTTTAAACCGGGGACCAATGGTCCTATGCCGGTTGGAAAACCGTTGGGCTTTTTCCTGAGAGTGGGACAACTTATCCACCACTTGGTCCCAAATCTGCTGCATTCTCTCTACCACAGAAACCACACTTGGGCAGGCCGAAGATTCCACCTGCCCTGAAGAAAATCGAGCATGAAACCCAAAGTTACAGAAAAAGGGCGACATCAAAGTGGCAGAACTAGCCCTATTGTTTAGCGCAAATTAGGCCAAGGGCAAAAATGAAACCCAGTCATCCTGATCAGCAGATATGAAACATCTCAAATAGGATTCCAAAGTCTGGTTTGTTCTCTCAGTCTGCCCATTGGTCTGAGGATGAAATGCAGAGGAGAAAGATAACTGAATTCCCAGTTTGGAACAAAAAGCTCTCCAAAATCTGGAAACAAACTGGACTCCTCTGTCCGACACAATGTTCTCAGGAATCCCGTGCAACCGAACCACCTGTTGTAAAAACAAGGGCACCAACTCAGAAGAAGATGGCAGCTTTGGGAGTGGTACAAGATAGACCATCTTAGAAAATCTATCACAGATCACCCAGATAACAGTCATTCTCAGAGAGACAGGAAGATCAGAAATAAAATCCATTGAGATATGAGTCCTCCTGGGCACCGGCAGGGGCATCAACAACCCACTAGAACGAGAACAGGGCTTGGACCGAGTTCAACTGTAGTCACAGGAACATGAAGCTGCTTGGAGATGGTCTTATAACTTTTACTTTTAACATGTTTGTCTATAATTTTCTTTCTAATCTCCTGAGACAACTCTTTCCTTCGCTTCCTCTGGTCCATGTTGAGTGTGATACTCTCTGTGCTGTTTGGTGACATGGTGTGTATCTGTAGCCCTATATAAAGGCCCACTTACTGATTCCAAGATTGTAGACACCTGTGGTGCTAATTAGTGGACACACCTTGATTTCACATATCCCTTTTGTCACATTATTTTCAGGAGTGCCATCATTTCTGTCCAGGCTTATTTCATGAGTTTTATTTTTTTTTAAATTATGTGGAAGCATGGTTGAAAAACAATGTCTGACTTTCATTAGTTCATTTCATAGATTTTTTATTTATTATTGCTTTTATCAGATTCAAGTTATTTCTGTGACCACTGTGGGTTTTTCTGTTATTAAATGAGGAGTACAAACAATTTTCACCACGTGTGTATACATCATATTCCCTGAGCTTGGTAGTTAAGGAATGAACATAAAATTTAAGTAGTGTGGAAGGTTGGCTCACTCAGCTGCTCCTCGAGGTAGACACAGGACTACACTACGGGTGTTCCTTGTTCGGATCGAGCAAATTGGAATACTCTGGTACTCGGACAGAACAACAAGCTCATTGTAAGTCTATGGGAGATCCGAGCATTTTTACCGTATTTCCCCCCCCCCCCCCCGGGTGTCCCTTCAAGGTCTAAAAACAACAGAAAATCATGGCAACATTGCTCAAAGACCACGGGAGCATCATGGCACCTGCCCCTGGAAGCATTTCTCACTCTTAGGTCACAGCTCTAAACAATGTTGTCAGAGTTTCATGCCCTTTTTACAGGTGCACCCATAAACCTACAAAAACTAAACCAAATGAAATTTGTTGGGAAATATGTTAAGGAACATCCTTTCCAGGTTAATGACTTTTATCCAAGCCAAAATAATTAAACCAAAACAAAAATGTTCCTTTAGCATTTCTTTCACCCAAACACAAATGCATTCACTGGGAAATTTCATTGTAACATTTAACAACCCTAGCTAGCCATGTGGTGTGTGAGTGTGACACATAAGCAGACACATCTTGTTTCATTTATGAAGGAGGGACTCAAAGTCACAGAGCCTATTTTTACAGGGGCATTAGGCAGCATTAATCTTCTTAAAGGGCCATTATTAAACAGTGGGTCTCCCATGCTGTTATTGTCTATGCAGTGAGTGGATGGGCAGTCAAGAATTATGACGCACCCCAATACCCCTTTCAGGAGAGGTACAGGAGGGCTTCCTGAAAAAATGTTACCTTGAATGCAAGGCCTGGCCTGCCCCAAAGTTACATGCACCCCAATTAGCCTTTCAACCCACACTGGATGGGCACAGGAAAATCCACTTTACATTATTCATTTTGTACTCAAATACTCTTTTCTTATGCATTGACTGCAAGGCCTGCCCTGCTGCCAAGTCATATGCACCCCAATAAGCCTCTGAACCCAGGTACTGGTTGTGTTTTTTCAGCCAAGGGAGGCCTAAAACAATAGGTACTGGCATCCCCTCCAAAACGTAGCATGACAAGGACTCCTCATGATGTCCTATACGCAGATGGATATTCCCTACGACCTGGGTCAAGCTCCCCTGGCTCAGTGGAACAGAGTTCATGGCCTGGACGCTAATAGGTTGGGCTAGCGTCCTACACCTCAGACCATGAGTCTGGACAAAGTGAGCATCCACCAGACTGACTCCTGCTCCGCTGTCCACAAGCACCGGTATCACCTCCGGTATCCCACCAGTCAAGACCTCTGCTGACATGGTACCTTGGGAGGGCAAAATGGAGGAAATGTATACTCCCTAGTCGCCTCCCTCCAAGCGACCAGGGGAGTGCGGCTTCTCAGATGGCACAGATAATTTGGCGCATAATGGGCAAGCCTTCAGGACATGACCAGTCTGCCCACAGTACAAACATGACGACACCACTCCCCGAACCGTAGGCAGCTCCGAATACAAACTAGCTACTCCTACATGCATAGGTTCGTCTGGAGACTTGGCATGAACTGGGCAGGCTCTCATAAAATGGCCTGGCTTCCCACAGGAAAAGCATACCCCTCCACCACGACGAGCCGCAGACATCCACTTTGTATCAACAACACCGGGCTGTCTGGGTTCCTCCGTCCGCACTGGTGGGTCCTCAACCCTAGCGAGGACAACAGGGGGCACTTTTTGTATATGTCTTTCCCTGAGGCGTCAATCCACCTGGATAGCAAGGGGCATGACGGCCTCCTGCGACCTGTGGGCGGCGTACTGCACCAGAGTATCCTGCAACTGTGGAGACAAACCCTGCACAAATTGACTCCTAAGTGCAGGGTCATTCCACTGAGTGTTAGTGGCCCACCTCCTAAACTCTGAGCAGTACTCCTCAGCAACCCGGGCTCCCTGTTTACACCTATGGAGTCAGGATTCCGCCAGGGTGACGCCATCAGGATCCCCATACACGAGTGCCAAAGTCGCAAAAAACTCCTCCACGGACACCAATGATGGAGAATCGTCTGGTAGGGAGAAGGCCCAGGATTGGGGATCCCCTTTAGGAAGGGACATAATGATTCCCACCCGTTGCTCTTCACTCCCTGATGAACGAGGGCGCAGCCTGAAATATAATTTGCAGGCTTGTTGAAACACCAAGAATTGATCTCTCCCTCCAGAAAATCTGTCAGGGAGGGATATCTTGGGTTCTGGCTGAGCCTGTCTCTGAACCAAGCCCCCAAAGCCCACCAACTGCTGCAGTTGCTGCACCAACTCACCGCGCAGCCCCCTAATTTCCTCAGTAAGGGTCTGCAGCATTTGGGCAAAGGTCTGAACTGGGTCCATGGCTCAGCAGGAAAAAAAAAGTTGTCGGTTGGTGATAATGTCACGTTGACCCGTCTTGTGTGACGCGACCAGCAGGCCGGTAACTAAAACAACAAGACGCGGCACGTGATACGGTCCTGTGCGACGTGGCTCGCAGGCCGGTAACTAAAACAACAAGACACGGGGAAACAGTTACAACGGTGGGCCCTGCGATAGGGAAAGGGGACGTGGAGACCTCCTGCAGTCCCCTGAGTCAGTGTCCCTAACACTCCTAACGTTCCCTATGCCGGTTCCGCTCCGGGCGCCGCTCAGTAACCTGTCTCCCTGGCACACCCTACACCTATCCCTTGCTAGGGAGCTGGGTGGCGCAGGCACTGGCCCCACCGCTGTACTAATACACACTAAGGAAAAACACAAACAGGGGAACACCACTTAGCTTTACTCTGTTGCACTTGCTCCTGGCAACAGAGTCCACAACCAGAATGCAGCTCTCCTCCTGAATAGCTGCCACTAAGCTCTGTCAGAGCGACAAGGAAATCCCCTCTGACTCCTTCCCCACCAGGGCTAAGACAGTGCTGCAAGGAACACTCTCCAGCTCCTTCCTCCACCAAGGATGGTTGAAATGAACACTATCACCAACACAGATTGCAACACCTGTGACTCTTTTATAGGTAAGAGCCAGCAATCACACCCGCGTTAAATAATGTGCACTTAACTAAAGAAATCAGAGTGCAATGATGTTCACCACCACCGGGGGCAAACCCAGAACAAACGACACCACAGTGCAATAATCCTAATGGCCACCGGGGGCAAAAAAAAAAAACCTAAGCACAGAAAAAAAAGGTTACCTGTGCTTTATATCAGTCCTGATCCAGCATGGATCATGACAGTCTCATACGGTATATAGGGGGTGTCAGCATATATAATTCTACTTAATATTAAGTTATACAATTATTATTAATATAAAATAATAATTGTAATTAATATATTAATTTTAATATTGAACAGAACTAATTTCAGCTTATTAGATCAGCCCTCCACAACAGTCACGGTCTCTCATGTAGCCCCTCTGGAAAATTAATTGCCCAACCCTGGTATATAGTAACACTGTCTATAGTTTCCTTTCCTATTTACTGGTCAATTATCATACAGTAAAATATCTACCTCCCCATCCACTCATCTATATAATCTAATCTTCTCTACTACTGGGATATATGGGTTATTATTGTGGATTTATCACAGTTCAAATCAGTAGGAACGACTCCGCACTTACATTGCATGGCAATAATGACATTATGGCATTTTGTAAAAGGTTTCAGAGGTCAAGGTGGATAATTAAAGTCCATTTCATTTGTGTGGTAATGAATTGGTTGCATGGCCTAGTCCCTTTACATAACTGCTGCTGCTGCTGCTGCTACTGATGATGTCATGGAATGTTGTGGTTTCTGGCTCCGCCCCCTTGCATTATGACATCACTCACATTCTATAAGGAGCTGCAGAGCTAACATTCCATTAGAGGGTTGCAGTTACTGGAGAGAGAGGTAAGTCGGCTCTATGTCACCTCTTACTGTGTCCTTCATTTTCTTCTATCATCTAGTTCTCATTTATTTTTTAATTCATTAAGTAGCCTTTATTCTATATAATTCAAGCAGGTCCAAAACAAATATTGAACCCCTCAGATTAGGTGATGTCCAGGTCTTACAGAATTTCTTCCAATAGTAAAGAGAGATATAGAATGTGACGGGATTTATCTCCAAGCACAGAAATGATGATTTACCCATTATCCATCACATTTTATTGGTTCCTGGCTTTCTTGCTCATCAGATTCATAGAATAATTCAGCTATAACTGGAACATGACAACGTACAACACCAATGTATATACATATTAGATCCATATATGGTGAAACTATTCAAATACTCCTCCACATTGGTAGGATTCATATTGTTTAATCTCTAGTAAATTGGGCAATGCACTTCAATGGAAGCCAGCAGTAACAGCCAACACTTGGAAGGTCACAGAATGCTGAGGTTGTTGGTTCCGCACCCATTGGCTGCTACTTGTGATGTCAAGAAATGTGGTTGTTGGTTCCGCCCACATTAGATGCTTCATATGATATCACATAATGTTATAGTTGGCTCCGCCCACATTATTTCTCATTTCACAGAAAGTTTTGGTTGCTGGTTTCACCCTCATAAGCTACAAATTGGGTTTTTGCTTTAACCCTTTTGAACTTCTACTTGTGATGTGACCAAATGTGGAAGGTAGCCCTTCAGAACAGAATGGCTCTTGATTACATTTTAGCATTTGAAGGTGGAATTTGTGCTGTTATAGGTGAGGAATGCTGCTCCTGGATTGAAAATGCACATGATTCAATTTAGAGAAACATGGATTAGGTAAAGGAGCTACAACAAAAAGCTAGAGATATATGCAAGGAGAGATGGAATCCCTTCTGGATGGGGTCTATCGGAGTTTGGTTAAACAATATTCTCTCAACTTAGCTAAAGCCCATTGTGGTAGTGATAGGATTCATTCAATTGATCGAAGGCCGGTTTCACATTCGCGCTTTTGAGCGCAGCGACGGCCTGCGCACGGCCGCCGCTAAGCCCCGCCCCCTGCCCCGCCTCCCCTGGTATCTCCGCCTCCGGGCGCATGACGTTGCATGCGTCGTGCGTCCCCTATCTTCATCACAGAGGGCGCAGACCTTACGAAGACTGGTAAACATGTATTTGGAAGTCGTCTTGCTACACTTGTAAGGAGAGCTTTAAACTAGAACAACATGGGAAGGGAAGCAAAAGACCAGAAAAAGCCATACACCTGACAAATGCTATTGAGAACTCTGCTATTAGAAATGTAAAGGAAGAACAAAGACAAAAGAATCTAATTAATAAAAATATTGGAGAAAGAGAAACCAATCACAAACTAAAATGTTTCTATGCTAATGCACAAAGCATGGGCAACAAACAAGGAGAATTGGAACTACTAACACAGGAAAAGAAATATGATGTCATTGGAATCACTGAAACTTGGTGGGACAATACACATGATTGGAATACAAGACTAGAAGGATACAACTTATTTGCAAGAAACAGACTTGAGAAACGAGGAGGAGGTGTCGCATTGTATGTTAGAAACGCGTATATCTGCACAGAGATTGAAGCTTCAGAGACTGGGAGTTCTGTGGAAACAGTTTGGGTAAGAATACAAGGACAGAACAATGGAAAGGACACCATTGTAGGCATTTACTACAGGCCGCCTGTGCAAGCTCAAGATATGGATGAACTCTTTATGCATCAAATGGGCAAGTTCTCCAAAAAATATGACATAGTTGTCATGGGAGATTTCAACTATCCAGACATTTGTTGGGAATCTCTCTCAGGCAAAACTAACAGGTCAAGGAAATTCTTATCCTCTCTTGCTGACAACTTTATCTTCCAAAAGGTAGGGGAGAAAACAAGGGGAACTGCTACCTTGGATCTAATCCTTATAAACAGGGAGGAAATGGTTGAGGAGGTAAAAGTGGCTGGGACCCTAGGCGGTAGCGACCATGCTATTTTAGAATTTTGGATAACTAGAGGAGGAAGACCTGTGAAGACTCAGACGTCAAGGTTAGATTTCAGAAAGGCCGATTTTAAGGGATTCAGAAAGAGAATTGGAGGGATCCAATGGCTGGATATCCTTAAAGACAAAAATGTCCAGGAAGGATGGGAAATCTTGAAAAATGAAATTCTCAAAGCACAATTGTTAACAATTCCGAAAAGAGGGAAGAATAGGAAGCATTTAAGGAAGCCAGGATGGATGAACACAGAACTTAAGCACATGCTAAAAAGGAAGAAAAAATGTTTATAAAATGGACAGAGGGAGGCATATCTAAAGAAGAATATAATGCTGTCTGCAGAACCTGCGGGGCACAAATCAGATTAGCTAAAGCTGACAATGAATTGAGGCTTGCAAGAGATGTCAAAAGCAATAATAAAGGATTTTGGGGATATGTCAAAAGTAAAAGAAAAGTCAAAGATGCTTAAGGATTTTTACAGGATGAAAATGATGAAATGGTAAAACAGGATGTTGTGAAGGCCGAACTTTTAAATTCTTATTTTACATCTGTTTTCTCTCAGAAAGGAAATGCAACATCAACTGTTCTTCACTGTCCTATTAAGGGAATAGAAGAATCCAGGATATCTATAAACAGAAAGATAGTGAGGAAACACTTAGCTAACCTAAATGAATTCAAGTCTCCAGGTCCAGATGAATTACACCCCAGAGTACTGAAGGCGATAGCAGAAGAAATTTTTGAACCCCTCTCCATAATCTTTGAAAATTCTTGGAGAACAGGAGAAGTCCCAGAAGACTGGAGAAGAGCAAATGTTGTTCCTATCTTCAAAAAGGGGAAGAAGGTGGACCCAGGCAACTATAGGCCGGTGAGTCTGACTTCTATACCAGGAAAGATCTTTGAACAAATTATTAAACAACATGTATGTCAGTACCTGGATAAGAATGAAGTGATTAAACAGAGTCAGCATGGGTTTGTAACTAATAAGTCATGTCAGACTAACTTAATTTCCTTCTATGACGGAATCACTGATTGGGTGGATCAAGGAAATGCTGTAGATATAGTATATCTTGACTTCAGCAAAGCATTTGACAAAGTACCTCATACAATCCTTATTGAAAAAATGACTAAGTATGGAATGGACAAGGCAACTGTTAGGTGGATTCATAACTCGCTTAGTGATCGGACCCAAAGAGTGGTCGTAAATGGCTGCACATCCAGTTAGAAGAATGTCTCAAGTGGGGTACCACAGGGCTCTGTCCTGGGCCCTGTATTGTTCAACATCTTTATCAACGATTTAGATGAAGGAAGTGAGGGTAAACTGATTAAATTTGCTGATGACACAAAGCTAGGAGGGATAGCTAATACTAGAGAAGAGAGAGAGAGGATTAAAAAAGATATAAATAAACTGGAGAAGTGGGCAGCAACTAACAGAATGGTTTTTAACAGGGGAAAATGCAGAGTACTACATCTGGGCAATAAAAATTAAAAAAGCATATACAGAATGGGAGGAATAGGGCTAAGCAACAGCACATGTGAAAAAGACTTGGGTATACTAATAGATCACAGACTGAATATGAGTCAAAAGTGTGATGCAGCAGTAAAAAAGTCAAATGCAATTCTAGAATGTATTAACAGAAGCATACAGTCTAGATCACGTGAAGTCATTATTTCCCTCTACTCCTCTTTGGTCAGGCCTCATCTGGAATACTGTGTCCAGTTTTGGGCACCACATTTTAAAAAAGACATCAACAAACTGGATCAAGTTCAGAATAGAGCAACCAGAATGGTGACCGGTCTGCAAACCCTGTCTTATGAGGAAAGGTTGCAGGATTTGGGATTGTTTAGTTTGCAAAAGAGAAGAGTGAGAGGAGACTTAATAGCTGTCTACAAATATCTAAAGGGCTGTCACATTGTAGAAGGATCAACTTTATTCTCATTTGCACAAGGAAAGACTAGAAGCAATGGGATGAAACTGAATGGGAGGAGACACAGATTAAATATTAGAAAAAACATTTTGACAGAGTGATCAATGAGTGGAACAAGCTGCCACGAGAAGTGGTGAGTTCTCCTTCAATGGAAGTCTTCAAACAGAGGCTGGACAGACATCTGATTGGGATGATTTAGCGAATCCTGCTTTGAGCAGGGGGTTGGACCAGATGGCCCAGGAGGTCCCTTCCAACTTTACGATTCTATAATTCTATGAAGTATCTCATACAATCCTTATTGAAAAAATGACTACGTATGTAATGGACAAGGCAACTATTAGGTGGATTCATAACTGGCTTAGTGATCGGACCCAAAGAGTGGTCGTAAATGGCTGCACATCCAGTTGGAAGAATGTCTCAAGTGGGGTACCACAGGGCTCTGTCCTGGGCCCTGTATTGTTCAACATCTTTATCAACGATTTAGATGAAGGAATTGAGGGTAAATTGATTAAATTTGCTGATGACACAAAGCTAGGAGGGATAGCTAATACTAGAGAAGAGAGAGAGGATTCAAAAAGATATAAATAAACTGGAGAAGTGGGCAGCAACGAACAGAATGGTTTTTAACAGGGAAAAATGCAAAGTACTACATCTGGGCAATAAAAACGAAAAAAGCATATACAGAATGGGAGGAATAGGGCTAAGCAACAGCACATGTGAAAAAGACTTGGGTATACTAATAGATCACAGACTGAATATGAGTCAACAGTGTGATGCAGCAGCAAAAAAGGCAAATGCAATTCTAGGATGTATTAACAGAAGCATACAGTCTAGATCACGTGAAGTCATTATTTCCCTCTACTCCTCTTTGGTCAGACCTCATCTGGAATATTGTGTCCAGTTTTGGGCACCACATTTTAAAAAAGACATCAACAAACTGGAGCAAGTTCAGAAAAGAGCGACCAGAATGGTGACCGGTCTGCAAACCCTGTCTTATGAGGAAAGGTTGCAGGATTTGGGAATGTTTAGTTTGCAAAAGAGAAGACTGAGAGGAGACTTAATAGCTGTCTACAAATATCTAAAGGGCTGTCACATTGTAGAAGGATCAACTTTATTCTCTTTTGCACAAGGAAAGACTAGAAGCAATGGGATGAAACTGAATGGGAGGAGACACAGATTAGATATTAGAAATTTTTTTTTGACAGAGTGATCAATGAGTGGAACAAGCTGCCACGAGAAGTGGTGAGTTCTCCTTCAATGGAAGTCTTCAAACAGAGGCTGGACAGACATCTGACTTGGATGATTTAGCGAATCCTGCTTTGAGCAGGGGGTTGGACGAGATGGCCCAGGAGGTCAGTTCCAACTCTACGATTCTATGATTCTATGAATCCTGGAGGTGACTAACTGGATCGCGGTACCGACCGATCCTGGGTGCCAGCTGGCCAGGTGGAACCGACCCCTATAGAGGGACCGCTAGGGACAGGCCTGGGAGGAAGGTATACCGCAATAGCTAGTGCCAGAGGGACGGCTCGAGGACAGCAACAAGAATTGGGGTACTTACCAAGGAACAGACGGGGCAGGGCAGCCACAGAGAGACCCGGAGTCCAGGACTTGGCAGAGTTCACACAGAGGGTACAGGATCTTCGACAGAGCAGTGCACGCACTGGGAGTATACAGGGGCAGACCAGAGCTCTTGGGCCTGTGAGTAGCTGCACAAGTTGCACCAATAGTATGTTCGCCCCTGGAAACATAGGAAGGATGACACTACAGCTACAGAGGTGACCGTCTGATAGCCTAGCTCGACTACCCACCTCTCCTGAAGACCCGATCAGCCTTTTGAGACTTGGATGGAGGACATCACCTCTGAAAATAGGGTCCCAAAGCTGCACCCCAACAGTTTGAGCAGCACTCTGTTTAGAGTCAAGAAGAGGGGGGCAGGTAGCGCCTATCTTTGTCACTGAGGATCATTTCATTCTCCAGTGACTACTCCGGAGTGGTTGCTGTGGTGGGATGCATGTCTGGACTACTGTCGTCATTCTGTGTCCCAAAAAATTGAGAAAAGTTTTCAAGGAGTGATGTACAGTTGTGGCCAAAAGTATTGACACCCCTGCAATTCTGTCAGATAATACTCAGTTTCTTCCTGAAAATGATTGCAAACACAAATTCTTTGGTATTATCTTCATTTAATTTGTCTTAAATGAAAAAACACAAAAAGAATTGTCCTAAAGCCAAATTGGATATAATTCCACACCAAACATAAAAAAGAGGGTGGACAAAAGTATTGGCACTGTTCGAAAAATCATGTGAATGCTTTAGCAAATGTTGAGTGAATGCTTAGATAAAATGTCAACTATAAGGTAGCCAGGAATAGATGTCTGACATCCCATGATCTATGTAGACTAGCTGCATGCTTCAAGTAGTATGGGCTGTCAACAAGTGTCATTTCACGATAGACAGGAACAGGGCTGCCATCAGGACATGAGAGCGGTGCTAACCTTATTTTCATTGTATTGATTGGTTATATGTATTGTCTTTTTGGTTGTTTTGTGTGTTTTCTCTTTTGTTATTGGCGCTATAATATTGCACTTGACGTAATTGACTAAAGGATTTAACTAAATGACTCTTCTGAAAATAGATTTAGTTAGCAAAATGATTAGTGGAATTGTGTTACGGAATGTACTTTATGTGTTGGGCATTGGCCACTCTCTGGTTATTGTTAACCAATGCGTTTGTGACATGATTAAAAAGCATTCAGCATAGCCTATATTTCTATTTTTCCATTGATATTTGGTGCCAAAATTCAATAAAGTCCATGTTAGCAGGTACCTTATCTCAAACACATTCATCAACAATAATCAGAAAATGGCCAATCTTTTTAACCCCTTTCCTAACATTGGGCATAATAGTACGCCCATGACTGACTCCCCCTGTTTGATGCGGGATCTGGCGCTGAGCCTGCACCTTTCCGGGCACATGACAGCTGATTTATACAGCTGACATGTGTCCGCAACAGATGCGGGTTGAATTGCGATCCACGCGCTGCTGTCCACTAGTTTAATGTCACTGTCAGTCTCTGACAGCAGCATTTAACTTGCGCTTACAGGAAGAGCGTTGTTAATCCCCACCATTGGTGACCACGTCAAATGATCGCGGGTCACCGATGGGTCGACATGACAACCAGAGGTTGGCAGGAGACCTCTATGGTTGTCATTGCCAGATTGCTATGAGCACCACTCCGTGGTCAGCGCTTATAGCAAGTGATCATTTCTGCTACACACAAACGATTTGATCATTGCCTGTGAGTAGCAGAAGCGATCAAAGTATTGCAGCTTCTAGTCTCCCATGAAGAGTATTGAAACATGCAAAAAAATTTAAAAAAAAATAAAAGTTCAAACCACCCTCCTTTCAAAACGGCAGAATTATATTTTGTTGGTCACCACTACATTGCAATAAATTGCATTAACGGGCGATCAACAGATTGTATCTACACCAATAAAAATATCAGCTCCTCGCATAAAAAATAAGCCCTCACCCAGCCCCAGATCACAGAAAATGGATACAACACATGCATGGAGAGCCTGTTTAATGTCCTCTCCATGCATGTGTTGTGACTGTCACACAGCCGTGACACATGCAACTGCGGTGCCGAACAGCTGATTATCGAGAGCGCTCCAGGTGTCCGGATTCCCCATGCAGATATTCGGTAACCGCTATAGCTATTTGTATAAGGACTTATCCGAAGCTATTCACTCATCCCTAATAATAAATAAACAGAAACTGCTTTTCTAATTGACTGACAAGTCCAGACTGACAAGAGATCCATTTTCAGCCATCATCTCATTGTCATAACTAGGAGGAAAACATGTATAGAAAACTCTCTCAAGGAAATAGTCCCGTAGAATGTCTTATCATATATATACATACATATGTCCACTGTCCATATCTCCAAGAGAGCAATTCCATAAATGTCCAGAAAACAATAATCTGCAAACATGAAATACAAGTTATAAAAAATATTATCACCATCTGGTATCAATTAGATTAAAAAATGTATTTGACACATTCCCTTAAAGAAAAATAAATAAAAATATACCTTAAAAAGAGTATTTGATATTTTCAAAGATGTTTAATAGGTTAGAGTAGAGTAGAGTAGGGCCCTGCCAAAAGAGTCTACCTTGTCGTGGTGGCAGGCTTAAAAAATCTTTTGGTCAAAGCAAAAACTGTTGGCTATTTATGTGATATGGTGTTTGATGGGACCTGTTATTGTGTGATTGGTGAGGACATGGTGCAGAAGTGGAGTTTTTCCAAGAAAGGTCAGTGGGACTGTGGAAAGTTTGAGGGGTGGAGGCTGATCTTGGATGGAGTCTGAACTGGGATGAAGCCTGGGTAAAGTCTCAAGGGGGTCCTAAAATTTGGCCAGTATGGTCCCCTGAAATTCCGAATGGCTGCCCTGCTGCTCGACACTCGAGGTGCATGAAACCAGGGGTATGGGGCCATGGACTTGAGGTCAGGAACACAGGGCCAGAGGCATGGGGCCAGTGACATGTGACCAGGGAAAAAGGACAAGGGACATAAGGCCAGGACATGGGACCAGGGACATTGGGCCAAGGACATGGAACCAAGGGCAAGGAATAGATATATAGGGCCAGGACCAGTTACATGAGGACAGCACAAGTGACATGGAGCCAGCAGAAGGGATATGGAGCCAGGACCAGGGATGCAGGGGCATCTTGGACACACGTCCAGTTATTATTATTATTTATTTATATAGCGCAATTAATTAAATGGTGCTGTACATTAAAGCCAGCAGGCCCACTCTATGTCCTGCTCGAGGCTTCCCCCGAGGACACGGGCCCACCGGAGAATCATCAGGTGTCTCTTTGCTCCAATCCAAACCTGCATTAAAGTGACCTCGGTGGGTGCCCTGACATAAGCAACCAAACTCTGATAGTTTTGCGGCCATTTTAACACAACCACACTGAAGGCAAAAGACACCGGGAGCACAGGCAGTTAAGAATTTTTTTTTCCGTGGGTGCAGCATGATGTTGCTGCAGACCAGAGATATGGGGACCCGGGATATGAGGGCCACGCACCAAAAACATGGGGTGTCTGGGGCCTATAGGAAGAATTGACTCTAGGGACCCACCATACAGCTATATGAGAATACCTGTTAACGGTTATCCCAGTTATACGGTAATGGAGCTACACAGATGGCTCCTGCACAACTACTGTGCGCACACCATAACTGGGAGGTACAATTATGGTCATTTGCATTAAAGGAGTTCTTTGGCTAAAACACACCGATCCATGAGCTCTACAGGATAGGTGATATCCTGTGGAGAGTTGATTGCTAAGTCTATGGGAAACCCGAGCTTTTTTCCGCAACCCTCCCCCCAGAGGTCTTTTGAGGGTCTAAAAACTGCGGAAATGTATGGGAAAAGTACTCAAATTACATGGGAACAGCATGAGGAAGACACCTAGAAGTATTTCTGACTCCCAGGTCACTGCTGTGAACAATGTTGCATTTGAAATTTAGCGGAGAATATGTGTGTCTGCCTGCCGCTGTCTGCGGCTGTGTGCGCGACTGTCTGTGTTTGTGTGCGGCTGTCTGTGTGCGGCTATCTGTGTGAATGTGCTATGTGTGCGGGTGTCTGTGTGTCTGCGGGGGTTTCTGAGCGTCTGTGTGTGCGGTAACACTACCGCCGGCAGATGCCAGCGTGATTTCCCTGTAAAATAGCCAGTAAAGGCTAAGCAAACATCTGTGAGCTGATATTAACACCCTGGGAACCTTTATGTCTATTGGCTCCTTCCCAGATTATTAGCATCAGGCCTCAGCTGTCGGCTTTCCCTCTGCTGGTTATGAAAATTACACGGGAACCCACACAGTTTTGGAAAAAAATGTTTTGAAAAATAAAGATATTGTGTTTCATGCAGATTTGTATGTGTATGACTGTGTGTATCTTTATTTAGCTCTTTATGTACAGTTTTATTAATTTAATTAACTGCTGCTGTTAAAAGGCATATCGGCGGCCGTTAAGAGGTTAAATATCTCACAATCCATATATTTGCTGTGGCAAAAATACTTATAGCATCTAAGTGAAAATCAGCAGATGTTCCCTCCATTTCGGAGCTGCGGTGGAGCCTGGGTGGAGTCTCAAGCGGCCCAAAATTTTTGCCAGTATGGGGCCCTGAAATTCCTGGTGGCAGTCCTGGTTATGGACACCACCACACACAGGCTTTTTCTTGCACCATACTTTGACCCCTTTGCGTGACTTTTTGTGGATGATTTTGGTGTGGAGTCAGAGTTTGTGAAAAAACTACGTGATGGAATTTTCTGGACATTTTTACTGAGTTCAGCAATTGAAAGTATATAAAGATCACCTCTTAATTTTCAAACAATTTTACCCTTGCAGAGCTGTGTGCAAGTGAGGAATTTTCTAACTGCAATTAGCCATTGTGTGGACATAGCTCCTTTCTCACTGCTGGAGGTGCCATGACACAGCTGCTCATAGTGAAAGGTTCCTGAATGTATAGATTGAGTGCTATTTTAATAAATTTGACTTATCTGTCCTTTTGTGCCAGAAAATTAAATTTTTGCTGGTGTATATTTACACTATTACTAGCAACAAATTCTGCCCCGAATTATAGTTAGTCTGTTAAGATAAGGCAGCACTTCTCAGTGCACTACACCCATTTCTCCAGTCACTTCAGATTTCTGAAATGCTATTCTTGAGTATCTCACTAAAAACTTCATAACTCATCAGAATTATGTATTTGAGAGGATACAGTCCGAACAAACTAATCTGATAAGTTCTAGGAGGAGTAAAGTAACAGATTGGATCAAGGTAAGACTGTGGATGCCGTCTGTCTCAACTTTTCAAACATATTTGATTTAGTGCCACATAAAATATTGGTGAAGAAATTGAGGAACAATGGGGCTAAGGGACAATATATGCAATTGGGTTAACAACTGGCTCAGTGATAGGAAAGAGAGGGTGGTTATTATGTAAGGGAGTGCCAGGGGTGTAGTCGTGGCCGGACACTTAATCGTTTCAGTGCCCAGGCCTCTTCTTACATGAAAATAGCTGCCAATGACCCGCGTACATGTGTCTCCTTTCTCTGCGCCATTAGGGATAGCTCTGTGGGGCTGGAGCTGTTCTCTAGTCGATTCCACAAAAACTGAGACACAGTCCGGTTCAACTTCAACATGAGAAATTTTACTTGAACAACTTGGCAGCGCATTCTCTTCAGTACTAACATCATCAGCAAGTTCCATGCAGTTCCCATCCTGCTCTTGCCCTGCACTCAGATCCACGTCCTCAAGTACATTCCTGGGTAGTAGCGCCCTAGGCAGTACCGCAGTGTCCACCCTGCTCAGACTCACTGTGCTTGGGAATCCCTTAGTCCATTTCACCTCGGTCCTATTGGCCTCTGCCCATGCAATGATCTGCCACATGCTGAACAATCTGCACCTTGTACTTCTCTGGACCGCTTCCTTTCTCCAGCTGTGAACTGATGCAGTCCCGCTGCTTGACACCATACTTCTGTCCTATAGACACTGAATGGCTGAGCTTCTTCTTATAATGTTACGTGGCTGCTGCGTTGTCCGGGGCCTATAGCCCAGGTGGACGCACCCTGGCCCCATCTGACTCTAACTCTTACTGTCTCTTACTTTACCACAAAGCAGCCCCTCCTATTTTAACCATTTCCTATCCTTATTCCTATATTATACACTATACACTAACTGGAAGCCTTGAATACTATAATGCCCCCATCTAGTGGCTATTATTAGTAACCACGCTTACCCTGTTCTAATAATACAATAACACATCATTATACACAGTTTACATCAGGGTAATACACATTCACGTGTCGCAATACCAACAAAGCATAATGGTAAACCACACATTTAAAGTGTAGCAGTACCGATCCATAGTATAGTTAATGTGACGTTAGAAAGGATAACATAATATACTTATTACACAGTATGCTATACAAAAACAGATGTACTAATTACACAACAGTACCAGCATGGCGGGTACGTCATACATAGCACATCCCTACAATTAAAGAAGCACTCCTCCTCCTCCCATAAAAGTGTTTATCCTTTTAATATACTGCAGTCATATTATACAGCACTGTGTAATTACGATTGCTCATTTTACTCTTCTGCTCAGCTAATTCTTCTCATTTCTCTGCTCTCTGTAGCAACAGGAAGTCTCTTTTCCTTGCATGAATCATTCCTCTCTTCTTCCTTGGCCCAGGGGACGTACTAAAAAGAATGAAAAAAAAAAATAAAAAATAAAAAGAATGAACATAATAACATACAGGTCCAAAAATATGCAGAGGTATTGTAGATTTCTTATGCATCTTGGATATGGAATGAACATAAAATATATGTAGATAATAGTGGAATGAACACATATCCCATATAAACAGGGGTATATTATATTCTCTGTTCTTGTTAGGTGGGGAATGAACATGAAATATATGTAGATAATAGAGAAATGAACACATATCCCATATAAACAGGAACACACGTGGACAAAATTGTTGGTATCCCTCATTTAATGACAGAAAAAAACACAATGGTCACAGAAATAACTTGAATCTGACAAAAGTAATAAATAAAAAATACATGAAAATGAACAAATGAAAGTCAGACATTGCTTTTCAGCCATGCTTCCACAGTATTTTAGAAAAGATAAAACTCATGAAATAGGCCTGGACAGAAATGATGGTACCCTTAACTTAATATTTTGTTGCACAACTGTCATGATTCAGGCTGGATCTGACAGTTTAAATGCACAAATTGAACTTTTTTTTCCTTTGGCTTGGTGCCAAAGTGGGTTGATTGCCTCCGGTGGCCATTAGAATTATTACACGTGGTGTTGTGCATTCTAAGTTGCCCCGGTGGTGGTTAGTGGTAGTGCACTTTAGTTTCTTTGGTTTAGTGCTGCCAAAGTGATGTGATTGCCCCAGGTGGCCATTAGAATTATTACACGTGGTGTCGTTCATTCTAAGTTGCCCCGGTGGTGGTGAGTGGTAGTGCACTTTAGTTTCTTTGGTTTAATGTGCACTTAATTACAAATCAGGTGTTAGGCTCTATATAAGAGAGCCAGGTGTGTTCAATCACTGTTCGTGATATTGTGTGTTCATTTGGCAAGTAAGCCTGGGGGAGGAAGAGCTGAACATGAGTCCTGCGCAGCCCAGCCAGAGGGGACGAGTGGCAGCTAGGTGGTCTGCAAGAAGGGCTGGCATGGCGTGGTGGAGTCACAGTTTATGGTGTTGGCAGGAAGTGCTTGCATGGCTTGGTGGAGTGACGACTATGGAGAGAGTTGCACTCAGCATGCGGGACTTGGTTGCTGAGAGCTGCACTCAAGCATGCTTGACTTTTTGGGCAGGAGCTGAACTTATCTTTGGGACTCTGTTACTGGACTTCTGCAATTGGTGGTGGACTCTGCTCCAAGGCTGCACTATGGTGAAGGATCCAGTTATGGTGATGGATCCGGGTGGCGGAGAAGATGCACGCAGGTGGTGGGCTCTGTTGATAGGAGCGCACGCAACAGAGCAAAGCTAAGTGGTGTTTCCCCTGTTTTGTCATCTTTCCTCATGTGTGTTTCAGTGCAGTGGTGGGATTAGTTTCCGCACCGACCAATTCCCTAGTGAGGGTTTAGGTCAGGGCGAGCTAGGGTTTTTAGGTTCCTGTTGCGCGGCTGGTGCGGAATCGGCATAAGGAACGTTAGAAGTGCAGGGACACTGGCTCAGGGGAGCTCAGGAGGACTCCACTTCCCTATTCCCTATCGCAGGGCCCACCATTGTTAATGTTTCCCAGGTTTCCCTTATTGTTTAAATTCGCCAGTTGGCGGTGTATCCAGCTGCACGTTTTTATTATTTAAATTCGCCCCACTGGAGGCGGTGTATCCAGGGTCACGTGTGTCACATGGGTTCGCCTTGCGGTACTCACTGCGTCCAGACACGCGTGACCATGACAGCAACCTTTTAAAGCAATCACTGCAATTAAATGATTCCTGTAACTGTCAGTGTGACTTCTGCACCTCTTGACAGGTATTTTGTCCCACTCCTCAAGAGAAAACTGCTCCAGTTGTCTCGGTTTCCTTTTCCAGACGGCATATTTCAGCTCTTTCCAAAGATGCTCAATAGGATTTAGGCCAGGGCTCATAGAAGGCCATGTCGGAATAGGCCAGTGTTTTCCTCTTAGCTATTCTTGGGTGTTTTTAGCTGTGTGTTTTGGGACATTATCCTGTTGCAAGACCCATGACCTGTGACTGAGACCAAGCTTTCTGACACTGGGAAGCAAATTTGTCTCTAGAATCCCTTGATATTCTTGAGATTTCATTGTATCCGGCACAGTTTCTAGACACTCTGTGCCAGATGCAGCAAAGCAGCCCTAGAACATAACAGAGCCTCCTCCATGTTTCACAGTAGGGACAGTGTTCTTTTCTTGATATGCTTCATTTTTCTATCTGTGAATATAGAGCTGATGTGCCTTGCCAAAAGTTCCATTTTTGTCTCATCTGTCCATAAGACTGTTATGAATGGGTCACCGAGGAGGATAGCAGGCCAGGCTAAACCACAGAAAGCCAGAGAGGTTGGTAACTAAGCGGATGCAGACCCCTGATCCTGTCCACACAACTAACAGTAGCCGTGAAGCGTACCTACGATGATCCTAGACGCCTCGGCACAGCCGGAGAACTAACTAAGCCTAAAGCAAGAAAGGGGAAATCTAAACTGCCCCGAAGCAGACCCCAAAGGAATAGATAGCCCCCAAACATATATTGTCGGTGAGACAAGATGAAAACACAAACGCAGGCAGAAAAATAAACTGAGCAAATGATGGGGCCCACACTGACTAGACAGGACAGGAAAGGAAAGACACTGTCTGCAATCACATAAAAAAACATGCAAAAAGTCCAACACGTCTGATGCACAAAACACTGAAGTCGCACGACTTCACCCCCCCACTATATCAGCACTCTGGTATATTCTGAAAGCAAAGCAAAAAGAGACCAATATAACAGGGGACAAAACAAACTGGCACATGCAGTCACCTATGGGCGGTGATTCAGCACAGCCCCAGCCGGAGCTAGCTGACCCACACAAAGCAGAGATAAACAAAACCAGATCAAATGCAAACAGAATAGCAAATGAACCACTTAGCTGAACATGCAGGGAAAGAGCAGGAGACATCAGACCTCAGGAGGCACAGGAAAAAAATCACCAGCAGGGATAGAGGGATTCGGCTGTCTTAAATCCCAATCAGAAACCCCAGATCTCCAATCGTCTTCCTCATTATCAGGTGGCAAGCCTCTGTCAATCAGATCAGCTCCACTACCTCCAGTAACCACCAGAGGGAGCCCAGAAAGAGAACTCTCAATCTGACCAGCTCCACTATCTTCAGTAATCACCAGAGGGAAGCCAGAGAGAGAACTCACAACAGTACCCCCCCTTGAGGAGGGGTCACCGAACCATCATCCACCCCACCAGGCCGGTCAGGATGGGCCCATTGAAAAGCACAAACCAATCTTTCGGCATGAATGTCAGAAGCAGAGACCCAAGAATTATCCTCCTGGCCATAACCCTTCCATTTGATCAGGTACTGGAGTCTCTGTCTAGCCAAACTGGAATCCAATATTTTCTCTACCTCATACTCCAAATTTCCTTTAACCAATACAGGGTCAGGAGACGCCACCATGGGTACTACTGGCTCTACAAATTTCGTCAACAAGGATTTATGGAACACGTTATGAATCTTAAACGTAACTGGAAGAGCCATACGGAAATAAACGGGATTAAGGATTTCCAAAATCTTATAAGGTCCAATGAATCTTGGCTTGAATTTTGGAGACGCAACCTTCATAGGAATATTCTTTGAAGACAACCAAACCATATCACCCACTTTAAACCGGGGACCAATGGTCCTATGCCGGTTGGAAAACCGTTGGGCTTTTTCCTGAGAGTGGGACAACTTATCCACCACTTGGTCCCAAATCTGCTGCATTCTCTCTACCACAGAAACCACATTTGGGCAGGCTGAAGATTCCACCTGCCCTGAAGAAAATCGAGGATGAAACCCAAAGTTACAGAAAAAGGGCGACATCAAAGTGGCAAAACTAGCCCTATTGTTTAGCGCAAATTAGGCTAAGGGCAAAAATGAGACCCAGTCATCCTGATCAGCAGATATGAAACATCTCAAATAGGATTCCAAAGTCTGGTTTGTTCTCTCAGTCTGCCCATTGGTCTGAGGATGAAACGCAGAGGAGAAAGATAACTGAATTCCCAGTTTGGAACAAAAATCTCTCCAAAATCTGGAAACAAACTGGACTCCTCTGTCCAACACAATGTTCTCAGGAATCCCGTGCAACCGAACCACCTGTTGTAAAAACAAGGGCACCAACTCAGAAGAAGATGGCAACTTTGGGAGTGGTACAAGATAGACCATCTTAGAAAATCTATCACAGATCACCCAGATAACAGTCATTCTCTGAGAGACAGGAAGATCAGAAATAAAATCCATTGAGATATGAGTCCATGGCCTCCTGGGCACTGGCAGGGGCAACAACAATCCACTAGAACGAGAACAGGGCTTGGACTGAGTGCAACTGTAGTCACAGGAGCATGAAGCTGCTTGGAGATGGTCTTATAACTTTTACTTTTAACACGTTTGTCTATAATTTTCTTTCTAATCTCCTGAGACAACTATTTCCTTCGCTTCCTCTGGTCCATGTTGAGTGTGATACTCTCTGTGCTGTTTGGTGACATGGTGTGTATCTGTAGATCTATATAAAGGCCCACTCACTGATTCCAAGATTGTAGACACCTGTGATGCTAATTAGTGGACACACCTTGATTTCACATGTCCCTTTTGTCACATTATTTTCAGGAGTGCCATCATTTCTGTCCAGGCTTATTTCATGAGTTTTATTTTTTAAAAAATTATGTAGCAGCATGGTTGAAAAACAATGTCTGACTTTCATTAGTTCATTTCATAGATTTTTTATTTATTATTGCTTTTATCAGATTCAAGTTATTTCTATGACCACTGTGGGTTTTTCTGCTATTAAATGAGGAGTACCAACAATTTTCACCACGTGTGTATACATCATATTCCCTGAGCTTGGTAGGTAAGGAATGAACAGAAAATATAAGCAGTGTGGAAGGTTGGCTCACTCAGCTGCTCCTCGAGGTAGACACAGGACTACACTACGGGTGCTCCTTGTTCGGATCGAGCAAATTGGAATACTCTGGTACTCGGGTACTCGGACAGAACAACGAGCTCATTGTAAGTCTATGGGAGATCCGAGCATTTTTACCGTGATTCCCCCCCCCGGGTGTCCTTTCAAGGTCTAAAAACAACAGAAAATCATGGCAACACTGCTCAAAGACCACGGGAGCATCATGGCACCTGCCCCTGGAAGCATTTCTCACTCTTAGGTCACAGCTCTAAACAATGTTGTCAGAGTTTCATGCCCTTTTTACATGTGCACCCATAAACCTACAAAAACTAAACCAAGTGAAATTTGATGGGAAATATGTTAAGGAACATCCTTTCCAGGTTAATGACTTTTATCCAAGCCAAAATAATTAAACCAAAACAAAAATGTTCCTTTAGCATTTCTTTCACCCAAACACAAATGCATTCACTGGGAAATTTCATTGTAACATTTAACAACCCTAGCTAGCCATGTGGTGTGTGAGTGTGCCACATAAGCAGGCACATCTTGTTTCATTTATGAAGGAGGGACTCTTAAAGTCACAGAGCCTATTTTTACAGGGGCATTAGGCAGCATTAATCTTCTTAAAGGGCCATTATTAAACAGTGGGTCTCCTATGCTGTTATTGTCTATGCAGTGAGTGGATGGGCTGCCAAGAATTACGACGCACCCCAATACCCCTTTCACGAGAGGTACAGGAGGGCTTCCTGAAAAAATGTTACCTTGAATGAAAGGCCTGGCCTGCCCCAAAGCCTTTCAACCCACACTGGATGGGCAGAGGAAAATCCACTTTACATTACTCATTTTGTACTCAAATACTCTTTTCTTATGCATTGACTGCAAGGCCTGCCCTGCTGCCAAGTCATATGCACCCCAATAAGCCTTTGAACCCAGGTACTAGTTGTGTTTTTTCAGCCAAGGGAGGCATAAAACAATAGGTACTGGCATCCCCTCCAAGATGTAGCGTGACAAGGACTCCTTATGATGTCCTATACGCAGATGGATATTCTCTACGACCTGGGTCAAGCCCCCCTGGCTCAGTGGAACAGAGTGTATGGCCTGGACGCTAATAGGTTGAGCTAGCGTCCTACACCTCAGACCATGAGTCTGGACAAAGCGAGCATCCACCAGACTGACTCCTGCTCCGCTGTCCACAAGCACCGGTATCACCTCCGGTACCCCGCCAGCCAAGACCTCTGCTGACATGGTACCTTGGGAGGGCAAAATGGAGGAAATGTATACTCCCTGGTTGCCTCCCTCCAAGCGACCAGGGGAGTGCGGCTTTCCAGATGGCACAGATAATTTGGCGCGCAATGTGCAAGCCTTCAGGACATGACTAGTCTGCCCACAGTACAAATATGCCGACACCACTTCCCCAACCGTAGGCAGCTCCGAATACAAACTAGCTACTCCTACATGCATAGGTTCGTCTGGAGACTTGGCATGAACTGGGCAGGCTCTCATAAAATGGCCTGGCTTCCCACAGGAAAAGCATACCCCCCCACCACGACGAGCCGCAGACACCCCCTTTGTATCAACAACACCAGGCTGTCTGGGTTCCTCCGTCCGCACTGGTGGGTCCTCCTCCCTAGCGAGGACAACAGGGGGCACTTTTTGTATATGTCTTTCCCTGAGGCGTCTATACACCCGTATGGCAAGGGACATGGTGGCCTCCAGCGACCTGGGGGCGGCGTACTGCACCAGAGTATCCTGCAACTTTGGAGACAAACCCTGCACAAATTGACTCCTAAGTGCAGGGTCATTCCACTGAGTGTTAGTGGCCCACCTCCTAAACTCTGAGCAGTACTCCTCAGAAACCCGGGCTCCCTGTTTACACCTACGGAGTCAGGATTCCGCCAGGGCGACGCCATCAGGATCCCCATACACAAGCACCAAAGCCGCAAAAAAACTCGTCCACGGACACCAATGATGGAGAATCGTCCGGTAGGGAGAATGCCCAGGATTGGGGATCCCCTTTAAGAAGGGAAATATTGATTCCCACCCGTTGCTCTTCACTCCCTGATGAACGAGGGCGCAGCCTGAAAAATAATTTGCAGGCTTGTTGAAACACCAAGAATTGATCTCTCCCTCCAGAAAATCTGTCAAGGAGGGATATCTTGGGTTCTGGCTGGCTGAGCCTGTCTCTGAACCAAACCCCCAAAGCCCACCAACTGCTGCAGTTGCTGCACCAACTCACCGCGCAGCCCCCTAATCTCAGTATGGGTCTGCAGCATTTGGGCAAAGGTCTGAACTGGGTCCATGGCTCAGCAGGAAAAAAAAGTTGTCGGTTGGTAATAATGTCACGTTGACCCGTCCTGTGTGACGCGACCAGCAGGCCAGTAACTAAAACAACAAGACGCGGCACGTGATACGGTCCTGTGTGACGCGGCCCGCAGGCCGGTAACTGAAACAACAAGACACGGGGAAAGGGGAAACAGTTACAATGGTGGGCCCTGCGTTAGGGAAAGGGGACGTGGAGACCTCCTGCACTCCCATGAGTCAGTGTCCCTAACGTTCCTAATGTTTCCTATGCCAGTTCTGCTCCAGGCGCTGCTCAGGAACCTGTCTCCCTGGCACACCCTACACCTATCCCTTGCTAGGGAGCTGGGTGGTGCAGGCACTGGCACCACCGCTGTACTAATACACACTAAGGAAAAACTCAAACATGGGAACACCACTTAGCTTTACTCTGTTGCACTTGCTCCTGGCAACAGAGTCCACCACCAGAATGCAGCTCTCCTCCTGAATAGCTGCCACCAAGCTCTGTTAGCGCGACAAGGAAATCCCATCTGACTCCTTCCACACCAGGGCTAAGACAGTGCTGCAAGGAAAGCTCTCCAGCTCCTTCCTCCACCAAGGATGGTTGAAATGAACACTATCACCAACACAGATTGCAACACCTGTGACTCTTTTATAGGTAAGAGCCAGCAATCACACCTGCATTAAATAATGTGCACTTAACTAAAGAAACCAGAGTGCAATGACGCTCACCGCCATCGGGGGCAAACCCAGAACAAACGACACCACAGTGCAATAATCCTAATGGCCACCGGGGGAAAAAACCAAACCTAAGCACAGAAAAAAAGGTTACCTGTGCTTTATATCAGTCCTGATCCAGCATGGATCATGACAGTCTCATACGGTATATAGGGGGTGTCAGCATATATAATTCTACTTAATATTAAGTTATACAATTATTATTAATATAAAATAATAATTGTAATTAATATATTAATTTTAATATTGAACAGAACTAATTTCAGCTTATTAGATCAGCCCTCCACAACAGTCACGGTCTCTCATGTAGCCCCTCGGGAAAATTAATTGCCCAACCCTGGTATATAGTAACACTGTCTATAGTTTCCTTTCCTATTTACTGGTCAATTATCATACAGTAATATATCTACCTCCCCATCTATTTATCTATATGATCTAATCTTCTCTACTACTGGGATATATGGGTTATTATTGTGGATTTATCACAGTTCAAATCAGTAGGAACGACTCCGCACTTACATTGTATGGCAATAATGACATTATGGCATTTTGTAAAAGGTTTCAGAGGTCAAGGTGGATAATTAAATTCAATTTCATTTGTGTGGTAATGAATTGGTTGCATGGCCTAGTCCCTTTAAATAACTTCTGCTGCTGCTACTGATGATGTCATGGAATGTTGTGGTTTCTGGCTCCGCCCCCTTGCATTATGACATCACTCACATTCTATAAGGAGCTGCAGAGCTAACATTCCATTAGAGGGTTGCAGTTACTGGAGAGAGAGGTAAGTCGGCTCTATGTCACCTCTTGCTGTGTCCTTCATTTTCTTCTATCATCTAGTTCTCATTTATTTTTTTATTCATTAAGGAGCCTTTATTCTATATAATTCAAGCAGGTCCAAAACAAATATTGAACCCCTCAGATTAGGTGATGTCCAGGTCTTACAGAATTTCTTCCAATAGTTAAGAGAGATATAGAATGTGACGGGATTTATCTCCAAGCACAGAAATGATGATTTACCCATTATCCATCACATTTTATTGGTTCCTGGCTTTCTTGCTCATCAGATTCATAGAATAATTCAGCTATAACTGGAACATGACAACGTACAACACCAATGTATATACATATTAGATCCATATATGGTGAAACTATTCAAATACTCCTCCACATAGGTAGGATTCATATTGTTTAATCTCTAGTAAATTGGGCAATGCACTTCAATGGAAGCCAGCAGTAACAGCCAACACTTGGAAGGTCACAGAATGCTGAGGTTGTTGGTTCCGCACCCATTGGCTGCTACTTGTGATGTCACGAAATGTGGTTGTTGGCTCCACCCACATTAGATGCTTCATATGATATCACATAATGTTATAGTTGGCTCCGCCCACATTATTTCTTATTTCACAGAAAGTTTTGGTTGCTGGTTTCACCCTCATAAGCTACAAATTGGGTTTTTGCTTTAACCCTTTTGAACTTCTACTTGTGATGTGACCAAATGTGGAAGGTAGCCCTTCAGAACAGACTGGCTCTTGATTACATTTTAGCATTTGAAGGTGCAATTTGTGCTGTTATAGGTGAGGAATACTGCTCCTGGATTTAAAATGCACATGATTCAATTTAGAGAAACATGGATAAGGAAAAGGAGCTACAACAAAAAGCTAGAGATATATGCAAGGAGAGATGGAATCCCTTCTGGATGGGGTCTATCGGAGTTTGGTTAAACAATATTCTCTCAACTTAGCTAAAGCTCATTGTGGTAGTGATAGGATTAATTCAATTGATCTTAATTGCCTGGAAATTATTAATGATATTGATGATAGTGATGTGTTTCTGATTGCAGGAAATTAATTACCGTATTTTCCGCTTTGTAAGACGCACTTTTTTTCCCCAAAATTTGGGGGGAAAACAGGGGTGCGTCTTACAAAGCGGACATGCCTTACCTAGGCTGTGATCGGGGGCGTCCGGCGGTTGCTGGCCGCTGCTGCGGGTGTGTCCGGTGCCGCGTTGTGTGCCCGTCGATGCCCGGGGCTCTGCCAACATTGTGCGACAGGCCAGAGCCCCGGCATTTCCTCGGTTCCCTGTGTGCCGGTAAAAAGATGGCCGCCGGCGCGTGCGCAGATGAGATCTCGGGACCCAGTTCTCGAGAGATGAGATTTGAAATCTCATCTCTCGAGAGCTGGGTCCCGAGATCCCATCTGCGCACGCGCCGGCGGCCATTTTCCCTGGGTTCCCTGTGTGCGCGCGGTGGTGCCTGCAAAAAAATGGCCGCCGCGCGTGCGCAGATGGGATCTCGGGACCCAGCTCTCGAGAGATGAGATTTCAGATCTCATCTCTCGAGAACTGGGTCCCGAGATCCCATCTGCGCACGCGCCGGCGGCCATTTTTTTTTTTTACCGGCACTTCAGCGCACGTATACAGGGAACTGAGGAAATGCTGGGGCTCTGGTCTGTCGAACAATGTCGGCAGAGCCCCGGGCATCGATGGGCACACAATGCCGCACCGGAGGCACCCGCAGCACCGGCCTCCAACCGCCGGACAAGTGGAGAAACCTGACACCAGCACAAGACTCTGCAGCAGCAACGGCACACATCGGAGCCCCCCCTCATCCCTGAATGCGGCCTGCAGCATCACTCCACGCCTGCCTCCTCCAGCAGCGAGCCTGGGACCCCGCTACACCGCAGCCACCAACCCTGGTAAGCAATAAGATGCAAGGATTATAAGAGGCACCACCATTTTATTAAAAAATATTTTTTTCTTATTTTTCTCCTCAAAAATTGTGGTGCGTCTTATAATCCGGAGCGTCTTACAAAGCGAAAAATACGGTATACATTGGAGCCACTGGAGGACACAGACAGAAGATGGCCCCTGTGCAACAACAATATATGAGCCCTTTGCAGCCCAATAGCTCATCATATTGCATAATTCCATCTGTTTTGGAGGTGGAAATGTGCCCCCTTATCTCTTGGGCCCATGAGTAGCCGCACAAGTTGCACCAATAGTATGTTTTCCCCTGGAAACATAGGAAGGATGACACTACAGCTACAGAGGTGACCGTCTGATAGCCTAGCTCGACTACCCACCTCTCCTGAAGACCCGATCAGCCTTTTGAGACTTGGGTGGAGGACATCATCTCTGAAAATAGGGTCCCAAAGCTGCACCCCAACAGTTTGAGCAGCACTCTGTTTAGACACAAGAAGAGGGGGGCTGGTAGCGCCTCTCTTCATCACTGAGGATCCTTTAATCTCCAGTGACTACTCCGGAGTGGTTGTTGTGGTGGGATGCAGGTCTGGACAGCTGTCGTCATTCTGTGTCCCAAAAAATTGAGAAAAGTATTCAAGGAGTGATGTAATTTCTCTGGTTAGGAAATAACCACTCCTAGAATAGTTTTCTCATTTTTTTCAGAACATAAGTATTTACATTGATTTTTCTGGCTAACACGGTACCACAATATTATTTTGTATTGTACATTGTAATGAATCCTGGAGTGGACCCACTGGATCGTGGTACCGACCAATCCCGGGTGCCAGCTGGCCAGGTGGAACCGACCCCTATGCAGGGACCGTTAGGGGCAGGCCTGGGAGGAAGCTATACCGCAATAGCTAGTGCCAGAGGGACGGCTCGAGGACAACGAGAAGAATTGGTGTATTTACCAAGGACTGGACAGGGCAGGGCAGCCACATAGAGACCCGGGGTCCAGGACTTGGCAGAGTTCACACAGAGGGTACAGGATCTTGGACAGAGCAGAGCACGCACTGGGAGTGTACAGGGACAGAGCAGAGCAGTGTTGTTGGGCCCGTGAGTAGCCATACAAGTTGCACCAATAGTATGTTCGCCCCTGGAAATATAGGAAGGATGACACTACAGCTACAGAGGTGACCGTCTGATAGCCTAGCTCGACTACCCACCTCTCCTGAAGACCCGATCAGCCTTTTGAGACTTGGGTGGAGGACATCATCTCTGAAAATAGGGTCCCAAAGCTGCACCCCAACAGTTTGAGCAGCACTCTGTTTAGACACAAGAAGAGGGGGGCTGGTAGCGCCTCTCTTCATCACTGAGGATCCTTTAATCTCCAGTGACTACTCCGGAGTGGTTGTTGTGGTGGGATGCAGGTCTGGACAGCTGTCGTCATTCTGTGTCCCAAAAAATTGAGAAAAGTATTCAAGGAGTGATGTAATTTCTATGGTTAGGAAATAACCACTCCTAGAATAGTTTTCTCATTTTTTTCGGAACATAAGTATTTACATTGATTTTTCTGGCTAACACGGTACCACAATATTATTTTGTATTGTACATTGTAATGAATCCTGGAGTGGACCCACTGGATCGCGGTACCGACCGATCCCGGGTGCCAGCTGGCCAGGTGGAACCGACCCCTATACAGGGACCGCTAGGGACAGGCCTGGGAGGAAGGTATACCGCAATAGCTAGTGCCAGAGGGACGGCTCGAGGACAACAACAAGAATTGGGGTACTTACCAAGGAACAGACGGGGCAGTGCAGCCACAGAGAGACCCGGAGTCCAGGACTTGGCAGAGTTCACACAGAGGGTACAGGATCTTCGACAGAGCAGTGCACGCACTGGGAGTGTACAGGGGCAGACCAGAGCTCTTGGGCCTGTGAGTAGCAAGTTGCACCAATAGTATGTTCGCCCCTGGAAATATAGGAAGGATGACACTACAGCTACAGAGGTGACCGCCTGATAGCCTAGCTCGACTACCCACCTCTCCTGAAGACCCGATCAGTCTTTTGGGCCTGTGAGTAGCAAGTTGCACCAATAGTATGTTCGCCCCTGGAAACATAGGAAGGATGACACTACAGCTACATAGGTGACCGCCTGATAGCCTAGCTCGACTACCCACCTCTCCTGAAGACCCGATCAGCCTTTTGAGACTTGGATGGAGGACATCATCTCTGAAAATAGGGTCCCAAAGCTGCACCCCAACAGTTTGAGCAGCACTCTGTTTAGAGTCAAGAAGAGGGGGGCAGGTATTATTATTATTATTATTATTTATTGTTATAGCGCCATTTATTCCATGGCGCTTTACATGTGAGGGGGGTATACATAAAAACAAGTACAATAATCTTAAACAATACAAGTCATAACTGGTACAGGAGGAGAGAGGACCCTGCCCGCGAGGGCTCACAATCTTCAAGGGATGGGTGATAATACAGTAGGCGAGGGTAGAGCTGGTCGTGCAGCGGTTTGGTCGATCGGTGGTTACTGCAGGTTATAGGCTTGTCGGAAGAGGTGGGTCTTCAGGCTCTTTTTGAAGGTTTCGATGGTAGGTGAGAGTCTGATATGTTGTGGTAGAGAGTTCCAGAGTAGGGGTGATGCGCGAGAGAAATCTTGTATGCGATTGTGGGAAGAGGAGATAAGAGGGGAGTAGAGAAGGAGATCTTGTGAGGATCGGAGGTTGCGTGCAGGAAAGTACCGGGAGACGAGGTCACAGATGTATGGAGGAGACAAGTTGTGGATGGCTTTGTATGTCATGGTTAGGGTTTTGTAATGGAGTCTCTGGGCAATTGGGAGCCAGTGAAGGGATTGACAGAGGGGAGAAGCTGGGGAATAGCGGGGGGACAGGTGGATTAGTCGGGCAGCAGAGTTTAGAATAGATTGGAGGGGTGCGAGAGTGTTTGAGGGGAGGCCGCAGAGCATGAGGTTGCAGTAGTCAGGCGAGAGATGATGAGGGCATGGACTAGGGTTTTTGCAGATTCTTGGGTGAGGAATGAACGGATGCGTGAAATATTTTTGAGTTGAAGTCGGCAGGAAGTGGAAAGGGTTTGGATATGTGGTTTGAAGGAGAGATCAGCATCAAGGATTACTCCGAGGCAGCGAGCTTGTGGGACTGGGGAGAGTGGGCAGTCATTTACTGTAATTGATAGGTTCGTAGGGGGGGTCACGTGAGATGGGGGAAAGATGATGAATTCTGTTTTGTCCATGTTGAGTTTCAGATATCTAGTGGAGAAGAAGGATGAAATAGTGGACAGACATTGAGGGATTCTGGTTAGTAGGGAGGTGATATCTGGTCCAGAGATGTAGATCTGTGTGTCATCAGCATAAAGATGATACTGAAAGCCATGAGATTCTATGAGCTGTCCCAGGCCAAAGGTGTAAATAGAGAACAGCAGGGGCCCTAGGACTGAACCTTGTGGGACTCCGACAGATAGGGGGCGAGGTGAGGAGGTGGTGTGTGAGTGGGAGACGCTGAATGTCCGGTCTGTTAGGTATGATGAGATCCAGGAGAGGGCCAAGTCTGTGATGCCGAGGGATGAGAGGGTCTGTAATAATAGGGAATGGTCCACTGTGTCAAAGGCAGCCGACAGGTCCAGGAGGAGGAGGACAGAGTAGTGTCGCTTGCTCTTGGCAGTTAAGAGGTCATTGGTGACCTTAGTAAGGGCAGTTTCAGTGGAGTGGTGTGACCGGAAGCCAGATTGTAAGCGGTCGAAGAGGGAGCAAGAAGAGAGATGGGAGGACAGTTCAAGGTAGACGTGTTGTTCCAGTAGCTTGGAGGCGTATGGGAGAAGTGATATAGGGCGATAGCTAGATACAGAGGATGGGTCAAGAGAGGGCTTTTTGAGGATAGGTGTGATGGAGGCATGTTTAAAGCTTGAGGGGAAAACACCAGTTGTTAGTGATAGGTTGAAGAGATGGGTTAGGGTTGGGATGAAGACTGTGGTGAGGTTTGGGATGAAGTGGGATGGGATCGGGTCGAGTGCACAGGTGGTGAGATGTGATCTTGAGAGTAGAGTGGAGAGTCGATCTTCTGTAGCGCCTATCTTCGTCACTGAGGATCATTTCATTCTCCAGTGACTACTCCGGAGTGGTTGCTGTGGTGGGATGCATGTCATTCTGTGTCCCAAAAAATTGAGAAAAGTTTTCAAGGAGTGATGTACAGTTGTGGCCAAAAGTATTGACACCCCTGCAATTCTGTCAGATAATACTCAGTTTCTTCCTGAAAATGATTGCAAACACAAATTCTTTGGTATTATTATCTTCATTTAATTTGTCTTTAATGAAAAAACACAAAAAAAATTGTCCTAAAGCCAAATTGGATATAATTCCACACCAAACATAAAAAAGAGGGTGGACAAAAGTATTGGCACTGTTCGAAAAATCATGTGAATGCTTTAGCAAACGTTGAGTGAATGCTTAGATAAAATGGCAACTATAAGGTAGCCAGGAATAGATGTCTGACATCCCATGATCTATGTAGACTAGCTGCATGCTTCAAGTAGTATGGGCTGTCAACAAGTGTCATTTCACGATAGACAGGAACAGGGCTGCCATCAGGACATGAGAGCGGTGCTAACCTTATTTTCATTGTATTGATTGGTTATATGTATTGTCTTTTTGGTTGTTTTGTGTGTTTTCTCTTTTGTTATTGGCGCTATAATATTGCACTTGACGTAATTGACTAAAGGATTTAACTAAATTACTCTTCTGAAAATAGATTTAGTTAGCAAAATGATTAGTGAAATTGTGTTACGGAATGTACTTTATGTGTTGGGCATTGGCCACTCTCTGGTTATTGTTAACCAATGCGTTTGTGACATGATTAAAAAGCATTCAGCATAGCCTATATTTCTATTTTTCCATTGATATTTGGTGCCAAAATTCAATAAAGTCCATGTTAGCAGGTACCTTATCTCAAACACATTCATCAACAATAATCAGAAAATGGCCAATCCTTTTAACCCCTTTCCTAACATTGGGCATAATAGTACGCCCATGACTGACTCCCCCTGTTTGATGCGGGATCTGGCGCTGAGCCTGCACCTTTCCGGGCACATGACAGCTGATTTACACAGCTGACATGTGCCCGCAACAGATGCGGGTGGAATTGCGATCCACGCGCTGCTGTCCACTAGTTTAATGTCACTGTCATTCTCTGACAGCAGCATTTAACTCGCGCTTATAGGAAGAGCGTTGGTAATCCCCACCACTGGTGACCACGTCAAATGGTCGCGGGTCACCGATGGGTCGACATGACAACCAGAGGTTGGCAGGAGACCTCTATGGTTGTCATTGCCAGATTGCTATGAGCACCACTCCGTGGTCAGCGCTTATAGCAAGTGATCATTTCTGCTACACACAAACGATTTGATCATTGCCTGTGAGTAGCAGAAGCGATCAAAGTATTGCAGCTTCTAGTCTCCCATGAAGAGTATTGAAACATGCAAAAAAATTTTAAAAAAAATAAAAGTTCAAACCACCCTCCTTTCAAAACGGCAGAATTATATTTTGTTGGTCACCACTACATTGCAATAAATTGCATTAACGGGCGATCAACAGATTGTATCTACACCAATAAAAATATCAGCTCCTCGCATAAAAAATAAGCCCTCACCCAGCCCCAGATCACAGAAAATGGAAACAACACATGCATGGAGAGCCTGTTTAATGTGCTCTCCATGCATGTGTTGTGACTGTCACACAGCCGTGACACATGAAACTGCGGTGCCGAACAGCTGATTATCGAGAGCGCTCCAGGTGTCCGGATTCCCCATGCAGATATTCGGTAACCGCTATAGCTATTTGGATAAGGACTTATCCGAAGCTATTCACTCATCCCTAATAATAAATAAACAGAAACTGCTTTTCTAATTGACTGACAAGTCCAGACTGACAAGAGAGCCATTTTCAGCCATCATCTCATTGTCATAACTAGGAGGAAAACATGTATAGAAAACTCTCTCAAGGAAATAGTCCCCTAGAATGTCTTACCATATATATACATACATATGTCCACTGTCCATATCTCCAAGAGAGCAATTCCATAAATGTCCAGAAAACAGAAAACAATAATCTGCAAACATGAAATACAAGTTATAAAAAATATTATCACCATATGGTATCAATTAGATTAAAAAATGTATCTGACACATTCCCTTAAAGAAAAATAAATAAAAATATACCTAAAAAAGAGTATTTGATATTTTCAAAGATGTTTAATAGGTTAGAGTAGAGTAGAGTAGAGTAGGGCCCTGCCAAAAGAGTCTACCTTGTCGTGGTGGCAAGCTTAAAAAATCTTTTGGTCAAAGCAAAAACTGTTGGCTATTTATGTGATATGGTGTTTGATGGGACCTGTTATTGTGTGATTGGTGAGGACATGGTGCAGAAGTGGAGTTTTTCCAAGAAAGGTCAGTGGGACTGTGGAAAGTTTGAGGGGTGGAGGCTGATCTTGGATGGAGTCTGAACTGGGGTGAAGCCTGGGTAAAGTCTCAAGGGGGTCCTAAAATTTGGCCAGTATGGGCCCCTGAAATTCCGAATGGCTGCCCTGCTGCTCGACACTCGAGGTGCATGAAACCAGGGGTATGGGGCCATGGACTTGAGGTCAGGAACACAGGGCCAGAGGCATGGGGCCAGTGACATGTGACCAGGGAAAAAGGACAAGGGACATAAGGCCAGGACATGGAACCAGGGACATTGGGCCAAGGACATGGGACCAAGGGCAAGGAATAGATATATAGGGCCAGGACCAGTTACATGAGGACAGCACAAGTGACATGGAGCCAGCAGAAGGGATATGGAGCCAGGACCAGGGATGCAGGGGCATCTTGGACACACATCCAGTTATTATTATTATTTATTTATATAGCGCAATTAATTAAATGGTGCTGTACATTAAAGCCAGCAGGCCCACTCTATGTCCTGCTCGAGGCCCCAACCGAGGACACGGGCCCACCGGAGAATCACCAGGTGTCTCTTTGCTCCAATCCAAACCTGCATTAAAGTGACCTCGATGGGCGCCCTGACATAAGCCACCAAACTCTGATAGGTTGGCGGCCATTTTAACACAACCACACTGAAGGCAAAAGACACCGGGAGCACAGGCAGTTAAGAAGAATTTTTTTTTCCGTGGGTGCAGCATGATGTCGCTGCAGACCAGAGATATGGGGACCCGGGATATGAGGGCCACGCACCAAAAACATGGGGTGTCTGGGGCCTATAGGAAGAACTGACTCTAGGGACCCACCACACAGCTATATGAGAATACCTGTTAACGGTTATCCCAGTTATACGGTAATGGAGCTACACAGATGGCTCCTGCACAACTACTGTGCGCACACCATAACTGGGAGGTACAATTATGGTCATTTGCATTAGAGGAGTTCTTTGGCTAAAACACACCGATCCTTGAGCTCTACAGGATAGGTGATATCCTGTGGAGAGTTGATTGCTAAGTCTATGGGAAACCCGAGCTTTTTTCCGCGACCCTCCCCCCAGAGGTCTTTTGAGGGTCTAAAAACTGCGGAAATGTATGGGAAAAGTGCTCAAATTACATGGGAACAGCATGAGGAAGACACCTAGAAGTATTTCTGACTCCCAGGTCACTGCTGTGAACAATGTTGCATTTGAAATTTAGCGGAGAATATGTGTGTCTGCCTGCCGCTGTCTGCGGCTGTGTGCGCGACTGTCTGTGTTTGTGTGCGGCTGTCGTGTGCGGCTATCTGTGTGTATGTGCTATGTGTGCGGGTGTCTGTGTGTCTGCGGGGGTTTCTGAGCGTCTGTGTGTGCGGTAACACTACCGCCGGTAGATGCCAGCGTGATTTCCCTGTAAAATAGCCAGTAAAGGCTAAGCAAACATCTGTGAGCTGATATTAACACCCTGGGAACCTTTATGTCTATTGGCTCCTTCCCAGATTATTAGCATCAGGCCTCAGCTGTCGGCTTTCCCTCTGCTGGTTATGAAAATTACGCGGGAACCCACGCAGTTTTTGAAAAAAATGTTTTGAAAAATAAAGATATTGTGTTTCATGCAGATTTGTATGTGTATGACTGTGTGTGTCTTTATTTAGCTCTTTATGTACAGTTTTATTAATTTAATTAACTGCTGCTGTTAAAAGGCATATCGGTGGTCGTTAAGAGGTTAAATATCTCACAATCCATATATTTGCTGTGGCAAAAATACTTATAGCATCTAAGTGAAAATCAGCAGATGTTCCCTCCATTTCGGAGCTGCGGTGGAGCCTGGGTGGAGTCTCAAGCGTCCCAAAAATTTTGCCAGTATGGGGCCCTGAAATTCCTGGTGGCAGTCCTGGTTATGGACACCACCACACACAGGCTTTTTCTTGCACCATACTTTGACCCCTTTGCGTGACCTTTTGTGGATGATTTTGGTGTGGAGTCAGAGTTTGTGAAAAAACTACGTGATGGAATTTTCTGGACATTTTTACTGAGTTCAGCAATTGAAAGTATATAAAAATCACCTCTTAATTTTCAAACAATTTTACCCTTGCAGAGCTGTGTGCAAGTGAGGAATTTTCTAACTGCAATTAGCCATTGTGTGGACATAGCTCCTTTCTCACTGCTGGAGGTGCCATGACACAGCTGCTCATAGTGAAAGGTTCCTGAATGTATAGATTGAGTGCTATTTTAATAAATTTGACTTATCTGTCCTTTTGTGCCAGAAAATTAAATTTTTGCTGGTGTATATTTACACTATTACTAGCAACAAATTCTGCCCCGAATTATAGTTAATCGGTTAAGATAAGGCAGCACTTCTCAGTGCACTACACCCATTTCTCCAGTCACTTCAGATTTCTGAAATGCTATTCTTGAGTATCTCACTAAAAACTTCATAACTCATCAGAATTATGTATTTGAGAGGATTCGGTCCGAACAAACTAATCTGAGACGTTCTAGGAGGAGTAAAGTAACAGATTGGACCAAGGTAAGACTGTGGATGCCGTCTGTCTCAACTTTTCAAACATATTTGATTTGGTGCCACATAAATTATTGGTGAAGAAATTGAGGAGCAATGGGACTAAGGGACAATATATGCAATTGGGTTAACAACTGGCTCAGTGATAGGAAAGAGAGGGTGGTTATTATGTAAGGGAGTGCCAGGGGTGTAGTCGTGGCCGGACACTTAATCGTTTCAGTGCCCAGGCCTCCTCTTATGAAAATAGCTGCCAATGACCCGCGTACATGTGTCTCCTTTCTCTGCGCCATTAGGGATAGCTCTGTGGGGCTGGAGCTGTTCTCTAGTCGATTCCACAAAAACTGAGACACAGTCCGGTTCAACTTCAACATGAGAAATTTTACTTGAACAACTTGGCAGCACATTCTCTTCAGTACTAACATCATCAGCAAGTTCCATGCAGTTCCCATCCTGCTCTTGCCCTGCACTCAGATCCACGTCCTCAAGTACATTCCTGGGTAGTAGCGCCCTAGGCAGTACCGCAGTGTCCACCCTGCTCAGACTCACTGTGCTTGGGAATCCCTTAGTCCATTTCACCTCGGTCCTAATGGCCTCTGCCCATGCAATGATCTGCCACATGCTGAACAATCTGCACCTTGTACTTCTCTGGACCGCTTCCTTTCTCCAGCTGTGAACTGATGCAGTCCCGCTGCTTGACACCATACTTCTGTCCTATAGACACTGAATGGCTGAGCTTCTTCTTATAATGTTACGTGGCTGCTGCCTTGTCCGGGGCCTATAGCCCAGGTGGTCGCACCCTGACCCCATCTGACTCTAACTCTCACTGTCTCTTACTCTGCCACACAGCAGCCCCTCCTATATTAACCATTTCCTATCCTTATTCCTATATTATACACTATACACTAACTGAAAGCCTTGAATACTATAATGCCCCCATCTAGTGGCTATTATTAGTAACTACGCTTACCCTATTCTAATAATACAATAACACATCATTATACACAGTTTACATCATGGTAATACACATTCACGTGTCGCAATACCAACAAAGCATAATGGTAAACCACACATTTAAAGTGTAGCAGTACCGATCCATAGTATAGTTAATGTGGCATTAGAAAGAATAACATAATATACTTATTACACAGTATGCTATACAAAAACAGATGTACTAATTACACAACAGTACCAGGATGGCGGGTACGTCATACATAGCACATCCCTACAATTAAAGAAGCACTCCTCCTCCTCCCATAAAAGTGTTTATCCTTTTAATATACTGCAGTCATATTATACAGCACTGTGTACTTACGATTGCTCATTTTACTCCTCTGCTCAGCTAATTCTTCTCATTTCTCTGCTCTCTGTAGCAACAGGAAGTCTCTTTTCCTTGCATGAATCATTCCTCTCTTCTTCCCTGGCCCAGGGGACGTACTAAAAAGAATGAAAAAAAAAGAATAAATAAAAAGAATGAACATAATAACATACAGGTCCAAAAATATGCAGAGGTACTGTAGATTTCTTATGCATCTTGGATATGGAATGAACATAAAATATATGTAGATAATAGTGGAATGAACACATATCCCATATAAACAGGTACACACGTGGACAAAATTGTTGGTACCCCTCATTTAATGACAGAAAAAAACACAATGGTCACAGAAATAACTTGAATCTGACAAAAGTAATAAATAAAAATACATGAAAATGAAGAAATGAAAGTCAGACATTGCTTTTCATCCATGCTTCCACAGAATTTAAAAAAAGATAAAACTCATGAAATAGGCCTGGACAGAAATGATGGTACCCTTAACTTAATATTTTATTGCACAACCTTTTAAAGCAATCACTGCAATTAAACAATTCCTGTAACTGTCAGTGTGACTTCTGCACCTCTTCACAGGTATTTTGTCCCACTCCTCAAGAGAAAACTGCTCCAGTTTTCTCGGTTTCCTTTTCCAGACGGCATGTTTCAGCTCTTTCCAAAGATGCTCAATAGGATTTAGGTCAGGGCTCATAGAAGGCCACGTCGGAATAGGCCAGTGTTTTCCTCTTAGCCATTCTTGGGTGTTTTTAGCTGTGTGTTTTGTGACATTATCCTGTTGCAAGACCCATGACCTGTGACTGAGACCAAGCTTTCTGACACTGGGCAGCAAATTTGTCTCTAGAATCCCTTGATAGTCTTGAGATTTCATTGTATCCGGCACAGATTCTAGACACTCTGTGCCAGATGCAGCAAAGCAGCCCCAGAACATAACAGAGCCTCCTCCATGTTTCACAGTAGGGACAGTGTTCTTTTCTTGATATGCTTCATTTTTCTATCTGTGAATATAGAGCTGATGTGCCTTGCCAAAAGTTCCATTTTTGTCTCATGTGTCCATAAGACTGTTATGAATGGGTCACCGAGGAGGATAGCAGGCCAGGCTAAGCCACAAAAACCCGAGAGGTTGGTAACTAAGCGGATGCAGACCCCTGATCCTGTCAACACAACTAACAGTAGCCGTGAAGCGTACCTACGATGATCCTAGACGCCTCGGCACAGCCGGAGAACTAACTAAGCATAAAGCAAGAAAGGGTAAATCTAAACTGCCCCGGGGCAGACCCAAAAGGAATAGATAGCCCCCAAACATATATTGTTGGTGAGACAAGATGAAAACACAAACGCAGGCAGAAAAATAAACTGAGCAAACGATGGGGCCCACACTGACTAGACAGGACAGGAAAGGAAAGACATTGTCTGCAATCACGCAAAAAACCATGCAAAAAGTCCAACACGTCTGATGCACAAAACACTGAAGTCGCACGACTTCACCCCCCCACTATATCAGCACTCTGGTATATTCTGAAAGCAAAGCAAAAAGAGACCAATATAACAGGGGACAAAACAAACTGGCACATGCAGTAACCTATGGGCAGTGTTTCAGCACAGCCCCAGCCGGAGCTAGCTGACCCACACAAAGCAGAGATAAACAAAACCAGATCAAATGCAAACAGAATAGCAAATGAACCACTTAACTGAACATGCAGAGAAAGAGCAGGAGACATCAGACCTCAGGAGGCACAGGAAAAAAATCACCAGCAGGGATAAAGGGAGTCAGCTGTCTTAAATCCCAATCCGAAACCCCAGATCTCCAATCGTCTTCCTCATTATCAGGTGGCAAGCCTCTGTCAATCAGATCATCTCCACTACCTCCAGTAACCACCAGAGGGAGCCCAGAAAGAGAACTCTCAATCTGACCAGCTCAACTATCTTCAGTAATCACCAGAGGGAAGCCAGAGAGAGAATTCACAACAGTACCCCCCCTTGAGGAGGGGTCACCGAACCCTCATCCACCCCACCAGGCCGGTCAGGATGGGCCCGGTGAAAGGCATGAACCAATATTTCGGCATGAATGTCAGAAGCAGAGACCCAAGAATTATTCTCCTGGCCATAACCCTTCCATTTGATCAGGTACTGGAGTCTCTGTCTAGCCAAACGAGAATCCAATATTTTCTCTACCTCATACTCCAAATTTCCTTTAACCAATACAGGGTCAGGAGGCGCTGCCATGGGAACTACTGGCTCTACGAACTTCTTCAACAAAGATTTATGGAACACATTATGAATCTTAAACGTAACTGGAAGAGCCAAACGGAAAGAAACGGGATTAAGGATTTCCAAAATCTTATAAGAAAAATATTCAGGATTGAGAGTCCTCAGTAGTTGATACCTTTTAATGGCTAACTGAAAAGATGGTAATACATTGCAAGCTTTCGAGACTACTCAGGTCTCTTCATCAGGCTAGACTAATACAAAATCTGAAGTCACATATTTATGCACATTACCATCTTTTCAGTTAGCCATTAAAAGGTATCAACTACTGAGGACTCTCAATCCTGAATATTTTTCTATCCACTGGCTAACACGGTACAAAGATATACATCTTTCCTGTATCAAAATCTTATAAGGTCCAATGAATCTTGGCTTGAATTTTGGAGACGCAACCTTCATAGGAATATTCTTTGAAGACAACCAAACCATATCACCCACTTTAAACCGGGGACCAATGGTCCTATGCCGGTTGGAAAACCGTTGGGCTTTTTCCTGAGAGTGGGACAACTTATCCACCACTTGGTCCCAAATCTGCTGCATTCTCTCTACCACAGAAACCACACTTGAGCAGGCTGAAGATTCCACCTGCCCTGAAGAAAATCGAGGATGAAACCCAAAGTTACAGAAAAAGCGCGACATCAAAGTGGCAGAACTAGCCCTATTGTTTAGCGCAAATTAGGCCAAGGGCAAAAATGAGAACCAGTCATCCTGATCAGCAGATATGAAACATCTCATATAGGATTCCAAAGTCTGGTTTGTTCTCTCAGTCTGCCCATTGGTTTGAGGATGAAACGCAGAGGAGAAAGATAACTGAATTCCCAGTTTGGAACAAAAAGCTCTCCAAAATCTGGAAACAAACTGGACTCCTCTGTCCGACACAATGTTCTCAGGAATCCCGTGCAACCGAACCATCTGTTGTAAAAACAAGGGCACCAACTCAGAAGAGGATGGCAACTTTGGGAGTGGTACAAGATAGACCATCTTAGAAAATCTATCACAAATAACCCAGATAACAGTCATTCTCTGAGAGACAGGAAGATCAGAAATAAAATCCATTGAAATTTGAGTCCATGGCCTCCTGGGCACCGGCAGGGGCATCAACAACCCACTAGAACGAGAACAGGGCTTGGACCGGGTGCAACTGTAGTCACAGGAACATGAAGCTGCTTGGAGATGGTCTTATAACTTTTACTTTTAACATGTTTGTCTATAATTTTCTTTCTAATCTCCTGAGACAACTCTTTCCTTCACTTCCTCTGGTCCATGTTGAGTGTGATAATCTCTGTGCTGTTTGGTGACATGGTGTGTATCTGTAGCCCTATATAAAGGCCCACTCACTGATTCCAAGATTGTAGACACATGTGATGCTAATTAATGAACACACCTTGATTTCACATGTCCCTTTTGTCACATTATTTTCAGGAGTGCCATCACTTCTGTCCAGGCTTATTTCATGAGTTTTATTTTTTTAAAAATTATGTGGAAGCATGGTTGAAAAACAATGTCTGACTTTCATTAGTTCATTTCAAAGATTTTTTATTTATTATTGCTTTGATCAGATTCAAGTTATTTCTGTGACCACTGTGGGTTTTTCTGTTATTAAATGAGGGGTACCAACAATTTTCACCACGTGTGTATGCATCATATTCCCTGAGCTTGGTAGGTAAGGAATGAACATAAAATATAAGTAGTGTGGAAGGTTGGCTCACTCAGCTGCTCCTCAAGGTAGACACAGGACTACACTACGGGTGCTCCTTGTTCGGGTCGAGCAAATTGGAATACTCTGGTACTCGGACAGAACAACAAGCTCATTGTAAGTCTATGGTAGATCCGAGCATTTTTACCTTGATTCCCCCCCCCAGGTGTCCTTTCAAGGTCAAAAAACATCAGAAAATCATGGCAACACTGCTCAAATACCACGGAAGCATCATGGCACCTGCCACTGGAAGCATTTTTCACTCTTAGGCTGGAGTCACACTAACCTACGGTCCGTAGTTTACTTGCGTAATACGGATGAATGACCACTAAATAGTGCTCCGTAGGTCATCCGTAAGCAAGGTGAGGTCGCGTATTTTGCGCATGTGTGCATCCGTATGTAATCCGTGTGGCATCCGTATGCAATCCGTATGGCGAGATTTTCTCGCAGCCTTGCAAAATGGACATTTAACAGTTTTGAGGCCTGCAAACAATTTAAATCATTAGCCTGCACCCTATTTAGACACTCAGAAACAGGTGGATGCCTACATTCTGTACATTTGTCACCTTGCTTTCACGAGGTGTGTTGGTGTTCTTTGCTCAGCATGGCAGAGGGTCTGCGATTCAATACAACTGAGCAGGTTCTCTTTACCTGGCTTTTGTCATGGTGCTTTGGGCAACCATATCCTGTGATAGTGGATCCGCGGAGGAGGAGACGCATGTGGGTCCATCCACTTTTGAGACAACGACTCACAAGAGGGCATTTTCACCGCCTCTATTCTTCTCTGCGGGAGCATCCGGATAAATTTTACCAGTACTGTCGCATGAGCATTGCCACATTTGATCGACTCTTGGAGACAGTGCGCCCTGGGATAACCTTTCAGGACACAAGGATGCGCAAAGCCATATCTGCAGAGGAGCGACTTCTACTCACAATACGGTATGTACTACACAACCACATTCTCTACATTCCTAATGTGTGTGCTAAATTATGTTTTTTGGCCTTCTTGGACAAAGTTTAATGCCATCATCTTACTCCAAATATGATTCACCAGACACAGCAGAATGTTACATCTAATATGTCCAGCATATCACTTAGTCATTGTGCCACCAAATATGTGTGTGTTCTTCTCTCTCATTTCCTAACAAGTTTGGTCGGCATGTAACTGATTTTTTTTTACTTTAGCCATTCTAAACTTTACTATTTCTGTTGTTCTACAGCTTCCTGTCCACTGGCCTGTCTTATGCCGCCCTCCACCATGAGTTTCTCATAGGAAAATCAACCATTTCAGGCATAGTGAGGTCTACATGTGCAGAAATCTGGACAAGACTCCATCAAGTGGTCATGCCCGAGCCCAGGATGGAAGACTGGTTAAGGATATCAAGGGAGTTTGAGGAGGACTGCCAGTTTCCAAATTGTATTGGGGCCCTGGATGGCAAACATATCAGGGTGCGTAAGCCGCCGAACTCAGGCTCCCAATTCTTCAATTATAAACAATACTTTTCTGTTGTATTGTTGGCTCTGGTAGACCCTCAATACAAGTTTATAATTGTTGACATTGGGGCCTATGGAAGGACGGGAGACTCTAGAGTCTTCAATACTTCCATAATGGCTCGGCGGCTACGCACCAACCAGTTGGATCTACCACCACCACGCCAGCTACCAGGCTCCCCCGAACAATCAGTCCCTTATGTCCTTGTGGCAGATGAGGCCTTTCACTTATCGCGCAATGTCATGAGGCCATATCCCCGGCGCAACCTTGACCACAGGCGCAGAATTTTTAACTTGCGCCTATCACGTGCTAGGCGACTGGTGGAGTGTTCCTTTGGGATTCTTTGTGCCAAATGGCGAGTACTCCAGTCTGCCATTCAGTTGAGTGAGCAAAATGTGAATGAAGTTGTGAAAGCCTGTGTTGTTCTGCATAACTTCACCAGGATACAAGATTGCTCCTCCTCTGATGGTGTTGTGCGTTGGCCAGAAAATGTGCGCAGGGTGAGACCACCTATGAACCCTCAACGTAGACCGCTCTCTGGCCTCAAAGTGCGTGATATTTTCACTAATTACTTTATCTCACCTGAGGGGGCAACTTCTTGGCAAGAGCATGCTGTGTCTATGTTATAATTTGTTGCTTTAAGTGTGTCAAAATATATATTACTCAAGCCTTTATGATTCTATGAGTGTTTCATTGCATTGGTTGGTGTCTGTTAGTATGTTGTGAGGGATTGTGAAAAATCACACAGAGACGTTAAGTAGAGTAGACAAATATTTAGTTTTGCCTTTTTTTTTTTTTTTCGCTTAAAGGCAAACATAATTTGCCATAAGACAAATTTGGCAATGGCCAAAATGACCCTTTGTGCCTTCTTTAACTTGTTGTAAAATGAACAGTACATAACAAAACAGCCACAAACATTAGGCAAAAACAACATTGCTGCATCACTAGATTAACCTAGATTTGCCAACAAAAGGTGAGCTCCATCACCAAAATAAAGGCAACAAGATAACACTCACATTTCCTCATAATGTTAGCCAAACATAGAAAGATTCCACCATGACAGGCAAGGCTACCTCACAGCTTTCACACAGATATTACCTGTCTGTAGAACAGACAATATTTAAGCATGCTATACCGGAAAGGATGAAAATACAAAACTCACTTGTTAAGACATAGAGAGAGCGGGTTATTCTGAATGCTTGTCGCCTAGAAATTTTGTACTAGAGATTGCTAACAAAAAAGGTGACTACTTAACTAAGGCGAGCACGCCTTTCCTAGGCGTTAGCAAGTGAGTAGTGTATTTTCATCCTTTCATTTTACAGCATAGCGCATTTAAAGATTCTCTTTTCTACACACATGTAATATCTGTGTGAAAGGCGTGAGGTAGCGTTGCCTGTCATGATGGATTGTTTCATATGTTTGGAAAACATTGTTTAAAAATGTGAATGGTAAATTATGTTCTAAATGTGAAGGAGAACACCTGTTTTTTCATTTATATTAGGAGCACCAGTTACATCTCACTGGACATCTCCAACCATCAGAATCATAAATCCTCATATGTTGGGGAAGGGGAACGTGGAAGAACAGCCTGTGGGTGCTGCTGGACATTGTGGCCAACATCGCCCTGTGTGGGGCCATACTGTTGCCCATGATGCTGGAATTGTCCAGCCTCCTGGGACTGTTGGGGATACTGGCCAGAGTAATGATGATGGTGAGGGGCTTCTTGTTGACTCTGGTAGGCCCGTGGCTCATACCCACCAAGATAGCCAGATCGTCCCCAACCAGGTTGGGACCAGCCTCCAACACTGGGTGGGTACAAGTGGCCATATTGGTGGGGTTGGCTTGAGGAAGACATTTGGGGCTGCGGTATAGACGGTTAGGTAGGGGGAGGAAGGGGTTGAGGTGTTGGCCCACGTATTAGGGGCTGTTCAGACCCTGCTTGAGCAAGCATCTGTGTAGATGGTCTCATGCGCATTAAATTTCGTGGTGAGAGCTGCCACCTCTCCAGAAATTCAAAAACCTCATATGGGGTATTGGGGGGGTGCTTGCATCAAGCAGGATCTGAATACATCCCCTAATACGGAGCCTGACCTCACGGGTAAGGGCACGGAGATAAAGGGTGAGGCTATGTGCATAGGCCTCCTCCCCATCATCTGTAGTTACTCTGGACAAATAATTGAGCACCCCTGTGTCCACATTGGTCCTGCTCTCTTGAAGAGTGACCTGGCGCCTTCTTCTTGTTAGCCGTGATGCTAGAGCAGCCTGTGGGGATGCCCTGATCTGGGCAGTTGGGCTGCTGCTCAAGTTGCCCGGCTCTTCCAGGATGGGTGAGGTGGCAGCAGCAGACCGTCCTGGTGGTGTGGTGTGTTGGGCAGCCATTGTGTGGTCTTGTGATGCCTCATCTTCAGCCATCCTTCTTGTAGGGGGAGAAGATGGGCCAGCCACCTCATCCCCTACAGGATCTATAACGGGCTCTGCCTCTGAGGCCGTTCCTCGATCCGTAAGGTTGGATTGAGTTCTGTTATGAAATAGAACAGAGGCAAAAATACATCAATATTTTTGTCTCTGTAATGTATTTGTGTAATGTGGTGTGAGGTATGTACTTACGGTCTCAGATCCAGAATTGGGGCGAGGAAGTTCAGCCGGTCATAGTATATATATTTTCTTTTGACATGCCCAGCATCCCCACTCCTGGACCGCTGCTGGCGTTCCCGGCGGAACTGGTCCCGGATGCTTCGCCAGCGTTTCATCACATCTTCCACTGCAATGTGACAGGAAAGATTGTCAAAATCACATATTTGAGAGGTCACATTTTTTGTGCTTTCTACCCATGGTGGCATATGTAATTGGGCCGATACACAGGGTCTCATTAGCTACACTTAAACTAATTTTATTGGCTAGGAGGATGAGGAGCTTGTGGCCTAACCCCTAATTATGGCTGTGTGAAGCCACGTGTCACATCCAAATGTAACGGCCTCATGAGGCTAATAAAATTACATGCCCAGGAAGGGGGGGTGCTGATTGTAGAATCATTTTTAAGCGCGCGCTAAGGTTAATGATGTTTTTATGGTTGCACTTACAAATTTTATGCTGCTCATCACGTGGTCTGTCACCAAAGTCATGGTACACCTGGCGACAGATGCGCCTCCATGACGCCTCCTTTCTTGTCCGGTTCGCATAATTTGCATCGCGTGGGTCCCATATTTCGGGACGCTCCTGCACCAGCACAATGAGCATCTCAACATTAATATATGTGGACGCCATGCTGCTGCTGTACTCCGTGGAGGCGTACTTACTGGATGTCTGGAGCGCTTTTTGAGCTCATTTGCATGTCTAGGCTTCCTGATGATGGATTGGCCCATTTCCTGTCACCAGCCAAAAGACCTGTGTATTGCTCGCAGGTCACACGTGTGTTCCGTGTGTAATGCGTATTTTTTGCGCACCCATTGACTTGCATTGGCGTACTACGGGCGTAGTACGCTGACAATCGCAGCATGCTGCGATTGGCACGGAGCGTAGGATACGGATGAGAAATATACGGCTGGTGCAAGTGACCCCATTAAAAATCATTTGTCCGTGTCTAATGCGTGCTTTTTGCGCCTCTCACGCGCCCGTATTCCTCGCCAGTGTGACTCCGGCCTCAGGTCACAGCTCTAAACAATGTTGTCAGAGTTTCATGCCCATTTTACAGGTGCACCCATAAAAAAAAAATAACTCAGTTGATTTTCTTGATGTCACAATTACACGAGATTCTAATAATGTGTTACAATCTGATATTTTTCGGAAACCAACATCAGTAAACTCATTACTGCATGCTACGTCAGCTCATCGGCAATCAGTGATTAAGTCAGGACCTGTTAGGCTTCGGGTTCCTGCAGCTGCACAGCAGGAATCCAGAGCCACGCAGCCAGCAGTCTCCCATTCCCCTCTGACCTCTCAGGGACCTACACAGCAAGCTCGGCGATCCAGACGCCCTGCTCAGACCAATTCTCTGGGTCTGGTTGCTGCTGCCTGCTCTACAGCAAGCCACTCCAGAGGCTAAGTCCTCTCCCCGCGCTACTGGGCATGCTCACGAGACGATCTCTCAGTGGAGATCGGGAGTCACGTGCTCAGGTCCTTCTCCTGATCTGATTGGTCCATCTCAGAGATCTGGAAGGTCCCGGAAGCACACGGCTATAAAAGGCCCGCATGGCTGCTCGGCCATGCGCTAATATAGACTCTTATTGCTATTTGTGTGAATGATGATGAATGCATGTGCCTGCGAATGACTCATTAAATCCCCTCCCTCTGATATTACGTGTATGGATAGGGACTTAGTCATAGAGTCAGCGCCAGTCAGTGGCGCGCTACAGGCCACAGTTCACATCTTACAGCACTAGCGTCCGACAGTGCGCCTCCTCTTGGGCATTGTCGTGTGGCGGCTGGGTCGGTCGCCGCGCTGCAGTCAGCAGCACTTGTTGGCGTCCGCGGTAGCGACGCCGCACGCACGGTAGATCTAGACAGACATTGACTCTTAGTCTTGGGCCTAGTCCTGTGACCGTATACCGTGTGTGCATACCGCTGAGACCTGTGAGGTCAACAGGCTCAGCATTTACATTTAAGTTCTAAGCGTCTCTGTGGTGATAACAGAGTACGCTCAATGCACACCGGGTGACGTTCAACCTGTGTGCGATATACCGCCATATTGTGCATCTGCCATTATCTAGCAGTAGTGCAACACCTACTGCACAGTGGACCCCAGTCGGCGAACGCACTTATTATTATTTATTTATTAGTGCGTTCCGCCGTCCTTAACATTATACTAGTGCCAGGGTCTGGCTAGTAATGGCAGACCTGCAGCAACTACAGCGGTATATTCGGCAGCTGGAGAGCAGGTTGGCGGCTATTGAGAGCTCCACCTCAGCAGCGAATGCTACAGTGGCCGCTGCTCAGGCAGTCGCAGAGGCTGTTCCACGCGTGTCCACACCCACGCCTATGCCAACAATAACCCGCCTCCCGTTTCCCGATAAGTTTTCCGGTGACAGCACCGCCTGCAGGGGTTTCGTGAGTCAGTGCTCTATCCAGCTTGAGTTACTGGCCACGCGATTTCCTACAGAGCGGGCTAAGGTGGGGTTTATTGTTTCTCTCCTATCAGGCAGGGTATTAGAGTGGGCTACGCCATTGTGGGAGCGTGATGACCCCGTGGTTCAGGGCGCTGCTCAGTTCTTCACTGCCCTGAAGCAGGTCTATTTGGGACCACGGATCACGCACGGCACCTCTCTCCAATTATTGGCCCTAACACAGGGGTCTCTCTCGGTCAGCCATTATGCCGTCCGATTCCGGACATTGGCTTCCGAACTGGAGTGGCCTGATAAAGCACTCATCCCTGTGTTTTGGAGAGGGTTAGCGGAGCATGTCAAAGATGCTCTAGCAACCAGAGAGGTCCCCACAAGTCTGGAGGAATTGATTGCCATCTCCACCCGCATTGATCTCCGGTTTACGGAGCGCAGGCTGGAACGTGCGCAATGCAGACGAAGGGTTAACTTGGCTCCCACCTTCTCTGAGCCGCTAAGATTTCCCGCTCAGGAGCTTACACCCTCTGAACCTATGGAGGTGTCTCGCGCCGGCCCCAAGCCACGTCAGGTGCAAAACTCCACACGTTGTTACCAGTGCCGGCAGTTTGGTCACTCGGCTAGCACGTGTCCTCTGCGGTCGAAAAAATGATCACGTCCAGTGGTCGTAGGTGGTGGTCTAACTAACATGAAACCCTTTTCTCCTAAACCAGTATTCCGAGGGACCTTAGATAGCGGGGCCTCCACCTGGGAGGTAGAGGTCACGGTGGATTCTGGGGAAGAAGGGAACTTTATGTCCTCGACCTTCGCCCTAAAGCACGCTATTCCTCTGGTGTTACTGCCCCAACCCCTGACCATCAGGGTGGTTAATGGTGCACCTTTACCATCTCAGGTGACCCACCAGACAGCACCACACGGTCTCTCAATCTCACCGTCCACCGTGAGATTTTGTCCTTGTTCATTTTGCCTGATGGCATCGACCAGGTGCTTCTCGGAGTTCCCTGGCTACTTTGCCATTCCCCTCATATTGATTGGGCTTCGAGGAATATACTGGGTTGGAGCAAGGACTGTGAGGGAAGGTGCCTGAGGGGCAGTGTTCAGGTAGCTTCCACTGAAGTACCCGCGGATCTCTCCGCGCTTCCCAAACCGTACCATCAGTACGCGGACGTCTTCTCTAAAAAAAATCTGAGAAGACGCTTCCGACGCACCGTCCTTACGATTGTCCGATAGATCTATTGCCAGGCACGGAACCTCCTAGAGGCTGCGTGTATCCGCTATCACTCCCTGAGACGGAGGCTAGGTCTCAATATATCCGGGAGAACCTGGCAAGAGGTTTTATCAGAAAGTCGGTGTCGCCGGCTGGTGCAGGGTTCTTCTTTGTGCAGAAGAAGCGGGGAGAGTTACATCCCTGCATTGATTACAGAGGTCTCAACGCCATAACGGTTAAAAATAAGTACCCTCTTCCGTTGATCTCTGAGTTATTTGACAGGTTGCGAGGGGCCCGGATCTTTACAAAATTAGATCTACGGGGGGGCGTACAACCTGATCCACATTCGTGAAGGAGACGAGTGGAAGACAGCATTTAACACCAGGGACGGCCATTATGAATATCTGGTCATGCCCTTTGGCCTCTGTAATGCGCCTGCTGTCTTCCAGGATTTTGTTAACGACGTCTTCCGCGATATGCTCTCTACCTCGGTGGTGGTCTATCTGGATGACATCCTCCTCTTTCACCAGATTTGACCTCCCACCGGAGAGACGTCTCTAGGGTCTTTGACCGTCTGCAGGCGAACTCTCTTTTCGCCAAGCTGGAGAAGTGCCAGTTTGAGCAGGAGTCCTTGCCGTTCCTGGGCTACATCATCTCGGCCCAGGGGTTGACTATGGATCCGGCCAAACTGCAAGCGGTAATGGACTGGCAGGAACCACATTCACTCAAAGCGGTGCAGCGCTTTTTGGGGTTCGTCAACTATTATTGCCAGTTCATCCCCCACTTCTCCACACTGGTAGCTCCTCTAGTTACTCTCACAAAGAAAGGAGCTAATCCTAAGGCTTGGTCTGAACAAGTCTCCAAGGCCTTCTCGTCTCTAAAATCCCATTTTGCTGGCGCTCCCATCTTACACCGCCCCAATGTGGATAAACCTTTTATTCTATAGGTAGATGCTTCTTCCGTCGGTGCAGGAGCAGTCCTTTTCCAGAAGGATGCTCAAGGTCGAAAGCATCCCTGCTTCTTCTTCTCTAAGACCTTCTCACCGACGGAGAAGAACTACTCCATCGGGGACAGGGAGCTACTGGCAATGAAATTGGCCTTTTCCGAGTGGAGACATCTTCTGGAAGGAGCCCGGTTTCCCTTCCAGGTGTACACGGACCATAAAAATCTGGTCTATTTACAAATGGCCCAGCACTTGAACTCTCGTCAAGCTAGGTGGTCACTTTTCTTCTCCCGCTTCCGCTTCACCTTGCACTATCTCTCTGGAGAGAAGAACGTCCGTGCGGATGCTCTCTCCGCTTGGTAGTTTCAGCGGAGGAAGAGGAGGCTGAGCCTCGGCTAATTCTGCCTACTGAGAGTTTTACGACCGTGGCTCCAGTTGCTCTCGAGTCAGTGCCGCCGGTCAAGACCTTTGTCCCTCCTCAGCTACGGCCGGAGGTTCTCGCGTGGGCACACGCGTCCAGGGTGGGTGGTCACTTCGGCAATAAGCGGACCACAGAACTCCTGGCAAGGTCTTATTGGTGGCCGCACATGGCTCGAGACACAAAGGAATACATACAGGCATGCGTCTCGTGTGCGCGGAACAGGCCCTCTAGACAGAGGCCGATTGGGTTATTGTATCCTCTGCCGGTGGCAGACAGACCTTGGGAGATGGTTGGCATGGACTTTGTGGTTGGCCTATGTGGAGGAACAGGACCCGTTCCTCCCACGTCACCAATGTGACGTAACTACACAGGCACAGCTCTCCGGTGCCCCCTTTGTCTCTCAGGTCAGTAAGGGAACTGCACCTAGAGCAAATGGCTGCCGGGGAGGATGTCCTGTTACCCGCTGGGTATTCTAAGATTCGTAATCAGAGTAAAAGCATCAGCCCAAGATTAATTTTATAGTTTAATTGCCTTAAGGGCGCACTAGATAATTACAGGAATATACAGTAAGCTATACAATGGAAGTACAGTGGATTTGCAGTCAGAGTAAAGTATATCAATAAGGGTACAAGACTTAGATATTAAGCTGGAGGTCAATTTACCAGATTGTAGGTTGCATGTGGGTGTCGGGAGCTCTGCAGTCCACAGGTACAAGAATCTTAGTTGCCGGACAGACCCCAAGTGCGGCCACTGCTCCCCTTGGCAGATCTGTCCCCAGTTCCTTTCTTAGATCATCATCGTCTGGTTCTTCTGAAAGAGAGTGAGAGTCTCTGCCATGTGTTGCTGTTCTTAAGCATGCTTGGTCCCTCCCCCTGTGTCAGAGAGTGGGCTAATAATCTCCATCCTTTAGCTCCCTGCAGAACTTATTCCCAATATCTAAGAAAGTGGGTCACTTTCAACAGCATGATCAGATCAGGACATGAGAGGTACCAGTGAATGCGGTTTGCTTTGCCTGTCGTGTGGAGAGCAAACATGGCCCCATTGGGTCGCTGTGGAGAGCCAATCTCTATATCTCAGGTCCCAGAGCCCTCACCGACTAAGTTTTTTTGGTCGCCGCTACATTACAATAAATTGCATTAACAGGTGATCAACAGATTGCATCTACACCAATAAAAATGTCAGCTCGTTGCACAAAAAATAGGCCCTCACCCAGCCCCAGATCACAGAAAATGGAGACAACACATGCATGGAGAGCCTGTTTATTGTGCTCTCCATGCATGTGTTGTGACTGTCAAACAGCCGCGACACATGCAACTGCGGTGCCGAACAGCTGATTATCGGGAGCGCTCCAGGTGTCCGGGTTCCCGATGCAGATATTCGGTAACCGCTATACCTATTTGGATAAGGACTTATCCGAAGCTATTCACTCATCCCTAATAATAATAAATAAACAGAAACTGCTTTTCTAATTGACTGACAAGTCCAGACTGACAAGAGAGCCATTTTCAGCTGTCACCTCATTGTCATAACTAGGAGGAAAACATGTATAGAAAAGTCTCCCAAGGAAATAGAGTCCCTTATAATGTCTTATGATATATATACATACATGCATATGTCCAATGTCCATATCTCCAAACAGACAAGAGAGCAGCTTCCAAAAATGTCCAGAAAACAGAATAAAATAATCCACAAACCTGAAATACAAATTATAAAAAAATTATCACCATCTGGTATCAATTAGATTAAAAAATGTATGTGACACATTCCCTTAAAGAAAAATAAATAAAAATATACCTAAAAAAGAGTATTTGATATTTTCAAAGATGTTTAATAGGTTAGAGTAGAGTAGGGCCCTGTCATAAGAGTTTACCTTGTCGTGGTGGCAGGCTTAAAAAATCATTTGGTCAAAACAAAAGTTGTTGGCTATTTATGTGATATGGTGTTTGATGGGACCTGTTATTGTGTGATTGGTGAGGACTTGGTGCAGAAGTGGAATTTTTCCAAGAAAGGTCAGTGGGACTGTGGAAAGTTTGAGGGGTGGATGCGGATCTTAGATGGAGTCTGAACTGGGGTGAAGCCTGGGTAAAGTCTCAAGGGGGTCCTAAAATTTAGCCAATATGGGCCCTGAAATTCCTAATTTCAGCCATGCTGCTCGATACTCGTTCGAGCATTGGGGTGCTCAGGCACACTCAGTACTCGATTGAGTATCCCTGGTGCTTGTGCATATGCTCGAGTCTCCGCCCCACATGTTTTGCGGCTGTTTAAAAAAAAATAACCCTCTGAACATTTTTTTCAGCCTTTCGTTTTGGACATGAGACCAGGACAAGGGACTAAGGGTGGGGGTCAGGGCAAGGGGTCAGGACATGGGACCAGGGGCATGGAGCAAGGGGAATGGGGCCAGGGACATAGGACCAGGTGCATGAAACCAGGGACATGGGGTCAAGGACATGGGGCCAAGGACATGGGACCATGGGCAAGGAATAGATACAAAGGGCCAGGACCAGGTACATGGAGACAGCACGAGTGACATGGAGCCAGCAGAAGGGATATGGAGCCAGGACCAGGGATGTAGGGGCATCTTGGACACACGTTCAGTTAAAACCAGCAGGCCCCCTCTATGTCCTGCTCGAGGTCCCCCGAGGACTCGGGCCTACCAGAGAATTATCCGGTATCCCTTTGCACCAACCCAAACCTGCATTAAAGTGACCTTGATGGGTGCCCTGATATCAGCAACCAACCTCTGATAGGTTGGCGACCATTTTAACATGACCGCACTGAAGGCAAAAGATAAAGGGAGCACAGGCAGTTAAGAAGAATCTTTTTATTCCTTCTTCCGTGGATACAGCATGATGCGGGGCAAGAACCAGGGACATACGGCTGCAGACCAGGGATATGTGGATCAGGGACATGAGGGCCACGCCCCAGAGACAAGGGGTGTCTGGGGCCTACAGGAGGAATTGACCGTAGGGACCCACCCTACAGCTATATGAAAATACCTAACTGTAACTGTAATCTCAGTTATACGGTAGTGGAGCTACACAGATGGCTCCTGCACAACTACTGTGCGCACACCATAACTGGGATGGACAATTACGGAAATTTGCATTAAAGGAGTTCTTTGGCTAAAACACACCAATCCATGAGCTCCATAGGATAGGTGATATCCTATGGAGGGTTGATTACTTGTTTTCACCGCAGAACCCTTGTAAGTGCATCTTGTTACAAGTATTTAACCACTAATGGAAATTAAGAATCTTCTCTTAATTAATATCAGAGAGAACAATTGACAGCCACACACAACACAATCTACTATTACAAGTTAAGGTTTTTTCTTTTTCTTTAATGTTGTTTTTTTACATTTTTGTTTGTTGGCACCTTTTTAGCATTTGTCCAACATTTTATTAGGGCTATCTTTTTTACTGGTGTTCCCAATAAATGAAATTAAGAAAACAGCAACAATTTTGAAGCAAAAACACTCGGAAAGTGCTAAAAATACTCACCAAGATATCTTACCTTAATGGGCTAGTTTCCCTGAGCACTTAAAGGGAAATTGTCACATCTCAAAATGCTATTAACATGCAGCTATGGGGTTAATATGCAGGTTAATAGCGTTCCAAAGAAGCTGGTCTGCTATACAAAGAGATCGGCTACCGGGAGTAAATGAACTTTATTCCTCCCAGTTGCCTCGGGCTTTCAGTCATAAAGGAGTGGTGGACCAGGCTTCAGCAGCGACTGTAACTAAACCCTCACATTGACTGACAGCCGCCTCTGTGCTGATGCACTGCTGATACATTAAAGTCATTTTTGATATATGTATCATATGCAGGGTTAATACATACAATACATGAGCAGGCCTCTAGTGTAATGTTGAATGTAAAGATGAGGTATCAGGTGGAATTAGTTCACTAACACCTTATTCCACTAGATGGCAGAATACGGCTTCTGTCCACTATTATCTTATGTTGCAATGATAAGGACCAGCATAAAGCTGTACATGCAATAGAGTTATATCCTGTAAAATGATAAACTTAATGGCCTTTAGATCATAAACAGGAACCAGTAACAAATAAAAACTGTTCAATTATGTTTGATAAAATCCAGGTTAACATAAACTCCCATTTTATATGATTCCCTATAATAGTCTTGGAAATTTGGGGAGGCAATGACATATATTCTTTTATTTCATTTTTTAATTCAACCTAGTGAAAAACGCTGTGAAAATGCTGATAAAGCTCACCTGGAAGGGGCTGTGAGTCTAAAGGTACTGTCACACTTAGCGATGTACCAGCGATCCTGACCAGCGATGTGACGCGGTCAGGATCGCTGGTGCATCGCTAAGTGGTCGCTAGTGAGCTGCCACACAGGCAGATCTCACCAGCGACATCGCAGGGGTCGGGGGTCGCTACTTACCTGTCACACCAGGCGATCCTGACGTCCTCCCGCCCGGCTCCACGCTCGTCGCTCGTCTCTCCACAGGAAGCGCCGCAGGAAGCTGACGACGAGAAACAGACCTGGACGTTCTCGCGCGATCAGCGATAACCAGCGGGGGAGCGGGTCGTAGGTAAGTATCAGACACAGCATATTGCTAGCGATATCGCTTAGTGTGACAGGCCCTTAAGGCTGTGTTCAGCCTTTTGTTACTTCTTTTAACCGATTCCAGGCTTGAGTAAGTGGGAAAAAGTTAAAAGAAAGAAGTAACATTTATTCTTTGATATTTGGATCGCACTAGACCATGCAAGTTAATGAGTGTATAGAAAACATCGGACTTCACTCGGATGACATGTGAGTGAAGTTCGATTTTCACTCACTGACACAGTGGAGAAGATGGAGATATTTTTTCTCCATCTTCTCCTCACCAGAGTTGGATCACACTATGCTGACCCTCTGATCAGAGCATCATTTCTATAATCGGCCCAATTCTCTCAGATGAGAGAATCTTTGTTCATCTGCATCCTAAGGGTATAGATGTATTAGCTGGATAGTTTGTACAAAGGAAAAGTTATCTGTCAAAGTGCACGCTGTGGGCAGCATTTAGGACTTTTTAACAAACACACTTTTTTATCATTTTTATCCCCTTTCTGACATTGGACGTACTATCCCGTCCACGGGACCCAGGCCCGTATGACCGTGGACGGGATAATACGCCACCGCGATCAGCTGCGCTCAAAGGGGGAGCGCAACTGATCGCGGCCGGGTGTCAGCTGATTATCACAGCTGACACCAGGCACTATCAAACATGATCGCAGTGTACCGGGGGCATAGGGAAGAATCACGCAGGGAGGGGGCTCCCTGCGTGCTTCCCTGGGCCCCTCGGGACAACGGGATGTGCTAGCATTGCTCCGAGGGTCTCCTCCCTGCAGGCCCCCGGATCCAATATGGCCGGGGGGCCTTTGAGGTCCTGCAGGGAGGCGGCTTTCTCAGTGCCTGCTGAGAGCACGCGCTGAGAAAGGCTCCTGCAGTGCCTGTCAGATCGCTGATCTGACACAGTGCACTGCAAAGTGTCAGATCAGCGATCTGACACTTTATAGTAATGTTCCACACTCGGACAATATAATAAAGTTAAAAAAAAAAACAAGTGTAAAAACAATTTTTTCAAAATTCCTAAATAAATAATAAAAAAAAATTCCCTAATAAATTCTTTTATTTGTAAATAAAAAAAACAATAAAAGTACACATATTTAGTATTGCCACATCCCTAACGACCCGCCCTATAAAACTGTCCCACTAGTTAACCCCTTTAGTGTGACCCCTTCAAAAAAAAAAAGGCAAAAAACAATGCTTTCGCCAATCAAAAAGTGCAATAACACGCGATCGAAAAGACGAATATAAATAAATGTTCTGTCTCTGACATAATTAATGACTCCTGAACTGTCTATTTTGATAGCATACAATGATTGCTGTATGTATAGAATGTTCAGATTTCCATAGTTTAATGTTTAGTGTTTTTGGCTCCATCTAGTGGCCAAAGTCATAACTGCATGTTATTATGCATGGTATTTCCTGTATTATTTCCCTCCAATTCACAATGTATTCTGGGTAAGTTTGAAAAGTACCATGGTCTATTCCAGCCCCCTCTTTCTCTTCAGTCTGCTATTTTCTATCAAGTCTGCTTACTGGAAGCACCTCATCCCTCTTCTCCCCCTGTGTTAGCATCGCCGGTAGGTGACATGTTCCCTCTATATATTCCTATCTCCTACATTAGCCAGCTTAGTTAGTTCCCCTGCTCAGCTATCAGTGCAGACATGTATGTTGCATATGTATGTATTCTTATGAACTTACCACTGATTGCGTTCATGTATTTTTGCTGTAGTTTCACCATCTATATACCTACGTTCAATAAACCACAGATTCAGCTACAGTCTCCCTTATTGGACCCCGGTATAGGGGTTTAACTGCTTGTTAAGCTATATGAATCCCGTTCATTTAGCTGAAGACAGGACAATAAACTTGGTACCACTGAAAACGTCATCTTGTCCTGCAAAAAATGAGCCGCCATACAGTGTCATCAGCAAAAAAATTAAAAAGTTATAGCTCGCAGAGTAAAGCGATGCAAAAATAATTATTCCAAAAAATTGGAATAAAAAGCGATCAAAAAATGTCACGTGCCTGAAAATGGTACCAATAAAAATGTCAACTTGTCCCGCAAAAAATAAGACCTCACATGACTCTGTGGGTCAAAATATGGAAAAATTATAGCTCAAAATGTGGTGATGCAAAAACCATTTTGACAATAAAAAGCGTCTTTTAGCGTGTGACAGCTGCCAAACATAAAAACCCGCCATGGACCCGGTCCGTCTCTTCGTTGTGAGTTTGTCTACTGTCTTGGTACTGTGTATTTGCTTGCTTGGTTTATGACTCTTGCATTGTCTCTTGACTACCCGCTGTTATGGTTGGTGGAATGCACCAAATAAAATATAATAATAAGGTGCGTTCGCAACCCGGAGTCCACCATGCAGAGATGACTGCCGCTCGGTAATGGCGAACACTGACTGAACACCGGCGGGGTAACCGCTGACCCAGGAGTGAACTCTGTTACTGCACAGAGCCGCAGAATGCAAGTGCCAGAGCCTATTAAACTCACTGGGCTGGGCAAGGTGAACACTAGTTAAGAGGCACAGGACTCTGCCCCAAGGACACAGAGTGCCTCTAGTCCCACTAACGTTTGACACCGCAACTGCGGTGCCAGAACTAAATTATATAATCGTACCATGTGCTCACTGCACCAGTTCAGCGGACGCCACTAACCACCCACAGCACGGAGGCAAGTGCTTGACTTGCGCACGTCGCCGCTGTGAGGAACGCTGCTGCACATGCGGTCCAGTGGTACCTTGTGCTGACTAGCGCTATCAGGTGCAAACGCTTGTGTGGAGAGCGGGATGCTCTGTGGCACATAGATTATGCCACTACTGGCGCTGACTCTATCTCCCTAAATCCTAACTCATACACAACCGAGGGTAAGGGTTTCATAATGAGTCAGTCACCAGTCTCATACATCCGTCATCACACACACAACTGATGATCAGAGTCTACCTTTTATAGCAGCGTCCTTCTAGGACCTTCCTGATGGTCCAGTCCGAGCTGGAGAAGGACCTGAGCATGTGACCTCCAATCTCCAATGAGAGATCGTCCTACGAACATGCTCAGTGGACCAAAAGGAGGACTTAGTCCCTGGAGTAGCTCGCTGCTGACCAGCATGCGTTGCTATAGCTGGACCACAGGTGGCAGCAGCAACTAAACCCACAGTGCTAGTCTGAGCAAGACGCCGGAACAATGACTTTGCTCAGCAGTCTCCTCTGCGGCTGGGACTGAAAGGGAGACCGCAGAGGGCAAGGCTTGAGATTCCTCTTGCTATGCTCAAAGCGAGGCACAGGGGGAGGGGACCTATCCTCTGGGCCATGACCCTTCCAGTCCACTAGATAATATTTTTTGCCCTGTACCACCTTGCACCCCACGATGGCGTTCACCTCGTACTCATCCGAGGACAAGCTTGATGTCCCAGTAGATGACTCCGAAAAGCGGGACATGTGAACGGCTTAAGGAGGGACACATGGAAGGTGTCAGTGATAACCACGTGTGGAGGAAGGGCCAGACGGTAGACCAAAGGGTTAACCTGCTCAAGGACCTTGAAGGGACCTACAAAATGAAGCACGAACTTAGTGGACTCAACCTGCAACCTGATGTTACGAGCGGAGAGCCACACCAAGTCGCAGGGAGCAAAGCTGGGAGCGGGGTGCCGGTGTGCATGATCGGAGGACCTCATTCTCTCCTTGGAGGTCCGGATGGCATCCTGAGTGCGGTCTCAAATGTCACATGCCTCCACCACCCAGTCTGCCACCCTAGAGTCGGTGGACGACACAGGCATGGGCACAGGAACGCGCGGATGCTGGCCGTAATTAAGGAGGAATGGGGTCTGACTGGTTAAGTCGGCCACAGCGTTGTTCAAAGCGAGCTCCGCCCACGGCAGCAAGGATGCCCAGTCATCCTGCCTGGGAGAGACAAAATGTCGTAGATATGTAACCGGGGTCTGGTTGGCCCTTTCTACCAATCCGTTCGTCTCAGGATTATAGGCCGAGGAGAGATTTAGCTCAATGCAGAGCAGGCTACAGAGCTCTCTCCAGAACCGAGACGCATACTGGGGACCCCGGTCGCTGACAATCTTGTCCAACATGCCGTGCAGGCGGAAAACGTGCTTAATAAACAACGCTGCCAGGCCCTGTGCAGAAGGTAACCTGGAGAGTGGTACCAGGTGCACCATCTTGGAGAAATGGTTGGTGACAACCCAAATGACCATGCTGCCACTGGACTTGGGCTGTCCCACCACAAAGTCCATACCGACCATCTTCCAGGGCCTGTCCGCTACCATCAGGGGGTAAAGTAACCCAGCAGGCTGCTGCCAAGGAGACCTATTCTGGGCGCAAGAAACACACACCTGAATATAGTCCCTGACGTCACGGGCCATATGCGGCCACTAGTACGTCCTCACCTCGTCCTCGCCAGAAGCACAGAGGTCCGTTTTGTCCCAAAATGTCCACTCACCCTGGACGAGTGAGCCCAAGAGAGGACCTCCGGTCGCAGACGGGCAGGGACAAATGTCTTGCCCGGAGGTACTGACTTAAGGACGACCGGAGCCACTGTCCTCAGGCATTCGGACGGGACGATCAGCCGAGGCTCCTCCTCCTCCGATGACACCACGGAGCGGGAGAGAGCATCGGCCCGGAAGTTCTTCTCACCGGAGAGAAAATGGAGGTTGAAGTGGAACTGGGAGAAGAACAAGGACCATCCGGCCTGGCAAGAATTTAGCCACTGGGCTGTCTGCAAATACACCAAGTTCTTGTGGTCGATAAACAGCTGGAAAGAGTGGCGAGCCCCCTCCAGGAGGTGTCTCCACTCCGAGAAGGCCAACTTCATCGCTAGCAACTCCCTGTCCCCGATGGAATAATTCATCTCCGCCGGTGTGAAGGTCTTGGAGAAAAATAAGCATGGGTGCTTTTAACCTTGCGTGTCCTTCTGGAACAGGACCACTCCAGCAACAACGGAAAAGGCATCCACCTCCAGAATGAAGGGTTTATCTACATCAGAGTGATGTAAAATGGGAGAGGTAGTGAAATGGGACTTAATGGAGGAGAAAGCCTTGGAGACAGGTTCCGACTACGACTTGGGATTTGCACCCTTCTTGGTGAGGGCCACCAAGGGGGCTACCAAAGTCGAGAAGTGGGGGATGAATTGGCAGTAGTAATTTATGAACCCCATAAAGCGCTGCACCGCTTTAAGAGAATGGGGCTCCTGCCAATCCATCACCGCCTGTAACTTGGGAGGATCCATGGCGAATCCCTGGGCGGAGATGATATAGCCCAGAAAAGGCAAGGACTCCTGCTGAAACACACACTTCTCCAACTTGGCATAGAGGGAGTTTGCCCGCAGGAGGTCGAAAACTTTGCAAACATCTCTCCGGTGGGAGTCGATATCTGGAGAGTAGATGAGAATATCAACCAGATAGACTACTACCGAGGTGGTAAGCATATCCTGGAAGATATCGTTCATAAAGTCTTGGAAGATGGCCGGAGTATTACAGAGCCCGAAGGGCATCACCAGGTATTCATAGTGCCCATCCCTGGTGTTAAATGCCATCTTCCATTCGTCCCCCTCGCGGATGCGAATCAGGTTGTAAGGCCTCTGTAGATTGAGTTTGGTAAACACTCTCGCTCCCTGTAACCTATCAAACAGCTCCAATATCAGGGGCAGGGGGTACTGATTCTTAACGGTGATGGTGTTAAGACCCCTGTAATCGCAGGATGCAGTTCTGTGTTCTTCTTCTGGACGAAGAAGAATCCCGCCCCTGCTGGTGACACCGACTTCCTAATGAATCCCCTTGCCAGATGCTCCCTGATATACTGAGACATGGCCTCTGTCTCTGGGAGCGAAAGGGGATAGACTCGACCTCGAGGAAGCTCAGCACCAGGCAAGAGGTCAATAGGACAGTCATAGGGGCGATGGGGCGGAAGAGTCTCCACCACCCTCTTGGAGTACACGTCTGCATACTGTTGATAGTGTTTGGGGAGAGAGGAAAGATCTGCGGGGACTTCGGTGGAAGCAACCTGAACGCACTCCCTCTGATATCTACCCTCACAGGCTTTACCCCAACCAAGAATCCTCCCCAAGGACCACTCCATATGGGGAGAGTGGAACTGTAACCAGGGAACCCCTAAAAGGACCTGGTCGATACCCTCGGGCATGATGAGGAGGGATATCATCTCAGGATGTGAAGGAGACACCAAGAGTATCAAAGGGGTGGTCTGGTGGATAATCTGTGAGGGTAGAGTCGCACCGTTCACCACTCTGACGGTAACTGGCTTGGCCATCATAACCAAGGGTATTGTGTGCCATTGAACGAAGGCAGAAGACATAAAATTGCCCTCCGCTCCGGAGTCCACGCAGACCTCCACCTCCAGAGTGGATGAACCAAACCCAAGCGCCCCTTAAAGGTCAGCTTAGAGGAAAACGCTGCTGATTCTAGTGAGCCCCCTCCTATGACCACTAGAGGCGAGCGTTTTACCGACCACTGTGGGCACTGGTTGGCAAGGTGACCAGACTGCCGGCAAACATGACATACCACATGTGCTCGAGCGGACCGGGGCCTGGACCCCGCGTTAAGAGCCCCCGCGACTCGGACGCCTGATTGGGAGATTCAAGAGGTTTAGCTAAACTGAGTGCCAATCTAAACCTCTGCCTGCACTGGGACCGCTCCAACCTTCGCTCGGAGAAGCGAAGGTCTATACGGTTGGAGATGGTGATAAGCTCCTCCAGTGTGGCAGGAACCTTCTGGTGGCCAGGGCGTCCTTCACATGGTCAGTCAAGCCTCTCCAGAAAGCCAGAATGAGGACCTTAACTGGCCACTCCAACTCAGAGGCCAGTGTCTGGAACTGGATGGTGAAGTGACTGACCATGGACGAGCCCTGTGACATAGCCAGCAGCCGGAGCGCAGCGTCATGGGTGACTTGCGGTCCCAAGAAAACCTGCTTCAGAGTGGCCAAAAACAGAGAAGCACTCCGCACCACATGATCACCACGCTCCCACAGCGGTGTGGCCCACTCCAAAGCCCTGCCCAACAAGAGGGAGATGACAAACCCACTTTAGCCCGCTCAGAGGGGAATCGTGCAGCCAGCAGCTCTAGCTGTATAGCGCACTGACTCACGAAACCCCTACAAGAGGTACTATCACTTGAGAACTTCTCGGTCAGCGGGAGGTGGGACAAAGTCGGGGCAGGGATGGCAGTGGTCACACGGGAGACAGCCTCTGTGGCTGTCTGGAGTACGACCGCAGTAACATCTGTCTCGCCCAGAGCGGGGTACTCAGTTCGTCGGGCGGCATTAGATTTGGGAAGTCACGGGGGTGGCGGCCATACCTGGTGCCCGTGCTCCAGGGACAGTGAAATGGGGATTGAAAAATAAAGTAAAAATAAAAGAAATTGGAAAAAGAGTACGTGACGCCAGTTGGAGTGTTCGACTGTAGTATAGCCGGCACTGCAGATGATCCCTGGGGGAATACATGGTGATGGCAGTGCAGATGTTTAACCCTCTCCAACCAGGGCTGACCCCCAGAGATTGTGATGGAAGTAGAAGACACGGAGTAATAAGGCAGGAGACAAGGAAAGTCACTTTATCACTTACTGAAGTTCAGATGCAGTTCAGAGGGGATATTACAACTCTCACCAGGTTACAGTCTGCTTTGCAAAATGGGAGTTATCATTCCCTCTGCTGTGAGTCGGTGTAAGCTTCCTGCTATTCTAATCCCTTCAGGGACCAAGGCTTCCCGGAGTTTGGAACTTCCAGTATAGCCACTACTCACTGTGTTTTCCTCCTCTGGCAACTTGCAGCTTGGCTCCTGTGTGAAGCTCAAGTTCCTTCTTGCACAATCCTTCACTGATCCTAGTTTGCTGCAGTCTTCCCGGGGGAAACACTTTGCTGTTGGTTGTATAAACCCACACAGTCTCTCAGCTTACCACCCTCCTCTAAAGCTTGGATGTCCTAGGGGCTGATTCCCTGATTCTTCTTAGCTTTACTCCTGGAGGGAGCACATGTCATGGCTTCCAGGAGCGTTCTACATCTTCCTGCACCTTCTTCTTCACTGAAAACAACAACTCGACTCCTCCCCCTCCCAGTTAGGGTATGTCTGTAAAGCTCTAAGCTTCAGACAAGTGAGTGAAGTAAATTGTGTGTGTGTGTTGTGGTCTCTAGCAGAGAAAGCATAACTCCCATTGGTCACAAAACAGTACATATTTAACCCTTTTGTGGTGACAAAGACGCAGGGCGCCACACATCCGCAGCTGAGGCTGAATGCTCAAGAGCCGCCAACCTGCTCTCCAGCTGCTGGATGTACGCACGGAGTCGCTGTTCGTCCGCCATTACTCAGTTGTCACACTAAGAGATATCGCTAGCAATATCGCTATAACTAGTGACGTTATAGCGATATTGCTAGCGATATTGCTATGTCTGATACTTACCTACGACCCACACCCCCCGCTGGTTATCGCTGATCGCGCAAGAACGTTCAGGACTGTTTCTCGTCGTCAGCTTCCTGCGGCGCTTCCTGCAGTGACGACGAGCGACGCATGGAGCCGGGCGGGAGGATGCAGGATCGCCTGGTGTGACAGGTAAGTAGCGACCCCCGTCCCCAGCGATGTCGCTAGTGAGATCTGCCTGTGTGGCAGCTCACTAGCGACCACTTAGCGATGTACCAGCGATCCTGACCGCGTCATATCGCTGGTCGGGATCGCTGGTACATCGCTAAGTGTGACGGTACCCTATAGAGCCAGACTCTGGCGCTAATATACTGTTAGGGTTGGCGGAACGCACCAAATGAAATATAATAATAAGGTTCGTTCGCAACCCGGAGTCCCCCATGCAGAGATGGTATACTGCTGCTCGGTAATGGTGAACACTGACTGAACACCAGCGGTGTGTACAGGAGCGAACTCTGTTACTGCACAGAGCCACAGAACGCAAGTGCCGGAGCCAGTTAAACTCACAGGGCTTGGCAAGGTGAACACTAGTTTAGAGACACAGGACTATGCCCCAAGGACACAGGGTTAGAGTCCCTCTAGTCCCACTAGCTTTCGACACCGCAACTGCGATGCTAGAATTAAATTATATAATCGCACCATTTGCGCACTGCACCGGTTCAGCGGATGCCACTAACCACCCAGAGCAGGGAGGCAAGCGCTTGACTTGCGCATGGCACCGCTGTGAGGAACATTGCTGCACATGCGGTCCAGTGGTACCTTGTGCTGACTGGCGCTATCAGGTGTAAATGCTTGGGTGGAGAGCGGGATGCTCTGTGGCACATAGAGTCAGCGTCAGTAGTGGCATAATCTATCTCCCTAAACCCTAAGTCATATGGGTCGCCCCTCACACCAAGGGCAGCGGGGTACTCGGTACCGGGCCGGTGTCAGGGGGAAAGTGTCACAGCAGCGGTGACCCGGTCCGTGGCCCTGGGCGCCCAATATCAATGGCGGTGATGTAGTTAATGGTAGAATAGTTTGTGATGCCACCCATGGTGTTTGGCAAGTAAGATGTTGAGCCAAAGCTGCATGCAGATCCACTGGGACTGATGGTGTGGTGCAGCAAAGATGGTGTAGCTCCCCGCAGGTGGAGCTGTAGTCCCTGGGCAGTGTGGGTGCAATGGATGAGGAGAGGCGCAGAATGGTATAGATGCTGGTACCCAGATGTAGCGGTGCTGAAGGTGTTAGCGACGAATGAATGGAGGACACCAGGGCTTGTAGTTTCAAAGCTTTACTCACAGTTCGTGGTACCCACTGGAGCCTGCCTCCGTGCTGTGTCCTCCGGGGTAGAGACTCAATCAACCTCCCGGGCAAGTCAGGGCTCTCCTCTCCAACACTCCGCCAACATGTGCCTTTCCTGAATGACTCCTCTATTGCGCCTTTTAATGTGAATAGCTCCAGTACCGTAGTTCTCTGGAATTCCTCCTGTCAGATGTTCCTAGAACCTTACTTGTATGACAGACAGCTGTAGCCTCTATCGGGGACTCCTCTCGGAGTCCTGGCTCGCAAATCGGTTGCTGTTGTGTCCCAAGTCTTTGATGGGAGTAGGGCATTTACAGCCAACTACTCCACCGTTGTCTGCTACAGAACCATAAGTGTCCATACAACCTCGGGGACCGGGCCCCGGCCTTGCGCTGAGAACCTATAGGCAGGGTTCCTCTTCCAACCCACAACTCCTCTCTGTTCTCCTACTCCTTCGTTCCGCGCTGTTCCTTCTCCCTCTTATGGAAGCTTAGGTTGCAGGTCTACGTCTTTCTCCTTCTCTTCTCTTTCCTGTGCCAGCTGGCTCAGATCACTGAGGCAGCTGCAGCACTCTTTCTAAACTGAACTCAAACTGAACTCAAAACTAACTTCAGAACTAAACTCCTCTCGCCTGACCTCCCGTCAGACTGACCTACTATCGTCATCTTTCCCTCTCTTTTATACTAACTCCACCCACCTCCCAGCACATCTCGTGTTACGAAGCAGGGTTCCACGAAGGGTGCTCTGCTACCCCCAGCCTGAAGCTGCTAGGCGGACCTACTGAACTATCCTGTGTGTGGGATGCAGGTGTTGGGCATGTGGAAAGGAGTTCCCAACCTACCTAGTTGGTGGGGCACTACACCTTAGGAGAAGGTGCAGTACCTCTGTGGCGACTGAGCCTCAGGGGCGCCACACATACACAACCGAGGGTAGGGATTTCATAATGAGTCAGTCACCAGTCTCATACATCCGTCATCACACACACAACTACCCATCAGAGTCTATATTAGTGCATGGCCTAGTGGCCATGCAAACTTTTTATAGCAGCATCCTTCCGGGACCTTCCTGATGGTCCAATCCGAGCTGGAGTGGACCGAAAGGAGGACTTAGTCCCTGGAGCAGCTTGTTGCTGATCAGCATGCGTTGCTATAGCTGGACCAGAGGTGGCAGCAGCAACCAAACCCACAGTGCTAGTCTGAGCAAGATGCCAGGAACAATGACTTTGCTGAGCAGTCTAATCTGCAGCTGGGACTGAATGGGAGACCGCAGTGGGCAAGGCCTGAGATTCCTCCTGTGCAGAGGCAGGAATCCAACACTTAACATTTGGTTTGTCTGACCCCTCTGATACTGCGCTATATATCTGGTTCTGACCTCGGCATTCTCCCTGTCTTCATTCCTGTCTGCCCCTTCTGTTACCTGTGCTGTCCTCTGGTTGTGACTCTCGTTTGTCTGTTGTTTCTCCCAGCAGTGCATAGCCCTCCGGGACTCTGGGGTTTGGCTCCTCCCCTGGATACTCCCCTGATAGTCACATGTTTAAGGTCCAGTATGTTTGAAGTGCTTCTCTTTGCCACGACCACACCACTCCTCTGGGATCCCTAATTGCTTGCCCTGTGTTCTGTCACTGCAGCTCAGGGCACCTGCACGGACCAGTCTGTAAGTACCCTACAGGGTGCATGACATTATAACTGACCACTACTTTTTTTCCTGTGTGTGTGATCCTATGTACACTCTTTCTGAGCAGGTAAAGCACCTGACTCAGATGTACCATGTTCTTTTCATTTGATGATAATGGATTTTATGGTGCTCAGGGAGATCATCAGGGATTGTTTTTTTATGTAGCCCAACCTGACTTCTCAACAACTGTGTCTATAACTTGTTTGGAGATTTCCTTGGTCTTCATGGTGTTCTTTTTTTATATAGCCCAACCCTGGCTTCTCAACAACTGTGTCCCTGACTTGTTTGTAGACCTCCTTGGCCTTCATGGTGTTCTTTGGCTAGTGGTGCCTCTTGCTTAACTGCAATCCGACATGTGCTATATACAAATGGTGCCACGGGAGCTGTGTTCCCGCAAACCGCTGTGTATATATACGGCACCGTGATTGCGCAGACTCACTCTGAGCTCCACCACATTTGAGTGCGAGTGTCAGCTGTATTTGAGAGCTGACACCCTGCAGTGACACCCACAATCAGTGCTAGCCCTGATGAAGGCATAGCGCCAAAACGCGCATTGGGGCTGGGCGGCTATCCCAGATGACCTGGAGCAGTAACACATAATTATTTTGTAAGTCACTTTTGTAAAGAATTTTTTAATTGGTTTCTTCACTGACTGTTTCCTTGGTCTGCAGACATACTGACTGAATTGTGACACTATGTGTGTCTCTTAGTATTATACGTATGATCTGCATAGGCACACTGACACCTACTGGTGTATTGTTGAATTGCAATTGCACTTTATGTATTGTGCACAGACATATTATTTATTTTATTGCACAGCACTTTATTTCTATAAAACAATGTGTTAAGTATATATAGATTTAGAACCAACACATTTTTGCACATTTAATATTGATGTGTATTTATCACAATTTTTGCACTATTATATGTAAACGGTATAATTTATGTCTGGGTAGTTTCCCTTTTAATATTACATCTGTCAGCATATGCTTTAGAAACTGGTTTTGACCTACTATTGATATGTAATTTTAATATATGATTTTGTTGTATTAATAACTATTTTAATCATCAGGGACTTATGGTCGTTACGTGGTTCTTCTGTGTTGTCTTTGGTAAATTACGACTGTCCTGATTACCTAAGTCCATTTTTTAGCTACCAAACAATTGCAAATAATTTTATATAATCACCAATAACACATTAATTTTGATTGCTTGCTTTCCTTACTTCCTTCTTTGTGTGGCTCTAATATAAGTTCCCTAGGAGTCTAGTTTCTAAAATGGTGTCACTTGTTAGGGGTTTCCACTGATTAGGCATGTTAGGGGCTCTCCAAATGTGACATGGCATCTGCTAATTAGTCCAGCAAGTTTTACATTCAAAAAGTCAAATGGCGCTCCAACCCTTCCGAGCTTTGCCATGTGTGGAAACAGTGGTTTCCCCCCACATATGAAGTATCAGCATACTCAGGGGAAATTGCACAACAACTTTTGTGCTTCATTTTTTCCTGTTACCCTTTCGAAAATAAAAAAAATGTGGGTCTAAAGTAAAATATTTTTTTAAAAAGTTATATGTTCATTTTTTTCCTTCCACATTCCAAAAAAATTCCTGTTACACACCTGAAGGGTTAATAAACTTGTTGAATTTGGTTTGAACACCTTGAGTGGTGCAGTTTCTAGAATGGTTTCACTTTTGGGTATTGTCTGTCATATAAATCCCTCAAAGTGACTTCAAATGTGATGCGATCCTTAAAAAAATGGTTTTGTAAATTTTGTTGGAAAAATGAGAAATCACTGGTCAACTTTTAAGCCTTATAACTTTCTAACAAAAATATGTTTCAAAAATTGTGCTGATGTAAAGTGGACACATGGAAAATGTTATTTCTTAACTATTTTGGGTGGCATAACTTTCTGATTTAAGGGCATAAAAATTAAAAGTTCGATAATTTCCAAATTTTCACCACATTTCCGATATTTTTGCAAATAACTGCAAGTCGTATTGAAGAAATTTTATGACAATCATGAACAGGGGCGCACCTATAATGAGGCGAGTTGAGCCAGCCGCCTCAGGCGGCAGGCAGATGCTGTGCACAGGGGGTGGCATTATGCGCTCTGCTACCCGCAGCACCTACAATTTAGCCTCTGTACGCTGGTGCTGCAGTAGCGTGCAGAGGCTTGTAATTGATGAGGTCACATGAGGGAAGGAGTCAGGGCCCCCTGATCATGTGACTCCTGACTCCTCCCCTCCTGTGACCTCATCACAGGTCCTGTGGCACAGCCCTCCGTGTGTGCAGGACTCTGCAGTGCTGGTTGCCATGATGCTGGATGAGTAAGTTTATGTGTGGGGTCATGGGGGGTTTACAGGGTAGATGTAGCAGAACCGCACGTGTGTGAGGTGTATGAAGCAGAGCCGCGTGTGTGTGAGGTGTATGGAGCAGAGCCGCGTGTTATGAATGGGTCACCAAGGAGAAAAAAGCAAAACAAGCTAAGTCACAGAAAACCAGAGAGGTTGGTAACTATGCAGATTGCAGATCCCTGATCCTACCACACAACTAGCAGCAGCCGTGGAGCGTACCTACGATGTTCCTAGACGCTTTGTCACAGCCGGAGGACTAAATAAGCCTGAAGCATGAAAAGGGAAAAACTAACTGCACCAGAGCAGACCCCAAAGGTATAGATAGCCCCTACACAAGTATTGACGGTGAAACAAGATGAAAGCACAAACACAGGCAGGAAAATAGGCTGAGCAAACGATGGGGCCCAAACTAACTAGAGAGGAAAGGAAAGACACTGTCTGCAACCTGCAAAAAACCCTACAAAAATAATGTCCAACACTTCTGATAGCAAAATTAACCCTGAAGTCACTAGACTTCTCCCACTATATCAGCACTCTGAAATATTCTGAGACAGAGCAAAAAGAGACCAAACTAGTAAGGGACAAAAAGCAAATTTGCAAAATACTGATAAATAAGAGTGGAAATTCAGCACAACCCCAGCCGGGGCTGGCTGACCACACCAAAAAACTGAATAGACCAACAAAATCAAGTGTGAACATTAGCAGAAAAACTTAGCATTAGATGACTGGAACAGAGCTGAAAATCAAGAGCTGACAAGCCAGAAGGAATCACCAGCAACTGAATAGGGCGTCGGCTGTCATAAATCCAATCTGAGACTCCTGAGGTCCAATCGTCATCCTCATTCTCAGGTGGCAGATCTCCACCGATCAAATCAGCCTCACTACATCCAGTTACCACCAGAGGGAGTCTGGAAGGAGAACTCACAACTGGTGAACCAGAGAATGAGCTCACAACAGTACCCCCCCTTGAGGAGGGGTCACCGAACCCTCATCCACGCCACCAGGCTGATCAGGATGGGCCCGGTGAAAAGCACGAACCAATCTACTGGCATGAATATCGGAGGCAGAGACCCAAGAATTATCCTCCTGACCATAACCCTTCCATTTGACCAAATACTGGAGTCTCCGTCTAACCAAACGAGAATCCAATATTTTCTCTACCTCATATTCCACATTGCCTTCAACCAACACAGGGTCAGGAGGTGCTGCCATAGGAACCACTGGCTCAACAAACCTCTTCAACAGAGATTTGTGAAATACGTTATGGATCTTGAACGTAACTGGAAGAGCCAATCGAAATAAAACAGGATTAAGAATTTCCAAAATCTTATAAAGACCAATAAATCTTGGCTTAAATTTAGGAGATGCAACCTTCATAGGAATATTCTTAGATGACAACCAAACCATATCACCCACTTTAAACCGGGGACCAATGGTCTTATGCCGGTTGGAAAATCGTTGGGCCTTTTCCTGAGAGAGTGACAACTTATCCACCACTTGGTCCCATATCTGCTGCATTCTCTTAACCACAGTGTCCACACCTGGGCAGGACGAAGATTCCACTTGCCCTGAAGAGAATCGAGGATGAAACCCAAAATTACAGAAAAAGGGTGACATCAAAGTGGCAGAACTAGCTCTATTGATCAGTGCGAATCCGGCCAAGGGCAAAAATGAGACCCAATCATCCTGATCAGCAGATATAAAACATCTCAAATAAGACTCCAAGGTCTGGTTTGTTCTCTCAGTCTGTCCATTGGTCTGGGGATGAAACGCGGAGGAGAAGGATAACTGAATTCCCAGATTGGAACAAAAGGCTTTCCAGAATCTGGAAACAAACTGGACTCCTCTGTTGGACACAATGTTCTTAGGAATCCCATGTAACCGAACCACCTGTTGTAAAAACAAGGGCACCAACTCAGCGGAAGATGGCAACTTTGGGAGTGGTACAAGATGAACCATCTTCGAAAATCTATCACAAATCACCCAGATAACAGTCATTCTCTGAGAGACAGGAAGATCAGAAATAAAATCCATTGAGATATGGGTCCATGGCCTCTTGGGCACCGGCAAGGGCATCAGCAACCCTCTAGAACGAGAACAGGGTTTAGACCGAGAACAAGTCCCACAGGACTGTACAAAATTCCTGACGTCACGAGATAAGCCAGGCCACCAAAAGGACCGACTCACCAAATCTCTGGTACCAAAAATACCTGGATGACCAGCCAATGCGGAGCAATGAATTTCAGACATCACTCTCTTTCTCCACTGGTCAGGCAGAAATGACGTGGAAGTGCAATAAGGACTGCGCTTGCTTCCACAAAGGTGGAGGGATAGTGATTCAAGATAAAACTGACTATGTGAACGAGGCTTTTAGAATTTTATCTGACAAAAAATTTTATTCACCCATCCCCCAGGACCCCATCCCCCAAGCCACTGTTTTTTACAATGATTTTATTAAAAAGGCGCATGATTCTGGGGTTCTTAATGACCATGAAAAAAAGTTTTTAACAGTCAAGAACCCCTCCACTCCCTTCCTGTACCATTTACCCAAAATACACAAGAATACTATTAATCCACCAGGAAGACCCATTATTTCGGGTATTGACTCCCTCACCAGTAATCTATCATTTTACATAGATAGAATCATGCAGCCTCATGTCTCACAGCTCCCTAGTTTTTTAAAGGATTCTACACAACTGATCAATTTAACTAATAACACACCTTGGAAAGATTCTTATGTTTTTATTTCTTTTGACGTATCTGCTTTGTATTCCAACATTGATCACCAACTGGGTTTGAGCTGTTTTAAAAAATTTCTTTTAACTGACAGTCGACTGTCTGACCCTCAAAAGGAATTTGTTTTTAATGGGATGGATTTTATTTTAGATAATAATTTTTTTACTTTCTAGGGGGATTTTTATCATCAGATCAGAAGCACCGCTATGGGATCACGGGTCGCGCCAACTTATGCTAATCTTTTTATGGGGGTCTTTGAGAATGCTTTTATTACTATTGATTCATTTTTAGAGGGTATTGTTTTATATAGAAGATACATTGATGATTTATTCTTAATCCTGGACACCAGTCACGTTTCAGTTGATGCTTTTATTTCTTCTATACAAAATAACACATGGGGTTTGGAATTTACCCCCCACATTAGTAATACCCAGATGGACTTTCTTGATATCACTTTTTTTTATAAAAAATTCCAAAATTCATACCAAAACCTTTTTTAAGAAAGTTGACTCCAATAGTTATGTCCATTTTAAGAGTAGCCACTATTCCAAATGGCTTTTTAACATCCCTCATAATCAATTTCAGAGAATCCGAAAGAAATGCACAGAGGACGAGGATTTTAATAATCAAGCTGAGGTCCTCAAGGGAAGATTCCTTGCTCAAAAATACCCCTCCCAATTGGTTCATTCTACTTTTAATAATGTTTTTAAAAATTTTAATCAGCAAACTCTTTTAAGTAAGAGATCTAAAGAAAAGGATGCACATGATAACTATCAGGCCAACTTCATCACTACTTATAACTCCCAACATAAAGAGATAAAAAATATGTTAGGTGACCTCTGGTATATTATCAAAAAAGATCCAATACTCAATAAAGTTCTGCCTGATAGACCTACTGTCACTTTTAGGAAGGCCAGATCACTAAAAAACCATCTGGCCCCTAGCAGATTGACCCAGTGTACTCCTGATAACTGCACTGGCTTGACACCAGGCATTTTCAGATGCCTGAAACCCAGGTGCAGCCTATGCAGTAATATTGCTCATAATACATTCATCTTTTCACATCCATTCACCTCAGAAAAATTCACCATCACTAACCACCTGTCCTGTGTGTCTTCCTTTGTCATCTATGTCATCCTTTGTCCTTGTCCTAAATTGTATGTTGGCAGAACCACACAACCCCTTCACTGTAGAATGAATTCTCATAGACACAACACTAAAACTGGGTATCAAAAACACGGTTTGTCACGTCACTTTGATTTATTTCACCAAAGAGATTTTTCTAAAGCTATCATTTTTCCTATAGAACACATCCCTGAACACGTTTCCAATAGAACCCAAGCACTGAATACAAAAGAGGTCTATTGGATTTATAAATTAAAGACAATTGGTCCCTATGGCCTCAATATTATCAATGATGCTTTTATTTGATAGAAGAGGGGGAAAAGATTTATTCTTCACACCACTACAGTCAAGCTTAATGGTCTAGTGGACTAATACCTTACATCTGCACTTTATAGTCTGTACTTGCACTTCATGAGGCAGGTTCTAATACCCCTTGAGGACTCACTTTTTTTAACTATAGCCATGTTTCAACCTCGTGATCCTTAGCACTCTGTTTCATATTTTTTGTACTTTTACATAATTTTATTTTTTCTTTTCTATATAGACTCTTATTGTTGTGTTTTCTATGTTTGTAATTTCATTGTTTTTATTCTTTACCATTTTTGACCTTTGCTTATATTGTTTTTTTTTTTTTTTTTTTTCTAAATAAAGTGACAAACAACCCCTCAATTTATTCTTCACACCACCACAGTCAAGCTTTATGGTCTAGTGGACTAATACCTTCCATTTGCATTTTATGAGCCAGTTTCTAATACCCCTTGAGGACTCACCTTTTTTAACTATAGCCATGTTTTAACCCCGTGATCCATAGCACTCTGTTTTATATTTTAATTTTTTGTACTTTTACATATTTTTATTCTTTCTTTTCTATATATACTCTTATTGTTGTGTTTTTTATGCTTGTAATAAAGTTTCATTGTTTGTTTTTTTTTTTTTTGTTTTTTTTTTACCTTTGCTGATTCTGTTTGACCCTGTATTGGCGCCTTTTTTGTCTATAAGTATGTTTCACTGTCTTCCAATGTAATCTGCCCTGATGAAGTGAGCCAGCAGGCTCAGGAAACGCGTTGGCTGAATAAAGAACCCTTTACTCTACCAGAAGCAAGCGCAGTCCTTATTGCACTTCCACGTCATTTCTGCATTTCTGTCCTAGGACCCTGTGCAGACTTGCTGCTGCTTCTTAAGCGTTCATGGGTGTTGTGACTTCCTCACAACCCCAATAGGTGAGCACCTTCCTTACTGTTCCACAATTTTAATTGTTTTATACGGATTTCACACAGTGGATGCGCCCTGTATCTCCCCTTTTATTCCACTGGTCAGGAACATACAATTTTCCCATAGGGCAACGCTCAACTTTATCCTCCTGAAATTCCTCCAGGGTGCGTCTCAAATCGGGCGAAATGGCAGAAAGAACTACCCCCTCACCTAGGATGGTAGTAGGCTTGGTCACACTAAGAGAATCAGCAAAGAAACTCCTAGAAAGGGCAGCTGCCTTAACATTCTTAGTGCCCGGAAGAAAAGAGACCACAAAATTAAAACGCGTGAAAAACAAGGCCCATCTAGCCTGTCTAGGATTCAAGCGTTTGGCCGACTCCAGATAAATCAAATTCTTGTGATCGGTGAGGACCACAACTTGATGTCTAGCTCCCTCCAACCAATGTCTCCACTCCTCAAATGCCCACTTCATGGCCAACAATTCCCGATTCCCCACGTCATAGTTGCGTTCAGATGGGGAGAACTTTCGAGAAAAGAAGGCACAGGGATTCATCTTAGGCTACTTTCACACGTCCGTCGGTGGCATTCCGGCTCCGTGCGGCAAAAAGATGGAGTGCCGGATCCAGCCGTGAATGGAGGGACCGGAAGTATTTGCGGCGCATCTTACGGCGCCTGACACAGCTATGTTGCGGAGTCGCCGGGGAAGAAAAGGATCCACGAGCCAGTGAACAGGGTATGAAAAAGAGAGAACGGGGTATGAAAGAGAGAGAGAGAGAACGGGGTATGAAAGAGAGAGAGAGAGAACGGGGTATGAAAGAGAGAGAGAGAGAACGGGGTATGAAAGAGAGAGAGAGAGAACGGGGTATGAAAGAGAGAGAGAGAGAACGGGGTATGAAAGAGAGAGATATCCGGGCATGCGCACAGGGTAAAACCGTGCATGCGGTGGCCGGATCAGGTAGAAGCCTGATCCGGCGGCCGGAATGTGCTATAGCGTAACATTGTCCCGCAGAGCCGGGAGGGCCGCATCCGGCCATGTCCGGCTTTTTTCGCCGGACAAAAAAACGCTGCAGCACCCGTCCTGTCCGGCTGCCGGACAGAGGAATTCAGCCGGATCCGGTAAAAACCGGAACAAACGGAAGCACATGCGGCGCGATCCGGCGCATGTGCTTCTCAATGACAAAAAAACGCATCCGGCGGTAAAAAAAAACGGATCCGTTTTTTTACACACATGCCGGATTGTGCCTGACGGCACAAACCGGATGTGTGAAAGAGGCCTTAGAAGTCACAGAGTCTTTTTGGGACAACAGAGCTCCTGCACCAATCTCAGAAGCATCTACCTCCACCTGAAATGGAAGTGAGACATCAGGTTGCCGTAAAACTGGAGCTGAAGTAAATCTCTGCTTAAGCTCCTGAAATGCTGAGATAGCCTCAGGAGACCAATTCAGCACATCATCGCCCTTCTTGGTCAGATAAGTCAGTGGTTTGACAATACCAGAAAAATTACCTATAAATTTACGATAGAAATTAGCAAAACCCAAAAACTTCTGGAGGGCCTTCAAAGAAGTAGGCTGAACCCAATCATAAATGGCCTGTACCTTGACCGGGTCCATTTCAATAGTCGATGGAGATAAGATAAATCCCAATAATGAAATCCTCTGTACACCAAAGAGGCATTTCGATCCCTTAACAAACAGGGAATTCTCCCTCAAAATCCGGAAGACAGTCCGGACGTGTTCCACAAGAGAATCCCAATCACTAGAAAAGATCAAAATATCATCCAGATAGATGATCAAAAACGTATCCACAAAGTCACGGAAAATATCATTCATAAAGGACTAGAAGAGAGAAGGGGCATTAGTGAGCCCAAAAGGCATCACCAGGTACTCAAAATGTCCCTCCGGAGTATTAAATGCCGTCTTCCATTCATCCCCGTGCTTGATGCAAATAAGATTATACGCCCCCCTGAGGTCAAGCTTAGTAAACCAGCAGGCACTCTTAACTCTGGAGAATAAATCAGACATCAGAGGTAACTGGTACTGATATTTAACCGTCATCTTGTTAAGGGAACGATAATCAATACACGGTCTTAATGAACCATCTTTCTTGGCCACAAAAAAAACCCAGCACCTAAAGGTGATGAGGATGGTCTAATATGACCCTTCTCCAATGACTCCTTAATATAGGATCGCATAGCATCATGTTCGGGTACTGATAAGTTGAAAAGCCGACCCTTGGGAAATTTACACCCAGGCATCAACTCAATTGCACAGTCAACCGCACGTGTGAGAGGTGTACGGAGCAGAGCCATGTGTGTACAAGGTGTACGGAGCAGAGTCGCGCGTGTGCGAGGTGTACGGAGCAGAGCCGCGCGTGTGCGAGGTGTACGGAGCAGAGCCGCACTAGTGTGAGGTGTACGGAGCAGAGCCGCGCGTGTGTGAGGTGTACGGAGCAGAGCCATGTGTGTACAATGTGTACAGAGCAGAGCCACACATGTACAGGGTTACGGAGAAGAGCCGCGCGTGTACGAGGTGTACGGAGCAGAGTCATGTGTGTACGAGGTTTACGGAGTGGAGCCATGTGTGCACTGAGTGGAGCCGTGTGTGTGTGAGGTGTACAGAGCTGAGCCATGTGTGTACGAGGCATAAAAAGCGGAACTGTGTGTGTATGAGATGTGCGGAGCCATACGTGTCAAGGTGTATGGTGGGGAGCATTTATACCTTCCAGCGGGACACTCCCGATTTTGAGAGAGAGTCTGCCCCACTGCCCCTGCCGGGAGCTTACTTTTCCGACGGACACTGGAGTACACGACGGAGCCCCGAGGAGCACTTTAAAATTCTCACATGACGTTCCACTGGAAGTGACGTGCTAGAAGCTTACCGGAAATTAGGTAATTTTGGGAGGAGATTGTGACGGAACCATGGAGGCACTTCAGGGAATGCTTCAGATCCATCACCGTGTCCTGCTCCAACAGCGTGGACAGCGGGATCGCCTTGGACTCGGGGATGCCAGCCATGTGAGCGGATCATGATATGTCCTGCATTGGGAGGCTCAGGTGGGCATTGCAATGGGAGCCGGGCTGCTATAGTATCTTTATAGAATCTTTCTTTCTCTCTGTTCTTTCTTTCTCTCTCTAATCTTTTTTTTTCTTTCTCTCTCTATGTTCTTGCTTTCCTCTCTTTCTCTCTCCCTTCTTTCTTTTTTTCTTTCTTTCTTTCTTTCTTTCTTTCTTTCTCTCTGTTCTTTCTTTCTTTCCCCTCTTTCTCTCTCTGTTCTTTCTTTCTCTCTCTCTCTCTCTCTGTTTTCTTTCTTTCTCTCTCTCTCTGTTAATTCTTTTCCTCAGTACTAGTCTGTGTGCCCACAGTACCAGTAGAATAAGAGGGGTAGGAAACTATGTGGCACTGGTCACATTGAGCCTCTCATACTTTTTACTGGTGTATAATCATATTCCCTGAGCACCCCCATAAAGTGGGCCAGCCCCAGACAACAGGGTACAAACAAATTACTATTACGATCAGTCCAAGTGGACAATTATATACGTAAAGTTAATGATGTCCCTGTGCCAAGCAGTGCGGAGGATCAGAATACACTGAGGAGACCAGAGCAGCGGGGTATGGGGAGAAGAATTATATGGGGCCCATTATACTGTATGAAGTAATATATGGGGCCCATTATACTGTATGAAGTAATATATGGTGCCTATTATACTGTATGAAGTAATATGTGGGGCCCATTATGCTGTATGAAGTAATATATGGGGCCCATTATGCTGTATGAAGTAATATATGGGGCCCATAATACTGTATGGAGCATTATTTGGGGATAGGGGATGACTTTCTGTTTGTTGTGGATCTGACCGCTAGGACCCCCATGATCCCAGGAAACGTAGCTTTGAAGAGCACCATGTAAATGGAGCTGTGGTCAATCATACGCACTGTGGTGCCATTCACATGTGGCTCTTCAAATAACTCCTTTAACCCCTTTCCTACAATGGGCGTAATATTCCGTCCATGTGACCCTGGACCTAATTCCCATAGACGGAATATTACGTCATAGCGATCAGCGGCGCCCACGTGGTGAGCACCGCTGATCGTGGCTGGGTGTCAGCTGATTATCACAGCTGACACCCGGCACAATGTGTCACGGACTGCCCCCGACACGTTAAGGCCGGTTTCACATTTGCGCTTTATGGCGCACGGCCGCCGCTAAGCCCCGCCCCCTGCCGACTTCCTGCCCGCCCCATCCGGTCATCGCCTCCTACTAGCGCACATGGACGCCTGCGATCTGCGCACCCTATCTTTAGCATAGGGTGCGCAGATCGTGCGCTGGCTGTGCGCTAGCAGGATTTTGCCGTGCGCTGCGCACTTTTGAAGGTGCGCCGTGCGCTCCGAAATGCAACATGCTGCGCTCGGCGCACACGGGCGCAGCGCACGGCAAAATCCTGCTAGTGCACGGCCAGTGCACGATCTGCGCACCCTATGCTAAAGATAGCAAGCGTCCATGTGCGCTAGTAGGAGGCGATGACAGGAAGGGGCGAGCAGGGAGCCGGCAGGGGGCGGGGCTTAGCGGCGGCCGTGCGCAGGCCGTCGCAGCGCCATAAAGCGCAAATGTGAAACCGGCCTAACCCCTTGCACACCGCGATCAAACACGATCGCGATGTACCAGGGGTTAAAGGGGAAGCATCGGCAGGGAGGGGGGTCCCTCCGTGCTTCCCTGAGCCCCCCACAGCAGCACAATGTGCAGCGCTGCTGCGGGGGGCTCCATCCCTGCAGGTCCCCGGATCCAAGATGGCGACGGGGACCTTCGGGGGCCTGCAGTGAGCTAGCTTCCTCGGTGCCTGCAAAGCGCAGGCACGAGGAAGCCTTGTGCAGTGCCTATGACAGATCGCTGATCTGTCACAATGATCTGTGAAGCGACAGATCAGCAATCTGTCACATGACAGTTATGTCCCCCCTGGGACAATGTAATAAAGTTTAAAAAGTGTAAAAATAATTTTAAAAAAATCGCTAATTAAAAAAAAAAAAAATATTCCCAAATAAATTCATTTTTTGGAAATAAAAAAAAAACAATAAAAGTACACATATTTGGTATCGCCGCGTCCGTAACGATCCACCCTATAAAATTGTCTCATTAGTTAAAATCTTTAGCGAACCCCTTAAAAAATAAAAATAAAAAACGAAGCAAAAAATAATGATTTATTATCATACCGTCGAACAAAAAGTGCAATAACGCGTGATCAAAAAGACGCATATACTTTAAATATCCATGGTACCGCTGAAAACGTCATCTTGTCCTGCAAAAAACGAGCCGCCATACAGCATCATCATCGAAAAAATAAAAAAGTTATAGCTCACAGAATAAAGCAATGCAAAAATAATGATTTTTATATAAAATTGTTTTCATTGCATAAAAGCGCCAAAACATGAAAAAAGACCTAAATGAGGTATCGCTGTAACCGTACTGACCTGAAGAATAAAACTGCTTTATCAATTTTACCACAGGCGGAATGGTGTAAACGCACCCCCCAAAAGAAATTCATGAAACGCTGGTTTTTGTTCATTCTGCGTCCCAAAAATCGGAATAAAAAGCGATCAAAAGATGTCACGTGCCCGAAAATGATACCAATAAAAACGTCAACTCGTCCCGCAAAAAATGAGACCTCACATGACTCGGTGGGTCAAAATATGAAAAAATAATAGCTCTCAATATGTGGTGATGCAAAAACTATTTTTACAATAAAAAGCGTCTTTTAGCGTGTGACAGATGCCAAACATAAAAACCGCCATAAATAGTAAATCAAACCCCCCATTATCACCCCCTTAGTTAGGGAAAAATAATAGAATTAAAAAGAAAATGTATTATTTCCATTTTCCCGTTAGGGTTAGGGCTAGGGTTAGGGTTGAGATTAGAGTTAGGGGTGTGTTCGGGTTAGGGTTGGAGTTAGAATTGGGGGTTTCCACTGTTTGGGCACATCAGGTGCTCTCCAAATGCAACATGGCGTCTGATCTCAATTCCAGCCAATTCTGTGTTGAAAAAGTCAAATGGTGCTCCTTCCCTTCCAAGCTCTGCCATGCGCTCAAACAGTGGTTTACCCCCACATATGGGGTACCAGCCTACTCAGGACATATTGCAAAACAACTTTTGGGGTCCAATTTCTCCTGTTACCCTTAAGATAATAAAAAATTGGGGGCAAAAATATCATTTTTGTGGAAAAAAATTATTTTTTTATCTTCACGCCCGGGCGTTATAAACTTCTGTGAAGCACTTGGGGGTTCAAAGTGCTCACCACACATCTAGATAAGTTACGTGGGGGGTCTAGTTTCCAAAATGGGTTCACTTGTGGGGAGTTTCAATAGTTTAGGTACATCAGGGGCTCTCCAAACGCACATGACACCTGCAGACCATTCCATCAAAGTCTGCATTCCAAAACGTCACTACTTCCCTCCTGAGCCCCGACGTGTGCCCATACAGTAGTTTTCTCCCACATATGAGGTATCAGCGTACTCAGGACAAATTGGACAACAACTTTTGGGGTCCAATTTCTCCTGGTACCCTTGGGAAAATAAAAAAAAATGGGGACTAAAAGTTCATGTTTGTTGAAAAAATACGATTTTTTTATTTTCACACCCGGCCGTTATAAACTTCTGTGAAGCCCTTGTGGGTTCAAAGTGCTCACCACACATCTAGATAAGTTCCTTAGGGGGTCTAGTTTCCAAAATGTAGTCACTTGTGGGGGGTTTCCACTGTTTAGGTACATCAGGGGCTCTCCAAAAGCAACATAAAACCCGCAGACCATTCCATCAAAGTCTGCATTCCAAAACGTCACTACTTCCCTTTTGAGCCCTGACGTGTGCCCATACAGTAGTTTTCTCCCACATATGGGGTATCAGCGTACTCAGGACAAATTGGACAACAACTTTTGGGGTCCAATTTCTCCTGGTACCCTTGGGAAAATAAAAAAATTGGTGACTAAATGATCATGTTTGTGGAAAAAATATGTTTTTTTATTTTCACGCCCGGGCGTTATAAACTTCTGTGAAGCACTGGGGGGTTCAAAGTGCTCACCACACATCTAGATAAGTTCCTTGGGGGGTCTAGTTTCCAAAATGGTGTCATTTGTGGGGGTTTTCACTGTTTTGGTACATCAGGGGCTTTCCAAACGCGACATGGTGTCCGATCTCAATTCCAGCCAAAAACATCAAATGGCGCTGCTTCCCTTCCGAGCTCTGCCATGCGCCTAAATAGTGGTTTACCCCCACATGTGGGGTATCAGCGTACTCACGACAAATAGCACAATAACTTTTAGGGTCCCGTTGCCCTTGGAAAAATAAGAATTGAGGGTGAAAAGATCATTTTTGTGGAAAATATATGATTTTTTAATTGTACCGCTGTACGTTATAAACTTCTGTGAAGCCCTTGTGGGTTCAAAGTTCTCACCACACATCTAGATAAGTTCCTTGGGGGTCTAGTTTCCAAAATGGGGTCATTTGTGGGGGGTTTCCACTGTTTAGGTACATCAGGGGCTCTCCAAACGTGACATGGCGTCCAATCTGAATTCCAGCCAATTTTGCATTGAAAAAGTCAAACGGCGCTCCTTCCCTTCTGAGGTCTGCCATGCGCCGAAACAGTGGTTCCCCCCACATATCAGGTAACAGCATACTCAGGACAAACTGCGCAATAACTTTTGCAGTCCAATTTCTCCTGTTATCCTTGGTAAAATAAAAAAAATTGAACCTGAAGTATTTTTTTTGTGGAAAAAAAGTTAAATGTTCATTTTTTTTTTTAAATATTCAAAAAAATTCCTGTGACGCACCTGAAGGGTTAATAAACTTCTTGAATGTGGTTTTGAGCACCTTAAGGGGTGCAGTTTTTAGAATGGTGTCACTTTTGGGTATTTTCTATCATATAGACCCCTCAAAGTGGCTTCAAATGTGACGTGGTCCGTAAAAATAAAATGGTGTTGCAAAAATGAGAAATCGCTGGTCAACTTTTAACCCTTATAACTTCCTAACAAAAAAAAATTTGGTTCCAAAATTATGCTGATTTAAAGTAAACATGTGGGAAATGTTATTTATTAAATTTTTTGTGTGCCGTATCTCTGTGATTTAAGGGCATAAAAATTCAAAGTTGGAAAATTGCGAAATTTTAAACATTTTCGCCGAATTTCCATTTTTTTCACAAATAAACGCAAGTTATTTGAATGAAATTTTACCACTAACATGAAGTACAATATGTCACGAGAAAACAAGGTCAGAATAACCGGGATTCATGGAAGCGTTTCAGAGTTATTACCTCATAAAGGGACAGTGGTCAGAAATGTAAAAATTGGCCCGGGAGTTAACGTGCAAACCACCCTTGGTAGTGAAGGGGTTAAAAGAGAGATGAGGGGCACGACAAAGTATAGCAAAAATTCACTGATCGGGCTGATGACTGTTATAGTTTGTGGGCTGGTGGGATTTGTGTGGCAGGGCTGCTTTTTTGTCCCAGTCCGGTCCTGTGCCAGGCCTACCATTGCCATTAATGACCCTTGTTCTGGATACTTCTGTGTTGTTCTTGTATGTGCGTGTGATGGTGCTGACGTCCTTGTGTTTGGACACCTTTTTTTTCCATTTATCTAAATCAAAATGTCCACTATTGTACTCAGTTTTACAGGATAGATATAAAAATCTACTTTGTGTGCGGGGGGAGGCATCATTTTGCTGCTCGCCTCAGGCAGCAGAGAGGCTAGGTTCACCCCTGATCATGAAGTACAATATGTCACAAGAAAACAATCTCAGAATTAGTGAGATCCGTTGAATTGTTCCAGAATTCTAACCACATAGAGTGACACTGGTAAGAATTTAAAAATTTGGCCTGGTTAAGATGGTAAAAACAGGCTTCGAGGTGAAAGGGTTAATGGTGTTGGAGCCTATGCGGCCTTTCAGAAAAGGTGTGTATATATTGACAGATCATGTGACACTAAGATTGCGCACAGGTGGACTGCATTTCACTAAGCATGTGACTTATGATGGTAATTGTTTGCACCAGAAATTTTTAGGGGCTTCATAGCAAAAGGGGTGAATACATATGCACATGCCAGTTTTTAGTTATTTGATCTCATACATTTTTATTTATGCCTATATTTTCTGAATTCACTTCTTCAATGTACTCTATTTAGTGCTGATGCATCACACACAAATTAGATTACAAAAATACTTAAACAAGTTGTAATGTAGCAAAATAGGTAAAAAGCCAAAGGGGGTGAATACTTTTGCAAACCACTGTACTTGAAAAAAATCTGTGTTAAGTTTGAAATCAGGAGGTACAGTATGGTCAGTGACCAGTCTGAGGAATCTGTGCAACACAGATTAATAATTCAACCATGTACATTCTACCTAATACTTAGTAAAAAACAACAACAACAGCAACAGCAAAAGCTCTTGTAAATACAATATTAAATATATCTTAATTACGAATATTAGGTCATCATGTGGGTAGCTTAAATATAAGTCATACAGTTCAACCTCACCTTCAGGGAGTCATCCTGTAAACACTGCTGATGTATCAAGGCTTAATTCCTGTGAATAAAAAACTTCTGTTCTTTGAGTCCCAGCTGACTAATAAAGTGATTAATGGCATAATGTCCAGAGTAAAAAGAATGAAAACAATGTAATCTAAAACTAGACTTATTATTGTTTGTGAATGTGAGATCAAAATGGAAATTAGACAAATGACATCTGAAGCTGTATATACTGAACACGTATACATTTACCCACATCCTAGAAAAAAATGCCTTCTAGAATGATGAGTGTGTGTAGATGGAGTCATCATGTTCACATGGGACAAATGCAAACATCACAGAAAACCCCAACCTCCAAGAAAATAAACCATGCCCTTTCAGAAATAGTAAATGTATACATAAAGGGTAAATGGGTTTCCTTCTCTTTCAGATCACTTTTACATGCAGCAAAATATCAGCATATATCCAGTACGTATAGCTTGTAGGTTTTACATTAAAGCGGATCTGTTACTAGATTTACTTTAAAATGAATCTGTCACAAGGCTTCTAATATGTAATCTGAGAGCAGTAGGATGTAGGGGCTGAGGCTCCGATTCCAGCAATGTGACATTTGCTGGTCTGCTTGCTGTCATTTTGATACAATCACAGTTTTCTTCGCTGCAGATTTAGCAGTACTATGAATGTGAAGCTCTCCATAACTGTGCCCAAACCATTGATTGGCATCTTTTGTTATACACTGTTCATAGGCAGAAAGCTCCTAATTAGTGATGAGCGAACGTGCTCAGAAAACGTCTTATGCGAACATGCTCGGGTGTTCTCCGAGTGTCTTGGGTATGCTTGTTTATTATGTTAGAGTCCCTGCGGCTACATGATTTGCGGCTGTCAGACAGCCTGAGCACATATTGGGATTCCCTAGCAAACAGGCAATCGAGCATACTCGATAACACCCGAGCATGCTCAGATAACACATTATTTGAGCACACTCACTCATTACTACTGCTAATCAATTTGGGGATCTTGCATTAGAGTTGACGTGTTAACTTGCCCATTGAAGAAATGTACATAGGTTATGGCTTCAGGTAATACATGGCACAAACATAAAAATTTACATGATGTATATAGGGCTGGTAACGCGCATGTTGTTTGCTTATCTGCTTTACATAAAGAAATGCTGCCGTTCACTTTACTTACTCAGTGAAACCAAAGAAAATATCTCATACAAATGAAGCTTTACCCAGGAAACCCTAGTCATATAGTATTACCTTCTGTGGGTCATTATATGCGTTATATTATACTTAGGCCGAGGTCACACTTGCGAGTGTGATGCGAGAAACTCGCACGAGTCTCTCACATCAATACCCGACACTGCCACCAGCACTCGGGACTGTGCAGCTGAACACTCCGGTCCGAACTGCCGGCGGCAGTGCCGGGTATTGATGCTCGAGACTCACGCGAGTTTCTCGCATTGCACTCACAAGTGTGACCCCGGCCTAACGGAGATAAAATTTCCTCATCTATGATAAAAATTCCTCAATCTGGTAATTAGTGCAATTCCAGTGCTCGGATCCCCACTGATCAGTAAATTATCCCCTATCTTGCGAATAGGTGATAACTTGTTTTCACTGAACAACACCTTTAAGACTGCATTCAGCCTGTGAGAAGTACAGAGCTGTACTATGAGACCCACAGACATCCGTGGGGATCTAATGGGTTTCACAGAGGATTTTTTTTTATTCAGATTCCCTATAAATTGGACAAAAAAAAAATACCTGCCAAGTTTCATTGCTCTGATTGTCAAGCGGCGCGGGCTTGTAATCCAGCATTAAATAGATGCACCGTATCGCTCTACCCTTATTATCTATGAGTAGTATAGCGCTGCAGCAACTCTCAGTGGGCACAGTGTTGGACTGGGGTGCCAAGGGCCCACCAGTAATCAACTCCAGGGCCCCACTTTTCAGCAACATGCCAATATGACTTTATCCTCATTCACAAATTTCTATAGCAATAAAATGGGGTTGATTGTTGAATAAAAAAGATGCTGCCCTTGTCTGTATATAGTGATTCAAGTATATTGTGCCAAGTACGGCTTATATAAGAGGGTGGTGGCCCACTCCTGCACAGGGGCCCACCGGAGGATTCTCCTGTTGGCCAGTCCGAGCCTGGGCACATAGTTCCTGAATATGTAAGAGAGTGATGACATGATAATACTTTATGGCACATAATTCTTCCTTCATTGTACCGCAAATTGCTGTAGTTGGTAAGCATCCTACGCATGCTTGCAAGTGCTTACAGGGTTAATAGTGTGACAGACCCTTAGTCATAGTACCCTATAATTAGAGCTCAGTCAGATGGTCATGTATAGTGCTTTTATGTTTTGCTCTTTCCTCTTAGTGAGTACACACGCAGACGACGCAGGCATGATTCTGCTGCATAGTTCATTTCCCCATATGCTTTTTAAATATCATTACATGTATCATTTATGAGTTTCACAAGGAACACAAACATGAAATACGCCCATCAGAATGATCCCTTAGGGAGTGCAACAGGGGTAGCACTGTTATGTCTCCTCTTTGTATTTCCTTATGGGATAATACTTCAAACTGCTGAGACTGGGGTGGTCTGATTATAAGCAGATGTATGCCATGGATGGGATTGCAGGATTTCTTTTCATACTGGCAGAACATATTTAAATCTTTTGCTTCTGGCGTGTCATTGAAAGATGACTGAAACTTGTTTATTGGCTAAAAAAGAAAATTAGTTAACCTTAAAATATTATATATAGTTATATATATTCTTCTCTGGAAGCACAATTTACATGTTTTTTCCTGCTAGTGAATAGTTCTTGTAAGGCCTCGTCTGTCCAGAGGGTAATGTGTGGCTGCATGGGCATATACAGTATGTACACTGCATTAGGAAAATGTATTTTTCCCTTTCAAGGTGAGTTTATTTTGCAGAATATTCCTTGAAAGGATATGCTGAACATGGTCACTGCTGTAACTAGTAACTGACTCCAGTATTTGTGTGTTGAGACAACATATCAAGACTAGAACTGGTCACACAAACTGGAAAGCATGGGAGTGGCAGGGAACTGGAAACATGAGAGCTACTGCTTTGTTATTCCATAGTATCATCAGCTGTTTTGGAAAAAAAACATTCAAACCCATATGTGTGAATGTACCCTAAAGGCCTCCATAAAAGTTAGAATAATGTTAGGCAAACCCACTGATATCAATGGGTTTGGCCAATAATCGAATTTGTATGGAGGCATCGGTCAACTGTTGGTTGGAGAGATGTTGATCGGGCATGTTTGATTTCGGACTGCCAATCGCATTGTTCTACCAGAGATAAGTCACTGGCCGCTCTACGTGTCAGTCAGCAGGCTTCTCATAAAGACCATGGGAAAGTCAGCTGAGATATCTACCGGCAGGAAAATTGGCCAGAGCATCTTTCAGTCGGCAGCCATCTAATGTGTATGATGAGCCTTTACTTCACACATGTCCTATTTCACCAGAGCTGATCACAATGACTAGTGCTTTAATATGCATAGTTCTCGGATATTATATAGGTTTTTAAATACTACATTTCTGTGTCAACTAAATAAAAAAAAACAAAATGGTGTAAAAATAATTCTCTTATAAATGTGTTTCTGACTAAAGTACTTCTTACAGATGTGCTTTGGTGTCACTCCTTTTTGCCATCTGCTTGAAACAGGCAGTGAGCTAATAGGGAGGACCTTCTGGTCAATTTAAAGGGAGAAAATGGACAGATGCACTGTAAGAGTGGAGAAAATATACATACATGAGTGGGGGAGGTGTGGGGGGCACGTGATAATCAAAACTGCACAAGTTAGGCCTCATTCAGAAGTCCGTTTTTCTCATGTAGGAGAAAAATTGATTGATTATTTTGATCAGACTCTGATCATTTTTCTCGTAAGTAGAGAAATAGAAATGTGCTCTCTCTTCTATGTGACATTCCGTAAAGTGCGATTTAATTTTTCATGGACCCCCGGCTCAAAATCAGATATGTCTCTGTGATTTCTACAGATCGTTCTGTCCATGAAAAATCACAGACGTGTGAATGGCCTCCTAGACTCTCACGGGTACGAGGGTCATCCATGAAAACCACGAACGTGTTGGACGTCTGAATGAGACCTAACATTGCTTTGTTAACTTAACTCTTTTGCTTAGTGGAAATGATTTGGGAAAAATACATTTTTTTTAAACAAATCACTAAGCAGAGCACAGAGCCTCGTGGTGCCATGCTTCGTCCAAACGGTTCTGAGCAAAATAAGCATTGGCGCTGTACAGAACTATATTACAGAAGTGTCCGGTTCTAAAAGCAAAGCAATGTAGTTATTTGTGTTATAAATGGTGTACGGCGTACACAAATAAGAGCTGCATATATATAATAACACAGAACACAAAAGAATACACACCAAGACTCATCCTGGCAACAGAAAACAGGCTCAACGAGTATGATGGGTTACAACAAAAAGAATGCAAAGGCTAAAACTACCTTGTTTGCAGAATCCAGTGGGGGATGCAGGAAAATAAACAAAAGAGAGGGAGAGGCGTAATAAAAAAAACACCTTTTATGCCAATGGAGCAGGGCGCTTCTGCATTACCGTTATTTTAGTATTCAAAATGTATGCAAATATACTATATTAAGGTTAGGGTTAGAAATTCTTAAATTAGAGCTGATTCATTAAGAAGATTTACACTTTGCAAAAAATAAAATAAATGGGATCTGGAAGCTGGACCCCTTTTTTCCTTGAATGTGCATCTACAGACGTTGGGCAGCGGCGTGTCCTCGTGCCTCCTCGTTATTCGAGACAGAAAGGGTGAGCTGGTGTTTTTTCTTCACATTTTGAAATGATTAAATTAGACTACATTCACACATCTGTTTCCACGTTTACTTCGTGTAATACATTTTGCATCCGCTTTTTTTTTCATTAATTTTTTTTTCAATTTGAAGACTGAACTTCTTTATCCATTGAGAATGAAAATAAATTTTCCGTCTTCTCCGAACCTGTGATATGATTCTCTCATGCGGCAGAGACTGTGATATTTGCATAATCGGCCCGATTCGGCCGTGTGACCCCAACCTATTAGAGACACGTGCCCCACATCTGCATTTTTCATCTGCCCTGGTTTGGGCTTACAAACACTGATGTAAAATACTGAACGTGTGCACATGGCTTTAAGGCTATATGCCCACAATAAGTTTTTGGTGCATTTCTGACTCTGCGGTTATTCGCTGGGTCAAAAACATTGCGTCTTACAGTTCCAGCAAAGTGGATGGGACTTCTAGGAATCTCCTGCCCACTGCGCTTCTTATTTACTCAGCATACTCTGACCCGTTGTGAATGTTTCAATGTCAACTTCTCTTGCTTGTACGCTGAGTTTTCTGTATCTGTGCTGGAGTTTAGTTGTTTCATAGGTTGGAAAAACAGAGGCCAAGAGGCAGACTCCAGGAATAGTTAACTACAGAGCTGTTACAGCATACTTATTACTAAGAAGACTAGTTATGTAGAATTATGTTACATGATTATGTCATCATTGGTGGAGAGAAAACTTGCAATTCCAGTATATCTTTAAAATGACCAAATCTGCTATAACCTGGAAAAAAGCGATCCACTGCCCCCAAGCAAGTTATGAAGTTCAAGCAGCATACTGTATTTCAATTTATGAACCATTCATCAACAAAACAAACAATAAGGGCAGTCTCACACATCCTGATAATTCCGGTACCGGAAAAAAACGGTACCGGAGCTATCGATGTCCGTGTGGATACGTGGTACATCCATGTGGCACACATGTGGCAACCGTGTGCCGCATCAGGGCCACACAGACGACCACTGGGGAAGAAGCACTACAGTAAGTGCTGTTCCCCGGCGGCTGGTGCTGAATGCGGCTGCTGTTTTTAGGCTGGGGGGGCTCAAGATCAATGGCCCCTTACCAGCCTGAGAATAGCAGCCCCCAGCTGTGAGTTTTGCTGGGTTGGTTCACAAACAGAGGGGGACCCCCATGTCGGGTTTTCATTCATTCTTTCTCTCCTGCTTGCTGTTGCCGGCGGAGCAGGAGAGAAGAATGACAGCCGCGTTCAGCACCAACCGCCAGGGAACAACGCTTACTGTAGCGCTTCTTCCCCGGCGGCCGTCCGTGAACACGGAGGACAGTATGAACTGTTCTCCGTGTGCACATGTTCAGCACGCTTTGTGGACCGTGCGCTCCCACAAACACTGACATGTCAGCGTGTTTTGCACACGGACACACGGTCCATGAAAACACGCTGACATCTGCAGAGACACATTCAGTTGAATGTATTTACGTGTGCCAGTGTCTCCGGTACATGAAGAAACTGTCACTACACGTACCGGAGTCACTGACGTGTGAAACCAGCCTCAATTGCAGTAGACACTCAGTCTCATCAAATGAGCGATAACATGTGTAGTTGTAGAAAATCTGCAAACTTTACTAGTGGAGAGTATTTCATGGCTGCACTTGACCAAAGCATCAGTATATTACAATATTTGTTATTAAATTACCTTGTAAAGTTTGTAGGGGCTCTATCAGCTCAAACTGACAGTATAAACTAAGCAGGGGATACACCCGATATAATACTTGCACCCTTGGAATATGTTCACACATAGCGTTTTTGTTGCATTGTTTCCATTTTGTGAGAAAGAATGCAGCAATTTAAAATAACAGGAAAATAAATGAGATTTATAAAATCTCATTCTCATGATGTGGATTTTTAAGCAGTGGTGTGATTTATTTTTTATCGTAGCATGCGAATTCTTACCCAATTTGTGCTGCGCTTTTTTTACCCATTCAACTGAATGAATAAAAAGCATCAAAAACGTGTACAGTGTTTTTAATGAACAAGATGCTGCAAAAAAAGTACTGCTTGAACATACACTTAGGCCACACTTTGAAAAGAAAGACGCAAAGATGTGCAAAAATGTAGCAGCTTTTGTCGGTTTCACTCCAGTTTCACGTTTCATTAAGTGATGATTTTTCTTATGCCAAAAATGCTACTCAAGTCCCAGAATGGAGTAACATATCTGGTAAGGCACATGCCATTGACAAGATGTGCATAATTCATTAAGTGACATGTGCATCTTGCATTTTTTATTGTGTTTTGTAATGTGTTTTTTTTACATGCATTTTATTGCTTTTTTTTGTCTCTTCTTGGTATATTATGTTTTAAATAAAACTGATTTGTTTTTGATACTCGTGGTATTTGGCTTTGACAAAACTTTATTGTTACAGATGTTCAGAGTTTATAAAATGAGCCCACAGAACCTTCAGGATTTGAAGAGTGTTTGTGTGGAAGAATGGGACAAAATCACACCTGAGCAATGCATGCGACTAGTTTCTCCATACCGGAGGCGTCTTCAAGCTGTCATCACCAACAAAGGCTATTGTATGATGCATTAAATGTCAGTAAGCGCGCACAATACTTTTTTCCCATGTCATTTCTCATTATTACACATAGATAATTAATGGACATCTATGGTTTCATTTCCCTGCCAGTGTGGATTGATTTAGTTGATTCCAACATCTGATGAGAATTTAATGTCAATAGCACCTTTAGAAATATATTTACTAAGAATATTGGTGAAATATTCAATACTCATTTCACTCTCTGTGTGTATATGTGTATATATATATATATATACAGTCATATGTAAAAGTTTGGGCACCCCTATTAATGTTAACCTTTTTTCTTTATAACAATTTTGGTTTTTGCAACAGGTATTTCAGTTTCATATATCTAATAACTGATGGACTCAGTTATATTTCTGGATTCAAATGAGGTTTATTGTACTAACAGAAAATGTGCAATCTGCATTTAAACAAAATTTGACCGGTGCAAAAGTATGGGCACCCTTATCATTTTCTTGATTTGAACACTCCTAACTACTTTTTACTGACTTCCTGAAGCACTAAATTGGTTTTGTAACCTCATTGAGCTTTGAACTTCATAGCCAGGTGTATCAAATCATGAGAAAAGGTATTTAAAGTAGCCACTTGCAAGTAGTTCTCCTATTTGATTCTCCTATGAAGAGCGGCATCATGGGCTCCTCAAAACAACTCTCAAATGATCTGAAAACAAAGATTATTCAACATAGCTTTTCAGGGGAAGGATACAAAAAGTTGTCTCAGAGATTTAACCTGTCAGTTTCCACTGTGAGGAACATAGTAAGGAAATGGAAGAACACAGGTACAGTTCTTGTTAAGCCCAGAAGTGGCAGGCCAAGAAAAATATCAGAAAGGCAGAGAAGAAGAATGGTGAGAACAGTCAAGGACAATCCACAGACCACCTCCAAAGACCTGCAGCATCATCTTGCTGCAGATGGTGTCACTGTGCATCGGTCAACAATACAGCGCACTTTGCACAAGGAGAAGCTGTATGGGAGAGTGATGCGAAAGAAGCCGTTTCTGCAAGCACGCCACAAACAGAGTCGCCTGAGGTATGCAAAAGCACATTTGGACAAGCCAGTTACATTTTGGAAGAAGGTCCTGTGGACTGATGAAACAAAGATTGAGTTGTTTGGTCATGCAAAAAGGCGTTATGCATGCGCTGTATTGTTGACCGATGCACAGTGACACCATCTGCAGCAAGATGATGCTGCAGGTCTTTGGAGGTGGTCTGTGGATTGTCCTTGACTGTTCTCACCATTCTTCTTCTCTGCCTTTCTGATATTTTTCTTGGCCTGCCACTTCTGGGCTTAACAAGAACTGTACCTGTGTTCTTCCATTTCCTTACTATGTTCCTCACAGTGGAAACTGACTGGTTAAATCTTTGAGACAACTTTTTGTATCCTTCCCCTGAAAAGCTATGTTGAATAATCTTTGTTTTCAGATCATTTGAGAGTTGTTTTGAGGAGCCCATGATGCCACTCTTCATAGGAGAATCAAATAGGAGAACTACTTGCAAGTGGCCACTTTAAATACCTTTTCTCATGATTTGATACACCTGGCTATGAAGTTCAAAGCTCAATGAGGTTACAAAACCAATTTAGTGCTTCAGGAAGTCAGTAAAAAGTAGTTAGGAGTGTTCAAATCAAGAAAATGATAAGGGTGCCCATACTTTTGCACCGGTCAAATTTTGTTTAAATGCAGATTGCACATTTTCTGTTAGTACAATAAACCTCATTTGAATCCAGAAATATAACTGAGTCCATCAGTTATTAGATATATGAAACTGAAATACCTGTTGCAAAAACCAAAATTGTTATAAAGAAAAAAGGTTAACATTAATAGGGGTGCCCAAACTTTTACATATGACTGTGTATATATATATATATATATATATATATATATATATACAGTGGGGAAAAAAGTATTTAGTCAGTCAGCAATAGTGCAAGTTCCACCACTTAAAAAGATGAGAGGCGTCTGTAATTTACATCATAGGTAGACCTCAACTATGGGAGACAAACTGAGAAAAAAAATCCAGAAAATCACATTGTCTGGTTTTTTTTTCATTTTATTTGCATATTATGGTGGAAAATAAGTATTTGGTCAGAAACAAAATTTCATCTCAATACTTTGTGATATATCCTTTGTTGGCAATGACAGAGGTCAAACGTTTTCTGTAAGTCTTCACAAGGTTGCCACACACTGTTGTTGGTATGTTGGCCCATTCCTCCATGCAGATCTCCTCTAGAGCAGTGATGTTTTTGGCTTTTCGCTAGGCAACACGGACTTTCAACTCCCTCCAAAGGTTTTCTATAGGGTTGAGATCTGGAGACTGGCTAGGCCACTCCAGGACCTTGAAATGCTTCTTACGAAGCCACTCCTTCGTTGCCCTGGCGGTGTGCTTTGGATCATTGTCATGTTGAAAGACCCAGCCACGTTTCATCTTCAATGCCCTTGCTGATGGAAGGAGGTTTGCACTCAAAATCTCACGATACATGGCCCCATTCATGCTTTCATGTACCCGGATCAGTCATCCTGGCCCCTTTGCAGAGAAACAGCCCCAAAGCATGATGTTTCCACCACCATGCTTTACAGTAGGTATGGTGTTTGATGGATGCAACTCAGTATTTTTTTTCCTCCAAACACGACAAGTTGTGTTTCTACCAAACAGTTCCAGTTTGGTTTCATCAGACCATAGGACATTCTCCCAAAACTCCTCTGGATCATCCAAATGCTCTCTAGCAAACTTCAGACGGGCCCGGACATGTACAGGCTTAAGCAGTGGGACACGTCTGGCACTGCAGGATCTGAGTCCATGGTGGCGTAGTGTGTTACTTATGGTAGGCCTTGTTACATTGGTCCCAGCTCTCTGCAGTTCATTCACTAGGTCCCCCCGCGTGGTTCTGGGATTTTTGCTCACCGTTCTTGTGATCATTCTGACCCCACGGGGTGGGATTTTGCGTGGAGCACCAGATCGAGGGAGATTATCAGTGGTCTTGTATGTCTTCCATTTTCTAATTATTGCTCCCACAGTTGATTTCTTCACTCCAAGCTGGTTGGCTATTGCAGTTTCAGTCTTCCCAGCCTGGTGCAGTGCTACAATTTTGTTTCTGGTGTCCTTTGACAGCTCTTTGGTCTTCACCATAGTGGAGTTTGGAGTCAGACTGTTTGAGGGTGTGCACAGGTGTCTTTTTATACTGATAACAAGTTTAAACAGGTGCCATTACTACAGGTAATGAGTGGAGGAAAGAGGAGACTCTTAAAGAAGAAGTTACAGGTCTGTGAGAGCCAGAAATCTTGATTGCTTGTTTCTGACCAAATACTTATTTTCCACCATAATATGCAAATAAAATGAAACAAAAACAGACAATGTGATTTTCTGGATTTTTTTTTCTCAGTTTGTCTCCCATAGTTGAGGTCTACCTATGATGTAAATGTAAATTACAGACGCCTCTCATCTTTTTAAGTGGTGGAACTTGCACTATTGCTGACTGACTAAATACTTTTTTTCCCCACTGTATGTATATGTATATATATATATATATATTACACACACACATACTTGTATTTGTGCTGGTTTTAATATATGACAATTTCAATTTAGTGCATTTATATGCTAAATTCTGATATTCAAAATAATGTTATAGTACACAACTAGGACATAAAATGTGCCTTATTTTTTCAGGTGTCATATATTTTTCATTTCATCTGTGGCTTTTTTTAACCTAGATTTGTTGACATTAATCCTTTATTTAATGCAATTGTTTTGTTAATTTTGGTTGCTTGATTTTAAAATTCTAAACTCCGTTAATAGGTGTTTAATTCCTATTCTTACCCTGCTGTACATGTACGTCCAGGGTCAGGGTATGCATATAAGGAGCAGACTCGGGTGCTGTGCCTGCTCCATGCAGTGCAGATGCCAGCAGTAATACATGGCCAACATATGCTTATAGTAATATTTACATAATCCATGCATGCCAAAGCAAAATAAACTCTGGGGTAGAATACTGATTACTACATTTTTGGTTATTTTTCACTAAAAACCTAACAATATAAATAAATGATCAATTATTAAGAAAACTACCATTGATTTAACAGAAAATGTACTTTAAGTGTATGGCTTAGGCCACATTCACATGCCTGTGTTACATGTACATGTACACTTCCCCTGACGAAGCCATCCGTGTAAAGGCGACACACGTTGGGTTGCCCCGCTGGCTACCCTTCCCACGCTGGTCTTTAGTATGGATTCTGTATGCTATTTTTGGTTCCACCAGCACTTGTCTTTTTTTGCGGTCCTGGGCTGTTTGGTTTAGCACATATGTACTGGTTATGTGCATGTCCATATGTTGTTATGGCATTTTTCTTTTGCCACAACCATGCTTTGATCCACTAGAGCAAGTTTCATGTACTTTATTCCATTTACTCCATGTGGGGTTCAGGACATATTTGGGCATAATTGGTGGATACATTTCAGCAATCAGTCAATTCTCTCATGTCTTACCCTGATATCTTTGGGCAAATTTTTTACATTATTTATTGTATTGGTGGATATGTCAATCTTTAGTATATCATGAGGTTTTTTCTACCGAAGACCATACATATATATATTCAGATTTTATAACTGCTGTTTTGTGGTGGGACATTTTTAGCTTATTGTAGCTTTGCATCTTGTACAATATAGTTTCCTTATATTGTCTCCCACTCACAGGTGGCTTATCCATATTTCTAATATTTGTAAAGTTGTAGGATAACAGTGGGGTGTGTTTTCACGGTTTTTATATGTTTTTAATGTTGTTGCTAGTAAAGCTTTTCCTTGCACATGATTTTTGGTGGTGTGCTTCTCTATAGTGGTCCTTCTTTCTCCTTGTTTCTGACATGTACATGTGCTATCCATTTTTTTCTCATGCATGCAACACATACCCGTTATAGCCTGATATAGAAGGGTTAATGATTTGCTTTTAAATGCCTAACTGCCATTAATTCTTCATTTGCCTTTTATTTATTCTTATGACACTGCAGTTTTGCCTGTCTCCTCTTCAAGGGAAATATGCTTCTTATCATATATGTGCTCAATAGTCAGCCACAATATGTTCTGGGTACATTGTAAACAAGGTATGACCCTGAGGTGATGGTGGGGGCTACATGAGCTCCATAGTATTACATATTGTTATAAATGGTATAAAAGATTGCCTTGTGTTTCATTACATCAGATAAAGTGATTTGCCCACGGCCCATGTGCAGTCTCTTTTGTCTCCAGGTGCTTGTAAATTAAGGGCGTAAACTCCTAATTTGGCCTCACTGGTGATCTGGCATATCTGACTCTGGGTCAGAAGAAAACAGCTACAACAGTTTGGCGCCCGAACGCGGGACCATGGAAACCAGCCTATTCGGAATCCGTATGTGGGAGTTTCCTGGGAGGTTGAACATGCAAAATCCAGCAGCTACAACAGGTGAGAAAATTTTATTCTTACATTGACTTTGCATTTGCAATCTCTCTCTGGATCTCTACATATCTCTGGGTAAGGCTGTACAACACGGTTCAAAAGAACCTACATCACCAGTGAGCAGTGATTATGTCCATATGAGAGTTGAATAATAGAGTAATAAGATAATAATTGTCATCTGTATTATCTGTCAATCTGTTCTGTCAATATACTAACTGGTTGTGTACTGTGTAGCACAGAGCTGGGATACTCCGTGCAGTGTTGTTGTTTTGGTCATTTTTGATTGGCAGCAAATCATATGAGGCTGTATTTTGTATAGGGCTGTGTTTTTTGTGGTTTTTGTTGTTCTTGTTGTTTAAGAAGTTGGCTTTGGTGTTCTCAGAGTGTCAGTGGATACTGCTGTAGTTTTATAAGATGTCTTAATTTCAAAGTGCAAAATAGACAGGCTGTGTGAATCCTTGTATGTATGTCTATGAGAACCTCTGAATGAGATGAGAGATGAGTAATTGAGTATAAGGGATATAAATAAATCCGATTGATGAGGGGTTCCAATTAGGAATGGTCCTCTGTATGTGACAGAGGACATTATTCAACTCACTTTGAGCTGAATTAGGGCCCAGTCACACATAGCAATCTCGCTAGCGAGATCGCTGCTCAGTCACAAGTTTTGTGACACAACAGCGATCTCACCAACGAGATCGCTGTGTGTGACAGCGATCAGCGACCGGCCCCCCTGCCGGTATCGTTGATCGCTGCAAGAAACCTCTGGACATTTTTTTCGTCGCTGATCTCCCGCTGGCCAGCACGCATCGCTGCGTGTGACAGGCGGGAGACCAGCGATCAGCTGTAAAATAATTAAATAAAAAATATTGTTATTCTCACCTTCCGGCGTCCCGCCCAGTCTTCCCGTCTCTCTCCACACTCCCAGTCCCAGTAATCCTTTGCAAGAATGACCACGAGACTTCACGATCCCGCGAGAACGGACGTCATCGCGGTAATTCTCGCAAAGGATTACTGGGACCGGAGCGTGGAGAGAGGCGGGAATGCTGCGCGGGACGTCGGAAGGTGAGAATAACAATATTTTTTATTTTAATTCTATTTTTGACATGAATATGGCATCAGCGCTAACGAACACAGCGATGCCGCGCACGCGTGCTAATCACTGGTGAAGCTGTCTGTTTGACAGCTCACCAGCGATCACATAGCGACTTACCAGCGTTCCTGACACGTTGATATCGTTGTCGGGATTGCTGCTAAGTCGCTATGTGTGACTCCAGCTTTAGGCAGAGTGATTGAGATAAGGGATTTTTTGTTATCTTCTCTTTGTAAAATCAAATGACCACTGAAAAGTGAAAGGAAAAAAAAAATCCCTGAATGAGCACGTATGAATGAATCATCACAATGCTTTTGGCATTCAAATTGGCACTGTAGGTGTGTTTCCTGTCCTCCTCTCACTGCCGACTTTTATTCCCCATTGACTTACATTGGGTTTCGTGTTTCGGGACAACCCCGACTTTTCCCTATAATCGGCCGATCTTGCTCGACCCGACTTTTGGAAAAGTCGGGTTTCACAAAACGAAACTCGACCCTAAAAAACCAAAAGTCGCTCAACTCTAATTAGTACAGAATGTGAGGAGAGGAAGAGAACAGAGGATAGAGGGTTAGAAGAGAACCCTTTCCAAGTTCCAAGCGCAAGGCCGGGGTCCGGTCCCCGAGGTTGTTTGGATTCTTATGGTCCCGCAACAGACACCGGAGGAATAGAAGTTTGTGAACACTTTATTCCCACACCAGACTTGGGGGCACAACAGCAACGAGAGAGAGCCGGGACTTGGTAGCAGAGAGTCCCCAAAACAGGCTACAACTGTCTGTTGTACAAGTAGAGTTCATAGGAACATCTGACAGGAGGAACTCCAGTGTAACTCAGTACTGTGAGTACTTCACTCAAGGCGCTATGAGGGAGACGTTCAGAAAAGGCACATAAGTTGGAGGAGTGTTGGAAAGGTGTGCTTCATCTTGCCTGGAGGTTGACTGAGCTTCTGACCCGGAGGACACGGCACCGATGCGGGCTCTTGAGCCACAACAGACTGTGAGTAAAGCTTTGGAACTACATGCTCTGGTGTCCTCCACTTATTCCCGCGTCAACCTTCCCTGCACTGCTACATCCCCTGCGCCTGACACTACACCATCTAAGTGTCACTACATCTACTCTGCCCTGGGACTACAGCCCAACCTGTGGAGGGCTATACCATCACTGCTGCACCACACCATCTGTCCCAGAGGAACTGTTTGCAGCGTCAGCTTAACATCTACATTGCCGAACACCACAGGTGGCGTCACGACTTATTCATTCACACTGAACATTTACAATGGGCGCCCATGGCCACGTGCCAGGTCCCCGCTGCCGTGACATCTCTCGGTGAGGCTCATTGGGACCGGTACCGAGTACCCCACAGCCCTGGGTGTGAGGGCGACCCACAGGCTTTACCATCAACCAAAAAAAATGTGCTATGGTGATGGAGGAAGCCAAGTTTCTGGCCTATGTGGTAGGTAGAGGTGAAATAAAACCACAAATAAATAAGGTGAAAAGCAAAAAAACAAACATCCTGAACTAAAAAGTAAAAAATATACTGCAAATAATGCATAAAGGTAATAATAATAAGGGTATTTAGTAAACATAATTTTGATCAAAATAATGTACAAGCCATCCCGCCACGTCACGGCAACCCTTGTGGGACAGTCCCTACTCTAGTATTTAAAACCTTTTCACTTGCCAAGTGACGTGAATGTGAATAAGGATCGAGCGGCTGAACCACTAGTAACAGCTTAGGCCAGACTGGATGGCTTTCCCAGCTCAGAAAGAGGGCGGTCACACCCATATATGCACTGAGTGCACAATGAAATGAATAAAAAACAAATCTGAACTGAGAAAAGTAAGTTAATGTGTATGCACAATGTAAGTGCATATTAACACATGACCATTAACCAGAGAAAACAAAACAAAAAGCAAAAAAACAAACATCCTGAACTAAAAAGTAAAAAACATACTGCACATAATGCATAAAGGTAATAATAATAATAAGGGTATTTAGTAAACATAATTTTGATCAAAATAATGTACAAGCCATCCCGCCACGTCACGGCAACCCTTGTGGGACAGTCCCTACTCTAGTATTTAAAACCTTTTCACTTGCCAAGTGACGTGAATGTGAATAAGGATCGAGCAGCTGAACCACTAGTAACAGCTTAGGCCAGACTGGATGGCTTTCCCAGCTCAGAAAGAGGGCGGTCACACCCATATATGCACTGAGTGCACAATGAAATGAATAAAAAACAAATCTGAACTGAGAAAAGTAAGTTAATGTGTATGCACAATGTAAGTGCATATTAACACATGACCATTAACCAGAGAAAACAAAACAAAAAGCAAAAAAACAAACATCCTGAACTAAAAAGTAAAAAATATACTGCACATAATGCATAAAGGTAATAATAATAATAAGGGTATTTAGTAAACATAATTTTGATCAAAATAATGTACAAGCCATCCCGCCACGTCACGGCAACCCTTGTGGGACAGTCCCTACTCTAGTATTTAAAACCTTTTCACTTGCCAAGTGACGTGAATGTGAATAAGGATCGAGCGGCTGAACCACTAGTAACAGCTTAGGCCAGACTGGATGGCTTTCCCAGCTCAGAAAGAGGGCGGTCACACCCATATATGCACTGAGTGCACAATGAAATGAATAATAAACAAATCTGAATTGAGAAAAGTAAGTTAATGTGTATGCACAATGTAAGTGCATATTAACACATGACCATTAACCAGAGAAAACAAAACAAAAAGCAAAAAAACAAACATCCTGAACTAAAAAGTAAAAAATATACTGCAAATAATGCATAAAGGTAATAATAAGGGTATTTAGTAAACATAATTTTGATTAAAAAAAATGTGCTATGGGGATGGAGGAAGCCAAGTTTCTGGCCTATGTGGTAGTTAGAGGTGAAATAAAACCACAAATAAATAAGGTGGAGGCAAAAAGCTTTCAAAAAGCAGTGCATTTCTAGGCATCATGGGCTACTATCAAATATTTGTTCCTAATTTTGCTCTGATTGCAGCCCCACTGATGGATATTCTGAAAAGGACAAAGTCAGCTATGGCTAAGTGATCTCCGGAAGCTGAGGCAACCTTCCTGGAACTGAAACTGGCACTCTGCAAACGGCAAGTGTTGGTGGCGTCAAACCTCTCCAAAGAGTTTGTGGTCCAGACAGCAACTGGAACCATAATCTTTGAAAATTCTTGGAGAACAGGAGAAGTGCCAGAAGACTGGAGAAGAGCAAATGTTGTTCCTATCTTCAAAAAGGGGAAGAAGGTGGACCCAGGCAACTATAGGCCGGTGAGTCTGACTTCTATACCAGGAAAGATCTTTGAACAAATTATTAAACAACATGTATGTCAATACCTGGATAAGAATGAAGTGATTAAACAGAGTCAGCATGGGTTTGTAACTAATAAGTCATGTCAGACTAATTTAATTTCCTTCTATGATGGTATTACTGATTGGGTGGATCAAGGAAATGCTGTAGATATAGTATATCTTGACTTCAGCAAAGCATTTGACAAAGTCTCTCATACAATCCTTATTGAAAAAATGACTAAGTATGGAATGGACAAGGCAACTGTTAGGTGGATTCATAACTGGCTTAGTGATCGGACCCAAAGAGTGGTCGTAAATGGCTGCACATCCAGTTGGAAGAATGTCTCAAGTGGGGTACCACAGGGCTCTGTCCTGGGCCCTGTATTGTTCAACATCTTTATCAACGATTTAGATGAAGGAATTGAGGGTAAACTGATTAAATTTGCTGATGACACAAAGCTAGGAGGGATAGCTAATACTAGAGAAGAGAGAGAGAGGATTCAAAAAGATTTAAATAAAATGGAGAAGTGGGCAGCAACTAACAGAATGGTTTTTAACAGGGAGAAATGCAAAGTACTACATCTGGGCAATAAAAATGAAAAAAGCATATATAGAATGGGAGGAATAGGGCTAAGTGACAGCACATGTGAAAAAGACTTGGGTATACTAATAGATCGCAGACTGAATATGAGTCAACAGTGTGATGCAGCAGCAAAAAAGGCAAATGCAATTCTAGGATGTATTAACAGAAGCATACAGTCTAGATCACGTGAAGTAATTATTTCCCTCTACTCCTCTTTGGTCAGACCTCATCTGGAATATTGTGTCCAATTTTGGGCACCACATTTTAAAAAAGACATCAACAAACTGGAGCAAGTTCAGAAAAGAGCGACCAGAATGGTGACCGGTCTGCAAACCCTGTCTTATGAGGAAAGGTTGCAGGATTTGGGAATGTTTAGTTTGCAAAAGAGAAGACTGAGAGGAGACTTAATAGCTGTCTACAAATATCTAAAGGGCTGTCACATTGTAGAAGGATCAACTTTATTCTCATTTGCAAAAGGAAAGACTAGAAGCAATGGGATGAAGCTGAATGGGAGGAGACACAGATTAGATATTAGAAAAAACTTTTTGACAGTTAGAGTGATCAATGAGTGGAACAGGCTGCCACGAGAAGTGGTGAGTTCTCCTTCAATGGAAGTCTTCAAACAGAGGCTGGACAGACATCTAACTGGGATGATTTAGCGAATCCTGCTTTGAGCAGGGGGTTGGACCAGATGGCCCAGGAGGTCCCTTCCAACTCTACGATTCTATGATTCTATGATTGTATCGGAGAGGAATACCCTGTGTTGTACCTCAGTCAGAAACTGTCCATGAGTGAGAAGAATTACTCCATAGTGAAAAAGAATATGTGGCCTTCAAGTGGGCATTGGACTCAGAGGTATTACCTATAAGACAGAAGGTTCAGGATAGTGTAGGACCATGCCCCACTGAGGTGGATGTGAGAGAAGAAGGGAAACAATGTCTGAGTAACTAGGTGGTTCCTACCCTTACAGGATTTTAGTTTTCAGTTGGAGGATAGCCCTGGGAAACAACATGGAAATGCAGATGCCTTATCAAAGGTTTATCATATGTTGGTGTAAGGTGCAGAGAGACAGAGGGGTATGTAAGGTGGCAACTGGACAAGTCATGGACAAGAGGTATGTGTCCTGAGGTGCCAAGCTGCATACCACTGAAATTGTGATGAAGAGTGGGCCAGTTTCTGAGCCGCACCGGGTCCCCCTGACGGCCCCATAGCATTATGAATGTACACCCCTGGGAACTGCAAAATAAAGTAAAAGATTAAAAAAAAGTTTTGCTAAAAAACAATTTCAAATCATCCATTTTCACACATTAAAAGTAAACCTATTTATTATCTCCACATCTGTAAAAGTTTGATCTATCAAAATATAGTTACCAGTAATTAAGCAATAGTTAAAAGGCGTAAGATGAAAAATAATTGAAACAGAATTTAAGTTTTTCAGTTGCCACATCAGTAAAAAAAAAGTTATTAGAAGGAATCAAAATGTCATATCTACACAAAAATTGTATTAATAAAAACTTCAGCTCACCACACAAAAAATAAGCCCCCACACACATCCATCAACTAAAAAATGAAACTGCCATAGGTGTCAGAATTTGGCAAAACAATGGACATTTTTTTCCCCAAAAAAATATCGCCCTCTAAATTAAAAAAATATATATACAGGTTTGGTATCACTATATTCCTATTGACTTGGAAAATAATGCTGCCAGGTAATTGATGCGCCCCAGGGGCCGTGGGATACTTGGTACCGGGCCGGTCGTCTTAAAGGGATGTGTCACAGTGTCGGTGACCCGGTCCGTAACCCCAGGCGGTCATGTAAAAGGGGTAAAATTTAATGGGAATAAAGTTTATGTAGTGATTCGTGACGCCAGTTGGAGTGTTCGACTGTAGTATAGCCGAAACTGCAGCTGATCTCTGGGGGAGTCGATGGTGATGGCAGTGCAGGTGTTAAACCCTCTCCAACCAAGGCAGACCCCTAGAGAGTGTGTTGGAAGTAGAAGGCATGGAATAATAAGGCAGGAGACAAGGAAAGTCACTTTATCATTTACTGTAGTTCAGGTGCAGTTCAGAGGAGATATTACAACTCTCACCAGGTTACAGTCTGCTCTGGAGAATGGGAGTTATCTTTCTCTCTGCTGCGACTCAGTGTAAGCTTCCTGCTATTCTAACCCCTTCTGGGACCAAGGATTCCCGGAGTTTAGAACTTCCAATATTGCCTCTACTCACTGTGTATTTCTCCTCCGACAACTTGCAGCTTGAATCCTGTGTGAAGCAGCTCAAGTTCCCACTTGCACTATCCTTCACTGATCCTAGGTTGTTGTAGTCTTTCCGAGGGAAAACAATTTACTGCTGGTTGTATAATCCCACACAGTCTCTCAGCTTACCACCCTGCTCTGAAAGCATAGATGGTCTAGGGGCTGGTTCTCTGATGCTTCTTAGCTGTACTCCTGGATAGAGCACATGTCTTAACATGGCTTCCAAGAGCGTTCTTTCTCCTTCTTCTTCACTGAAACAACTCTATGACTCCTCCCCCTCCCAGTTAGGGTATGTCTGCAAAGCTCTAAGCTTCAGACAAATAAGGGAATGAGGTAAATTGTGTGTGTGTTGTGGTCTTTAGCAGAGAAAGCATAACTTCCATTGCTCACAAAACACATGCAAAACAGTACATATTTAACCCTTTTGTGATGACAAAGACACAGGGCGCCACATTCCCCACTAGTTAAAGGTAGCACATCCTCGGGCTACACAAGGAACATAAGCATATAACAAAATGACATAACATTTAACCTGGGTATGGGTGAACAGTCACATTAACTGAGTTGAGTCGTGGATTACAGCCCAAAGCCACTTCTGATTGTTTGGATCGTCCCTGAGTGCAGCTGCAGGGCACACAGACCATAATAGAAAATTCACTGCACTGGCTGCTTTAGATGGCTTCCTGCCAAGGCATGATGAACGAGTATTTCTTTTCAAGTTTATGAGTCTTTACAAGAGTTCTTGTAAGATTTTAGTAGTTATTATGCCTTATTCTACTACATTAGTCCATGTGGGCACAATTTCTTTAACATTTTTAATGACGTTACCTAAGGCAAAGTTCAATGTAAGTACATTTCAAAACTAACTTGTTAATCTTAGACTATTTTACAAATCATTTCTATAGCGAGAAGGGGTTTGGCCCTGTGTGCTATGCTGTGATCTGCGCAAGATAGGAATACTAGATGACTTCCTATAACTCTTTGAACCTACCATGGGTACAACAGGTTCACTGCTGACTGTGGACAAGTTTTCTGTTTCTTCCTCATGTACGGGGTTAGTAGTTGGCATTAGCGACTCATCACTTCCAGAACAAATTGGTGTCTCTGGTAAAGACTTTTGTGGGAACATCATCACTGGAACTACCACTGCGTTGTTAACTTGTGGCCAAGAACTAGGGAATTCACCTAGAACAGTGCGAATCTTTGTATCAGTCTTTTCTTTTAGTTGAGGATCTTCCTTAGTAATTGTGCTGGACATACTTTCAGATTGTCTCTGGATACGGTAGCACACGTTTTTCCGCCGTCTTTGGAGATGGTACACACTTTGCTGTTGTCATAGCTAGATGGTTGAATAGTGTAAGGCTGAGCCTCCCATTGGTCATCTAACTTGTGGTTTCTTCTCTTTTTCTTCAGCGCGTGTTCACCTGCTGGTAACAGCACAGCATGTCTATTAAAGTTCCTTTCCTATTTTTGCCTAGCTTGCGCAAGACTTTCCTCTACACATTGGTGAACTTTTTGATACTGCAGTTGTCTTTCCATATTCCAATCCGTGTCCAATTGGCTGGATATGGTTTCAGGAGTTAGGACTCCCATTTCCAGATCGATGGGGAGTTTACCTGGCCGTACACGCATCAAGTAAGCTGGGGCATATCCTATTGCACTGGTTGGGATATGGTTGTACATTTCTATCAAATCAGGCAATTTCCCAGTCCATTGGTTCCTTTCTTCTAGTGGTAGGATCTGCAATAAATCACCAGATGATTTAGTTTTTCGCAAAGACCATTGCCTTGTGGATGGTATGGTGTAGTTCTTTTTACATCCATAGAGGAGCAAGATACTTGAAAGACCTCTGCTTCGAAGGCTGGACCATTGTCTGTCAGCACTTGATCTGCACAGCCATGGGGTCTGCAGAAATATTCCTGGAATGCCTTTGCAGCTGTTCTTGCTGTTTGGTCTTTCACCGGAACGACCACTCGGAAACGGGAATAGTGATCCATTATTGTTAAGGCATAGGTATACCCTGATCGGCTTGTGGTTAGTTGCACGTGGTCTAAGGCCACCAGTTCCAATGGTTGTTTAGTGTTGATGGGCTTCAAGGGGGCCCTTTGATTGGCAGAATTCTTTCTTCTGAGATTACATGGGCCGCATTCCCTACACCACTGTTCAATGGACCGTCTCATACCTGTCCAGAAGAAGCGGTCGCGGATGACTACTTCCAGCTTTTTCCAACCGAAGTGTCCCGCTTGATTGTGGTAAGCTTCCAAGACCATGGGTACGTCCTTTTTGGGGACCACGATCTGACATACCAGTTCATGCGTACGTGGGTTAATTGCTCTTCGGATCAACTTGCCTTCAAAAAGGAACAGCTTCTTTTTCTCTTTCCACAACTGTTGGACATCTGCAGGCGCATCAGGAGCTGGAGATGAATCTGTTTCTCCAAGGAGTTCTTTGACCATACATATAGCCGGGTCACTGCTCTGAGTCTTGGGAGGCACCGTGGCAATGGAATTCTGGCATCTCTATTTATACCAAGTCTTCTAGATCTTCTGCTGGATCAGGAGCATTTGGCATACGGGACAAAGCATCAGCGTTGGTATTTTTAGTGCCAGCTCGGTATTTAGTAACGAACTCATAATTGGACAACCGAACCATCCATCTTTGTTCCAAGACGCCGAGCCTGGCAGTCTCCAGATGGGTTAACGGATTGTTCGTATAGATGGTAAATTTAGATGAGGCCAAATAGTGCTTGAACCTCTCGGTCACTGCCCAAACGATAGCTAAGAATTCTAGCTTGAAGGAGCTATAGTTGGTAGGGTTCCTCTCAGTAGGGCGAAGCTTTCGACTGGCATGAGCAATGACTTTCTCCTTACCCTGCTGCACTTGAGATAGGACAGCTCCTAACCCAACATTGCTGGCATCGGTGTGCAGGATAAACGGCTGATCATAGTCTGGATACGCTAAGATCTCTTCTGCAGTAAGTGCTGGCTTAAGGCTGTTGAATGATTCATCCAACCTAGCATTCCACTCTATCAGGGGTCTTTTGCCTCTGGCCTTTTTGGGTTGGCCAACTAGGAGATCTTGAAGAAGGGCTGCCAATTTAGTAAAGTCTTTGATAAAGCATCTGTATTATCCCACTAGGCCTAGGAATTGTCTAACCTCATGGATGTTGGTGGGTACCTACCAGTCTCTGATGACAGTCACTTTGTCTGGGTCAGGTGCTACTCCTTCTGAACTCACGACGTGGCCTAAATACAGCACTTTGGGCTTTAGGAGATGACACTTAGATGGTTTTACCTTTAAGCCGAAGTTGGACAACGCCTCAAAGACCTCTGCCAGGTGTTGCAGATATTCCTCATAGGTCCTGGAATATATAAAACACATCATCCAAGTTCAATAGCACAGTCTCAAAGTTCATATGTCCCAGGAAACATTCCATAATTCTCTGAAAGGTTCCAGGAGCACTGCTCAATCCGAATGGCATGTAATTAAACTTACATAGCCCCATAGGGGTAGTGAACGCAGTTTTTTCTTTGTCTGCCTCAGTAACAGGAACCTGCCAGTACCCGCTGGTTAAGTCCAAAGTGGAGAAGTACGTAGCTGATTTTAACGCTGCTAGAGACTCCTCTATGCGCGGTAAGGGGTATGCATCTTTGTGAGTAATTTTGTTAAGTTGTCTGTAATCTACGCACATGCACATTGCACCATCTTTCTTTTTGACTAACACCAGGGGAGCTGGCCAAGGACTGTAGCTATCCCTGATTACTCCTGCTTGTTTCATTTCTCTTAGCATACCTTTTGCACACTGAGAATGAGCTGGAGGTACAGGACGATACCTTTCTTTGATAGGTGGGTGATCTCCAGTGGGGATGTTTTGTTGAAACCCTTTTACCTGCACAAAATCCAAGGGATGCTTACTGAAAGCCCTCTCGTATTCTTGTACCACCCGCTGCACTCAATTTTTCTGATGTACAGGAATGGAGTCGGTGCCAACATATATCTTTTGGAACCATTCCTTCTTCTGAACAGAAGAGCCATTGCCATCCGTCGCTTCTGACGGATCCAAGGGTCCTACAGCCTGAATATCTACAGCCTCTCCACAGTTCAGAACACGTACCGGGACCCTGCCCCTTTTAACATCAACAATTCCCCTGGCCGTCAGCACAGTAGGTCTGCTATCTGAATAGACTGGTTCAAGGAGAGCTTGGTAGTCCCGTCCTCTGATGCCTATGGCTGCTCTGCACCAGATGAGGGTCTCACTCCTAGGGGGAAGCATAATAGAGTAGGGATCACTCACCCTTACGCTACCAATCTCTCCACCAGTTAACACCACCTGCTGTAGCTGCACAAGGGCCTTGATATCTCTATTGAGGGCATGCTGTTCTTTGTATGGGGCCGACTCGGCTAGGTCTTTCAAAATGGTGATGACCTCACTTAAACAATTTTCAATCACATTTGTGCTTAATGTTATGATAGGTTGACACTCTGCTCTGTCCACTTCTACCACCACGAGACCTTGAGCTTTGAGCTCCCCTTTCCCCACTTTAATGACAACCTCTTTGAACCCCACCTGTGTCAGAGGTTGACCATTACTTGCTATAAATGACAAGTCACCATCAGGAAGTTGGGTGAAATCAGCATCAGTCCAATATCTCTGGTACAGTGTGTGAGGCATTGTGGTTACCTGTGATCCAGTGTCCATGAGGGCGGTGAAGGGGATACCATCCACTACCATGGGTACAAATGAACGTCCTCCAACATACCTGTTTCTCCAGTTAGTTGGACCAGATTGTCTTACTCCTGGGGGTTGATCCTAGGCCCCAGGGGTCACCCATTTAAAGGACATTCCCTTTCAATATGATCAACCTTATGGCACCGTCTGCATATGGGTCTCCCAGAAGAGTCAAATCGGTCTGTTGTTCTCCTGCTGGTGCGAGTCAGTCATCGCTGATGTTGCGGCATGCTCTTTGAGATCATCCAGGCTTGATGCTAATTGGATCCTCTCTGTGGGTGAACAAGTCTGGAGAGTCTGAACAGTTTTTCATAGAGCAGCCATATTTTTAGTCAGTTCCTGTACTTGCAGCCGTAAATCTGCAGTAGAATCATCCACTGGAATCTGCACATGCTGTACTGCAGGCACCTGGGGTGAGGATACTGCCCCCTGATGGTATGTAACTGCTGGATGTTTAACTGACTCAGTGCAGACATAGGTAGATTCTCTTTAGATACGGATGGATCTGTCCTTAAACTGAACAAAGTCCATGTCCGGGTTCTGCAATGACATCATGCACAGTTGTGCCTTACTGGAATCAGACAAAAGACCCTCAATGAACTGCTCTTTCAGCATTTTGTTCTCATCTCTTAAGGTGCTGTCACACTTAGCGATGCACCAGCGATCCCGACCAGCGATATGACCCGGTCAGGATCGCTGATACATCGCTAAGTGGTCACTAGTGAGCTGCCACACAGGCAGATCTCACCAGCAGCATAGCAGGGGTCGGGGGTCGCTACTTACCTGTCACACTAGGCGATCCTGAAGTCCTCCCGCCCGCGTCCACGCTCGTCTCTCCACAGGAAGCCCAGCAGGAAGCTGACGAGAAACGGTCCAGGCCGTTCTCGCGCGATCAGCGATAACCAGCGGGGGAGCGGTCGGAGGTAAGTATCACACATAGCGATGTCGCTAGCAATATTGCTATAACGTCACAAAAACCAGTGACGTTATAGCAATATTGCTAGCGATATCGCTTAGTGTGACAGGCCCTTTACACTGTCTGGATCAATTTGTTTAATGGCCTCCTGCAGGTTAAGGGCATAGTCTCTAACAGTGTCCTGTGGTCTTTGTCTGCAGCTGAAAAATCTTTATTTCTGAAGCAGTACAGGTGTCAAAAGTATCCCTTAGTTTAGCAAAAATGTCTTTTACGTCTTTTTATCAATCACTGGCCAAGATTTAACTTCTCTCTGAGCAGCGCCACTGAGTTGACATGTATACTGACTTTTTGCTCCTCTGACATAGGGTAAATATACACTGGTCTACAAAAAAAAAATTTCTGGCATGGACTTTAAGAACAGTTTTAGACTAATTTGAGGGTGCTGAATTCAAATCTGATCTTATAATTTCTCTATCACATCACATCACGTTTTTGCGCTATAGGTATATAGCCCATTTTCATGAATTCCATGAAAAATATAAGCATTGGGTGAAAACTGAATGGCCTCAGCGACAGAGTTTGGCATCTGGCGATAAGAATGTCATCCATGATCGTCTAGTGGATAGGAAGAACATTGTCTTTCCTCCCTTGCACATAAAACTTGGATTGATGGAGCAGTTCATCAAGGCTCTCAATCACAGTGGAGAATGCTTTAACTATATATGTTCAACTTTTCCTGGTCTTAGTGAAGAGAAGAAAAAGGCTGGAATATTTGATGGACCTCAAATAAGAACACTTATGAGAGACCCAAATTTTATCACATCAATGAATGAGACAGAAGAAAGAGCTTGGAATGCATTTTGTATTGTGGTGCAAAATTTTCTAGGGAATAAGAAAGCAGACAACTATGAAGAGATTGTGGAAGAGCTACTAATGAGTCTGCAAAATCTTGGATGTAGAATTGTAGAAGGAGTATCAAGATTCACTATTTACACAGCCATTTGGACTTTTTTCCAGAGAGCCTTGGGGATGTGAGCGAGGAACAAGGGGAGCGTTTTCATCAGGACATTAAAACAATGGAAGAACGGTATCAAGGCCGGTGGGACTCACATATGATGGCTGACTATTGCTGGAGCTTGATGAGAGACAACCCAGAAGCAGTACATCACAGATCAGCCAAGAAAAGAAAGTTCAAATACTGTCATTTGCCATTCATCTGTGTGCCATATATATGTGTTTTTATATTTTGTAGTTTAATTCTGTAAGTATATATGATTTGCTGTACATAGACTTTGTAATCTTTGTTAAAAATATACAAAATGTAGTACCGAAAATCATGTGTTTTTATCATAAAAAAGTTTGATAGGAGTAATTTTCATCAAAAATTGAAAATATCTCGAAATCCTTATGTGATAGCCAAAAATGGAGTTCATATTCGTAATCAGCAGCCAAAATTGACTTAAAATATGTTTTAAAACCTCTTGCCAGAAAAATTATGTTGACCAGTGATATCAAACATGCTGCGTAGCTTCGCTTTGAAGTCACTTAAGGTGTGCGATTCGCCAGTGTACTGTGGCAGCCATGTCACACCCGGTATATAGGACATGGTGAGAGGCAATATGGGAGCTGCAGCTGCTGCACCCTGAGCGTCGCCGGGATTAGACATCTCCCCCCCCCAGTTAACCCTTGCAGGGGTGCGACTCACCGCTTCAGTTGCTGCAGGTCTTTGCTCCTGTAGGACTCTAGGCATGCACAGAATCCTGATCGTGACGCCAAAATGATACGCCCCAGGGGTCGTGGGATACTTGGTACCGGGCCGGTCGTCTTAAAGGGATGTGTCACAGTGGCGGTGACCCGGTCCGTGGCCCCAGGCGGTCATGTAAAAGGGGTAGAATTTAATGGGAATAAAGTTTATGTAGTGATTCGTGACGCCAGTTGGAGTGTTTGACTGTAGTATAGCCGGCACTGCAGATGATCCCTGGGGGAGTCAATGGTGATGGCAGTGCAGATGTTAAACCCCCTCCAACCAGGGCAGACCCCCAGAGAGTGTGTTGGAAGTAGAAGGCATGGAGTAATAAGGCAGGAGACAAGGAAAGTCACTTTATCATTTACTGTAGTTCAGGTGCAGTTCAGAGGAGATATTACAACTCTCACCAGGTTACAGTCTGCTCTGGAGAATGGGAGTTATCTTTCTCTCTGCTGCGACTCAGTGTAAGCTTCCTCTTGATCTAACCATCAAGAAAATTCATGAGTCCCAACTTACTAAATTTAGCATGGATCAGAAGGACTATCAGAAGCGTATGGTATATCAATGGAGGAGAGTCAAAATGGCCTCACAACCACTTAACCATGCATCATCACTTACATCACTCTCTTCAACAAGTGGCCAATCGGACCTTTCATCGATTTCCGTCACAACAAGATCAGGCGCTGCAGCTAATAAATTTCGTAATCGAAACTATCATCCCTATAGGAGACAACATTCCCACTCGCCTGACCATACAACTAAAGAAAATAAGGTGATCAATTTAAGTAATCATATCTTATCACCTACAGATATTTCACTTCTCATTAAAGGTCTTTCGTTTTCACCCATAGCTGGTTTTGACACATTCACAGCTATTAAAGATTTACACTTATTCGCCAGGTTGTTCAAATGATAATTTTTTGATAATGAGTCCCATGTACTTCTTCCCACAGAGGAGGAACAGAATGCGGTGAGGATCCTCGAGGAGCTCTCTGATGAAAACACCAAAGAGGAAGGTAAGATACCGCCTTCGATCAGGCCACGTTCCAGGAAGTTCCCTTCCCTTTCCACCTGCACTAGTGTCGATACGTTTGTCCAGGTGGTCACCCAAGATTTTTTGAAAATTTCACAGCGATTTAGTGAAGATAATTTGGACGGAGTTGAAAGGTCGAGACTACGTCAACTTAACCCCTTCACCCCCAAGGGTGGTTTGCACGTTCATGACCGGGCCAATTTTTACAATTCTGACCACTGTACCTTTATGAGGTCATAACTCTCGAACGCTTCCATGGATACCGGTGATTCTGACATTGTTTTCTCGTGACATATTGTACTTCATGTTTGTGGTAACATTTCGTTCAAATAACTTGCGTTTATTTGTGAGAAAAACGGAAATTTGGCGAAAATTTTGAAAATTTCGCAATTTTCCAACTTTGAATTTTTATGCCCTTAAATCACAGAGATACGGCACACAAAAAACTTGATAACTAACATTTCCCACATGTTTACTTTACATCAGCACAATTTTGGAACCAAAATTTTTTTTTGTTAGGAAGTTATAAGGGTTAAAAGTTGACCAGCGATTTCTCATTTTTACAACACCATTTTATTTTTAGGACCACATCACATTTGAAGCCACTTTGAGGGGTCTATATGATAGAAAATACCCAAAAGTGACACCATTCTAAAAACTGCACCCCTTAAGGTGCTCAAAACCACATTCAAGAAGTTTATTAACCCTTTAGGTGCGTCACAGGAATTTTTTTGAATATTTAAAAAAAAATGAACATCTAACTTTTTTTCATAAAAAAAATACTTCAGGTTCAATTTTTTTTATTTTACCAAGGGTAACAGGAGAAATTGAACTGCAAAAGTTATTGTGCAATTTGTCCTGAGTACGCAGATACCTGATATGTGGGGGGAACGACTGTTTCGGCGCATGGCAGAGCTCAGAATGGAAGGAGCGCCGTTTGACTTTTTCAATGCAAAATTGGCTGGAATTCAGATTGGACGCCATGTCACGTTTGGAGAGTCCCTGATGTACCTAAACAGTGGAAACCCCCTACAAGTGACCCCATTTTGGAAACTAGACCCCCCAAGGAACTTATCTAGATATGTGGTGAGAACTTTGAACCCACAAGGGCTTTACAGAAGTTTATAACGTACAGCGGTACAATTAAAAAATCATATTTTTTCCACAAAAATGATCTTTTCACCCCAATTTTTATTTTCCCAAGGGTAGCAGGACCCTAAAAGTTATTGTGCAATTTGTCCTGAGTACGCTGATACCCCACATGTGGGGGTAAACCACTATTTGGGCGCATGGCAGAGCTCGGAAGGGAAGCAGCGCCATTTGACGTTTTTGGCTGGAATTGAGATCGGACACCATGTCGCGTTTGGAAAACCCCTGATGTACCAAAACAGTGGAAACCCCCCACAAATGACACCATTTTGGAAAATAGACCCCCTAAGGAACTTATCTAGATGTGTGGTGAGAACTTTGAACCCCCATGGGCTTCACAGAAGTTTATAACATAAAGCCATACAATTAAAAAATCATATTTTTTCAACAAAAATGATCTTTTCACCCTCAATTCTTATTTTTCCAAGGGTAACAGGACCCTAAAAGTTATTGTGCAATTTGTCCTGAGTACGCTGATACCCCACATGTGGGGGTAAACCACTATTTGGGCGCATGGCAGAGCTCGGAAGGGAAGCAGCGCCATTTGACGTTTTTGGCTGGAATTGAGATCGGACACCATGTCGCGTTTGGAAAACCCCTGATGTACCAAAACAGTGGAACCCCCCCACAAATGACACCATTTTGGAAACTAGACCCCCTAAGGAACTTATCTAGATGTGTGGTGAGAACTTTGAACCCCCATGGGCTTCACAGAAGTTTATAACATAAAGCCATACAATTAAAAAATCATATTTTTTCCACAAAAATGATCTTTTCACCCTCAATTCTTATTTTTCCAAGGGTAACAGGACCCTAAAAGTTATTGTGCAATTTGTCCTGAGTACGCTGATACCCCACATGTGGGGGTAAACCACTATTTGGGCGCATGGCAGAGCTCGGAAGGGAAGCAGCGCCATTTGACGTTTTTGGCTGGAATTGAGATCGGACACCATGTCGCGTTTGGAAAACTCCTGATGTACCAAAACAGTGGAACCCCCCCACAAATGACACCATTTTGGAAACTAGACCCCCTAAGGAACTTATCTAGATGTGTGGTGAGCACTTTGACCCCCCCAGTGCTTCACAGAAGTTTACAACGCCCGGGCGTGAAAATAAAAAATTCGTATTTTTTCCACAAACATGATCTTTTAGTCACCATTTTTTTATTTTCCCAAGGGTACCAGGAGAAATTGGACCCCAAAAGTTGTTGTCCAATTTGTCCTGAGTATGCTGATACCCCATATGTGGGAGAAAACTACTGTATGGGCACACGTCAGGGCTCGGAAGGGAAGTAGTGACGTTTTGGAATGCAGACTTTGATGGAATGGTCTGCGGGTGTCATGTTGCCTTTGGAGAGCCCCTAATGTACCTAAACAGTGGAAACCCCCCACAAATGACACCATTTTGTAAACTAGACCCCCCAAGGAACTTATCTAGCTGTGTGGTGAGCACTTTGACCCCCCCAGTGCTTCACAGAAGTTTACAACGCCCGGGCGTGAAAATAAAAAATTCGTATTTTTTCCACAAACATGATCTTTTAGTCACCATTTTTTTATTTTCCCAAGGGTACCAGGAGAAATTGGACCCCAAAAGTTGTTGTCCAATTTGTCCTGAGTACGCTGCTACCCCATATGTGGGAGAAAACTACTGTATGGGCACACGTCGGGGCTCGGAAGGGAAGTAGTGACGTTTTGGAATGCAGACTTTGATGGAATGGTCTGCGGGTGTCATGTTGCCTTTGGAGAGCCCCTAATGTACCTAAACAGTGGAAACCCCCCACAAATGACACCATTTTGTAAACTAGACCCCCTAAGGAACTTATCTATATGTGAGGTGAGCACTTTGACCCCCCAGTGCTTCACAGAAGTTTACAACGCCCGGGCGTGAAAATAAAAAATTCGTATTTTTTCCACAAACATGATCTTTTAGTCACCATTTTTTTATTTTCCCAAGGGTACCAGGAGAAATTGGACCCCAAAAGTTGTTGTCCAATTTGTCCTGAGTACGCTGACACCCCATATGTGGGAGAAAACTACTGTATGGACACACGTCGGGGCTCGGAAGGGAAGCAGTGACGTTTTGGAATGCAGACTTTGATGGAATGGTCTGCGGGTGTCATGTGCGTTTGGAGAGCCCCTGATGTACCTAAACTATTGAAACTCCCCACAAGTGACCCCATTTTGGACACTAGACCCCCCACGGAACTTATCTAGATGTGTGGTGAGCACTTTGAACCCCCAAGTGCTTCACAGAAGTTTATAACACTCGGATGTGAAAATAAAAAAATCATTTTTTTCCACAAAAATGATATTTTTGCCCCCAATTTTTTATTTTCCTAAGGGTAACAGGAGAAATTGGACCCCAAAAATTGTTTTGCAATTTGTCCTGAGTAGGCTGCTACCCTACATGTGGGGGTAAAACACTGTTTGGGCGCATAGCAGAGCTTGGAAGGGAAGGAGCACCATTTGACTTTTTCAACTCAGAATTGGCTGGAATTGAGATCAGACGCCATGTTGCATTTGGAGAGCCCCTGATGTGCCCAAACAGTGGAAACCCCCAATTCTAATTCCAACCCGAACCCCAACACGCCCCTAACCCTAGCCCTAGCCCTAACCCTAACCCTAGCCCTAACCCTAGCCCTAACCCTAGCCCTAACCCTACCCCAACACACCCCTAGCCCTAACCCTAGCCCTAACCCTAATGGAAAAATGGAAATAAATACATTTTTTTTATTTTATTATTTTTCCCTAACTAAGGGGGTGATAACGGGGGGTTTGATTTACTATTTATGGCGGTTTTTATGTTTGGCGGCTGTCGCACGCTAAAAGACGCTTTTTATTGTAAAAATAGTTTTTGCATCACCACATATTGAGAGCTATAATTTTTCCTTATTTTGACCCACCGAGTCATGTGAGGTCTTATTTTTTGCGGGACGATTTGACGTTTTTATTGGTACCATTTTCGGGCACGTGAAATTTTTTGATTGCTTTTTATTCCGATTTTTGGGACGCAGAATGAACAAAAACCAGCATTTCATGAATTTCTTTTGGGGGGGGTGCGTTTACACCGTTCCGCGTGCGGTAAAATTGATAACGCGGTTTTATTCTTCGGGTCAGTACGGTTACAGCGATACCTCATTTAGGTCGTTTTTTTATGTTTTTGTCGGTTTTATGCAATGAAAACTATTTTATATAAAAAATAATTATTTTTGCATCGCTTTATTCTGCGAGTTATAACTTTTTTATTTTTTCACTGATGATGCTGTGTGGCAGGTTGTTTTTTGCGGGACAAGATGACGTTTTCAGCGGTACCATGGATATTTATATGCGTCTTTTTGATCGCGCGTTATTGCACTTTTTGTTTGGCGGTATGATAATAAATCATTATTTTTTGCTTCGTTTTTTATTTTTATTTTTTAAGGGGTTCGCTAAAGGGGTTAACTAATGGGACAGTTTTATAGGGCAGGTCGTTACGGACGCGGCGATACCTAATATGTGTACTTTTATTGTTTTTTTTTTTTATTATTTTCAAAAAATGAATTTATTGGGGAATATTTTTTTTTTTTTTTACTAATTTATTTGGCGATTTTTTTAAATTTATTTTTACACTTTTTTTTAATTTTTTTTTACTTTATTACATAGTCCCAGGTGGGACATCACTGTCCTGTGACAGATCGCTGATCTGTCACATCACAGATCACTGTGACAGATCAGCAATCTGTCACAGGCAGTGCACAAGGCTTCCTCATGCCTGCGCTTTGCAGGCACTGAGGAAGCCAGCTTCCCCAGGCCCCCGAAGGCCCCCGTCGCCATCTTGGATTCGGGGGCCTGGAGGAAAGGAGTCCCCCGCAGCAGCGCTGCACATTGCGCTGCCGTGGGGGGCTCAGGGAAGCACGGAGGGAGCCCCCTCCCTGCCGATGCTTCCCTTTAACCCCCGGTACACCGCGATCATGTTTGATCGCGGTGTGCAAGGGGTTAACGTGTCGGGGGCGGTCCGTGACCGCCCCTGACACATAGTGCCGGGTGTCAGCTGTGATAATCAGCTGACACCCGGCCGCGATCAGCGGCGCTCACCACGTGGGCGCCGCTGATCGCGGTAGACGTACTATCCCGTCCCCGGTCATACGGGCCCGGGTACCGTGGACGGGATAGTACGTCTCATGTCAGGAAGGGGTTAAAAACCTCCAGGATATTGTACTGAAACCTGCGGCCAAGGGGGTAATGTAGTTATATGGCCCAAGGCCATGTATGAAAAGGAAGCCTTCCATCAACTTAACAATGTTGTTTGTTATAAGAAACTTACATTTAACCCCTTGTCCGCCTTCAGTTTGAAATTGAACAACATCCTTAGACTTTCTGTGGAGGAGAATGTGATCACAAAAGAGCTGGCTGACGCCTTATTGGTTCATAAGCCCGCTATCTCGACCTTCTATCTCCTTCCGAAAATCCATAAAAATATTAATGTGCCACCTGGGCGACCTATCATCTCAGGGAATGGGAACTTCCTGGAAAACGTTAATCGTTGGATTGACTTCCATCTCCAACCTTTAGTGGAAGATTTGCCATCCTTCCTTAAAGATACCGGAGAGCTTCTCAAAAAAGTGCACTGCCTTAGTTTGGACGGAGATACGATTCTAGCAACAGCTGATGTCGAATTGTTATACACTAGTATAAGGCACCAGGATGGGCTTAGGGCAGTACGCTTTTTTTCTTGAACAATCTGGAACCTCACCGCATTTTGGGGAACTCATTCTTGATTTACTTGAGTTCTCATTAACCCACAATTTTTTTACTTTTAAGGGGTACTTCTACCTGCAGCTCCAGGGGACAGCAATGGGGGTGGCTTTCGCGCCTTCGTATGCTAATCTGTTCCTGGGGCTGTGCGAGAGGGACCTCTTTCTGTCGGATCGACAGGCATCAATGGACCGGGTCCTTCTTTGGACCCGGTACATTGATGATATCCTCTTGATCTGGCAGGGTCCCCAAAATGATTTAGTTTCTTTCCTTATTGATTTGAACAAGAACGATCAGAATATCTGTTTGACATATACATGCAGCAGTGAAAAAGTGGAATTCCTTGACACAATTGTCAAGAAAGACACTACCGGTATAGTACAAACTGATATCTTCCGTAAACCTACCGCCACAAATTCACTCTTGCATGCGTCCTCGTGCCACCCTACACACATCATTAGGGTGGTTCCTGTGGGACAGTTTCTCCGTTTACGGCGGATCTGTTCCACAGACCTTGATTTTGAAAAACAGGCAGAGGACCTGAAAAACCGTTTTTTTGGAACGGGGTTATAGCCGTCGCTCAATAAAGAAGGCATATAATAGGGCAAGATTTTGTTCTCGCTCATCTCTCCTTTATGACAATATGCGGAAGGTCTCTGCCTCTAAGGACCGCCAGATTAGATTTGTTACTAATTACAATTCTCAAGCAACTAAAATTCGTGAGATACTTAATAAGTCCTGGTCTATTTTGCGGACCGACCCCATATTGTCTAAAATACTACCTGAGAGACCTTCTATGTCATTCAGATGTGCTAGGAATTTAAAGGATCATTTGACACGTAGTCTTTATATGGGAGAGCCCTGGACCACATTCCTAAGTGGCTCAACCCCTCGGCATGGGTGCTACCCTTGTGGCCGCTGGGTCGCTTGCCCCAACATGGATCGCGCAACCACCTTCTCTGACTCTAATGGTAAAACATATAAGATTAAGAAGGTCATCTCTTGTGATACACGCTTTGTGATCTATAACGCTACATGTCCGTGCAATCTCATCTATATAGGCCTGACCACACGATCATTGAAGGTGCGTGTGCGCGAACATGTTCTGGGCATTGAGGCGTCGGCTGGCCACGAGGATGCATCCACGCTGAAGACGATTCCACGTCATTTCAAGCTCTGCCATGGCAGTGACAGTAGCTTGATACGTTTCAAAGGTATCAATACTGTTGATATCAATATAAGGGGAGGGAAACTATCCACAAAACTTGCATGTCTGGAATCCAGATGGATCTGGACATTAAAAACTGTGCATCCTCATGGGTTAAATGAGAACCTTTCATTCGCTCCTTTCCTCCGATCATTATTTTCTAGAGTCCCACATGCAGTCTGATGTCATTTTTTATTTTTTGCTTTTAATTATTGTTTAATATCATTTTAGATCTCTTTTTATCCCTTTGGGCTGACTGATTGACCTGCTGGATAATAGAAGATGGTGAGGAATCCTTACAAATAACTATATTGGGCAGAAGTATGACTATACAGATGAAGTGGAGGTCACACATGTATCTACATGGAGGACTGTATATGTTTTTATATGTATATAATTAAGGTTGTTTGCAATATCTACCTCAATGATGTCTTGCATATGTGGGTATATGTATATATCCTTACATGCATGTATAACTCCTTTGGTCACTTGTGTTACTGGCTATGTTATTAGGAACCCTCTTGGCCTTACATCGGATCTATGCATTTTTTATTTTATTCTATACCTGGCCACCTTGTTGACCTATAATATATTGGATATGATCCTAGGTGACTGGCTACCTAATGACACCGCCACATTTCCAGTTAATGCATGTATTATTATTAACATTTCGGGGTTACATGTAGGACTGTATATATTTATGTATCCATATAACCAGGTTCTTTTGAAATATTTACCTTAAGGATATTTTGCATATGTGGATATACATATCTTTACATGCATGTATACTCTGTATGTCACTCATACTATTGGATCTGTTATGATTAATTGTTTTCCTTTTGTATCTTGATTTATATACCTTATATGTTATATTTTACATTTGACTATTGTGCCGATCCATAATATACTGTATATTTGGGCTATTTAATAACATTGCCATATTTGTATTCAATGCATGTACCAACACCATGGGATTAACTCCTCTAGCTTCTCAGTATTTCTTATCTTAATCTAATAATATTATATTCATATATCCTCCAGTTTGGTGAGTGCGTTTGTGCTATATATATATTCCCTGCTGCTATTGCAGCTCTTAGACATTCATGCGGCTACTTTTTTACAAAATACTGAGGTGTTTACTTCCCTTATTGTATTCAATGCATGTACCACCATTAGCATAACACTATTGGGTTAATCTCTCTAGCATTTTAGTATCCCCTATCCTAATCTATTAATAATATATCCATATACCCTCCATTCGAGTGAGTAAATGTGTCTGTAGAGTTACTCCCTGATAATATTGCAGTTTTCTGACCCTCACTCTGCCACTTCTTAACTAAATATTGAGATATTTTCCCTTTCCTTATTGTGCCTGTGCAGTGTCTGGGCGTCACATGCCAGCACTGGGGAGCTATGGGCGTTTGGTCACGTGGGGCCCCACGTGGTTCCAGCGTCACACCTCCCCATTTGCTGTGCTGTTGACGCTCAGTCATCTCCTGGGTAACGGTGTATTTTACCCGCCCATACTATCTGCGCAACCGCGGGCCTGTGTAGCATGTATATTGTCATAACAACTCATAAACTCAGCGTGCATACTATTAGAACGCCCCCTGAAGGTGTGTCCGAAATGCGCGTCGGGGTGGGCGGGGCGGGCCCGGCCCGGGAACCCTTGCTTTGCCTGCACTGTCTGCTCTCATGTAATATCATTAATGACATGGCGTTTTTTTGCATATAACTTCTGCCCCTAATCAGGTATAATTTTGTAAACATTTGCTAGCAATATATATGTTCATTGGAGATTTTTCTCAATTTTGCTATGTCTATCCTGAGGAAATAACGGCTTTATGTCCTATATGACAATATTGGTATATTACTGGCAACATGGTGCCCAGGGTCCCAATCATGTGTTACCAATGATCTACTATTACTTGCATGTTTTTTTAGTCATTTGTTTCTTGCAATTCCACCAAATAAAATATTTTTCACTATAACCTTTTGTTGCCTTTCTGGAGACGTCCTTCCCCTCCCCTAATCCCTTCTGGGACCAAGGCTTTCCGGAGTTTAGAACTTCCAATATTGCCTCTACTCACTGTGTATTTCTCCTCCGGCAACTTGCAACTTGAATCCTGTGTGAAACAGATCAAGTTCCCACTTGCACTATCCTTCACTGATCCTAGGTTGTTGCAGTCTTTCCGAGGGAAAACACTTTACTGCTGGTTGTATAATCCCACACAGTCTCTCAGCTTACCACCCTGCTCTGAATAGATGGTCTAGGGGCTGGTTCCCTGATGCTTCTTAGCTGTACTCCTGGATAGAGCACATGTCTTAACATGGCTTCCAAGCGCGTTCTTCCTCCTTCTTCTTCACTGAAACAACAACTCTACGACTCCTCCCCCTCCCAGTTAGGGATGTGTGCAAAGCTCTAAGCTTCAGACAAGTAAGTGAATGAGGTAAATTGTGTGTGTGTGTTGTGGTCTTTAGCAGAGAAAGCATAACTCCCATTGCACACAAAACATATGCAAAACAGTATATATTTAACCCTTTTATGGCGACAAAAACACAGGGTGCCATGTTATGATGAGTTACCGAAGGAGGAAAAAACAAAATACCAGCTAAGTCCAGAAAAACCAGAGAGGTTGGCAGCTATCGGATTGCAGACCCCTGAACCTATCCACAACAACAAGCAGTAGCCGTGGGAGGTTCCTACGGTGCCCTAGACCCCTCGATCACAGCCGGAGACCTATATAGCCTAAAGACAGAAAGGGGAAAAACTAAACTGCCCCAGAGCAGACCCCAAAGCAATAGGCAGCCCCCAACATATAATGACGGTGAAGCAAGATGAAAACACTAAGGCCTCTTTCACACATCAGGTTTTCGCCGTCAGGCGCGATCCGGCGCTTTTGACAAAAACCGGATCCGGCGAAATGCAATGCCGGATCCGGTTTCCCCCCCATTGACTTGCATTAGAGCCGGATCGAGCCGGATGGCCATGCGTTTCATCCGGTTTTCGCCGGATCCGGCAATGTGTCGCGATCCGGCGTCTGGAAAAAACGGCTACTGTAACGTTTTTTGTCTCCGGCGAAAAAGCCGGACACGCCGAATCCGGCGTGTCCGGCTTTTTCACACAATGAAAGCCTATGAGCGCCGCAATGCGCCTGATCCGGCGACAGCCGGATCCGGTGGCCGGATCCGGTTTTTTTGGTCTGAGCATGCTCAGTAGCTCTGCCCACAAGACATATATAAAAGCAAGACAGTGGGACCCTCAGCCACACCCAACATGCCACCCAAGCCAAGAACCAGGAGCAGGAGAAGGCAGGAGACATCTGCAGCAGCACCATCAGCACCACCCCAAATGGAGCAGCATGCTGAGCAACGGGAGGGGAGTCCAGCAGCAGATGAGAGACGGTAATTATCAAATCCCCCATTCCTCCAAACTAGGGCCATGGAATATCAAGATATTCATTGGCCCTTTGTTTCTCTTTATTCAACAGCCGCCCAAGAGATGCAGCAGCAGCAGCAATGGCAGCAGCAGGAACACCACCCACAGCCTTGGAGTCTGGCCAGCAGGAAGACAGCACATCTTCTTCTGGGAGCCCTCCCTCGCATCGTCAGCGTTTGACGGTAAGTTTTTATTTCCAAAATCCATCATCTCTGTAATATATGTCTATTCATTGCCTTTTATTTCAAAACAGGAATCACAAGATGAAGAGGAGCTCCCAGAAGAAGAAGGAAGGGGTGGACAGACACCTGGAGTGGGCTCACAATTGGTAAGATTTTGGCATCAAACGCAGAAACACAACATCACACTACACACAACACATAGAAAACAATGTTCTGCAGACCACACACAGCAAACAAATGCCTACATCCAAAGACATAACATTTTTTGTTTTCTTCTCTAGTCTTCCCAATCTGGTGCTCGGCCAAGAGGTCCTCGCAGTGCCTCCCAGGGTCGTCGGCGACAGCAACGCGGCGGTCACCAGCGTGTAAGTATAAATATTTTTGCTTTGTTTTTCTGAACTTTTTATTTCATTTCTTTTGTGGAGGCTAATTATGTTATTTTTGTCTTTTTCTTTAACAGCCTTCACAGCGTGCTCCCGACTCTGACGGTGAGGATGGAGGAATCGATGTGGACCACCTCATCGATCTCGTCAGAGAAAGGGAGCCGCTCTGGAATATGGCTGACCGCCGCCACGCTGACCTTATCGTTACCCGACGACTCTGGGAGGAAATCTGTTCGCTCTTTGTGGACCGCTGGGAGGACCTCGATGCTCGGGCCCAGATTAAAGAGCGTAAGTATATACAGTACCGGTTGCTTGATTTAAACCAGTGTTTCCCGAACTCCAGTCCTCGTGGTCCCCACGGATCATGTGTTCAGGATTTCTATTTACTTTGGAAATCCTGAAAACATGACCCCTGGGGACCATGAGGACTGGAGTTTGGGAAACACTGATGTTGTATACTAACCACTTTGTCCTTTCTCGTTTCAGGGGAGAGAATTGTGAAGCGGTGGCGGTCTGTGAGGGATCGTTTCAAGAAGGAGTTCAATAAAGAGATGCGGGCCCCGAGTGGATCTGGAGGACGCAGGAGCAAGTACAAGTACGCACGAGCCCTGTCGTTCCTCCGGGATACAATGGTCACCAGAAGGTAAATATTACACACCACATGTGACAAAAAAATGTTTAGATGTAACTTTTTTTTTTCAGCCAGGGCCATACCATGTCACTATTTTAATTGTTTTTTTTTCTCTTTATTCCACAGCACGGTGAGCAGCACTCGGGAGCCTGCACGATTGGACCCTTCTGAGGCGATCCCTGAGGAGACCGGCACCGAGGGACACTTCGACCGCCCCGGTACATCTGCACCTTCCCAGCCTTCCCACACATTCGACCCATCTGTCCCATCCACCAGCACAGGAGCATCGTGGCCGCCTACATTACATGAAGCTGCTGGTGAGGAGATTGATTTCTCTTTACCCCACCCTTCTGCCCCTGCCACCTCTAGTACACCTGCGGGTACTGGGCGGCAGCGGCAGAGGGGTCAGGAAAAGACTTATGCGCCAGAGTTCTTGCATCTGAATGCATCTTTCCAGAACTGTCTAAAAGTCTTGTCAGAGCAAATCTCCGCAGGCTTTCAGCAGATCAACTCCAGCATTCTGGAGGTGAAGACACTTCTGCAAACCATGCATTCAGAAGCAAGATCTTCTCCAAACCACACCTTTTTCAGGTCTGTTGTGGAGCGCATGGAAACGCTCTCTCCTACCCAGCAGATGCATGTAATGCATTCATGCCACGGTGCTCTCCAGCACGTTACCTCCCAACCTCCTCCTCCCACCACAGTAGTTCCTCCACCTGCACCCCCTCCAGCCACTTTCCATCCTCCCCCTCCTATTACATCTGCACCCCCTCCAGCCACTTTCCATCCTCCCCCTCCTATTACATACCATCCACCTCCCCAGTACCAGCAACCTCCCCAGTACCAGCAACCTCCCCAGTACCAGCAACCTCCCCAGTACCAGACATCTCCCCACTTCCAGCAACCTGCCCCGTACCAAACTCCTTCCCCGTACCAAACTCCTTCAACTTGCCATCAACATCATCTGCTCCTACAGTCCCTGCCCAACCCTCCACTCCACCGCCCACCACCTCTTCTGCCTCCCACATGTCCAACCATTCGGTAGCTTTTTCCACACCATCACCTCTAACCAGGGCCGGCGTTATGGCCAGGCAGACCAGGCAGCTACCTAGGGCCCCCGCTCCTCCAGGGGCCCCCAGCCAGCGGCACATCACACAGCCGCTATGGGGCCCCTGTAAGGCAGGGGGGCCCGCATGCCCCCAGCGCCGACTCCCGCTGCCACCGCACTGAAGGAGGCAGTGATGGAGGAGAGAGCGTCAGCTGACACTCCCTCTTCCATCATTCCCCGCTCTGCCTCTGACACAGCGGGGGCGCGATGACGTAATCGCGCTCTCACTGTGTGCCAGACAGAGCAGGAGGAGACAGGAGCAGCCAGCAGCGCAGGCACGAGAAAAAGGTGAGAATTTTTTTTTTTTTTTTAAATCATTGTGAGTACTGGACTGTGGGGCCACACTGGGGGAGATATATACCATGCTGGGCTGTATCATACCATGCTTGGGGGACTATATACCATGCTGGGCTGTATCATACCATTCTAGGGGGCTATATACCATGCTGGGCTGTATTACACCAATCTGGGGGGGCTATATACCATGCTGGGCTTTATTATACCGTGCTGTGCTGTATTATACCATTCTGGGGGGGGCTATATACCATGCTGGGCTGCATTATACCATGCTGGGCTGTATTAAAACAATCTGGGGGGCCATATACCATGCTGGGCTGTATTATACCATTCTGGGGGGGGCTATATACCATACTGGGCTGTATTACACCATTCTGGGGGGCTATATACCATGCTGGGCTGTATTATACTGTGCTGGGCTGGCTGTGTTATACCATTCTGGGGGGGCTATATACCATGCTGGGCTGTATTATACCTTGCTGGGCCGTATTATACCATTCTGGGGGGCTATATACCATGTTGGGCTGTATTATACCATGCTGTGCTGTGTTATACCATTCTGGGGGGGCAAAATACCATGCTGGGCTGTAGTATACCATGCTGGGCTGTATTAAAACAATCTGGGGGGCCATATACCATGCTGGGCTGTATTATACCATTCTGGGGGAGCTATATACCATACTGGGCTGTATTACACCATTCTGGGGGGCTATATACCATGCTGGGCTGTATTATACTGTGCTGGGCTGGCTGTATTATACCATTCTGGGGGGGCTATATACCATGCTAGGCTGTATTATACCTTGCTGGGCCGTATTATACCATTCTGGGGGGGCTATATACCATGCTGGGCTGTATTATACCATGCTGTGCTGTATTATACCATTCTGGGGGGGCAAAATACCATGCTGGGCTGTAGTATACCATGCTGGGCTGTATTATACCATTCTGGGGGGGTGCTATATACCATGCTGGGCTGTATTATACCATCCTGGGCTGTATTATACCATTCTGGGGGGGCTAAATACCATGCTGGGCTGTATTATACCATGCTGGGCTGTATTATGCCATTCTGGGGGGCTATATACCATGCTGGGCTGTATTATACCACGCTGGGCTGTATTATACCACTCTGGGAGGGCTATATACCATGCCGGGCTGTATTATACCATGTTGGGCTGTATTATACCATTCTGCGGGGACTATATACCATGCTGGGCTGTATTATACCATGCTGGGCTGTATTATGCCACTCTGGGAGGGATATATATCATGCTGGGCTGTATTATACCGTGCTGGGCTGTATTATACCATTCTGGGGGGGCTATATACCATGCTGGGCTGTATTATACCATGCTGGGCTGTATTATACCATTCTGGGGGCTATATACCATGCTGGGCTGTATTATACCATGCTGGGCTGTATTATACCATTCTGGGGGGCTATATACCATGCTGGGCTGTATTATACCATGCTGGGCTGTGTTATACCACTCTGGGAGGGCTATATACCATGCTGGGCTGTATTATACCATGCTGGGCTGTATTATACCATTCTGGGGGGCTATATGCCATGCTGGGCTGTATTATACCATGCTGGGCTGTATTATACCATTCTGGGGGGGCTATATACCATGCTAGGCTGTATTATACCATGCTGGGCTGTATTATTCCATTCTGGGGGGGTATATACCATGCTGGGCTGTATTATACCGTGCTGGGCTGTATTATACCATTCTGGGGGGCTATATACCATGCTGGGCTGTATTATACCATTCTGGGGGGCTATATACCATGCTGGGCTGTATTATACCTTGCTGGGCTGTATTATTCCATTCTGGGGGGGGCTATATACCATGCTGGGCTGTATTATACCATGCTAGCCTGTATTACACCATTCTTGGGGGGCTATATACCATGCTGGGCTGTATTATACCATGCTGGGGGGCTATATACCATACTGGGCTGTATTATTCCATTTTGGGGTGCTATATACCATGCTGGGCTGTATTATACCATCCTGGGCTTTATTATACAATTCTGGGGGGGCTATATACCATGCTTGGCTGTATTATACCATGCTGGGCTGTATTCCATTCTGGGGGGCTATATACCATACTGGGCTGTATTATACCATTCTGGGGGGGGGCTATATACCATTTTGGGTTGTATTAGACCATGCTGGGCTGTATTATACCATTCTGGGGTGGCTATATACCATGCTGGGCTGTATTATACCATGGTGGGCTGTATACCATGCTGGGCTGTATTATACCATTCTGGGGCGGCTATATACCATGCTGGGCTGTATTATACCATGGTGGGCTGTATACCATGCTGGGCTGTATTATACCATGGTGGGCTATATACCATGCTGTGCTGTATACCATGGTGGGCTGGGCTGTATAACATGCTGGGCTGTATTATACCATGCTGGGCTGTATTATACCATTCTGGGGGGCTATATACCATGCTGGGCTGTATTATACCATGCTGGGCTGTGTTATACCACTCTGGGAGGGCTATATACCATGCTGGGCTGTATTATACCATGCTGGGCTGTATTATACCATTCTGGGGGGCTATATACCATGCTGGGCTGTATTATACCATGCTGGGCTGTATTATACCATTCTGGGGGGCTATATACCATGCTAGGCTGTATTATACCATGCTGGGCTGTATTATTCCATTCTGGGGGGTATATACCATGCTGGGCTGTATTATACCGTGCTGGGCTGTATTATACCATTCTGGGGGGGCTATATACCATGCTGGGCTGTATTATACCATTCTGGGGGGCTATATACCATGCTGGGCTGTATTATACCTTGCTGGGCTGTATTATTCCATTCTGGGGGGGCTATATACCATGCTGGGCTGTATTATACCATGCTAGCCTGTATTACACCATTCTTGGGGGGCTATATACCATGCTGGGCTGTATTATACCATGCTGGGGGGCTATATACCATACTGGGCTGTATTATTCCATTTTGGGTGCTATATACCATGCTGGGCTGTATTATACCATCCTGGGCTTTATTATACAATTCTGGGGGGGGCTATATACCATGCTTGGCTGTATTATACCATGCTGGGCTGTATTCCATTCTGGGGGGCTATATACCATACTGGGCTGTATTATACCATTCTGGGGGGGCTATATACCATGTTGGGCTGTATTAGACCATGCTGGGCTGTATTATACCATTCTGGGGCGGCTATATACCATGCTGGGCTGTATTATACCATGGTGGGCTGTATACCATGCTGGGCTGTATTATAGAGCCCAGCATGGAATACAGCCTGTATACCATGGTGGGCTGTATTATACCATGGTGGGCTATATACCATGCTGTGCTGTATACCATGGTGGGCTGGGCTGTATACCATGGTGGGCTGGGCTGTATACCATGTGGTGCTGGGCTATATACCATGTGGTCCTGGGCTATATACTATGCGGTTGTGTTATATAACCTTATCCGAAAGACCTTAATGACTATAGACCTGTAGCATTGACATCACACCTGATGAAGGTATTAGAGAGATTGATTCTCACACGTCTCCGTCCTCTAGTGAGCTCGGATATGGACCCTCTCCAGTTTGCCTACAGGCCGGGCATTGGTGTGGATGATACCATTATCCACCTTCTAGATAGGACTCTCTCTCACCTGGAGAAACCTGGGAACACTGAGAATAATGTTCTTCGATTTCTCTAGTGCTTTTAACACCATACAGCCAGGTCTACTGAGAGACAAGCTGGGCCTTGTTGGTGTGGACCTCCAACTCTCCACCTGGATCCTTAACTACCTCACGAACCGACCTCAGTTTGTAAAGGTTCGGGACAGTGTGTCAGACACTGTGATCTGCAATACAGGGGCACCTCAAGGTACAGTTCTTGCCCCTTTTCTCTTCACACTGTACACTGCGGATTTTAGGTGCAACTCATCTAGCTGCTACTTGCAGAAGTATTCTGATGATTCTGCAATAGTAGGCCTCATCACAGGAGGAGATGAAAGAGAGTACAGAGATACTAACCAAACTTTTGTGGAGTGGTGTCAGAGGAACCACCTTAGGATTAATTCCGGGAAGACCAAGGAATTGGTGGTGGACTTTCGCAAGGGCAAAAATCCACCAGTAGTGGTGAACATTCAGGGAAAGGACATTGAGATAGTCGACACCTATAAGTACCTTGGTGTGAGCCTCAATAATAAGCTTGACTGGGCCCATCACTTGGATGCAGTGTACAGGAAGGGCCAAAGCAGGCTTTATCTGCTCAGAAGGCTGAGAGCCTTCGGAGTTAGAGGGGCACTCCTTGCATCCTTCTTCAACTCTGTTGTGGCATCAGTCATCTTCTTTGGTGTGGCGTGCTGGGGTAGTGGCATATCAACCAGGGACAGGAATAGGCTGGACAAACTGATTAGAAGGGCCAGCTCTGTCCTGGGATGCCCCCTTGACCCAGTTCAGGAAGTAGGCGACAGGAGGATACTGGCCAAGGTGAGCTACATGGTGCAGAATGATTCCCATCCCATGCATGAGACCGTGACAAAGATGTGCAGTACTGTCAGTGACCGGCTACTTCATCCTAAATGTGAGAGGGAGCGCTATCAAAAGTCCTTCCTTCCTGCTGCAGTTAGGCTGTATAACCAGCACTGTCCAAAACGGAGAACGACCCAAACAGAGAACTGATAGATCCAAAGTTGTGACAGTCTGGTTACATTTTTTTTTTCTTCGTATATGTGCCTACCTACTGTCAATGTAATGCCTTTATGCATCTGTATCTGTACTTGTTCCTGCCTTGCTGCTGTAATGCTCTGAATTTCCCCATGGTGGGACAATTAAAGTATTATCTTATCTTATATACCATGGGGGGTACATTTTACATTATATTCTATAGGGGGAGGCTGTGTTATATAATATGGGGGCTACATTATATTCTATGGGGAGGTGGGCTGTATTATATTCTATTTGGGGCTACATTATATTCTATGGGGGGCTGTATTATATTATATTCGATGGGGGCTGCATTATACTATATGAGGAGGGCTACATTGTATTCTATATAAGGGGCTGCATTATATCCTAGGAGGGGGGTTGCCATATATTCTATGGAGGGGCTGCATTATACTATATGGGGGTGAGGCTGCATTATATTCTATGGGGTGTTACATTATATTCTGTGGAGTGGCTGCATTATACTCTGGGGTAGCTGCATTATTCTCTAAGGGGTGGCTGCATTATACTATAAGAGGGGGGCTGCATTATATTCTATGGGGGTTACATTATATTGTATGGCAGGGCTGCATTATACTCTGGGGTGGCTGCATTATGCTCTATTGGGTGGCTGCATTATACTATATGTGGACTGCATTATACTGTATCGAGGACTATGGGGAATACATTATATGAAGAACTATGGGGTGCATTATGCTATGGGAAGTGAATTGTACTACATGGGTGACTATGGCGGTGCATTATACTATATGGAGAACTATGAGGAGTGTATTATACTATATAGAGGACTGAGCAGTATATTTTAATATATGGAGGGCTATGAGGAGTGTATTATACTATATGGAGGACTGAGGAGTGTATTATACTATATGGAGGACTATGGGGAGTGTATTATACTATATGGAGGACTGAGCAGTGTATTTTAATATATGGAGGGCTATAAGGAGTGTATTATACTAAATGGAGGACTGAGGAGTGTATTATACTATATGGAGGACTATGGGACAGATTATATTATATGGAGGACTATGGGACAGATTATATTATATGGAGGACTATGGGGTGTAAACTGTAGATGCTGCTGATAACATGATACTGTATGGTGATCTGTTAGGGTGCGTGCACACGTTGCGGATTAGTCTGCGGCTTATTCGGCAGAGAATCCATATCTCTTGGCAGAAACCGCAGGGTAAAACACATGCATTTTTCCTGCGGATTCCTAGCATGTGTACAGCAGATTTGATGCAGGTTTTAGTGAGGTTTGGCAGTGCGGATGAGAGAGATTGATTGATTTGTATGTCCCGGAACGTACACTGCAGCTGCAGTTCCGCAAAAAAGAAGTAACATGCTGCGGAAAATAAACCGCAGCAAATCTGCCCGGAATTTTCCGCAGCATGTGCACGGTGGATTTGGTTTTCCATAGGATTACATGGTACTGTAAACCGCATGGAAACTGCTGCGGATCCGTAGAACCAAATCCGCTGCGGATCCACAGGATCAAATCCGCTGCGGATCCGCAGGACCAAATCCGCTGTGGATCCACAGCAAAAACCGCAGTGTGTGCACACATCCTTAGTGATCCATTAGTGATCGTTCTGTCCCCATCATTCTTTCTCAGATGGTGGAAAGAGGCTGGGAAACAAGTATTGAACGACTTCTTCAATTTTGTCGATCATTTAGCGGCCTGCACTCAGCGCATGTAAATACAATCAAAATGCTAATGTGTGATGTGCAATATGTTAGCATTTGGGGCCCCATTTTAAACTTTGCCTAGGGCCCCACTTTGCCTAAAACCGGCCCTGCCTCTAACTGTTCCTTCCCCACCACGATCCCAATCCTCTCTCCACACTCCCAGTGTCGAAGTGTCCCGCAGCCCCTCCAGCAGTATTTCCACCCCACACTACACAGATTTATGATGTGTTTTGTAATAAAAATGCCCAGTTGGTTTCAAACCTTTATCAAAAAAGTTTTTTTAACTTTAAAAACAGTTTATAAAAAAAAATATTTTAAATAAAAGTTAAATTATTGTTTACACTGGTTGTCTGTCATTTCTTTCTGCGGCGAAATATGATTAAAAAAAAAGGATAAATACAGGGTATTTAAAAGGTAAAAAGGTATTCAAAACCAGGTATATAACTGTGGGTAAATTTTAGCTTTTTGCCACAGTTGTGTTCCTGGTTGTGTTTGAAGCAAAGTATTTCACCTAAAAAGTTGTGTTTATTGTTGGTGATTTCCTAACAATGTACACAACTTTTGTTAAAAGGTGAAATACTTTGCATAAAACACAACCAGGTACACACCTGTGGCCTAAAGCTAAAAATAGAGACCATGACAAGATAGCCAACTTTGGTTGGCAAAGGTATATACTGTTGGTACAGAAGGTACACAAGTTTGGTTAAGGGCACAAATCTTTCACACTCTGTCATCCTGCCAGTGTACTCTGCCTTGAGGTGACATAAAGTATAGTGCAAAATTGTCCCTCATTACTGAAACCGTCACAGAACTTCTAGTGGTAATGTCATGGTAATCTTGCAAGGTGGTTTCTTCAGAGGTGTCCTCAATGGAAATGGGTTCCTTGCAGATAACAAAATTGTGGAGTACCACGCAAGCTTTGATCACCTCGTCCACAGTTTCTGTCTTGAGGTTGATCGCAGTCAATAGGACCCGCCATTTGACTGTCAGAATACCAAAGGTACATTCAACCATTCTTCTTGCTCTTGTGAGGCGGTAATTAAAAATGCGTTTTGTTCTTGTCAATCCTCTGCTAGAGTACGGTTTCAAAAGGTGTTCTGACAGCTGGAAGGCTTCATCCCCTACACAGACAAATGGCATAGGTGGACCAGATGTTTGCGGCAGCGGTCTAGGTGGTGGGAACTGGAAGGTGTTTCCATACAGTTTACGCCCCATGGCAGACAGTTTGAAAACTTGAGAGTCATTGGAGCGGCCATAGGCCCCAATATCAACAGCAATAAATTTGTATTCCGCGTCAGCGATGGCCATGAGGACAATTGAAAAATATTTCTTGTAATTGAAATATTCCAATCCCGATCCGGCTGGCTTTACAATGCGGATATGTTTCCCGTCCACAGCGCCCAAGCAGTTGGGAAACTGACATATCTGTTGAAACTTTTCTGAAATTTCAATCCACCTCTCTGTTGTGGGCTCTGGTAAAAACTCTTCAGCTAAGGAGTCCCACAGTGCACGGCATGTGTACTTCACTATTCCAGATATGGTGGAAATCCCGAGTCTGTACTGGAAATGCAGTGACGAAAGGGATTCTCCAGTTGCAAGAAATCTGTGGGGAATTAAAAAACAATCAATTAGTTTTAAATCACAGCATTACATACCAAAACTCAGCTATAACACTTGGAGATACAAACTACCACCAACAAGATTGCAGTGAAAGTGTGCTCTGATGCGAGCACATCCAATAAATGTGGCTTACCTTAAAGTCACCATCAGACGCTCTGCGGGTGAAACAGAGAAGCGGCAATAGGTGTCCGCTTTTCTTATGAGGTGTGCAATGCGCTCCACCAAGTAATCAAAATTCTCCATTTTCATCCGAACATATCCAAAAAATTTATCCGGGTTTCGTCGAAGGTCCATGCAGAATGTAGAATAGACCCCACGCGTCATTCTCTTGGCTGTGATGGGGTGGATCCACAAACGTCGTCTACGATGCCTGATGCGCTGCTGTCTCGCTCTCTCCGTCTCCAGAACAATCACCCTCAAATGATTCGCCTCCGCTATAAAATCCGCCAAATTCTTCAAAATATTTCCAATCACAACATCCATCTTCGCCAGTAACTTGCTCTTCTCTCCAACCTGCACTTTCTCCTCTACAACCTGTCAAAGAAGGGCTGTAGGAACACGCTATATATAGTTTTCCAGTAGCCAATCCCGTTCGGAAGGCCACAAGGGGTGTTTTTAAAAACCGGATCCGGCGTAATCCGTCGAAAAACAGATAGAAAAACGGATGAACCGGATGAGACGGATCCGGTTTTGTCTGTCAAGAACAAGACGGATCCGGCAGAAAACCGGATCCGTCACATCCGGTTTTACAAAACATTTGCCGGATCCGGCGTTCCGGCACGACGCCGGATCGCGCCTGACGCCGAAAACCTGATGTGTGAAAGTAGCCTAACACAGATAGAAAGATAGGTTGAGCAAATGATGGGGCCCAAGCTAACTACATAGGACAGGATAGGAAAGCTGCTGTCTGCCATCCGCAAAAACCCTATCAAAATGAGCCAACCGACTGATAGGAGAAACAGGCCCTGAAGTCGCTAGGCTTCAAAAGACTATATCAGCACTCAGGTATATTCTGAAGACAGAGCAAAAGATCAACAGACCAGAGACAAAAATGGAATTCAGCTCACCCCCGGCCGGGGATGGCAGAACTCCAAAAAACAAGGCAAAACAAAAACAAAACTGAAGAGTACAAAGCAGAGCAGAAAAACTTAGCTTTGAGACGCAGGAATCAGACCGGTCTCCAAGAATCCAGCAGGAAAATCACCAGCCAGGAAGAAGGGCGTCGGCAGCCTTATATCCAGTCCTCAATTCCAGCCACCCAGTTATCATCTAGCTGCCCAGGTGTTTGGTAATCAGTCTCACTACCTTCCTTCACCAGAGGAGGGAGTTCATCAGACCTCAATGGTGAAGGGAAAAATGAACTCACAACAGTGCCACATATTTGTTACTGCACAATGAAAGATGTAAAAACAAAACCAAGAAATCAATTACAAAATTGCTTTTTTTTGTGCAATTTTATTGTATCTGGAAATGTTTTCCTTTTTCAACCACATTGAATGGTAAAAATGAATAGTACCATTCAAACCTACAATTCCTTCCACAAAAAAATCAAGCCATCTTAGCTATGCAGACAGTACAATAAGAAAGGTGTGAATCTTGAAAGTAAGGAAAAATAAAAAATGCAAGAATGGAACTTCGCCCAGTTGGGAAGAAGTTAAAGAGTAACTTAATTTTTTTTGTGTGTGATTATGCTCAGCATGGAATGTTTTTAATCCTTTTACCCCCAAGGGGTATGAGTCACATAAATTTTTTAACCTCTTTGCCCCCAAGGGTGGTTTGCATGTTAATTACGAGGCCAATTTTAACAATTCTGACCACTGTCCCTTTATGAGGTAATAACTCTGGAACACTTCCATGGATCCTGGTAATTCTGACATTTCTTTGATATTACTTGCGTTTACTTGTGAAAAAAACGGAAATTTGGTGAAAATTCAGAAAATTTTGCATTTTTCCAACTTTGAATTTTCATGCCCTTAAATCACACAGATATGTCACACAAAATACTTAATAAGTAACATTTCCCACATGTCTACTTTAGTCAAAACAATTTTGCAACCAATTTTTTTTTTTTTGTTAGGAAGTTATAAAGGTTAAAAGTTGTCCATTGATTTCTCATTTTTACAACAACATTTTATTTTTAGGGACCACATAACATTTGAAGTCACTTTGAGGCATCTATATGGTAGAAAATACCCAAAAGTGACAACATTCTAAAAACTGCACCCCTCAAGGTGCTCAAAACCACATTCAAGAAATGTATTAACCCTTCAGGTGCTTCACAGGAATTTTTGAAATGTTTAAAAAAATGAACATTTAAGTTTTTTTCACCAAAAATTTATTTCAGATCCAATTTGTTTTATTTTACCAAGAGTAACAGGAAAAATTGGACCCCAAATGTTGTTGTACAATTTGTCCTGAGTACGCTGATACCCCATATATGCAGGTAAACCACTGTTTGGGCGCATGGCAGAGCTCGGAAGGGAAGAAGCGCCGATTGACTTTTCAATTAAAAAAAGGCTGGAATTGAGATTGGATGCCATGTCACGTTTAGAGAGCCCCTGATGTGCCTAAACAGTGGAAACCCCCCACAAGTGACAACATTTTGGAAACTCGATCCCCTAAGGAACTTATCTAGATGTGTGGTGAACACTTTGAACCCCCAACTAAGTGCTTCACAGAAGTTTATAACGTAGAGCCGTAAAAATAAAAAATCATATTTGTTTCTCAAAAAATGATCTTTTCGCCCCCAATTTTTTATTTTCCCAAGGGTAACAGGAGAAATTGTACCCTAATAGTTGTTGTGCAATTTGTCCTGAGTAAGCTGATACTCCATATGTGGGGGTAAACCACTGTTTGGGCGCATGGCAGAGCTTGGAAGGGAAGGAGCACCATTTGACTTTTCAATGCAAAATTGGCTGAAGTTGAGATCAGATGTCATGTCGCGTTTGGAGAGCCCATGATGTGCCTAAACAGTGGAAACCCCCCAATTCTAACTCCACCCCTAACCCTGATCCCAACCCAAACCATAACCCTAACCACAAACCTAACCCTAACACACCCCTAATCCCAACTTTAACCCTAATCCCAGCCGTAACCCTAACTTTAGCCCTAACCCTAAGTTTAGCCCCAGGGAAAAATACCGTAATACCATGACCAGGCCACATATTGCCCCCACATAGTGACTGAATAACACCACATACAAAAACACATACCACCACACCATGACCAGATCACATATTACCATCACATAGTAACCGAATAATACCACATACTTTACAAAGAACAAATATCACCAGACCACATATTACAACCACATACTGACTGAATACTACAATACTGATCATTAATTAAAAAAAGAATACTAAGTGCCCTTATACACAGGAGCTCTGTATATACTCTCAGTGTACAGGTAATACAGTTATCACCAGTGTCATTATACCAAGGAGCTCTGTATATAGTGTCAGTGTACAGGTAATACAGTGACTCACCAGTGACATTATACACAGGAGCTCTGTATATAGTGAACAGGTAATAAAGGGATAACCACTTTAAATATACAGAGAAGCTCTGTATATAGTGATAGTGTAACGGTAATACAGTGATCACCAGTGACATACACAGGAGCTCAGTATATAGTGTCACTGTACAGGTAATACAGTGATCACTGGTGACATTATACACAGGAGCTCTGTATATTATGTCAATGTACACATAATACAGTGATCACCAATGACTTTATACACAGGAGCTTTGTATATAGTATACAGTATAGAGTACACAGCAAACACAGTGATCACCGGTGACATTATGCACAGGAGCTCTATATATCTGTATATAGTGTACAGGTAATACAGGGATCACCAGTGACATTATACACAGGAGCTCTGTATGTAATATACAGTATATATTGTCGGTGTACAGGTAATACACTGACTTAGTAGTGACGTCTTTAATTGAAGACCTTCATCTTTTTTTATTTTTCATCCAGAGCAGACCGCCATCACTTCTTCCAGCCAGGACTCGTCTCTGCATAAAATCTAGAGCACGGCTTCCACAGCACATTCCCCACTTTTTCCCTTTCTTCTACACTACACATCTGAATACAGATATGCACCCACAATTAATACATAATTAGTTATTATGCAAAACACCATTCTAAATATAAATTATAATCCACCACTGCGCCCCCACACACAATAAATAGCTACTTTCCCCACCTAATAAATACATAAATTAATTAGCCCTTGTATTCTTTACCCCAATTCAATACCAGTCTCTGAATCCTCAAGAGCCCCCACTATATACCTCCCGCTTCCCCGTTTCATTATATTTACATGACCCTAATGCCTCAATTCATTATGTCATTTATTTTCTCTCTCACACCCCACCCTCTAATTCATTATCAATTTCTCTCTCCCACATTCAATACATCATTTACTCTCCCCACCCTCAATTTATCATTATTTGCTTAGCCACCCCAATTCATCATCACCTGTTGTCCCCCACCCTCAATTCATCATTTACTGTCCCCCATCCACCAGTCTCAATCATCATCATTTACTACCCCACCTTCACAATTCATCATTATTTGCTCTCCCCCAAGTCATCATTTGCTCTCTCCACCCCCACCTCCATTCATCACTTGCTCTCCTCACCCAGCCACCTTCAATTCATCATTTCCGGTCCCCTGCCCTCAATTCATCATCTGCTGTCACCCCCCCCCCCCCCCCGTCTCTCACTCTCAATTTATCATTTGCTGCCCCCGCCATCAATTTATGATATGCAGTCCCTCACCCTCAATTCATCACTTGCAGGAATGCTCGGTCAAGCTAATATTTCCAGTGTGCGGGGAAAAGGGGGTCAAAAGAGATAGTTTTCCTTTGTCTAGATGCCTTATGCAGGAAGAGACACTGATACCCATGTCCCTTATTCATTAGTAGGATCGATGCATGTGTACTAAACATGCTACATGGGCCCCTCCATTGCAATGATGGTTGCCCCGCCCCCCCACTTCATCATTTGCAGTCTCCCCCTTCATCATTTGCACATTTGCAGTCCCCCTCCCCCCACTCATTTCAACATGTGCAATCACCCTCTCCAAAGTCACTTCATCATTTTCAGTCTTTCTCCCCTCACTCACTTCATCATGTGCAGTCCCCCTCCCACCACTCATGTCATCATGTGCAATCCTTCTCCCCCTACTCCATCATTTGCAGTCCCCCACCCTCACTCACTTCATCATGTACAGTCCCCCAACTCAATTCGTTATTTTCAGTCCCCCCACTTCATCACTTGCAGTCTCCCTCCACCTCTCCCTTCACCCATTTAATTAATTTTATAAAGAAAAGAAAAACAAAAACATTTTTCATACTTACCTCGCTGACGATCCCCTACAGGCACAGCTCTGCTTCTGGTGTACTTGTACAGGATGGCGCATACACAATGGCGTCATCGCCTATGCGCAGAGTCGGACTGGGGTGTCTGGGGCCCAACAGGGGAATGGACTCTAGGGGCCCACCCTACAGCTATATACAAATATCTGTCAGTCGTTATCCCCATTATAGTGGAGCATCGGCTGTAAAACACAGGCGACTCCTGCACACCTACTGTGTGCCACCACAAATGGGATGTATAATTACGGTAGTTTACATTAATGGGGTTCTTTGGTTAGAACAAGTTATCACCGATCCATGGGCTCCACAGGATAGGTGATCGCTTAGGTTCGACCATTAGAAACTGCACCGATCGGAAGAATGAAAAAGTTTTATCGTTGATAGGACACTTATCCCCATTTTAAAATGGAACGGCAGGTGGGATATCTGACCACAGCTCCATTCATTCTCTTTGGAGCGTCTAGAAAAAAAACAAGTGCAGCCACTGAGGGAAAGAATGGATCAGTGGTCAAGTCGGACATGCCACTCCAGTCTAATGGGGATAAAAAGTTCCACATTTTGCTGAATGGGTCCAAGTAGTCAGACCCTCACCAATCAATACGTTATCACTTATCCTATGGAGAGATGATTACTTTTCTCCACAGGAAACCCCCTGTAACTATATCTCTGATGCTGTGTACAAAGTATTTACTCTCTAGTTGAAATAAAGAATCTTCTCCTAAATAATATCAGAGAGAACAAATGACCGCCATACACAACACAAACCCCTATACCAAGACTGATACCACCACATACATGATGAAATACCAAAACACCATAATCAGACCACATGGAGACCGAATAATACTACATACAAGAGACAAATACCACCACACCATGACCAGACCACATATTACCACCAGATAGTGACCGAATAATATGACATATTACCAGCATATAGGGACCAAATAATACCACATACAAGGAGAAATACTGCCACACCGTGACCAGACCACAAATTACCACCACATAGTGACCGAATACTACAATACTGATTATGAATACGAACCACAATACTAACAACACTTATTACCACCAGTGACATTATACACAGTACCTCTGTATAAAGTGTCAGTGTACAGGTAATACAGTGATCACCAGTGACATTATACACAGGAGCTCTGTATATAGTGTCAGTGTACAGGTAATGCAGTAATCACTGCTGACATTATACACAGGAACTCTATATAGTGTCAAAGTACAGGTAATACCAGTGACATTATACACAGGAGATCTGTATTTAGTGTCAGTGTACAGGTAATACAGTGATCACCAGGGACATTATACACAGGAGCTCTATATATAGTGTCAGTGTACAGGTAATACAGGGATCACCAGTGACATTATACACAGGAGATCTGTATATAGTGACAGTGTACAGGTAATACAGTGATCACTAGTGACATTATACACAGGAGCTCTGTATATAGTGTCAGTGTACAGGTAATGCAGTAATCACTGCTGACATTATACACAGGAACTCTCTATATAGTGTCAGTGTACAGGTAATACCAGTGACATTATACACAGGAGATCTGTATATAGTGTCAGTGTACAGGTAATACAGTGATAGTGGTAGTTATGGTGCCAGTGAAGAATGCCTGCAAAGCTTGGTGGAGTGGCAGCTATGGTGTAGAGCTGCACTCAGTTTGCTGGACTCTGTCGCTGGAAAGCTACACTCGGGTGCCGGACACGGTTGCTGGACAGTTGCACTCAGGTGTGGGACTCTGTGGCTCCAAGGTGGCAGTCTAGCGCTGGACACTGTTACTAAAGTGGCACCCAGGTGTTGGACACGGTCAGAGGGGATTTCCTTGTCGCTCTGACAGAGGGGTGGCAACTATTCAGGAGGAAAGCTGCATTCTGATGGTGGACTCTGTTGCCAGGAGCAAGTGCAGCAGAGTAAAGCTAAGTTGTGTTCCCTGTTTGTTTTTTTCTTTGTGTGCATTAGTGCAGCGGTGGGGCCAGTGCCTGCACCACCCAGCTCCCTAGCAAGGGATAGGTGTAGGGTGTGCTAGGGTCATAGGTTCCTGATTGTCACCCGGTGCGGAACCGGCATAGAGAACGCTAGGAGCGTTAGGGACACTGACTCAGGGGAGTGCAGGAGGTCTCCAAGTCCCTGTTCCCTATCGCAGGACCCACCGTTGTAACTGTTTCCCCTTTTCCCCTATGTCTTGCTGTATTAGTTACTGGCCTGTGAGTTGTGTCACACAGGACATTTACACGTGCCGCGCCCTGTTGTATTAGTTACCGGCCTGTGGGCCGCGTCACTCAGGACTGGGCACGTGACAGTAATACAGTATTCACTGGTAACATTATACACAGGAACTCTATATATAGTGTCAGTGTACAGGTAATACAGGGATCACCAGTGACATTATACACAGGAGATCTGTATATAGTGACAGTGTACAGGTAATACAGTGATCACTAGTGACATTATACACAGGAGCTCTGTATATAGTGTCAGTGTACAGGTAATGCAGTAATCACTGCTGACATTATACACAGGAACTCTCTATATAGTGTCAGTGTACAGGTAATACCAGTGACATTATACACAGGAGATCTGTATATAGTGTCAGTGTACAGGTAATACAGTGATCACCAGTGACATTATACACAGGAGCTCTGTATATAGTGTCTGTGTACAGGTAATACAGTACTCACTGGTGACATTATACACAGGAACTCTATATATAGCGTCAGTGTACAGGTAATACAGGGATCACCAGTGACATTACACACAGATCTGTATATAGTGACAGTGTACAGGTAATACAGTGATCACCAGTGACATTATACACAGGACCTCTGTATATAGCATATAGAGTACATGTAATACAGTGATCACCAGTAACATTATACAAAGGAGGTATATAGTGACAGTGTACAGGTAACACAGTGATCACCAGTGACATTATACACAGGACCTCTGTATATAGCATATAGAGTACATGTAATACAGTGATCACCAGTAACATTATACAAAGGAGCTCTGTATATAGTGTCAGTGTACAGAAAATACAGTGATCACCAGTGACATTATACACAGGACCTCTGTATATAGCATATAGTATACAGGTAATACAGTGATCACCAGTGACATTATACATAGGAGCTCTGTATATAGTGTCAGTGTACAGGTAATACAGTACTCACTGGTGACATTATACCCAGGAACTCTATATATAGTGTCAGTGTACAGGTAATACAGGGATTACCGGTGACATTATACACAAGAGATCTGTTTATAGTGACAGTGTACAGGTAATACAGTGATCACCAGTGACATTATACACAGGAGCTCTGTATATAGTGTCAGTGTACAGGTAATTCAGTAATCACTGCTGACATTATACACAGGAACTCTCTATATAGTGTCAGTGTACAGGTAATACCAGTGACATTATACACAGGATATCTGTTATGATTGGGTCACCAAGGAGGAAAGCAAGACCAAGCTAAGCCACAGAAAACCAGAGAGGTTGGTAACTAAGTGGATTGCAGACCCCTGATCCTATCCACACAACTAGCAGTAGCCGTGGAGCGTACCTACGATGATTCTAGACACCTCGACACAGCTGGAGAACTAAATAAGCCTAAAGCATGAAAGTGGAAATCTAAACTGCCCCAGAGCAGACCCCAAAGGAATAGATAGCCCCCAAACATATATTGTCGGTGAGACAAGATGAAAACACAAACGCAGGTAGGAAAATAGGCAGAGCAAACGATGGGGCCCAAACTAACTAGACAGGACAGGAAAGGAAAGACATTGTCTGCAATCACGCAAAAAACCCTGCAAAAATGCCCAACACGTCTGATAGAAAAAATACTGAAGTCACTAGACTTCGCCCACTATATCAGCACTCTGGTATATTCTGAAAACAGAGCAAAGAGAGGCCAATCTAATAAGGGACAAAAACAAACTGGCACAAGCAGTAACACAAGGATGGAAATTCAGCACAGCCCTAGCCGGGGCTGGCAGACCACACAAAACCAAATCAAATGTGAACAATTGCAAAAGAACACAGCTTGAGCATGCAGGGACTGAGCTGGAAACTAAGACCTCAGGAGGCAGGCAAAAAAAACCCAGCAGGGATAGAGGGAGTCGGCTGTCTTAAATCCAGTCAGAAACTCCCAATGTCCAATCGTCCTCCTCATTATCAGGTGGCAGGCCTCTGTTAATTATATCAGCTCCATTACCTCCTGTAACCACCAGAGGGAGCCCGGAAAGAGAACTCGCGACCCCTCTGTCAATACAACCATCTCCACTACCTTCACCAGCAACCAGAGGTAGGCCAGAAAGTGAATTCACAACAGAGATCTGTATATAGTGTCACTGTACAGGTAATACAGTGATCACCAGTGACATTATACACAGGACCTCTGTATATAGCATAAAGTGTACAGGTAATACAGTGATCACCAGTGACATTATACACAGGAGCTCTGTATATAGTGTCAGTGTACAGGTAATACAGTACTCACTGGTGACATTATACCCAGGAACTCTATATATAGTGTCAGTGTACAGGTAATACAGTGATCACCAGTGACATTATATACAGGACTTTTGTATATAGCATTTAGTGTGCAGGTAATACAGTGATCACCAGTAACATTATACAAAGGAGCTCTGTACACAGTATATAGTGTATAGCGTGTGTGTGTGCATGTAATACACTGACTCTCCAGTGACGTCTGTAACTGAAGTCCTTCATCTTTGCTTTTCTTCAACCAGCACAGACCGCCGTCACTTCTTCCAGCCAGGACTCGTCTCTGCAAAAAATAACACACAGTCATCAATAGCTGATCGATTCCAGAGTATTTTCCTTACTTTTTCCCTGACTTCTACACTATGTCAGATGAAGAAGAAAAGCAACGTAGTACCGCCCTGCACAGTAACAGGATCCCCTTTTATTCCCTCCATGGAAAACCATTTCCTAAAAAGTAAATTATATTACAGTAGTAATAATGTCCCTAATTGGACCCTAAAGAAATTATGTTCCCCACTTGTCACCATAAACTAATATAGCATGTTCCTCATTCTGGCCCCCAAACAGTAATAAAGTCCCTCATCCTGGCCCCCTTTATTTAATAATCACGCCCAGCCTGACCCCCCTATGTCCCTTGTCCAGACTGGCCCCCAGATATCTATCCCGCTTCCCCAGGTACATACTGGCCCTCATATGTCCCTTGTCCTGCCTCACCATATGTCTCTCCTGGACCCGCATATATCCTTCCTGGTCCCTTGTCCTGCCCCCCCCATATAGCCATCCTGGCCCCCCCTATATATATCCACCCTGGCACCTCCCCATATATCTGCATCCTGGTCCCTTGCCCTGCCCCCCTCACCCATGAAGCTATCTTGGGCCCCCATATATCTGTATCTTGGTCCCTTCCCCCCATATATCCATCCTGGCCCCCATATATGAATTCTTGCCCACTCATATATCCATCCTGTCCCCCGTCCATATATTCATCCTGGCCACCACCTCCCCCCATATATCCATCCTGGCCTGCCACTTATATGCATACAGGCCCCCCTATATATATGCATACTGGTCCCTTGTCCTGCCTCTCCCCCATATATCCATCCTGGCCTGCTCCCCCATATATCCATCCAGGCCCCCTATATATACATCCAGGCCCCCCATATATATGCATCCTGGTCCCTGGTCCTGTCCCTCCCCCATATAGCCATCCTGGCCCCCTCCCCCATATATCCATCCTAGCCGCTCCATATATACATCCTGACCCACCATATATATGCATCCTGGTCCCTTGTCCTGTCCCCCATAAATCCTGCCTGGCCCCCCACATATATGCATCCTGGCTCCCTCATATATCCATCCTCGTCTCTTATCCTGCCCCCCATATACTGTATCTATCCTGGCCCCCCTTATGTATCCATCTGGGCCACCCACATGTATCCATTCTGCCCCCCCCAAATTGGTATCCATCCAGGCCCCTTGTCCTGCCCCTCCCCCCCGTGTGTGTGTGTATCCATCCTGTCCCCTTGTCCTACCCCTGGCCCCCATGTATATCCATCCTAGCTCCCTTCCGTACGTGTATCCATCCTGCCCCCCCGTACAGTCATCCATTCTGGGCCCCCCTGTATGTGCATCCATCCAGGGCTCCCCCCTCCCCTGTATGTGCATCCATCCAGACCCCCCTCCCCTGTATGTGCACCCTTCCAGCCCCCTCCATCCCCTGTATGTGCATCCTTCCAGCCCCCCTCCATCCCCTGTATGTGCATCCTTCCAGGACCCCCCATCTCCTGCATGTGCATCCATCTAGGGCCCCCCATCCCCTGTATGTGCATCCATCCAGGGTCCCCCATCCCCTGTATGTGCTTCCATCCAGCCCCCCCCCATCCCCTGTATGTGCTTCCATCCAGCCCCCCCATCCCCTGTATGTGCATTCATCCAGGCTCCCCATCCCCTGTATTTGCATCCATCCAGCTCCCTCCCCATCCCCTGTATGTGCATCCTTCCAGTCCCCCCATCCCCTGTATGTGCATCCTTCCAGGGCCCCCCATCCCTGTATGGGCATCCATCCAGCCCCCCCATCCCCTGTATGGGCATCCATCCAGGCCCCCTCCTGTATGTGCATCCATCCAGCCCCCCCATCCCATGTTTATGGGCATCCAACCAGGCCCCTCCCTGTTATGTCCATCCATCCAGCCCCCCCCGTTATGTGCACCCATCCAGGCCCCCCGTTATGTGCATCCTTCCAGGCCCCCCCCGTTATGTACATCCATCCAGGCCCCCCATTATGTGCATCCATGCATGCCACCCCCATTATGTACATCCATCCAGGCCCCCCCCGTTATGTGCACCTATCCAGGCCCCCCCGTTATGTGCATCCATCCAGGTCCCCACCCCTGTTATGTGCATCCATCCAGGTCCCCCCGTTATGTGCACCCATCCAGGCCCCCCCGTTACGTGCATCCATCCAGGCCGCCCCGTTACGTGCATCCATCCAGGCCCCCCCATTACGTGCACCCATCCAGGCCCCCCCATTACGTGCACCCATCCAGGCCCCCCGCGTTATGTGCACCCATCCAGGCCTCCCCGTTATGTGCATCCTTTCAGGTCACCCTGTTATGTACACCCATCCAGGCCCCCCCCGTTATGTGCACACATCCAGGCCCCCCCCCTCCCGAGAGAGAGAAGAAAAAAAATCTTTTACGTGCCTGCGCTCCTGGCAGCGGCGTCCTCCTCGCAGAGGCCAGCGGTGGATGTGTGCGACCGTCGCATGACGCCAGGCGCACACATGCCACTATCAATTGGGACACGCGCCGCAGCCGTTCAGGTAAGGAACGCTGTGTGCGCGCGCCCCTTTTCTTTCTTTTTTTTTTTTTAACTTTTCCTCCTCTGGCTGGCTCCTTCCCACAGCCAAGGGCAGGGCCCACCGGGGGATTCCCCGGTACCCCGCCAGGCCAGACCAAGCCTGCCTATGCGCCATCACCTGACCGGAAGTACAGAGGGCGGAGGGAGAGGGAACTGCGCAGCCATCCAGGTTAAATGGCTGTCAAGCTGTGAGAAAAGCTCCCAGTGCTGACAAGTGCGCCGGGCACAGCACTTGATCGCACGATGGGGCCGGTAAGCAAAAGCATAAGAGGCGGGATTCAGGCCCACCTCTGTACCGCTGCTCATCGGGCCCCATACAGCAGTAAGGGCAGTAATGCCCTGATGGAGGCACTGTGTATATCTGCCTGAGCCAATTAGATAGACCAATCCAACTGTGAAAAGTTGTGTATGGTATTGCAAATGCCCTAGATATCAGGTGTGCATCGTACATCACCACTGTATATTACACATGTGCTGTGTTGTATCAAGAACTGGTGAAAGGGGAATTATCTGTATCATATGGTGTCCTGCAAGCCAAGTAGCACTCACCCTGAGGAGTGTTTTGGTGCACCCTTCATTATCCCCAGGTCCAAGTGTATGTGCAATTGTTTATATCACACTACTTAATCTTTATCCATGTGCACTTATATACTTGTGTGATTTTATAATTATATCTATATATAATTTTTATGTGTGTATACGCTCTTCTTCTTTGCCATCACGTACCCTACTGTACAAAAATAAAGACTTTTTAATATAACACCGTTAAATTTCAGACTCTTTAATCGAGCTTCCTCTGTTGTTGGTTAACGTTAGCATAGAATCATAGAATTGTAGAGTTGGAAGGGACCTCCTGGGCCATCTGGTCCAACCCCCTGCTCAAAGCAGGATTCGCTAAATCATCCCAGTCAGATGTCTGTCCAGCCTCTGTTTGAAGACTTCCATTGAAGGAGAACTCACCACTTCTCGTGGCAGCCTGTTCCACTCATTGATCACTCTAACTGTCAAAAAGTTTTTTCTAATATCTAATCTGTGTCTCCTCCCATTCAGTTTCATCCCATTGCTTCTAGTCTTTCCTTGTGCAAATGAGAATAAAGTTGATCCTTCTACAATGTGACAGCCCTTTAGATATTTGTAGACAGCTATTAAGTCTCCTCTCAGTCTTCTCTTTTGCAAACTAAACATTCCCAAATCCTGCAACCTTTCCTCATAAGACAGGGTTTGCAGACCGGTCACCATTCTGGTCGCTCTTTTCTGAACTTGCTCCAGTTTGTTGATGTCTTTTTTAAAATGTGGTGCCCAAAATTGGACACAATATTCCAGATGAGGTCTGACCAAAGAGGAGTAGAGGGAAATAATGACTTCACGTGATCTAGACTGTATGCTTCTGTTAATACATCCTAGAATTGCATTTGCCTTTTTTGCTGCTGCATCACACTGTTGACTCATAAGCATGTTGTACTTTTGCAGCTATTTTTGCCGCTTTTTAATGCAAACTAAAAGTTGCTTTTAACAGTGCCAGCAAAAACTATGAGATCTCATCCACCCGCTGTTTTTTTTTCCTGACTGAATTGAAAAATGACAGTGTTTTTGAAAACTGCAGCATTTCAGTTCTTTGTGTTTTTGCAGTATTTTTTCACCCATAAAAAAACAATAAACAGTAAATACAAAAATGCAGCAAAAACACAGCTATCAGTTTTTTGAGCATTTTTGGTGAAAAAAAATGCAGATGCAGCAGGAAGTGAAGCCCATTCATTTTTGTGATTTCCCCAAGTACAGTAGAAACCATAATGTCTTGGTGTCCTTACCATGAGCATGGCTGTTAGTATTTCTTTATTGTAATTAAATTTGCACTGACTGTGTATTTTTCATGAACTCAGATAACCTTAGTTCACGGATGCAATTAATACATGAATCCAGCTTTTTTGTTCAGAGTAGTCACTATTTTTTCCAACATAACTTATTCATTATGTAAGAACGGTTTCACATTTCCGTATGGAGGAGCTGCGGAGGGATGCGGACTTCCTCCGTGAAGCTCCGCCCCTGCTGCACCTCCTCCGTGATGCTCCGCCTCCGTTGGCATGCGGACTGCGTACCCTATCTTTAGCACTGAGTATGCAGGCTGTGCCGCTGTATGCGGATGCCTCTGCATGCATCGTTTTGACGCTGCAGCGACCGCACAAAAAATGCAACACGTTGCGTACGGTGCAGGTCGCCGCACCGTTAAGACGACACATGCGGATGCATCCACATACAGCGGCATGGCCTGCGTATCCAATGCTAAAGATAGGGTACGCAGGCAGCATGTCGATGGAGGTGGAGCTTCATGGAGGAGGCATGGCAGGGGGAGGAGCTTCACGGAGGAAGTCCGCATCCCTCCGCAGCTCCTCCATATGCAAATATGAAACCAGCCTAACAAATTTTTATTTATTTTTTATTCCTGGGTCCAAAGTGTGTTTTCCGAACTCCTATGCCTAAAACAAATAGAAAATAGATATTGTCCCACAAAAACTTTGTTTTTGTGATCAGGACAAAGAAATTTGTCTGTTTTCAGGAAAATTCTCGATTCGCATTCAATACTGAGTAGTCGTCTAGAATATTGTTGAACTGCTAGAATAGTGCAGAAATTTCTACAATTTTCCAGAATTATCTAGAAGTTTCTAGAAACTTTTAGAACTTTCTAGAACGTTCTCGGACTGTTTAATAGTAGTCATACAAATGTAAAAAAAAAAAAAAGCACAGGTGACTCGAACCAACATTTCGGATTATGTTGTTGCTGAGTACAGGACTTTTTTTGCAAAAAAATATTTGCCGGTATGCAATATTTGCCCCCAACCTCCTCTGTGCAGCCCCTGACCTCCTCTGTGCAGCCCCCGACCTCTTCTGTGCAGCCCCCGTCCTCCTCCTTCATACTGACCCTGCTGTGCCGACACTGAACGTCCCTGAATCCTCCGTTGTGCAGCGCTGACAGCTTCTTCCTGCCTTCAGCGGTCACATGGTACAGCTCATTAAGCTCATGAATACGCTTCCACACCCATGGGTGTCCATATTCATGAGCTTAATGAGTGGTACCATGTGACCGCTGAAGGCAAGAAGAAGCTGTCAGCGTTGGGACAAGGAGGATGCAGGGGACATTCAGGGAGGCACGGGAGGGGCGAGTATGACTTCCCAGCCACCGGCTCCTGCCGCCGCTCCCCCTCCCCCGCTGAAGCACTTTCAGATTTCCGGTACACCATACCGTCTCGTAACGGCGCAAAAAAAGCACTGGCTGAGTAAGAGAATAATGAATCAGGGAGTCAGCACACTAAAGGGAAACACTGAGACAGGACGGGAATAGGGGAAAACAGAGACACAGAATCAGATAGCAAACGTAGCAGGACCAATCAGAGCCAGCTACAGCAACATTAAGCAGGAACTATAACTGACATCGCCTGCAGGAAGTAGCGGTGGTAAATAGCAAATGTCATGTCCGCCATGTCTGTCATGTCTGCCATGTCTGTCATGCCGCAAGATGCCTGGAGCAGTGTGCACGCGCGCCTTACCTCATGGCTGCACGCTGTTGCTGGGTAACCATCCGTCTCTGTCTGACTCTGCAATCCGCTGTATTCCTGGAAACCCCTGATCATGTGACCCTTCCTATGTTCCAGTCCTGCTCTGACTCTGCAATCCGCTGTATTCCTGGAAACCCCTGATCATGTGACCCTTCCTATGTTCCAGTCCTGCTCTGATTCTGCAATCCGCTGTATTCCTGGAAACCCCTGATCATGTGACCTTTCCTATATTCCAGCCCTGCTCTGATTCTGCAATCCGCTGTATTCCTGGAAACCCCCGATCATGTGACCTCCTCTATGGTTCTACCCAGGCTGTTCTAGTGATGATCTCTATGGAGGATCTGAACCCAAAGTCCCTCCCTGGTCCTGACCCGAAGTACTGGTGCTATGGTGCTTTATCAGACTACCCCTCCCTATGGTCAGGGCCTGAGTATCGTGTTGCTTCCCTGCTTGGTCTGCTCGGTCGCTCCCTGTATTCTGTGCCCCTGCACTCTGCCCTGTCGTATGTCTCTGCACACGCTCTGTGCTTGTACTCTGTCTCTTGTCTCGTGCCATGTCTTGTGTTGTCTCTCGTGCCATGTTTGTCCTTGCCTTGCTTTGCCTTGTAGTACTTTCTGTGTTCTCTGCCTTGCCTGTTTTTTCTATGTCTTGCCTAAGCTCTTCCTTGCCTTGTGGTTCGTCCTCTGTTCAGTGTCTAGTCTCAAGGCTCTGCCTTGACCCGGCTCTGGCCTATGCTCCGCTGCTAGACTCTGTCTCTGTCCCTGACTAGTCTCAAGGCTCTGCCTTGACCCGGCTCTGGGCTTCGGCCTACGCCCCGCTGCTAGTTCTATGTCTCTGTCCCGGACTAGTCTCAAGGCTCTGCCTTGACCCGGCTCTGGGCTTCGGCCTATGCTCCGCTGCTAGTTCCGCTCTCTGTCCTGAACCCTGACCCTGGCGTGCCCTCTGCATGCGTAGGACCTTGTCTTGAACTCCGTGTCTTGCTTCCGTTTTTCGTGCGCCCTGCACCTCTCGTGCTAGGCTTTGCCGTGCTGTCTCGCACGGGTCTCTGTCCTGAACCTTTGCCTAGCCCTGCCTTGTGGCTGCGTGCCCTCTTGCACGAGCCTGGTCACTCTGTGCCTGCCTGTTGTGCCTCAGCCGTGCCGCCTCTAGCCGTGCCCGCCTGTGTGCCTCAGCCGTGCTTGCCGTCCAGTGCTATTGTGGTTTCCGCCTGTCTGTGCCTCAGCCGTGCCACCTCTAGTCGTGTCCGCCTGCCTGTGCCTTCAGGCGGTACCACCTGCCAGTGCCCCAGTCGTGGTTTCTGTGCTCCCTTACACTCACGCTGTTTCTCGCACTGTGCGTTTTCGTGCTACTCTTGCACATGTCTTTCGCTTTCCTTGCTCTGTCCTGAACCTTGTCTCCCTGGCGTGTCCCTCTACACATGCAGGCCTCCGTCCTTGTACCTGTCCCTGGCGTGTCCCTCTACACGCGCAGGCCTCCGTCCTTGTACCTGTCCCTGGCGTGTCCCTCTACATGTGCAGGCCTCCGTCCTTGTACCTGTCCCTGGCGTGTCCCTCTACACACACAGGCCTCAGTCCTTGCCAGTCTTCCGGAGTCCGATGCCTTCGCACCTGTCTTGGACCCTGGCGTGTCTCCTTGCACGCACCCTGCCTTGGACTCTGGCGTGTCTCTCGGCACGCACCTTGTCTTGGACTCAAGCGTGTCCTAGCACGCATTCCTCCTAGGAACTTTGGTGTGACCTCTAACACATACCCTGCCCTGGACTTCGGTATGTTTTCTGCACGTGTTATGTTTGGAACATTTGGCGTGTCCTTGCACGCACCTTGCTGTGTTTCACTGTTGGTGCCCTGCATCTGATTCTCTGTTTTTGCCTTGTATCTGTTTAAAGTGTGTAACCACGTTTCGTCCTGTTGCCAGGCACTAGTGTCACTAGGCCAGCTCGCCCTAGGTGGGTGGGTGCCACGGTCCAGAGCTTTTTAAACAGGGGGCCAGATCACGGTCCCTCGGACCGTTGGAGGGCCGGAATATAGTTTAAAAAAAATTATGAATAAATTCCTGTGCACACTGCACATATCTTATTTAGAAGTAGTAAAACAAAAATAGGAACAAATACAATATTAAAAATGAAGTTAAATCATCAAACTTACCGATTTTTTGGGTTCTTCGAATATCCTACACTTCGAGTCAATTTTTTCTCTTTCTTGATATCATTGTTTCCTAGGGATTCAAAATTGCTATTAGTAAAATACCAACATATATACAGCGCTACAAAAACAATATACCAGCAATAAAACTGCCCACACAGAGACATACAGACTGCACTGCCCATCAATGCAGCCTGATCAGTGCCCATCAATGCAGCCTGATCAGTGCCCATCAATGCAGCCTGATCAGTGCGCATCAATGCAGCCTCACCAGTGCCCATATTGGTGGAACTCCACTTTTACCTCAGGCTCAGACTGGTGTGGTGCAAGAATCCCCAATAGGCAGCATTGGTCCCTAAAAGGCAGGTAAATGTACCCAATAGGCAGCATACGTCCCCAATAGGCAGGTAAATGTCCCCAATAGGCAGCACAGGTCCCCAAAAGGCAGGTAAATGTCCCCAATAGGCAGGTAAATGTCCCCAATAGGCAGCACAGGTCCCCAAAAGGCAGGTAAATGTCCCCAATAGGCAGCACAGGTCCCCAAAAGGCAGGTAAATGTCCCCAATAGGCAGCACAGGTCCCCAATAGGCAGGTAAATGTCCCCAATAGGCAGCACAGGTCTCCATTAGGCAGGCAAATGTCCCCATTAGGCAGGTAAATGTCCCCATTAGGCAGCACAGGTCCCCAATAGGCAGGTAAATGTCCCCATTAGGCAGCACAGGTCCCCAATAGGCAGGTAAATGTCCCCATTAGGCAGCACAGGTCCCCATTATGCAGCACAGGTCTCCAATAGGCAGGTAAATGTCCCCATTAGGCAGCACAGGTCCCCAATAGGCAAGTAAATGTCCCCAATAGACAGCACAGGTCCCCATTAGGCAGCACAGGTCCCCAATATGCAGCACAGGTCCCCATTAGGCAGCACATGTCCCCAATAGGCAGCACAGGTCCCCAATAGGCAGGTAAATGTCCCCAATGGGTAGCACAGGTCCCCAATAGGAAGGTAAATGTCCTCAATAGGCAGCACAGGTCCCCACTAGGCAGGAAAATATCCCCAATAGGTAGCACAGGTCCCCACTAGGCAGGAAAATATCCCCAATAGGTAGCACAGGTCCCCACTAGGCAGAACAATGTCCCCACTAGGCAGGAAAATATCCCCAATAGGTAGCACAGGTCCCACTAGGCAGGAAAATGTCCCCACTAGGCAGAAAAATGTCCCCAATAGGTAGCACAGATCCCCACTAGGCAGGAAAATGACCCCAATAGGACCCGGCATTAAAAAAAAAAAAAAAAAAGTACTCACCTATGTCCCTGTGCTGCTCTGAAGAGGCGCCCGCTTGTCTCCGTCTTCTTCCGGCACAGGCCCAGGCAGCGTGACGTCATCAGACCGCGCAGGTGGCGTGATGAGAATCACGTCGTCTCTGTGCACTGCGATGCGGGAGGGCTGCGCAACGCCTTTCCTCGGTGCCTCGTCCCGCCCGCAATTACACAGCCCGCCGGCACTGAACTGCAGTGCAGTTCAAGAGGTCAAAGTCGGCCTGGCGGGGGGCCAGGTAAAAGTCTTTGGAGGGCCGCATGCGGCCCGCGGGCCGTAGTTTGAGGACCCCTGGTCCAGAGGGTTCACTCAAAGAAGAAAAACGACTCAGCGTAAGCTGACGCTCGTCACAGCAAACCTGAACCCAGACTGAGGCTGAGAAAGATTAACCCCTTCATGACCAGACCAGGAGAAAGGGAAAACGGGACTCCAACCCCGGTCTGGATCATGACATATACTATATACAGGGGAGATGACATACAGGTATATACTATATACAGGGGAGATGACATACAGGTATATACTATAAACAGGGGAGAAAGCACAGTAAAAAGAGTTTTCAATTTGTCAAAATCCTCCTGTGCCTCAGAAGACCAAAAAAATGCCTTGGTTTTCTTTGTAAGGTGATTGGTAAGATGATCCTTGAGAAGTTTTTTTTATAAATCTCCTGTAGAAATTGGTAAAACCTATAAAGTGCTGAACGTCCTTTAAATTTCTTGGAGCAGGCCAGTCAACTATCGCATTGATTTTGCTAGAATCCATGCTCAGACCTTCTGGGGAGATGATATATCCTAAAAATTGAATCTTGGATTGCTCAAACTCATACTTTTCGAGTTTGATGTAGAGATGGTTCTCCTGTAGACGTTCCAAGACTAATTGGACTTGCCTGCGATGTTCCTCCAAGGTATTTGAAAATATAAGAATGTCATCCAGATATGCAACAACAAACTGGTCCAAGAAATCTCGAAAAACATCGTTGATGAAATGCTGAAAGGTGGCCGGGGCTTTGGTAAGGCCAAATGGCATGACCAGATACTCAAAATGTCCATATCTTGTTCTGAAAGCGGTTTTCCACTCATCACCTGGGCGAATCCATATGAGATTGTAAGCCCCTCTTAGATCCAGCTTGGTAAAGATCTTCGCAGAACGGAGTCTTTCAAATAACTCAGGAATTAAGGGAAGTGGGTAGCGGTTTTTGACTGTAATTTTATTTAATTCTCTGTAATCGATGCATGGCCACAGAGTGGAGTCTTTCTTTTCTACAAAGAACAAAGGTGCCCCGGCTGGAGATGTGGAAGGTCGAATGAAGCCCTTCTCCAAATTTTCATCAAGGTATTCCCTTAGTATTTTTAATTCTGGTTCAGAAAGGTTATAAATCCGCCCAAATGGAATGTTTGTTCCAGGAAGCAATTCATTGGGGCAGTCATAAGGACGATGAGGAGGCAACTGATCAGATTTTCTCTTACTGCAAACATCAGAGAACTGTTGATACTGAGGTGGCAGTTTATCTTCATTCCTATGAGAAATTTCTGAGACTGTGGTTTGTTTGAAAACAGGTGGATTACTATGGCAATTGTTCTTACAGTACTCAAATGGAAAACTAATGGTCCTTGATGCCCAATTGATAGAAGGATTATGAACAGAAAACCAGGGGATTCCTAGAATCACTGGAAATTTCGGAGACGAAATAAGGTGAAAACTGACCGCTTCACGATGGTTAGGTTCAATAGAAATCTCAAGTTCAATTGTCTCATGCGTAACGGGTCCAGAAGAAAAGGGTGAACCGTCCACTGTTTCCATTTCAGTAGGCATGGATTTGGTCCTACTTGAAATATTATTGTCGAGTGTGAATTTTAAGTCCATAAAATTTCCTCCTGCTCCAGGATCTAACAAGGCAGAACATTGTATTTTTTGGGTGCCCATTATGACCTGAATGGGGATGAAAAAATGACATGATGACAAAGGTATTTTGTCTTTATTTTGTGTTACCGATGAGATGGTCTGCATAACTGGATCTGGCTGTTGAAAAAGGTCCAAATTGCTTGCAGACCTGGTGTTTGTGAAGGCTATAGTCCTCTTGTTAGGACAATTAATGCCAAAATGTCCAAAGCCCACACAATAGAAGAATAGGTTCTCTGCACGTCGCCTCTCCTTCTCTTGGGCTGGGAGAGGTTTTCGGATGACATCAATTTGCATGGGTTCAGACGCATTTTCCATTCCTTGTTGATGGTTTGCTGCTGAAAAGGAGAAGGCCGGATTATTTTCAAGGACCCGCAGTCTTTCCTTTCTGCGTTCAGTAAGTCTCTGATCAATTCGGATGCATAATTGAATAAAGTCCTCCAAATGATCTGGGGTTTTGACCCTGGCAAGCTCGTCCTTTACTAGCTCTGATAATCCTCAACGAAAATGACTCCTCTGGGCTGCTGGATTCCATGTGGTGTTGGCCACCCAGCGGTGGAATTCTGATGTGTATGTGGGGAAGGTGACTTGATGGATAGACTTGACTGGAAGTAGGAGGGGACGGTTTGTGCACTATAGATGGAGATTGGCCATGACAGAAGAGTAACAGCTGGGAAAGATAGAAAAGGGAGTGCAGTACCTAGAATTGACCACAAGATGGCAGGGGGAAGTGTAGTACAGGACTTGACATCAGCTTAGGGCTTAGGAAACCGCTTAGTCATGGGGGGCGGGGAGATTGGAACCCAGGAGGGAAATTCCCAGTGAGAGAGGGGATAAATAGGACAGGACAGGGTTCCAGGGGAGGTTAGTACCGGGAGGAGCTCAGGTGGAGAGACTCACTACAGAAGACTGACGACGGTGGAGAGCTCAACCAAGGGACTGACAGGAGAAGACAGTCAGGGGGGTGGCCCTGACATGACATACAGCAGGACAGACGAGGCCCCGGGGGTACCGATTGGACGGGCAGGTGAAGCGCTGGCGGTAGATTGGTCTAGGACAGCCCCAGCGAAAGATCCGCAAGGAACGTCACCACGACTGAAGGAAAGGTGAACGTACTGGATATGGAGACCTGTAAAGGTGCTGCCGTGTGTGGCTACGGTTGTCAGGAGGACAGCCAATAACCTCGGACCTGTTACAATTGGAATCTGCCTCCATCTCGTCTTTGCATCGTCTGGTCGCGGTAAGCAGTGGACCACCCCCCAATCCTGGCCCCTACCACATGTATTCAGCAGCCGAACGTCGTCCTTGACGTAAATTATGCAATCTGGCTGTCATGTCCGCCATGTCTATTATGTCTGCCATGTCTGTTTTGCCTCAAGAACCGCTGGAGCGGTGTGCACGTGCATCTCGTGTCTGCTATCCTGCTTATTCCCTAGAGCAGTGTGCACACTCACTTCGTGACTGCTGAGCTGCGGGATGCCTGTGTTTCTGCTCTGCCTTCTGTGATCATCTCGTCATGTCTAGAAACCCTGATCATGTGACCTTTCCTAGGATCCTGCACTGTCTGGTTCTGCAATCATCTCTGCATGTCTGAAACCCTGATCATGTGACCTTTCCTAGGATCCTGCACTGTCTGGTTCTGCAATCGTCTCTGCAGGTCTGAAGCCCTGATTATGTGACCGCGCTCTGTGATCCTAGAGGACTGAACTGGAAGTTCTTCCCTGGTCCTGACCCGGAAGTGGAGGTGCTTTTCCCCTATATCAGACCGCCCCTTCCTATGCTCAAGGCCTGAGTATTGTGTTGCTTCTCTGCATGGCTGCTTGGTCTGTGGGGTTGCTCCCTCTATTCTGTGCCCTTGCACCTTGCTCTGTAGTGCATCTCTGCACACGCTCCGTGCTCGTATTCCGTCTCTTGTCTCGTGCCTTGTCTAGTGTTCGTCCTTCGTGCCATGTTTTGTCTTTGCCTTGCTTTGCCTTGTAGTCCTTGTTTGCTCTAATTCTGTTCCGTGTTTCTTTCCATGTTTCCTGTCTCGCTTTGCTTGTGGCTTCAGGTACCCCTCTCTGTACCCTGTCCCTGACGTGTCTCCCTACACGTGCAGGCCTCACTCTCTGTACCCTGTCCCTGGCGTGCCTCTCTGCACGTGCAGGCCTCGCTCTGTACCCTGTCTAGTCCCAAGGTTCTCCCTTGGCCCGGCTCTGGGCTTCGGCCTACGCTCCGCTGCTAGACTCTGTCCCTGTCCCTGGCGTGCCTCTTGGCGCGCGCAGGCCTCGTCTTGTACTTTGGCCCTGGCATGCCCTCTGCATGCGCAGGACTCTGACTCTTTCCTTATACCTTGGCTCTGATGTTTCGTGCGCTCTTGCACTTTTCATACTAGGCTTTGCCGTGCAGTAGCGCATGCGTCTCTGTCCTGTACCTTTGCCTAGCCCTGCCTTGTGGCTCCGTGCCTCCGTGCACGTGCCTGGTGTGCCTCAGCCGTGCCGCCTCTAGCCGTGCTCGCCTGTGTGCCTCAGCCGTGCCCCCGTCCAGTGCTATAGTGGTTTCCGGCTGCGTGGCCGCAGCGGTGCCGCCTCTAGTCATGCCCGCCTGCTTATGCCATCGTCGGTACCGCCTGCCGGTGCCCCCAACTGTGGTCTCCGTGCTCCCTTGCACGCACGCTGGTTCTCGCACTGTACCTTTTCGTGCTACTCCTGCACACCTTTTTTGCTTACTTTGCTCTGCCCTGATACCTGTCCCTGGCATGCGCAGGCCTCCGTCCTGTGAACCCGAACCTGGCGTGTCCGTTGACACGCATCATGTCGTTAACCCTGTCTTGTTTCCTTGCAAGGATCCCTGGCTGACTTTCGGATGTCCGGATCATGATGATTGCCTACAGAGCTTCAGAACCTGATGTCCCGGTTGATCTTCGCTTGCTGTCCGGAGTCTGATTTCATCGTGCCTCCGCCTACCATCTGCACGTACCATGCTTGGACCTTGGCGTGCCCTTGCACGCATCTTGCTATGTTGTCCCTGTTCTGGTTATGTTTGTACCTGATGTTATCCCTGAAGCCTTCCTTAAATGAAGTTTCTTTGAACTAATGTCTCTTCTCGCCTTGTCTTGTTTCCCTGAGCTGGCCGTCTGGTCCAGCTGCCATGGTGGCTCACCCCCTTGGTCTTGCCCCTGACACTCCCTGTATAGGGGGTGGTTCTCACTAGGTCAGCTTGCCCTAGGTGGGTGGGTGCCACGGTCCAGAGGGTCCACTCATTCAAGAAAGACACGACTCAGCGTAAGCTGACGCTTGTCACACTGGTTTCCGCTGTGGCACAGCGATTTGAGTCATCAAAAACTTGATCCATAGCTGTGATAAAGGAATCTAAGTTATTGAGGAGCTCACAGTTCTTTTCCACATATGGTGAGGCCCATGCAAGTGCTTCATCAGTCAGGAGGTTAATCATGAACAGCACTTTTTTCCTGTCACTGGTTAAAGGAGCAGGTTGCATCTGGAAGTAAATCCGGCATTGGTTGAGGAATCCTCGATAATGCTGACGATTCCCACTGAAATTGGCAGGTAGTGGCATCCGTGCGTTTGAGTCTGAGCTTGAATTGCACACATCCAGGAGTTGCCTTTGTAACTCAATTATTTCCTGCTGTTGACCTGATACCACGGTTTGTAACGTAGAAAATTTTTCTTGGTAGGTGGTACCAAAGTTTTGAAGTTCAGCAACTTGCTGCCTCAAGGTTGTTACAACGGACTCCATTTTGGCGCAAGATTATTCTGTCACGGTCTGTACTGAATTGGAGTCTATATTATTGCAACCACTAGGGGGAACAGAGGTAGATAACGTACCAGATGACAGCCGGGGGTCGTTAACACTGGAGAGGCAGTTCGGGAGCAGAGGATCAAGCAGATAACGTAGTCAGATGACAGCCGGGGGTCTGTACACTGGAGAGGCAGTTCAGTAGCAGAGGATCAAGCAGATAACATAGTCAGATGACAGCCGGGGGGTCGGTACACTGGAGAGGCAGTTCGGTAGCAGAGAATCAACAGAAGGAAGAGCTTGACTAGAGGCTGGAAGCACAAGATCTCGCACTGCAACAATCACAAGGCCAGGTTTATATAGGGTGTGTAATTAGCAATCAGAGGGCCAATGAGAGAACACAGGGTGGAGCCGATCAGGAACAACAGTCACTGGTAACTGGGTTTTAGCAAGGAGCTGTCCAGCTGACTTGAATAGCTCAGGAAGTAGAGCTGCTGGGTCATGGACAAGGAGGTACTGGGTTTGATTCCTGACACACATCTCTACAACAACTGTTAAGAGGAGACTTTGTGCAGCAGGCCTTCATGGTAAAATAGCTGCTAGGAAACCCCTGCTAAGGACAGGCAACAAGCAGAAGATACTTTTTTGGGTTAATGAACACAAGGAATGGACATTAGACCAGTGGAAATCTGTGCTTTGGTCTGATGAGTGCAAATTTGAGATCTTTGGTTCCAACCACCGTGTCTTTGTGCGACACAGAAAAGGTGAACGGATGGACTCTACATGCCTGGTTCCCACCGTGAAGTATGGAGGAGGAGGTGTGATGGTGTGGGGGTGCTTTGCTGGTAACACTGTTGGGGATTTACTGAACCAGCATCTTGCAGCGGCATGCTATTCCATCCGGTTTGCGTTTAGTTGGACCATCATTTATTTTTCAACAAGACAATGACCCCAAACACACCTCCAGGCTATGTAAGGGCTATTTGACCGAGAAGGAGAGTGATAGGGTGCTACGCCAGATGACCTGGCCTCCACAGTCACCAGACCTGAGCCCAGTCGAGATGGTTTGGGGTGAGCTGGAACGCAGAATGAAGGCAAAAGGGCCATCACGTGCTAAGCATCTCTGGGAACTCCTTCAAGACTGTTGGAAGACCATTTCCGGTGACTACCTCTTGAAGCTCATCAAGAGAATGCCAAGAGTGTGCAAAGCAGTAATCAAAGCAAAAGCTGGCTACTTTGAAGAACCTAGAATATAAGACATATTTTCAGTTGTTTCACACTTTTTTGTTAATGATATAATTCCACATGTGTTAATTCATAGTTTTGATGCCTTCAGCGTGAATCTACAATTTTCATAGTCATGAAAATAAAGAAAACTCTTTGAATGAGAAGGTGTGTCCAAACTTTTGGTCTGTACTGTATATGCTATATACAGGAGGAGATGACACACAGGTATACACTATATACAGGAGGAGATGGCATACAGGTATATACTATATAGAGGAGGAGATGACACACAGATATATACTATATACAGAAGATGACATGCAGCAACAATTTATGTGCAATATAATCATTATAATTTGATATAACTAACCACAGCTAGTATTAAATAATTACCGGAAATCTATCTATCAATCTAACAGGCAATCCCTGCATGTGTTGCGGCTGTCAAACATCTGCGAGACATGTAGCCCTGGGAACTCAAACACATTTTCAAGCACGCCGAAGACACTCAGTTAATACACAAGCATGCTCAGGTAGCACCTTATCCCAGCACGTTCTCTCATTACTAATATCTTTATATAAGCTTGCTTTAATTTTTGTGCTTAATTTCACATACTGTACAGTACTTTCAGTATGTAAAAGGTTATGTTAATAATGCATTACATACAGAGGGCATACGCCATGCATGCGAGGAAAAATCGCATACTCAGATTGCATTCGCATTACACACGCAATAAAAAAAAAACAGATTTCACTAGGACAATTCTCGGGGCTGAAAATCAGAGCAATATTTTTATACGATCATGTGACGCCAGCCTCATGTGCAGAATTTTCCTAGTGCATGGTGGCTCAGTGGTTAGCACTGTTGCACTGCAACACTGAGGACCTGGGTTCAACATCTTTAAGGAGTTTGTATATCCTCCTCATGTTTGTGTGGATTTCCTCCAGGTTCTTTGCTTTTTTTCTACACTCCAAAGACATAGTGATTGGGCCTCATAATTTACATTCCCAATAGGGACAGCAATGACAATACCTGTAGATCGTTGTGGAATTAATGATGGCTTGGACTGGCCCATAGGGTAACAAGGAAATCCCCCGGTGGGCCCCTGTGCAGAGCTGGGCCACCATCCCCATAGTATGGGCAGTACCTGTCATAATTCACTTGATTCACTCTGTACAGAAAAAAAGCAGCATCTCATCATCACTCATTAACCAAACTACCCAGTTTATTATTATATAGAGGTATAGGTACATTTGTGAACCAGGGTCATGTAATATTTGTATGCAGGTGAAAAGTAAGCCCCCCAAAGTCAGTGTTACTGGTGGGCCCTTGGCACCCCAGTCTGACACTGTAAAGGTACCGTCACACTTAGTGATGCACCAGCGATCCCGACAACGATATGACGCGGTCAGGATCCCTGGTGCATCGTTAAGTGGTCGCTAGTGAGCTGCCACACAGGCAGATCTCACCAGCGACATCGCAGGGGTCGGCGGTCGCTACTTACCTGTCAGACTAGGCGATGAAGACGTCCTCCCGCCCACGTCCACGCGTCACTCCTCTCCACAGCAGGAAGCTGACGACGAGAAACGGCCCAGGCCGTTCTCGCGTGATCAGCGATAATCAGCGGGGGAGCCGGTCGGAGGTAAGTATCACATGTAGCGATATCGTTAGCAATATCACTGCTATGTCACAAAACCAGTGACGTTAAAGTGATATTGCTAGCGATATTGCTTAGTGTGACGGGGCCTTAAGTGAGGATAATCATAGCCTAAGGCTAAATTCCCACAATGAGTTTTGCAGCATTTCTGCACCTATTCAGTAAATTAGGTTACTTGCATTTTTTGATGCTGCGTTTTTTTGTCTTCTTTGGTGTGCCATGTTTTTGATACTTCCTGGTATTTAGCTTTGAAAAACTTTAGTGATATGCTTTTTTTATGCATTTCCATTGTGGGAAATGTGCATTTTTTTTACCTAAGGATTTTCTGCATTTATCCCATTTACCCCCAAGAATGGTTTGCATGTTAATGACGGGGCCAATTTTTGCAATTCTGACCACTGTCCCGTTATGAGGTAATAACTCTGGAACACTTCCATGGATCCTGGCGATTCTGACATTGTTTTCTCATGACATAGTGAAAATTTTGAAAATTTCGCAATTTTCCAACTTTGAATTTTAATGCCCTTAAATCACAGAGATATGTCACATAAAATACTTAATAAGTAATATTTCCCACATGTTTACTTTACTTCAGCACCATTTTGGAACCAACGTTTTTTTTTAGGAAGTTATAAGGGTTAAAAGTTAAACAGCGATTTCTCATTTTTACAACACCATTTTATTTTCGTGACCATATCACATTCGAAGTCACTTTGAGGGGTCTATATGATAGGAAATACCCTAAAGTGACACCATTTTAAAAACTGCACCCCTCAAGGTGCGCAAAACCACATTCAATAAGTTTATTAACCCTTCAGGTGCTTCACAGGAATTTTTTTGGAATGTTTAAAAAAATGAACATTTAACTTTTTTTCACAAAAAATTTTCTTCAGATCAATTTTTTTTATTTTACCAAGGATAAAAGGAGACATTGGACCCCAAACGTTGAGCGACTTCTCCTGAGTATGCTGATACCCCATATATGCAGGTAAACCACTGTTTGTGCTCATGGCAGAGCTCGGAAGGGAAGGAGCGCTGTTTTACTTTTTCAAGGCAAAATTGGCTGGAATTAAGATCGGACGCTCTGTCGTATTTGGAGAGCACCTGTTGTGCCTAAACAGTGGAAACCCCCCACAAGTGACATCATTTTGGAAACTAGACCCCACACTGAACTTATCTAGATGTGTGGTGAGCACTTTGAACCCTCAAGTGCTTCACAGAAGTTTATAACGTAGAGCCGTAAAAATAAAAAATCATATTTTTTCCACAAAAAATATCTTTTCACCCCCAATTTTTTATTTTCCCAAAGGTAACAAGAGAAATTGGACCCCAAAAGTTGTTGTGCAATTTGTCCTGAGTATGCTGATACCCCATATGTGGGGGTAAACCACTGTTTGGGAACATGGCAGAGCTCAGAATGGACTGAGCGCCAGATTTTACTGTTATGGTTAGCAGGTGCCATGACCCACTGTGAGAGCCCATGAAGTGCCAGAACAGCATAACCCCCAATAAGTGACCCCATTTTACGAACTACACCTCTCAATGAACTCATCTGGGGTGCAGTGATCATAATGACACCATGGGTGTTTCACAGAATTTTATATTGGGCAGCTATTAGGAGAGACTCGGGAGGAACGGAGCGCTATTTGCATATTTAATAGATTGTGCCAATCAGCAGGTTTTTATGTTTATCAGCTATCACATGCTAAAAGATGCTTTTTATTGCAAAAAAATTGATGGTCTTGTTTTTTGCTGGACGAGTTGACATTTGGCACCATTTTCGTGCACATGACATTTTTTTATCGCTTTTTATTTAGCTTTTTGGGAGGTAGAATGAACAAAAAACAGCAATTCATGAATTTCTTGGGGGGGCGTTTATACCGTTCCCCGTGTAATGAAATTGATAAAGCAGTTTTATTCTTTAGGTTAGTACTATTACAGCAATACCTCATTTATATCTTTTTTATGTTTTGGCGCTTTTATACAATAAAAACTATTTTATATAAAAAATAAATATTTTTGCATCGCTTTATTCTGAGAGCTATAACTTTTTTATTTTTCCTGTGATGGAGCTATATGGGGGCTATATGGGATGTTTTCAGCGGTACCACGTTTATTTATATCCGTCTTTTTGATCGCATGTTATTCCACTTTTTGTTCGGTGGTATGATGATAAAGCATTGTTTTTTGCGTTTTTTTTAATGGTGTTCACTAAAGGACTTAACTAGTGGGACAGTTTTATAGGTCAGGTCAGTACGGACCTGGTGATACCAAATATGTGTACTTTTATTGTTTAGATTTTTTTTTTCCGCAGGTCAAATGACCTGCATTTTCCTGCGGATTTCTTCCTTTTTTCTTGTGGTTTTTAGGTTTTTGTGCGGTTTTCCCCTGCGGATTTCCCCCTGCGGATTTGGAGAATGGAGCAGGTGGAAAACCGCACAAAAGAAGTGACATGCTGCATATTTTGAACCACAAGAAAACCGCGCGGAAAAATCCGCAGCGTCTGCACAGCGTTTTTTTTTCTATTGATTAACATGCTACTGTACATCACAATGCAGATATGCAGCGTTTCTGCGCGGTAAAATCCGCTGCGGATCCGCTGCAAATCTGCATCGTGTGCACATGGCCTTACTGCACACTGACCTGAGGGACTTCCTGACATGCACTGCGCATGACAGCTGGTTTCTTAGCTTTGGTAACCCAGATCTCGTCATGACGACATTGGGCTACCATGGCAGCGAACGGGACCCTGCGTCACGCTACTGTGGCGCCCCTGAGACTCAGTCACCACAGAGATACGGCACCTTCTCCTAAGGTGTGGTGCCCCACCGTCCAGGTAAGTTGGAGGCTCCTGACCACGCTCCAACACTCGCACCCCACACAATAGAGTAGTTCAGCAAAACCACATTGCGGCTCCTTGCTTAGAGCACCTTTGGTGGTTCCCTGCTTGGAACACTAGATGTGCTGGGAGGTGGGTGGAGTTTAGAATACATATAAAATAGCGGGACGGTTCCAGGATTGAGGTTCATTCAGGTTCAGTTGAGTTCAGAGGTGGAGTAGGAGAGGGGAAGCCACTCGGGAGGAGTGGGGATCCCTGGAAGAGGGATGGAGGAAGGGTTGCTGCAGCTGCCTCAGTGACCTGAGCCAGCTGGCAGGGGAAAGGAAAGAAGGAGAAGGACATTGAACCGAAGCCTGAGCTTCCATAGAAGGGAAAAGACAAATACAGAACGTAGGAGAAAAGGGAACACAGAGGACGTGGGTTAGAGGAAAAACCCTGCCTAGAAGTTCTAAGCGCAAGGCCGGGTCCCGGTCCCCGAGGTTATATGAACAATAACGGTTCTGCAGCAGACACCGGTGGAGTAGTGGGCTGTAAATGCACTACTCCCATCTAAGACTTGAGGGCACAACAGCAACACGGATAGAGAGCCGGGACTCAGGAGTAGAGAGTCCCCGAAGCAGGCTACAGCTGTCTGCCGTGCAAGTGACGTTCTTTGGAACATCTGTCAGGAGGAACTCCAGTGTAACTCAGTACTAGGAGATCTTCACACTTAAAGGTGCTATAGAGGAGACGTTCAGAAAAGGCACATAAGTTGGCGGAGCGTGGAAGGGAGCATTCCATCTTGCTTGGAGGTTGACTGAGTCCCTGACCCGGAGGACACGGCACAGAAGCGAGCACTACAGACTGTGAGTAATGCTTTGGAACTACATGCCCTGGTGTCCTCCATTCCTTCCTGCGTCCATCCGCCTGGCACCGCTACATCCCCTGCACCAGACACTACACTATCTAAGTGTCCCCACATCTACACTGCCCTGGGACAACAGCCCTGCCTGTGGAGGGCTATAACATCATTGCTGCACCACACCATCTGTCCCGGAGGATCTGTCTGCAGCATCGGCGTAACACCTCCCTTGCCGAACACCACAGGTGGCGTCACGAACTATTCATTTAACTACATTCCACCATTCACATCTTCCTATTACTTGGGCGCCCAGGGCCACCGTCCGGGTCACCGCTGCTGTGACACATCCCGCCAATACCAGCCCGGTACCGAGTACCCCACAGCCCTGGGAGGGCGACCCTACTTGGCATCACGAACAGGATGACGAGACCCGTTGCCATCGGATTCTGTGTGCCTAAGATTTGTTGGACTTAAAACTTTTGAGAATGTGCAGAAGACCCAATTTAATAGACTGTGAAATGAACATCAAAAATGGCCGTTGGCATGGAGAAGAAGGGCGTGATGAGATGGGAGGTCCTAGGAAAAGACCACGAACAGTCTTGGGCCTCCCCTGCCTGAATTACTATGTGACAGCGATATAGCCCACCCCCCAAGAGGTTCGTATACTGACTTGGTATGGAGGCGCTTGAAGAAGACGCCGCCCCAAGAAGGAGGGGCAGAAGCCAGTGGTGGGAAAGGGGCCGAGAGAGGAGGGAGAAGAGCGCCAGAATGCCATCTTGGAAGAAGAAGGAAGGAGGCCTGCGGAGCGCGGGGAAGTGGATCTCCCTGGCGCCATGGCTGAAGGCTCCAACCCCGTAGCGGAGATGAACCGTCAGCAGCTGGAGGACGAAATCGCCCGGCTGACCCAATGTTTGCGGCTGAGGCAGGAGGCCTTGTGGAGGCTGAACTGGCAGCGCGCCCAGGAGGGGCCTACATCCGCGGTGACCGCTGCCACTGCACCGGAGCTTCCCCAGGCAGATTCAGTGGAGCCTGCCGCCGCCGTCGCATCGCTGGCAGCATCCGAAGCCCCTTTGCTGCCGCCACAGGAAGAATTATATGAGGCCCCAGGAACTGAAGCGGAGGAGAAGGAGCTCCCGCCTGGACCTGACGCGGCCACGCTGGTCCCACCAGAGGCCCCTGCGGACCCGGGGCCACCACCCGCTTCCACCGACACCGGAGCAGAGATCCCACCGCCAGGAGGCTCCAGGTACGTCCGATGCCCCGACACCTGGGAAGGCCCTGGGGTGCACCACGGTCACAGCGGCTGGCCAGGTCGTGCTAGATTTGGTCTGGGACCAGGATACCAGTCCCCGGGGGGGAACACCAGAACCCCTGAAGGTGGCACCGCAGTACCAAACCAGCCTGGATCGGTCCCGGGAGGAGCTGGAGGATGATGAGAACTGGGCTAGTTGTCAAGCCACCATCCGGCAACTGGCAGCTGAACACCGGGAGAGGGAGCAGCGCCGGCAAGCGGTACTAGGCCCAGATCTGGACCGGAAGGAGCGAGTCCGTGCCGGTCATTATGGGCCCAGAGATGCAGCAGGTTGGGGCCACGTCCTGAACGTGAACCACGATAGGGGGTTCGACTTTATCCATGACCCTAGCCGAATCTCCGATCTGTTTTTCAACCGGAGAGACGTGGAACCTCACTTAAGGAAAGGACACCCTGCCAGGAACCTGAGCCCGGGAGACCATGTGACCTTCACCAGACACGAAGGTCTGAGAGGCTGGTATGCCATGAACATCAGGCGAGTCCCAGAGGATCTCATCCAGACCTGCAGGCAGAAACCACCTACTGCCCCATGTGCCAAGATGTGTTAAAGGTACAGAAAGCCACAGGTTTCACCCCACTGGAAGAAGAGTACCTGAAGACTGCCCGTGCGTTCCTTACATCTGGTAGCAGTTCCCACTCAGCAGCTTCCAGAACACCATGAGGGGACCAGCACTAGTAACCTACAAATAACTCTCGTTACCCAGGGGGTATTTGCACAGTTGTGCCTTTTGTTCTATTTTTGACCATCATGGTTTAGTTTTGTTTTTCCAGAGTTGCCCTGTTTGGTTGGCAGCCTTTACATTTGAACTGAGCGATCATGAACTTGGAGTGATCCAAAAACTTCTGTTTGTAAATAGTTGCACCTCTTTAGGTGCCCTCTCTTGGTTTTACATAGACACTTTGCGAAGATTACGTCTACCTCGTTTGGAGCCTGACTCCAATCAAAGGACACTGCAAGAGATCCCGGCTGGGAGCGGTGTCCAGCACTTACAAGAATTATTGAAAAGTTTTAATGTGAAGTATTTGATGATGATGTGTTTTATAAGAGTATTGGTAACAAGGAAATGGCTTTTATATAGAATTGGAAATGTTTTGATACAGAGATGAGAGATTTGAATAAAGAATTCAAAATGTATATGATGAACCAGGCATCACGGTTATCACTCAGAGTTGAAAGAAAGTAGAAAATGTGCACTAGAGATAGAAAGATGAAGAATATTGAAGTGATAGTGAGTAACAGACAATAGCACTTTGAATTGAGTATTGTATGAAAAATTGCACTTTTGACTTAGTAATTAATAACTGTTTTCAACGTTCAAGAATGAGTGCCTCTCGCATTGGGAAGTCTAGTATAAGAAATGTTTATTCAGCATTACAAAAATTTGTATGTTCCTGTGTTGTCAACTTTGTTTACCTTGCAGCCCGCGGACGTGCTGTGTTTAACGGGGGGTATGTGGTGCCCCTGAGGCTCAGTCGCCACAGAGGTACTGCACCTTCTCCTAAGGTGTGGTGCCCCACCGTCCAGGTAAGTTGGAGGCTCCTGACCACGCTCCAACACTCCCACCCCACACAATAGAGCAGTTCAGCAAAACCACAGTGCGGCTCCTTGCTTAGAGAGAGGCAGAGCACCTTTGGTGGTTCCCTGCTTGGAACACTAGACGTGCTGGGAGGTGGGAGGAGTTTAGAATACATATAAAAGAGTGGGACGGTTCCAGGATTGAGGTTCATTCAGGTTCAATTGAGTTCAGAGGTGGAGTAGGAGAGAGGAGGCCACTCGGGAGGAGTGGGGATCCCTGGAAGAGGGATGGAGGAAGGATTGCTGCAGCTGCCTCAGTGACCTGAGCCACGTGGCATGGGAAAGGAATGAAGGAGAAGGACATTGATCTGAAGCCTGAGCTTCCATAGAAGGGAAAAGACAACTACGGAACATAGGACCACACTCGCCACAGCTAAACAAACCTACTTCTCATCTCTCATATCCTCCCTGTCTCACAACCCTAAACAGTTATTCAACACCTTCAATTCTCTCCTCTGCCCCCCAGCACCTCCTCCCTCCCCACTCATCTCAGCTGAAGACTTTGCCTCATTTTTCAAGCAGAAGATTGATAACATCAGAGACAGTTTTGGTCAACAACCCCCAGAGCCCTTCCTCACGACTTCCCAGCCCTCAACCTTCAAAACCAACTTCTCCACCATTACAGAAGATCGACTCTCCACTCTACTCTCAAGATCACATCTCACCACCTGTGCACTTGACCCGATCCCATCCCACTTCATACCAAACCTCACCACAGTCTTCATCCCAACCCTAACCCATCTCTTCAACCTATCACTAACAACTGGTGTTTTCCCCTCAAGCTTTAAACATGCCTCCATCACACCTATCCTCAAAAAGCCCGTTCTTGACCCATCCTCTGTATCTAGCTATCGCCCTATATCACTTCTCCCCTACGCCTCCAAGCTCCTGGAACAACACGTCTACCTTGAACTGTCCTCCCATCTCTCTTCTTGCTTCCTCTTCGACCGCTTACAATCTGGCTTCCGGTCACACCACTCCACTGAAACTGCCCTTACTAAGGTCACCAATGACCTCTTAACCGCCAAGAGCAAGCGACACTACTCTGTCCTCCTCCTCCTGGACCTGTCGGCTGCCTTTGACACAGTGGACCATTCCCTATTATTACAGACTCTCTCATCCCTCGGCATCACAGACTCGGCCCTATCCTGGATCTCATCATACCTAACAGACCGGACATTCAGCGTCTCCCACTCACACATCACCTCCTCACCTCGCCCCCTATCTGTCGGAGTCCCACAAGGTTCAGTCCTTGGGCCCCTGCTGTTCTCCATTTACACCTTTGGCCTGGGACAGCTCATAGAATCTCATGGCTTTCAGTATCATCTCTACGCTGATGACACACAGATCTACATCTCTGGACCAGATATCACCTCCCAACTAACCAGAATCCCTCAATGTCTGTCCACTATTTCATCCTTCTTCTCCGCTAGATTTCTGAAACTCAACATGGACAAAACAGAATTCATCATCTTTCCCCCATCTCATGTGACCCTCCCCACGAACCTATCAATTACAGTAAATGACTGCCCACTCTCCCCAGTCCCACAAGCTCGCTGCCTCGGAGTAATCCTTGATGCTGATCTCTCCTTCAAACCACATATCCAAGCCCTTTCCACTTCCTGCCAACTTCAACTCAAAAATATTTCACGAATCTGTTCATTCCTCACCCCAGAATCTGCAAAAACCCTGGTCCATGCCCTCATCATGTCTCGCCTTGACTACTGCAACCTCCTGCTCTGTGGCCTCCCCTCAAACACTCTCGCACCCCTCCAATCTATTCTAAACTCTGCTGCCCGACTAATCCACCTGTCCCCCCGCTATTCCCCAGCTTCTCCCCTCTGTCAATCCCTTCACTGGCTCCCCATTGCCCAGAGACTCCATTACAAAACCCTAACCATGACATACAAAGCCATCCACAACCTGTCTCCTCCATATATCTGTGACCTCGTCTCCCGGTACTTTCCCGCACGCAACCTCCGATCCTCACAAGATCTCCTCCTCTACTCTCCTCTTATCTCCTCTTCCCACAATCGCATACAAGATTTCTCTCGCGCATCACCCCTACTCTGGAACTCTCTACCACAACATATCAGACTCTCACCCACCATCGAAACCTTCAAAAAGAGCCTGAAGACCCACCTCTTCCGACAAGCCTATAACCTGCAGTAACCACTGATCGACCAAACCGCTGCACGACCAGCTCTACCCTCGCCTACTGTATTCTCACCTATCCCTTGTAGATTGTGAGCCTTCGCGGACAGGGTCCTCTCTCCTCCTGTACCAGTTATGACTTGTATTGTTTAAAATTATTGTACTTGTTTTTATTATGTATACCCCTCCTTACATGTAAAGCGTCATGGAATAAATGGCGCTATAACAATAAATAATAATAATAATAATAATAGGAGAAAAAGGAACACAGAGGACGTGGGTTACAGGAAGAACCTTGCCTAGAAGTACTAGGAGATCTTCACACTTAAAGGCGCTATAGAGGAGACGTTCAGAAAAGGCATATAAGTTGGCGGAGCGTGGAAGGGAGCATTCCATCTTGCTTGGAGGTTGACTGAGTCCCTGACCCGGAGGACACGGCACAGAAGCGGGCACTACAGACTGTGAGTAAAGCTTTGGAACTACATGCCCTGGTGTCCTCCATTCCTTCCTGCGTCCATCTACCTGGCACCGCTACATCCCCTGCGCCAGACACTGCACCATCTAAGTGTCCCCACATCTACACAGCCCTGGGACAGCAGCCCTGCCTGTGGAGGGCTATAACATCATTGATGCGCACACCATCTGTCCCGGAGGATCTGTCTGCAACGTCGGCTTAACACCTCCCTTGCCGAACACCACAGGTGGCATCACGAACTATTCATTTAACTACATTCCACCATTCACATCTTCCTATTACTTGGGCGCCCAGGGCCACGGTCAGGGTCACCGCTGCTGTGACACATCCCGCCGATACCGGCCCGGTACCGAGTACCCCACAGCCCTTGGAGGGCGACCCACTGTGAGGTCTCCGATCCAAAGACAGAGGGGTTGTCAGACCTCTGTCTGCTCCCGGAATGATGCGATTGTGTTCGATCGCAGCATTTCGGGGGTTAAAGTGCTGGGAGCAGTCCGCAACTGCTCCTGGCACTTAGTGCCGGGTGTCAGCTGTGAAAATCAGCTGGCACCCAGCCGTGATCGGCCGCACACTTCCCGTGTGCGCGGCCGATCGCTATGATGTACTATTCCGTCCATGGTCAGACAGGCCCAGGTCAAATGGACGGAATAGTACGTCGTCTGTCAGAAAGGGGAAAATATGCAGAAGAGAAATTGACATGTTGTGGATTTGAAAAAGGTATCACAGCTCAGTTCACGCTGAGTAAGAAAAACTACAGAGGGCAGGAAATTTGTAGAAATCCCATCCACTTGGCTGGAATTGTAAGACGCTGTGTTTTTGATACAGCGAAAATGCACAGCATCGAAAAAAGCACCATAAGCTCATTGCGGGCACACAGCTTAAACGGACTTGTAACCAATCAATGATGAAACGCTGTTGACAGTATTGGGACATCAATGCAAGAACAGGAGACAGTGAAACATCCAAACGGAAGTGGTGTGGGATCGGTAAGGGGATTATTGACTTCTTTATCTTTTCATGCAATTCTTGACCATTTAAAAAAAACTTAGATGTACACCTTTTTAAGGAGCCAACTCATATTCCCATTGGCAAATACAAGCTTACAGTATAGAAGCAAATATAGCAAACAAATGGCAATTTTTTTCATTCACATGTGCTTTATGTACTAAGTATGGCAGTTGACACGGTGCATGCACATGTGCCTCATATGTGTCTACCCAGCAGATCTGGTAACCCTTGGTTGGGTAGGTTTAACTATTGCAGTTTATATTTCTAAACGTATGGTAATCAGGATTATTGTAATCCCACTAATGAAGGATCCATGTAGAGATGAAGAGAAGGGATTGTTTTGCTGCAGATAATTGGACAAAAAGCGTGTGTGGTGTTTTAGGAGGGGGGCTTGCCTTTTAGGGAGCATCCTGGCAGAAAATGCGCCACTGTGTTTTTAAGAAAAGACTAAGATCATTTACAAGGCAAATGTCCCTTCTATAAAGGATCGAGAACATGAAATCCACGACATTTACTAAAGGTGCACTTTGATAGATTCCCTTTTATATGTTCTTCATCGTCATTTTGAGGTCTCGCTGTATTTTTTTGAAAACCGAAAAAAAACAAAGGTAGATGAAAAAAAAAGATGAATAGAGTTCAGTGGCGCTTTCTCTTCATGCCTTAATAGTCCTGCAGGGCATTTTGATGTTGAGTCAGCCGGGAATGGCACCTTTAATTCTTCTGCCAAAGGCCTTTCGAGGAATCTCAGCCACAACACATAAGGAAGCTATTAATTTTACCATCATTTTATTTCCCCTTTGAAAGTTACCACGTTGGTTTGCATAATTATAATGATTATCTCTCTGTGTTTCCTCTGTGGCTGAACATGCTGAAATCACTAATGATACTGATCACCAGCTCCTAATAGGAATTAACCCTGTCTGTACCAGCTGAGCTGATTAGCTCTTTGGCCAAGCACTACCCTCTTCAGGAACCCCCTCCACGCAGCCATTTGTAGAACAGATGGCATTTCAGTTTGTTTCAGTGTTAACATCTGGGACAGAGGGGCTATGGTTTTAGGGAATGCAGAGTGCCACTACAATTCTCTGGGGGCAAGAGGGGTAGACAATAGTGCGCTCTCAACGCCGATTTTCACTTTTACCTCTAATCAATGTTGTGACCCTGAAAGAGTTAAGGCAATATGCAGAGAGCTCTCATACTTGGCAGGCATATTTACTGGTAAAGAATGAATTGCTTGGTAATGTCTTGGCAGGATCCGCAGAGCTAGTATGTACATGTTACTGATAGATTTGCAGGCCTCTTAGCTTTCACTATCATTTTCTGGGTGGATTCATTTCTAGAAACCTACGTGTATGCCAACAGAGTAACGTGGCTCAGCAAATACAATGTTGGCTGCGTTTACATGTGGCATTTCAGCCGCTTTGTACTTGCACGTTTTCTTTTAACCTATTCCAGTTCTTTTTTCGTTTAAAAAAAATAAATAAATCACAATGAAAAAAACCGAGTTATTTCACTTTCCGACAATATTTAGCATCATTGTTTCAGGCTCATTCAGATGCTGTCCATGTGCAAAACAGATCACACACGGACAAATGTAAGTAAACGGGTGAGTTTCCAAGTGTCAGTCGCCACTCGGGTAGGTTCACGCAACCATGTGGAAATCATTCCAAACATCATCCAGAAAGGTGGGACGATTTTCTCTCTCCCTTGTCACTTGAGTGCCGTCCGTCCGTATGCAAACCTTTTTTTTTTTCTTTTTTTTACGGCAGCAGCTATTAATCATTTACAGTTTCCTGTTACAGAATTGCAATGTATCCGTAAAAATCTGATGCTACACTATGGCAACCGATTTTTATTTATTTTTAATTTTTTTTCCTCGCAGTCATACACTTGACTGTGCGGGTCTCATCCAATTTCTGGACTACTGTAGTACATGCTGCCATTTTTATTTATTTTTTTTTTTTTCCTGTCAGAATCTGTGCATCAATCTCTCATCTGAACGGCCCTATTGAATAACACTGGTCCATGTGCAATCTGTTTTTAAAGGACAGCACTTGGATTGAAAATATGGTCGTGTGTGTGCACGAGCCCTTTTAGTTGATTAGATGAGGCTCATATGTAGATCTCCATGCATGCCACCCTGGCACCATCCATATGGCATCGTTTTATCAGATCTATTTTAAAGGTTACACAGGCATTTTACTTTTTTTTTTTTTAAGATTCTACATGTTTAAAAAAAAGTAAGTCATACAGGTGTTAAAATGTGGTTGTAAAGAGACATACATATGTGAAAAATGGATAAACAGAGCAACGTACAGATGTAAAAGCGTCTTTTTATGCTCATTTGAACCCAGCCTTTGTAAACCAAAGCTAGGACCTAACCTACAAGGAAAAAATGCATAAGGGTATGTTTCCATGTTCAGGATTACATCCGGATTTGCTGCGGATTGAACGCTGCACACAGCCGCTGTGTTTAATCCGCAGCGTCCAGATGTTACAGCATAGTGGAGGGGATTTTATGAAATCCCAGCTCCACTATGTGTCCTAATACGCAGGTGTCACACCCGCGAAACCGGACATGTGGCGCATCTTTTTAGACCGCAGCATGTCTGTTTACCTTACGGAGACGCTCAGTCTCCGCAAGGTAAATAACCTACTCTATGTATACGATGCAGCGATTCCGGATGTGTTCAATGAGCACATCCGGAATCACCGCGCATACAGAAGAGGGCGGAGCAGGGTTTCCGTTCCGTCCAAAGCGCGCACATTATGGTACATGGTAATGTACCCTAAGGCCAAGTTCCCACGCAGCGTTAATGCTGTGCGTTATTATTATTTTGTAGATGGTGTTTTGGGCAGAAAAACTGCTGCATGTAACAATTCAAGCAATGTGGATGTGACTTTATGAAAACTCAAGCCTATTGTGCTTTTGAAGGCGCAGAAAGACGGCCATATAAATCGGACCGATATCAGACCGACCGGTCGGCGGCTTACCCGAGCGTGACAGCCGGATAGCACTATATGAAGCTGTCATGCTCGGGCTCGGACAGCCAGTCCGTGAATTGTGGTACAATCTTGGCCCAATTTCTATGGCTGTCTGTCTGCGTCGTAAGGTTACATTTCTACAATGAATAGTTGGTGAGTTTTTGATATTGCAGGCAGAATTTCTGCACCTGTTAGGTAAATTCTTACATGCGATTGTGTTTTTTACTTGCGTTTTTTTTTTTGTCTTTTGATGGTGCGTCATGCTCTAAAAACTGCTTTATATTTTATGCTTATTGGTATTTGGCCTTGACAAAACTTTATTGATAGTCATGTGCAGATTACATGCATTTTTAGTGTTTCCAAAGCAGAAGCACACTAAAAACATATTTGCATTTTTTACCTGCAGATTTTCTGCATGCAATTCTGTGGGGGAAATCTGCACATAAAACTCAGCAAACTCACAAGTGTAACTGACATGTTGCAGATTTTAAAAATGCAGTTAAAAAAAGCATGAGATTTCTATAAAACACATTCACCTTGGTGGAACTGTGAGGCGCAACAGCAAAAATATGCAGTATCAAAAACTCATCATGGGAACTTAACTGAAACCTAATACATTTTTTCCCTTTAGACTTTGATGGGGAACCTCAAAAATGCATAGAAAAAATGCTATTTCTTTAACTACAAAAGCTCAGCGTTTCTGCACTAAAAGCTTCATTAAAAAAGCTGCACAAAAAATTCATAAAAAAGTGGAAAACGCAGCAAAAGCAATAACCAGAGGAGATTGCGATTGCAAATATCGGTGCAGACGTCTGCAGAAAAAAATGCAATATTTTTTAACAAGTAGAAACATGGCCTTAGTGAGAATTTACATGATCCATTCAGCAAAATAAAACTCCTTAAACTTCATATTGACGTATGTGTTTTCTGTTTTCCGCAAATAGTCAATAATGGGTACTTTTTCTAAGGGGCTGCTCACATGACCGTTTTTCAGCTGCGTTGTTGAGCAATTTCGCCTACATAAGTCCAGTGGGCTTGTGGAAAAAAAAAACGACTAGCACACAGAGGCCACCCATGTGTTATCCAAGTGCTGTCCATTTTTTTACAACGCAATGGGTAGGAGGAACGTGGAATTTTTTTTTTTTTTTTTTTTTTTTGCAAATGGGAAAAACAGATGGCACACTGATAGTAAAAAGTGACCCACAGACCTGAAATGTACGTAAATTGGCTCTAGATGGAAAAACGTTATTCTTTTTTCCTCATACACACAAAAAAAAGGATGTCGGACTGAGGCGTAACCAAAATGACAAGCTGCATGCTGCTTTACCGCGGTTTTGTGTTGCAGTTTTTAGCCATGCAGTTTGCACAGGGAAAGCATGTAAAATAACTATCTCCACTGTAAAAACTGCACAGCTCTAAATCATTGCATTGGGCTAATAATGAGATGACTAAATGTATTATGGACTGACAGAATCATCCAATGCATTTTAGACAGTCAGGGTCATTCTAAGGGCTCATTCAGACATTCAATTTTTCCACGTACAACAAAAACTGTTTTTGTTTTTTTGATCAGAGTTTCATCATAATGTGGTCTAAGTGTTATCAGTTTTGTCTCATAGATGAAGAAAAAAAATGTTTTCACCTTCTCCCGTTTGAAAGTCTGAGGCTATGTGCACACGTAGATTTAGGTCCTGCGGATTTTTTCACGCGGATTTGGAAAAATCCACAGGTAAAATCTCAGCTCAAAAGACCTGCGGTTTATCCCTGCGGTTTCACACCTCTACAATGGAGAAGGTGTGAAACCGCAGCGGAATCCGCACAAAGAATTGACATGCTGCGGATTTGAACCCGCAGCAAATCTGAGCGGAAAAATCCGCAGCATGTGCACAGCATTTTTCAGTTTACCATTGAAAACAATGGTACTGTACAACACAGCTAAATCTGCAGAGCCTGAAATGCTGTGGATCCGCAGCAGAATCCGCACCGTGTGCACATAGCCTAAAAATCGCAGCACACTCTGATGTCATCTGCGCACGGTCCGATTTTTCCACGCCCTCATAGACTTGCGTTGCCAACTTTGATCTGAAGCTCGACTCAAAATTGGACATATCTCTGCGATTTTCAACAAGCCTCTTGGTCCACGAAAAATCACGGAAATGTAAATAGGCCCATAGACTATCACATTTATAAAACCACAGAAGGCACTCGTACTAAAAAATCAAAAGTCTGAATGAGCTCTAAGGCCTCCTTCACATGTCAGTGTGGCATTCATTTTTTTCACAGATGCCACACGTACCCATTATAACCTATGCTGCTATACACATGTCTGTTTTTTTCCAGCAGCATGGATAACAAGAGCAAATACAAGTCTATGGGTCCGTGAAAAACACGTACAATACATAGATGGCACCCGGGTGCTGTGCGTGATTAACATTGCACAGTATAGGAGAAGCTATGTAATTTAATTCTTACCTTAACTGTACCGAAAGAACACTAATGGTAAACACGGACTCGTGGGTGACACCGCGATGGAAGACACTGCTGGCACCATTAATGTTTTTTCACATAAGTGGTTAAGCACGGATGTTTGAAGGAGGCCTATGACATAGTGAGTGATGCCTAAATTTACACCATTGTGGGGCCACTTCTATTCCTAAAGGCCCCGTAACACACAGCAATCTCGCTAGCGAGATCGCTGATTTTGTGATGCCACAGCAATCTCGCCAGTGAGATCGCTGTGTGTGATGGGGATCAGCGACCGGCCCCCCTGCCGGGTATCACTGATCGTTCTCGATCGGCCTGGGCCGTTTTTCGATCGCTGGTCTCCCGCTGGCCAGCACGCATCGCATGTGGCAGCGAGAGACCAGCGATCAGCGACTCTGGATGCTGGTTTCTAATGTAAACATCGGGTATCCAGGTGCTGCGCGACTCCTGGATACCCGCTGTTTACCTTGGAAACCAGTGTGTACGCCAGTTTCCAAGGTAAACATTGGGTATCCAGGAGTCGCGTGGCTCCTGGATACCCGTTGTCTACATTAGAAACCAGCGTCCAGTGTCACTGGTCCTGATCGCTGGGGCTTTCTTGTGACAGCTCACCAGCGATCAGCCTAACGATGTCCCAGCGATCACATTATGTCGGATCGTTGGTGGGGTCGCTGGGACATCGTTATGTGTAACGGGGCCTATATTTCTTCCACTTTAGGCTGGGATCACACATGCGAGGAATACAGCCAAGTCTCGCATGTTAATACCCGGCACTCAGGAGCGGAGCGTGAGACCGCATAGCAATACATGGAGCCGCACGCTCCGCTCCTGAGTGCCGGGTATTAACATGCGAGACTCGTCCGTATTCCTCGCATGTGTGATCCTGGCCTTAGGCAAAGACTTGTAGTATATTTTGACTTCAGCAAAGCATTTGGCAAAGTATCTCACATAATCCTTATTAAAAATTGGCTTAGTATGGAATGGACAAGGCAACTGTTAGGTGGATTCATAACTGGCTTAGTGATCGGACCCAAAGGCAAGCCCGGACGCCTGCCCCAAAGGGGCTACAGGGAGGGCGCACATGACTAAGGAGGGATGCTAGGCCTGAGGGTTAGTGAAGGGTAAGGTGTAGTGCTTTTGTGTTTGTGGGGAAGGTGTGGGTTGGAGCTATGGGGCTTATGGTGCAATGTGAGTTGGCAGGGAGTGGTCAGTAGTGCTTTGTGCTTGTGGGGAAGGTGTGGGTTGGAGCTATGGGGCTTATTGTGCAATATGAGTTGGCAGGGAGTGGTCAGTAGTGGGATGGATATATAGGGCAGAACTGTGGGGGGATGGTCATTCCTTACCTTGCAGACGTCCGGAATCGTCCCGCCCTCCCGCCTTAATTTTAGGATCTTCTGGAGATCGACATGGTGAAGAGAAGAAGAGGTTTGACGTTGTCGCAGCAGTCGGCGGAAAAGGAGGGGGGTATTTGAAGTCGGTGGATTGCACAAAGAGCGGGGGGGTGAACCCAGTGCAGGAGCGGGTTACCCCTGGTGGTGCAATGGTATACTTGGTTAAGGTGGGTCCCAGCTGTGCTGGGTCACAGCGGGACATGTTAACGTGGGACCCTGCTGTGCTCGGTCACAGCGGGGCATGTTAACGTGGGTCCCTGCTGGGCTGGGTCCCAGCAGGACATTGGTTGGGCAACACTCGGCTGGGTGTCCTCGAGCCGGTGTGGTGCGGCTGAGGGCACGTGGTGGAGCTGGTGTTGCAATCATGTACAATGGGTTTTGCAACACTCGGCTGGGTGTCCTCGAGCCGGTGTGGTGCGGCTGAGGGCACGTGGTGGAGCTGGTGTTGCAATCGTACAATGGACTCTTCATTTACCCCCCCTCCTTTTGCTGGTGGTTATGTTTATGGAATATTTCTACGTTTATGGATAGAATGTTATTGCTTGTTTGGTGTTAATAAACGGGGATGCTGTGGCCTTTTACATCCAATGTCACGCAGTCGTGTCTTATTTAAGTTAAGAAGGGGTAAGTGTGGGTTTTGGGAGGGGTCATTACAGTGAAGCCGTCAGTCAGACTTTCCTAAGTCAAGAGTGGTCGTAAATGGCTGCACATCCGGCTGCAAGAATGTCTCAAGTGGGGTAGCACAGGGCTCTGTCCTGGGCCCTGTATTGTTCAACATCTTTATCAACGATTTAGATGAAGGGATTGAGGGTAAACTGATTAAATTTGCTGATGACACAAAGCTAGGAGGGATAGCTAATACTAGAGAAGAGAGGATTCAAAAAGATATAAATAAACTGGAGCAGTGGGCAGCAACTAACACAATGGTTTTTAACAGGGAAAAATGCAAAGTACTACATCTGGGCAATAAAAATGAAAAAAGCATATACAGAATGGGAGGAATAGAGCAAAGCAACAGCACATGTGAAAAAGACTTGGGTATACTAATAGATCACAGACTGAATATGAGTCAACAGTGTGATGCAGCAGCAAAAAAGGCAAATGCAATTCTAGGGTGTATTAGCAGAAGCATACAGTCTAGATCACGTGAAGTCATTATTGCCCTCTACTCCTCTTTGGTCAGACCTCATCTGGAATACTGTGTCCAGTTTTGGGCACCACATTTTAAAAAAGACATCAACAAATTGGAGCAAGTTCAGAAAAGAGCGACCAGAATGGTGACCGGTCTGCAAACCCTGTCTTATGAGGAAAGGTTGCAGGATTTGGGAATGGTTAGCTTGCAGAAGAGAAGACTGAGAGGAGACTTAATAGGTGTCTACAAATATCTCAAGGGCTGTCACATTGTAGAAGGATCAACTTTATTCTCATTTGCACAAGGAAAGACTAGAAGCAATGGGATGAAACTGAATGGGAGGAGACACAGATTAGATATTAGAAAAAACTTTTTGACAGAGTGATCAATGAGTGGAACAAGCTGCCACGAGAAGTGGTGAGTTCTCCTTCAATGGAAGTCTTCAAACAGAGGCTGGACAGACATCTGTCTGGGATGAATTAGCGAATCCTGCTTTGAGCAGGGGGTTGGACCTGATGGCCCAGGACGTCCCTTCCAACTCTATGATTCTTTGATTCTATTCTATGATTCTAGTGGAGTATGGTTACTATATCCAATGCAGTATTTTCTCCCACGTCTTGGATCACACGATCGTATTAGTAGAGCATTCTATTTGTGCAATCAGTGGTTTTATTCCAATGCTAATTAGACATCATCCAGATATTTTCTGTTTGTATATTGTATATTACGTTTCTAGTAGAATGTATTAGTTATCTATTTCATTTACTGGCATTAGCATTTTTCATTCTAGTTTATTTTATATTTACATCTCTTTACCATATTTCCTCTGAGTGCCCCACGGTAATTTCTATGTGCTAGTTATTATTTTATGCTGTCAAAAATGCCTTGTGAATATAAACCTATCATTCTCATTTAATAATTTGACCCCTCTCTTTGTCAAATAAAAAAATTACAGCAAACACAGCAAAATAAATCAAATTCCATTTTATTGGCATCCAGATAACACGTATTCTAAACGTTTTCGGTCCAGCGTGGCATCCTCTGCTCAAAGCGGTACATACCGCAAGCCTGAAGGGGCCACCATCGCAACGCCATTCCATAGCGACGTAGGTCGCAATACACTAGCGCTATAACAAAGAATAGCTTATAAAGCAGCATCCAGTAACTCTTATGTCAATTCTCTGATGAAGGTCCTATGTTGGACCGAAAAGGTTTAGAATACGTGTTATCTGGATGCCAATAAAATGGAATTTAATTTTTCACGCATTTGAGTGCGTTCATCATTATTATATTACAGGCTGGATACCTTACTTGCGCACCTCGAACGGATTGTCTGAATTTTTGAGTGCCTTGTTGTCTACTACGACGGCAAAATAAATCAACACATAACCAGTTCTGAGGATAGTGGAGAACAAAGGGCATGAAACAAAGATTCATCAGGGATTGTTGCCAAATACATAATAATAGTTCATGCATTGCGCAATGTTAGATAAAATGTTTTCTTTAGTAATTGGATAATAATAGCTTTAACTAAAGTAGTGAAAGGTAAAAATGAGAAAACCAGTATACACTTGCGGTTGGTTTCAGCTTGGTACACAGTTGTACATCTTGTTCATCTCGTCTGAATTCTGCCATCACTTGTGTATGGCACATGTATGAATGTGTCGAATGCCACAGGACGGAGCATGTTGGTATAAATATGCTGGATGTAGACAAGAACATAAAATTCACTATAATATGGAGCCCGTTGCCTATTTGGAGTACATTCAGTAACTCAATGTGATTATGTACAAAGAGTAACAGATTGTTTGAGAATCCAGAAATAAAATATTTTTCGTTACATGTTATACTAATAAGGCCATGGTCAGAAGAACGTATTTCATGGTCTGTGCATGGTTCCTGATGACTGGACTTACCAAGGGTCTCCTGACCCGAATTTATAGAGACATATGAGGCTGTAAGACCCGCAGTCAGTCCAGGCATGGTGGTCAATATTCACCCCTAAAGGGGGGATACACAATGCATCACGTAGTTACTATTGAGCAGAACACGGGGGGCCTATGGGTTGGTAATTTGTATCCATGTTGATGTTTTCTGCCATATATGCTATGTCAGTATTTGTATGTTGCCCCCTTACAGTACCATATTATGTAGCAGAACTCCTCCGGAATACAACATTGAGTGACACAAGTCAAGTTTTATTCTTTCTTTCATTAGTTAGATTCCTACTGAATCCAACAGAAGAAAACCAATATATGAAACCCGAGGGTACCCTTACATCTTCAACCTCTGTCAGCTGAGAGATTTTGGCCAACATTCACCATACACATGTATGCTCAGTTTGGCCGAGCGTACATGTGTTTTCAGTAATAAAGGCGTTTCTGACAACAGTTCTTCGATTTGTACGGGGCCCTAAAGCTCCAAAGACATCTATGGGTTACCTAGTGATGTGTACAACCTTGTATAGGGCTATAATATGGTTGGGTGCCTTATTGAAAGACATGGATAGATGGCTACATGTAATCTAATGTATTTATTACACCAAATAATGGCGCATATCAGCCACTGGCTAAACCTGATGTAGTCGTTTCACTTACATAGTATGACAATGAACATGTCAGTTTTACATCATGGACGGTACTGACTCATGTCCCTCCTGGCATTGTATAGATAATATATGCTGATAATCTACAGCCTTTCGCTGCTCCGCCAGCATTACAATGAAAACCTATTTGAATTTACAGCATCATTAATGTATGTATTCTATGCTTGTGCTGCAGAACCTATTTTACCCATGCAAAATAGGTATTTTGCTTATCTGTTCTAGTATGTACACAGTGCAATTTACCTTTTTTTTTTAACACCCTACAGATGATGCAAAAACCAGTATACGTGTTTAGCCCTCAGAGCAGGCTGACATTTGATATGCAATGCAGGAGACGCTCAGGCTTGCCCATATGGGGGGTGGGTGAATTGTTCGCAGTGGCCCATCATTCCTGTACCTTATTATGCACCAATGCCAGACCATCCCTGCTCACAAGGACGCACAGCCCCCACTCTGCCACAGTGTCAGAAAATGTATGTATCCCATATGCAAATAGCAGTAAGATGGGGGCTCAGCTGCTCCATGCAGAGGATCTATAGGTCTCCTATACAATCAGGCGATGAGGATGATGCATTACAGGCCCATGAGACTTCACGACTTATACTGTATACGATTGGCGCAATTGGGTTTTTTTCTGATGTTTTGATGCAATATTTTTCAAGAATGGTGATATAGCAAGTCATTTTCTATGGCAGGAAGGTGCACTTTTCAGTCTTGGGTCTATTTTTTTAAATAATTGCAGTTGTGTGTGGCACTAAATGCTCCTTGCATTATGGGGGTCAGTAAATATCTGGGCATTTATAAGGGGGTATAATTTGGGATTGGCATGGTAGAAGTTTGTGTGGCATAATGCACCCGAGGTGTACATGCAGATTCACATTTGTACGCCTGCAGATGTAGGGTGTGTGTCGGACATATACATTAAAAATCCATGGAAAAGCAGGACGCGCGCCTGCCTATGACTTGACGTCTACATTTAATGTATGTGACCCGTCCATCTACAGCGCTATACATTTTACATTAAGAAGTAACCTTTATTTTTTTTCAACTGGTTTTTACTGGTTGATTGGCAGGAAGCACTTGGGGTGTGGTGAAGCCTTCTCCTTTGTTCACTCCAGTCTAATAAACCTTTTTTTTCCCTAGCAAATTCATTAAAATCGTATACGCATTGCACTGCTTTTCAAAACGTCCATTGAGAATGGAGACAAACGACACATACAACTTATCGAGGTTTGTTTTTTTGAGGTGCAACATGGTCAACAAGACTTTTCTGTCCCAAAAAAACGCAACCTGACAAAAACTTGGTCAAAAGAACGTTTTTTTATTACGTTTTGCCCACTGGAGTCTACGGGTGCGCCGCCATATATACGTCTGAATACAGGGGGATTGTATTACATTTTGCCCATTGAAGTCTATGGGTACACTGGCATATATACGTCTGAATATGTTTTTTGTTATTATGTTTTGCCCAATGGGGTCTATGAGTACGCAGCCATATATACATGTGATGAAAACAGGGGTTTTTTTTATTACATTTTGCCCATTGGAGTCTATGGTACGCCACCATATATCAGTCTGAACACAGGGGTTTTTATTACGTTTTACCCATTGGAGTCTATGGGTAGGCAGCCATATTTCTATCTATAGAGTTGGTTTTTTCACTTTGGGTGTATACGTCCAGCTGATTGCATAGTATACACGTGAACCTGGCCAAAGATGGTACCACGACATGGCATCTTCTAAACCCTCCAGAAATATGGGAATATAATGGGTGTATACGTGGGCATGGGACTAGAGGAGCCCACCCAGTATGGTTAGCAGCACAGAATAGTGACTGGAGGTCTCTGCAGCCCCTCAGTGATGTCAGCCATGTGCACGGTGCCACTCCTGTGCCCGCGCCCCTCCTCAGCTACATCTGTGCCCCGGCTGCAGCTTCCTCACTCCATTCTCCTCCTTTCTTGTGCCATTCCCCACTCGTGCCGCCCTCTCCTCTGTGTCCTGTGCCCTCCTCTCCCTGCTCCCTCCCCCGTGCCCTCCTCCCTCGCTCTCTCCTCTCTGGCTCCTGTTCATATTGCAGGTCAGGGGTGAGTCCCCACGTCACGCTTGAAGATGGCGGCCGGGTGGCTGTGAGATGAGGAGCTCGGGGCTGCACTGACAGAGCCGCTCACATGCAGTAAGGTAACCAGGGGGACACGGGTGGGAGTGGGGCTTCAGGGGAGAGCTGTTGGCAGGGTGAGCACGGTGGGGACGGGTGCCTGGCATAGGGGCACGGTGTGTGAAGGATGGTGCATGGGTATAGGCGCTGGTGGGAGCAGAGCCCGCTGCGCGCTGGAATGGGGGCACGTATCGTGTATGCATATAGCAATGCTCCGGGTAGGCATGCATTTGCACTTTTTCTTTGTGGGTGCAGACGGGCATAGTAGTGCACGGGTGGGGGTGGGTATCCACAGGGCACGTCCATAGGAAGAGTGGGTGCAATGCTGGTCTCACTGTGGGGGAGGGGGGCTGGTAGGTGTGCGGGGTGGGCGTGGAGCTTATCAGTCCTCTGCTGCCAGCTGGCCACCCCACTCCAGTGGCACAGAGTGGGCTTCCGTGGGGTGGAGGAGGGGGGCTTGAGACTTTACTTGTCTTAAGGGACTGGGTTATGGAAAAAAAAAGCTACTAGTAACCAAGTGCTTCTGCCTGGCATTGTCGGTGGTGTCCATGTGTGCCAGGGGAAGCATTGGTACGGTATTAGTATTTCTAGGGTTCTGTAGACTTGTCTATTTTGTTTGTTTATTATCCACAAGGAAAACATTAGTGTAACCCTAATGGCTTCCCAGTATGTACACGTAGAAACCAGGCGATTGCAGTGGCTGTTAACTCCTTCCCTGCTGACTGACACCTTTACACCGCGATGGGCTCAGCTGCTCACCTGAGCCCTGTACGTGACAGCCTAATTACAGTATTGGCTTTGGTTAGGTTTCTTATATTTTTTTTTTTTTTCTCTAGGCACCAGTCTGTGCCTGTACTTGCTGATCTGGCATGAATTTTAGGCTTTCCTGCAGCCGTGAGAGGGTTAATCTGTGAGCGTATGCGATCTTTATGCTTCTCACGCATGTGTGTGTGTGTTGTAGGGATGGGAACCTGCTCTGCTATGGTATTAAGGTAAATAGAAGGCGAATATTTCCTTCGTCAGATAATATATATTTCTTGAAGGGGTGTGTGCGTTGCCCATAGTAAGATCGGGGGATTTACCTGGACGCTTCGGCCAGGCTGGTATCACTCCGTGTTCGTATATCGTGACATGTCACGGCATATTCTGGATCACGTTAATCAGGTTAGGAGGTCGGCTCCAGAATCGGCCCCTATGGCTGGTCGCCCACGTTTTACATGTAGTGAATTAGTTCTGGATATCCTGAGATGTTCGATCAATTATGCTGATGGGTTACAGAATTCTCACTCCTGATCCCTGTCTCGGAGAAAGTAGGAGAATGGCTTGTGTCGAGTCGAGCTTATTTCCCCGTTGACGCAGGTACAATGTCAGCCTATTTCTCTAGATGTGTAACACTTTGATAACCTTTTGAGACCTCGGCTTTTTTGTTTTTCCTTTTAGTTATAGAAGCCATGTAAATTTCTAATACATGTATGGACCCATATATTAGTGATGTTTCCTCTAGCGCAGTAAATGCATGTTCACGCAATACGTTCTTCAAGTAGCCATATTGGTGCGTTCACTACTGCTACATGGTGACTCAGTCGCATGTAAGCCATGAAGGGGGCCACGTTATGACGTTATCTATTCCCCAGTGAAAAAAAGGTGCAAGTAACATTGTTTGTTACATGTTTTCTCCGTGCCTTTTTAGTGGACCTGTAACCCCAGCGTAAGGGCTCATTCAGACATCACTGTTTCATATACAAGTTCTATATGTGTTTTTTAATGGAAGGGAGTTGTACCTATATGTGGGTGTTTCTTGTCCGGATGTTTTTGTGGACTGAGTAGTCCGCACAAAATCATGGAGACGTCGCTAGACTTTGATTTGAGCCACGGATCAACCTCACCTATGCGAGTCTATGGGTCCTTGAAAAAATCTGACAGCACTCGAATGCCATTTGAGTGCTGTCTGTTTTTCATGGACTGTAAAAATCAAATTTAAAAAAAACACTGATGAAACTCAGACCATTTTCTGCACCTGAAAAATAACCAACATTTGAATGAGCTATTGGACAATTAAGTTTACTCCAATCATCGATCAACCCTTTTGCACGCTTATGTTTTTTTTGCATGTTTCATTTTTAGGGTCAACATCTTTATCATCTTATACAAAATATAATTTGGAAATCTTTTAATATTTTGTATCCCAATGATAAAGTAATACATCTGCTTTTCCCATCTTCTCACATTGGCCGTTATTGCTCATTTTCCTTTCTCTTTGCTACAAAGCACTGAATTCCGCTTTCCTCAATCACTTCGGCATTAAAGAGGTTATCCCAATTTGTACATTTACGCAATATGCAAAGATCTACTGATAGAGAATTTAGGTTGTCATCACTGTCCCCATTGGGGCTCACAATGTCTGTAAAATGCTGCAGAATATGTTGGTGCTGTATAAGCAGGCATTTGTATACCCACAGGATACATACACCATAACTGTGTAGTAGGTGCAGTGGTGTTTGGAACGCCCATTTGGCTTTGTTCACACATTCGTGTTTCCATTACGTGTGGAATCCATCTTTTCACAGATGGCACACGTCCCCTTTATAACCTATCCTGCTGTACACATCACCCTGTTTTTACACACTGTGTGTCCGTGCAAAACACTCAGAGCAACATTGGTATTTTTTTTGCAGCACGTATGACAAGGGCCAATACAAATCTATGGGTGCGTGAAAAACATGTACAGCATTGATGTCGTCCATGTGCTGTACGTGTTTAACATGGCAAAGTATAGGAGAAGCTTGGAATTTAATTCTTTAACCAAACCGGAAAAAAAAGTGATGGAAAACGCTGATGGTAGCTGTACCAGTTTTCACATACGTTTATAAACATGGACGTGTAGGTAGAGAGGGGTGCAAATACTCGTCGTATTTCAAGGAGACAGAATGCTGAGTTGCATCCAAAAAACACCATACCATCTGTGAAGCATGGGAGTGGCAGCATCATGCTTTGGGGCTGTTTCTCTGCAAAGGAGATTCCAAATTAAAGGGAACCTGTCAGGTCCCCCATGCCCTCCAATCCATCAGCAATGTGTGATTAAATTCCCTCCCTAACCAGCCCTGTATAACGGTAAGTTAAATTAATACTTTGAAAGGGCATTTATAACCTCTGCTTTCTCTATGCTAATGAGGGCTTTGACTAGTTGGTGGGGTGTTAGTTGCCACAGACTAATCAGCCCTTTTTCCATGTTAACACACCCCTTTGGGTGTGATAATTTGCAATAGCTGCTTCATCGCCAGCTGATGCAAAGCTTGTGCATGCACGATGCACATTCCGGCTGCGTCTCTGAAGCCAGGTGTAGGCTTCTGGGCTTCAGAGACGTGCAAGTTCGGAAGATGGCTTCATGCAATGCGTCTCTGAAGCCGGGAAGTCTACACCCAGCTTCAACGACGCAGCGACCCGTCCAGAATGAGCGGCATGCCTGCGCAGATTTGCATGAGTGGCGATGACACCCCCCCCCCCCCCCTTGTGCAAATTATCACGCCCACAGGGGTATGATAACATAGAAGGAGGACTGACTAGTCTGGGGCAACTAAATCCCCCGTTACACATAGCGATATCGCTAGCAATATCGCTGTAACGTCACTGGTTTCGTGAGGTAGCAGCGATATTGCTAGCGATATCGCTACATGTGATACTTGCCTCCGACCGGCTCCCCCGCTTGTGATCGCGTTAGAAGGTCATGGTCCATTTCTCGTCGGGCGTTTCCTGTGGCGCCGACGAGCGACACGTGAACGCAGTCAGGAGGACGTCAGGATCGCCTCGTCTGACAGGTAAGTAGCGACCCCTGACCCCTGCTATGTCGCTGGTGAGATCTGCCTGTGTGGCAGCTCACTAGCGACCACTTAGCGATGCACCAGCGATCCATATCGTTGTCGGGATCACTGGTGCATCGCTAAGTGTAATGGTACCTTAAGGCCGAGTGCACATAGTCAGTAATTGGCAGCGCTTTGAACGCAGCACATGTCTGCTGCATCCAAAATGCTTCTGTTTTTTGAACGCAGGTGATTCCGCATGTGTTCATTGAACCACGCAGAATCACCGAGTCCAATACATTGTACGATTGATATTTATCTTGTGGAGACTCATGTCACCGCAAGATAAACTGGCATGCAGCGGTCTGGAAAACCGCGCCGCATGTCCATCTTCGCGGGTGAGCCGTGGGCGCCTGTGGACGCATAGTGGGCATGGGATTTGTTGAAATTCCATCTACTGTGCTGTAACATCTGGACGCTGCAGCGTTTACTGACCTTGGGAACGTACCCTAACGATCCATCGACTTGTCAAAGTCCTCATCAGCATAGGGAAAGCAGAGGTTATAAATGTTTTTTAAAGCATTTATTTAAATAAAATTATATTATACAGGGCTGGTTAGGGAGGGAGATTAATCACAGATAACAGAATGCTAGTGGATTGGAGGTCATGGGGGACGCAATAGGTTCCCTTTAAGTCAAATAGAAGGAAATCAGCCGTGCTCACACTGAGCATTTTTTGTTAGATGATTGTTTGTATTTAGTTACAGTACAATATTTCGCCAAAGTGCTAGGTAGCAGAATATAGAGCGACGAGTCATATTTTACTTTTCAAGCCTTCCTGGGTCTTTTTTAAATGTCGCTGGAGGTAAAGTGAAAATATGCGGAATTGATGTGCTATACATTATACTATTCTCTATACAATGACATATACAAAAGTGAAATATTGTACTGTAACTAAATATAACCAAGCATTTAAAAATTTTTCCGTGTGAGTACGGCTGATTACCTGCTATTAAACATGGACGTGTGACCGAGACCTTCATATAAGTGGGATTTTCATCCATCTCTCCAACAAAAGCAGTGCACGACAGAGCCATGTTCACAAGATAGGTGCATGTCTCATTTGATATCCACATCTATTATATATTCATAGCATGTCCTGTGCAAATGCTATAAATGTACAAGATCGGAATACCTCTTTATGTATCCAGGGTTCAAACAGATCTAAAATACCGTACATAGAGCTAAAATTGTAAGCAGTCTGTAACCACTATTCGTGGTCAGATGCGTGAGCAGCTGTATACAATCCTAATATAAGTATATGGGGTGATACAGGGTCTGATTACTGGCTGCGCTCTGCTTCTTTTTATGTAAGTATAACAATGTATGAATACATGGTCTTAGATTCTTATATACCTGCTGTGCTGATATGCCAAAAATATCCGGTTTCATTTTGCAGGACCTGCTAAACTCTACTTTTTTTTTTTTTTTTTTTTTTCCCCTGTTTTCCTAGTGACTTGAATACAAAATGTTTTAGGTGAAAAGTCTTGGGAGCCATAGCTCTGCCTAAATCTGTATTGGTTGTGGATGTTACTGGCTTAGCAGCACACCTGGAATGTAAAGCATACAGTCGTCACTCTTTCCCTCCTTGTGCCCCTGGCTCTCCTTCTAGGCAGAAGCCTGTTTGAAATTATAACCTTATGACACGGGTGGCATTCTTTTCCCTCTTACAAACATGTTTCTATCTGCTCTTTTACCAGTATCCTGGCAGAGAAGTAGATATTCACTCTATATTCACCTTTAAAAAAAAAAAAAAAAAAACCTAGCTAATTGCCATCATTTTCTTTCATCTTTGATGGTTTCTTGTCTCTAAATCTTACATACTGTTTCCTTGATTCTGTTTTAATTTGGCCACCTTTGTTCAAGATGTAAGTTCTGTTCATTAGTGAATTTTATTGCACTCTGAACCATTATGTGAGTTGTCAGCAAGGTTAAAATGTGTTTATCAGCTGAGACCGCTCTTCTGAATATATATGTGAAGTATAAGTGCAGTATAGGAAAAACCTAAATTCACCGGATCATGATGAGACTTTTCATGGATTTATGTTCTTCATAATCTGGCATGTTCGCATTTACATGAATCATCCCCTATGGCTCCTTTTTAGGAATCATTCACATGTATCCACAGGGGCAGATATTACACTGTATTGACCAGTATTTCGGGGAAAAATGCACACTTAAGACGTTCCTTGAATTTTTAGCTTCTCAAATCTTTCAAAAAACTGTCTTGACAGCAAAGAATGTGATACACTTACAAATTAATTTAAACTCCACTGGTACCCGTTTGGTGGTTCTACTGGTCTTTGTGAACTGTCCTGCAGTGATGACGTGCTGACCGTGCTTCTGCAGGACAGTGATTGGCAGCAGTGGTACATGAGCATGGTTGGCATGTAGAGGTGAGCAAAAAAATAGTTTCCATCAAGACCAGGGCTTTGGTGGGTGGCATCCTGGGCACCTATGGCGTTTACTTGAAGTAGGTCACAATGCCGGCCGCATAAGACTACGGGCATCCGGACTCCAACACTGGACCTTTGCTGTGCAAATCTTTTTGCTCAAATCTATAGGCAACGTCATCCCTGCAGGACTGTTCACAAGCACCAGCCGGACCACCAGAGCATCTGAGGATTCATCAGGTGGTTATTATTCTCTTCCATTTATTTAAGTCTTGAACAAACAACTATAGAGTTCAGATTGTTACATTATTGCATGCTGAATGAAATTTCACTTCCACCTAAAATAGCAATAAACATTTTAAAAAATGGCTTTTAATGGAGTAGGTCTATCTGAGAAAATGGGGTAAAAAGAAAACCAGAGGGGGATCTTATGGAGAGATATTACACTCATATACATATAACATATTTCTTTTGCATAGTAAGCAAACTCTGCTTTATATTTGCATTTTGTTGAATACTTTCCATACTGAGACTTTTTAGAGGGAGGTGAAGTGTATTTTAGGTTCAGAATAAAAAAAGCAATTCTGTCTCAAAATGCAAAGCTTGCCTTACAAAATGTATAACATGTCCTGTTGTTAAACTGATTTTTAAATGTAATATAACCGCAGCTTTTGGAAGTTGTTCTGGAAAGAACTTCAACTTGTTGTCCAGCGGAGCCTGGGTTATTTGCATGCTAATATAGGTACTTTCTAAGGGTGTTTGGTTGTTAAATTATTTATTGTTTTAATTAAGTTACATGGCAGCTAGTGTGGGTGAGCTGGCACATATTGTTACCTGGAGAACTTTGTAGAAGATCTTCATTTTGGGAGATCTGGGCTTTTTGTCTTTGTCTCTTGCCATGGGGTTAAGATCAGGAACTGCTTCTCCTACCATCTGTGTAATTATTGCACCCCCACCCCTTTCTTTTCTTTGTTGGTCTTTAATTATAAAGTGTCACATGCAAGCTTTGGCAATAGTTGAATGATTAGATCCAGGTAGGTTACAATGTTTAGACCGCGTTGATGTTAAATCCGAACAGTTGGCTGTTTGTCTTATGTTTCTCTGAGTCACTTTGCATTGTCTATGGAGTGCTGAGTGGTTGGGGAGCCCTCTTGGATGGCACATTTCCTGATGCCTCTCAGCACAAAGGAGAGAAGAAAAGAGAGATAAATTGCAACCCTGCAAGTGGCCAGCTTTTCACTAGCAATCTGATCTTGATGTCTTCGGGGCTATTTACAGGGGGTGGGTGACAGTTCCAGGTTTAATTATTTAAATCAGTTTGACCCCATGGGGTCAGCACAAACTGGCCTTTTATTATGCAGAGGTAAGTCCCTTTCTGCATATGACATATAGTCACTTCATCGTTGAGCATACACCCATCTCTTCCTGGCTGCTTCTATGTAAAATGGATATTGGATGATTCATTTTCTACGTGCATGCCTGCTTTTCTTGCCATCACTGCATTTGCTTTAGGGTTATGCATGTTTTTTTTTCTTGTGATAAAAGGCCACAACATGGCCAGTTTTTCCCTAATTTTTATTAAATCATTTATATTTAGTAATTTCCATTCCCTGGTGAAATATGAACTCTGGTTAGAAAATTGCTAATGAATGCTGGCATTTTCTTTTGCTCCCCACTGAACCCAATCAATGCTCTGTTTAGTTACGGTATGTTATGTAATGCAGGTTCTGAAAGGCCAGAGATGAACATGAGGCCCAAACTGGAAACTGTACATTTGACAAAATTAGATCTTTTTTATTTTTTTAAGTTCAAGTCATTTGTTATACGCAGTATTATATTCAACTTTTTCTACCTATTAATGTTACCCTTGCAGAGGGCTTGGATGATATTTATTACTTTAACGGACTAAATTGATCTATGCTATTACATATACTCTATAACCGCTCAAATCCCGGGAGAAGAAACCGGAACTGTACATCTCTGTTCCATTCATTTTTTTTCGGTTCCTTCTTGCTCTAGAAAGGGTTAATGGTGACCACAAGCGATTCCTGAAAAGTCTCTGTTCTGTAATAACTCCAAGCACAATGAAGCAAGGTTTGATCCGTTGCCAAGATAAATGCAGACACCGCACAGATAAAAGGCCTCATGGGCTGCCCTACCTGTTCTTCTGTAAGCGTCAGGTGTGACTGCTGCTGGAACTGGTCCCAGCTAACCACCAGCCTGAGTAATCCTCCCACTTATGCTGTGTATGGGGCTTTGGTGTATACCTGTTAACAAGCTGGACGTGTGCAGTGACAGATCAAGCTGCCTGTGCCGCATGCTTTCACTGTATAACATAATACTAAGGCCATTTCCACAGTAATAGGTGGATGTCAATAAAATATACCGTGTGTGTATGTGTGTATATATATATATATATATATATATATATATATATATATATATAATGTATATATGTATTATTTTAATACAAAATACAACTGCCATTCAGTTTTTTGTTTTTTTTTGCAGGTAGATTTGTAACCAGTGGTAAAAGATAAAGATTTGAGCCTTTTCTGTGTTTTGGACCTTTTAGGTATAGAGCAGTCTGCCCTCCAAGTTTTGCAAGGCTTAAAATGCTTCACGGGAACACTGACTGTTTTTCCTGAAGTTTCTTTGGCATTTCTTTTTTCCATTGTTTTAGCAGCAACTCTGTCACCGACATCTTCAAATGGCAAAACTGCTTAAACAATAAACGTGCTACTTCTTTTGAACGCTTCTCGGCTTTCTAAGTCTGAAGTAGTTAAAAGAAGTGACAAGAAATAGAACGTGTGCATAGCAAGTCATTTTTACATTGCTGTGCATTCTGTTCATTCTTTGTTGCAGTTTTTTAGTGCTTTTTAGCTGGAATCCACCTGGAAAAGATGAGGGGTACACATCTGTGCTTTGTATAGTCATGGTGTGTAACATGGCCTAAGATTGTATGTCCTTCCCACTGTTTTACTGCGTTCATACATGTGAAAGATAAACTCGCTCAATTGTATGTATCTCAGATTTATGTCTTCAAAAAAGTTTGTAAAATATTTGCGTTGTACAGATTTCACTAAGTGTTAAGATTTGAGAGTCCTTGTGGTTGATACCTTTTTAATGGCTCACTGAAAAGATGGTAACAAATTTCAAGCTTTCAAGATTACTCTGGTCTCTTCATCAGGCATAGAACAACACAAATTCTGAAGCGTCACGTATTTGTGCACAACAGGGCACAAGAGTAATTCAGCAGATTTGTGGATTCTTTTTTTGTTTTCCCTGTAGCATGACTATAGGATTTCTCTTGTGTAGTCAGTGTGGAATAATGTGAATAACTCCATATGTAATGTTGGTCTAAAACTGTTTGATGAAAGATCACACAAATGTGTCACATGAAATATGGCAATACTGATTACACAGTTTGTTATTCATGTTGGGCTCATACTGGGAGTTCAGGAATTTCCACTTTCTGAGAAATTTTTCTTTAAGATGTGTTTGACTGAACGTCGTGAAATGGTCTGATATACTTATGACATGAGGGTGCTGCATAAAATATGGTGTACATGTTTTTCTGCTGTACTCTGAATCCATGTAGTGTGGATTACAAGCCATAAGTATTGTTTAAAGGTCCCAAGGATGTTAATAACCAGTCACATGGGTATTTTTAGTATTGATGCAGGCCTGCGTGTGTATCTATGCAAACAGTATCATTTATATGCATTCTTGTTAATCAATGCAGTCTCATGAGTAAAGCTAAAAATGTATGTAACTTTGGCTTTAAGGAATTGTCCGTTGAAAACATGTTATCACCTGTCCATAGGATGACTGCTGTTGCCTACACTGAGCAGCAAAATGGGGAATATGTATCCCCAACTAAGCACTTTTATCTCTGTGAGGTTGCCAAGCTCTGTGCTTGATTTTTTTTTTTCCAGGAGGCCCATAGTGAATAAATCTTGCAACAGTCAGGCATGCACACTGCCTCTCCATTCCAAGGTCTCTTTCACATTGCATTCATCCCTGCACTCAGTATTCCCATTGGGGCTTACAGGTGCTTCTCACAAAATTAGAATATCATAAAAAAAAAAGTTAGTTTATTTCAGTTCTTCAATACAAAAAGTGAAGCTCGTATTATAGAGTCATTACATACAGTGATCTATTTCAAGTGTTTATTTCTGTTGATGTTTGTGGCTTACAGCCCATGAATGAAAACCCAAAAGTCATTATCTCAGTAAATTAGAATACTTTGACTCCAGTTTGAAAAATTATTTTAAAATCTGAAATGTTGGCCTACTGAAATGTGTGTTCAGTAAATGCACTCAGTACTTGGTCCGGGCTCCTTTGGCATCAATTACTGCATCAATGCGGCATGGCATTTAGGTGATCAGTCTGTGGCACTGCTGAGGTGTTATGGAAGCCCAGGTTGCTTTGATAGCAGCCTTCAGCTCGTCTGCATTATTGGGCCTGGTGTCTCTCTTTTTTTTTTTTTTTGACAATACTCCATAGATTTTCTATAGGGCTGAAGTCAGGCGAGTTTGCTGGCCAATCAAGCACCATGATGCTGTCCTTTTATGTCCAAACTCCCTGCAAAACATGATTTGGGTGTATGCACCGACGGGGCCTTTGACTATGATGGTGGCGACCGTCATTGTGTGCTCTTGGGCATATACGCCTGATGAAGATAAACACTCAAACGTGTCCTCCTCCAGTAGGAGAAAACACGCAAAAATGATGCACATCAGAACACACATTGACTCTGTCGGCGCATAAATTGTAGTAAATATAGTAAATTGCCTGTCGGCGCATGTTTGTGAGGGAGGTCGGATGTAAGCCCTAAGGGCTCATACTCACTGCCGATAAAATCGGACGATTGCAATCCAATTTTTAATCGGATTGCACTTTGATCCATGTTAGTGAATGGGTGACATCTCACTTCGATTTTGGCTGAGAAAAAAAAAAAAAAAAATCGCATCTGAGAAAAAAATCGCAGCATGCTGCGATTTTTGCCAATAGAAGTCAATGGGTGTGATTAAAAAAACGGACCATCCGTTATCCATCCGTTTTTAACGGATACATCACCATTCTGTGGTATAGAACACTGTAAATGGTCCTGTAAATGACTGTAGAAAAAGAGTGGCTGGGAAAAAAAAAAAAACGGCTGGAAAACGGATGGAAAAAAAAATCGCATGACACTGGCATAACACGCCACCCTTTTTTCCAGTCCAGAAATCGGACCGTTTTTTTAATCGCCAATGGGTATGAGGCCTAATGGGACTACTGAATGACACAGCCCAGTGTGAAAGTGCCCCAACAAGGATAGAAGTGCTTAATTGAGGATAAAAATTCACTGTTCTGCCAATTGGTGTTTGTCCCAGTGATTGAAACCATACTGACCAATAAATTATCACTTATTTCAGATGTAGGTGATAATTTGATTTCATCGGACAACCCCTTTAGTGATACAGACACACCCAGAATATCTGGTGCAGAAATGTTTGTAATTAAAATCAGTTTCCTTCACTTGAATAGGATGGTTGAAGAAAGATGCTCCAAATTCATTAAGAGTTGCACACCTCTTAATCAACTTAGTGCATGTTGCTTCTGTGTACTGTTTATCAAGACTGCATGTGAAACACCATTCTTGATAAATTGGTGCCGAAATGCATAATTTTACTGCTCTTCTAGGTGGTTGTAAATGCATGTCTTGGTATAAATGTCATCAGAAGCAGATGAGGAGGGAAAAAAGAAGTCTATGGCAAGCTTTAATCAACTGATCACATTACAGATTGCTATGAAAGGAAATGGCCAAAAACTTTAGCATGTCTTATACTGGAATCTGTCTTCTTCCAATATTTAGATCCAGCTTTAGAGAGGAATAACTACGTTAATTAGCGGTCAGTTTTTGCTATCTTATTTTCCCTACTCTTATTATTTATTTATCTGTCGTTTTGTTCTAGAGACATGAGCCTTTTTTATTTGGTGTTAATTTTAGGCCTATATACAGAATTTTCTGTGGGCGATTTCCCCCTTGTAAAGACCATTACAATTTAGCACTAGTTAAAAAGCCCCAATATCTGTAGAGCCATAATGGGGATTTAAAAATAAAACAAACCAACAATGGAATGAGCAGGAATAAAATATAAGAGTACAAACTGGTCACTTATGACCTGGTGACAGATCCTCTTTAATCATGTCATTAGTGTAATATCTTGTTATGAAGCTTCAGTAACAATCACTAAGTGTCCATGTGTTATCCTTAGTGACATGACATGCATGATTTCTGTCCTACACCCACATACAGAGGTGACTAGGTGCAATTTTGGGAGGAACCTGCTGAATTTATACACCACCTTCACTCTATTGTCTTTAATGAGCTTGTGACCTCATTCATGGCAGATGATAATTGTCTATGAATGTATCACATAAAGAGAAATTGTCAGAATTTATAGATGCAAATGTTCCTTTTATTGTCTATATAGAGACCGGACCTATGATGTGGTGTTACGCGTGTTGTGTACTGTGAAATAATACCCCTAAAGTGCAGGACCTTAGGGTGGATTTAGTTTGAACCTACTGTGGGGAAAAAAAAATAAAATTCATGGCTGAACCACACATCTGTTTAGTATGCCATTTCCTTTGCCATGTTACTGGCTCCTGTCTTGGTTATTCTCAGGGTGCACTGTGAATAATACATAAGCTCATTTCTTTCTGGCCTCTCACCCCTCCTGCATTACAGATCAAGAGCCATTCTCCATCTCCCTGAAAGCTTCTCTATTACTCGGGGGCTTTTTCTTTATTCCAATAATGCATCAACCAACGGAAACACTCTGTGTGATAAGTGTGTCCAGCATCCTTTAGAGCTCTCCCCTGAAGGTACCCACGGGGCTTGGTTTATGGATGGGTTCCGGTGTGGAGAGCAGGACCAAAATGTCTCTCAATCATGTTAAATGGTGCCCAAAGTATGTTGTATGCTGAATGATACTGTGCTATATTTTTCTAGTTCATCCCATGTGTAGCTCTGACCTGAACCAGTCATTTTAATGTCTTCAAAGAAAGCTAAAAACATACTGAATGACTGTTCACGTTCCTCTTTCTTCATATGTCATCTGGGCAGAATATCTGGACAGAGATGGTTGTCCTGCAGTGATATCTGCATGACTGTTACGAGTAGGTCAGGCTTGTAAAGCATGAATTAGCCTGTGTAGAGGAAACGCATTGAAAGCATTCCAAACTGCAGAGCCTTTACTAGCGAGGCTGGCTGAAGTCCAGACCCGAGGAAATCAAAGGAAGAAGGCACTTTATGAACCCTACAGCATCCCTGTAAGGATGTGAGCCAGCTCTGTTACTGAACCAGTTGGAGTGATTACATAGCGCTTTTGTATCTCGTAAAAAAAAAAAAGCTCTAACTGCCCCAATCGTTAATTTCGTAATTATTCTAATTACCAATGGTCCCTCTTAGGTTTGTGTCAACCCACATATTTTTCTCTGCAGCCAAAAACTAGATCACAAATTACTTTAATTTGTGGTAAAATTGACATGGTTTTGTTGTGTAGTACTTGATCATACAGCAAAAAGTCTATGGCATATTGCACCTTTAACAACACCATAAAGAGGTTGTTCAGTGTATATCATTTAGTGTAGATCATCATGTAGTTCATTTTCATACACCCGTCTTGATACCGGGGGAGGCTATACAGCTATAGACCGTTGTCTACACACACAACACTCTTAGATTTAAATGGACTTTGTAACTTTTAATTTCCCTCACTGGTGGCGCTGCAGTAAAAACAATAACAGTGTATCCCCATAGGCCATTGCTGGGGGTCCCAACATAAGGGGCGCTGTTGATTATCAATTGGAGATCCCCTTTAAGTCATATTCTCTTCTGTTTGGAAGATTCTAAGTAGTTAGTGTAAGGCAGCTTATTCAGTATATAATGAATTGTTCATGTTCTCTATGCGAGCTCTTGAATTACATGGGCAGATGCCAGCTTACATAGCGTGAATGGTAACGAGTGTCAGAAATTCCTGGAAAAGCATTTCCTTCGCTCCAGGTCATCCGCACACTGAAAGCGAAACAGACTTATGTTGGCAAACTGGCAGCGTTCCTGATGGGTGTATTTATTTATTAGCTGCAAGCCTTCTTTTAACCCATGACTTGCATACCATGTGGATTTACTTAGACATCACTGGGAAATAATGATATCTCTTACTATGTAGTCTACAGTATCTATTGGCCTTCACTCAAACCACCAAACTTTTTATATTTTTTATTGCAATTATGTTATCGGCCCAGTTTTATAAAAAAAAAAAAATCAGCTTCTCTACATGTCTGACAGCCATTCCATTCCAGTGTCAGTTGAATTCCAACCAGAGTACACCTCTTTCTACTTAATGTGCTTCTTATTAGGTGATCACCTGAACCAAATCTTATTTAACGAAGGAAAGTATAAAAAAAACCTGCTGTGATGTTCACAATCCTCTTGCAATAGGACAAGCTGGATGGCAAAACAAGTGCTAGCAATATCCCAAAAGTAATAGGAATGAAACAATAACTTTTAACAATGCCAAAGGAGTTGAAAAGTCTTGAGTAAGGAAAAGAAGGGCTTAATTCTGGCTTTACTAACAGAGGGATAAAGTGAGCGTCATGTTGCCTTCATCCTTAAAAATTTCTAAGACGGCAGTCCATTACAACAAGTTGACCTGGATGACCGTCATCTTATTCAAATGTCACTCAGCAACCGCAGAATGACATCAAGTGACCTATAAAAGGAATGGCAAATGGCAGCTGGGGTGAAGTGCATGGCAAGAACAGTTCGTAACAGGCTCCTAGAGGCAGGCCTCAAGTCATGTAAAGCTAGGAAAAAGCCTTTCATCAATGAGAAGGAAAGGAGAGCCAGGCTGAAGTTTGCCAAAGATCATAAGGATTGGACTGGAGTAAGGTAATCTTCTCTGAGTCTAATTTTCAGCTTTGCCCAACACCTGGTCTTCTAATGGTTAGATGGAGACCTGGAGAGGCGTACAAGCCACAGTGTCTTGCACCCACTGTGAAATTTGGTTGCGGATCTGTGATGATCTGGGGGATGCTTCGGCAAGGCTGGAATTAGGCAGGTTATTATTTGCGAAAGACGTATGAATCGAGCCGCATACAAGGTTACCTGGAAAAAGTTGATTCCTTCTGCTCAGGCAATGTTCCCCAGCTCTGAGGACTGGTTATTCCAGCAGGACAATGTGTAATGCCACACAGCTAGGTAAATCAATGTGTATGAAGGACCTCCACATCAAATCCCTGTCATGGCCAGCCCAATCTCCAGACCTGAACCCCATTGAAAACCTCTGGAGTGAATCAAGAGGAAGATGGATAGTCACAAGCCATCAAGCAAAGAACGGCTTACATTTTTGTACCAGGAGTGGCATAATGTCATCCAAAAGCAGTGTGAAAGACTGGTGGAAAGCATACCAAGGCGCATGAAAGCTGTGATTAAAAATCATGGTTATTCCATAAGATATTGATTTCTGAACGCTTCCTAAGTTAAAACATTAGTATTGTTTCTAAATGATTATGAACTTGTTTTCTTAGCATTATTTGAGGTCTGCAAGCACTGCATTTTTTTTTTTATGATCATTTCTCATTTTCTGAAAATACAAAATACAGTGCTTGGAAATTAGAAGACATGTTAAACACATATATGCTAAATTTTATATATAATCTCTCAAAAAATAAAAGGAACGCTAAAATCCCACATCCTAGACATCACTGAATGACATATTCCAGCTGTAAATCTTTATTCATTACATAGTGGAATGCATTGACAACAATAAAACATAAATGATCAAGGTAAATAAAAATTAATATCCCATGGAGGTCTGGATTTGGTATGATACTCAAAATCAAAGTAGAAAATCAAAATACAGGCTGATCCAACTTCAGAGGAAATGCCTCCAGACACACAGAACTAATGCTCAGTAGTGTGTGTGGTCTCCATGTGCCTGTATGACCTCCCTACAAAGCCTGGGCTTGCTCCTGCTTCATTGGCAGGTGTTCTCCTGAGGGATATCATCTCCTCCCAGACCTGGATTAAAGCAACAGTGAACTGGACAATCTGTGGTGCAATGTGGTGTTGATGGATGGAATGAGACATGATGTCCCAAATGTGCTTGACTGGATTCAGGGCAGGCCAGTCCATGGCATCAATGCCTTCATCATGCAGGAAATACTGATACTTCAGCCAGGAGGCCTAGCATGGTCATGCATTAGAAGAAACCCAGGGCCCACTGCACCTGCATATGGTCTCACAATGGGTCTGAGGATCTCATCCTGATACCTAATGGCAGTCTGAGTATCTCTGGCTAGCACATGGATGGTTGTGCAGCCCTCCAAAGAAATGCTTCCCAACACCTTTACTTATCCAGTGCCAAACCTGACATGCTGGAGAATGTTGCAGGCAGCAGAACGTTCTCTACAGAGTCTCCAGACTGTCACGTCTGTCACATGTTCTCAGTGTGAACCTGCTCTCTGTGAAGAGCACAGGGCACCAATATTGAATCTGTCAATCTTGGTGTTCTCTGGCAAATGCTAATCGCCGTGCAGGGTGTTGGTCTGTAAGCTCAACACCCAATTGTGAATGTTGGGGCCTCATAACACCCTTATGGGGTCAGTTTCTGACAGTTTATTAAAATAAATATTAGTTTGAGCACATGCATAAATGTTAGTGGCCTGCTGGAGGTCATTTTGGAGGGATCTGGCACTGCTCCTCCGGTTCCTCCTTGCAGAAAGGAGGTAGCGATCCTGCTGCTGGGTTGTTGCCCTCCTACTGCCCCCTCCACATCTCCTGGTGTACTGGCCTGTCTCCTGGTAACGCCTCCAGCCTCTGGGCACTACGCTGACAGACACAGCATACCTTCTTGCCACAGCTCACATTGATGTGCCATCCTGGATGAGCTGCACTACCTTAGCCACCTGTGTGGGGTTGTAGAGTCCGCCTCATGCTACCACGAGTGTGAAAGCACAACTAACATTCAAAAGTGACCAGAACATCAGCCAGAAAGCATTGGTACTGAGATGTGGTCTGTGGTCCCCACCTGCAGAACCACTCCTTTATTGAGGGTGTCTTGATAATTGCCAATAATTTCCATCTGTTGTCTATTCCATTTGCACAACAGCATGTGAAATTGATTGTCAATCAGTGTTGCTTCCCAAGTGGACAGTTTGATTTCACAGAAGTTTGATTTACTTGCAGTTAAATTCTGTTAAGTTTTCCCTATTTTTTTTGAGCTGTGTGTGTAATATAAATTTTATTTATACTTTGACGCCAATGTCTGCTGCTTGACCTTGTTGTAATGACTACTGTCTTAGAAATTTTGAGGATGAAGACGACAGACGCTCACTGTATCCCTCAGCTAGTAAATCCAGAATTGAACCCTTCTTTTCCTTACTCAAGACTTTTCAACTCCTTTGGCATGAAGTTATTTTTTTCAATCCTAGTACTTTTGGGATGCACTTGTTTTGCCATCCAGCTTGTCCTATTGCAAGAAGATTGTGAACACCACAGCAGGGGTTTTTTTTATACTTTCCTTCGTTAAATAAGATTTGGTTCAGGTGATCACCTAAACAGAAGCGCATTAAGTAGAATGAGGTGTACTCTGGTTGGAATTCAACTGACACTGGAATGGAATGGCTGTCAGACATGTAGAGAAGCTGATTTTTCTAAAACTGTGCAGTGGTCTCCTAATTTTTGCCAGATATATAGATATACAACTCACCTGGAAAACTCCCCTTAAGACCTAAACACACATTAGATTAGTAGCAGACGAGCCCACTAATTTTAGGCGTGACCAACTGTGGTGCCCTCTAATGTGTAGGTAAGCCTCCTGTCTCTTTCCACTATAGATGAGTTGACAGAAGGGATGGGCATGTTGAATTTCAATGTACTATTCTTTTGTTTCCACAGGAAATAAGCTCCCCCGTCGAGAGGTGTGTGGCAGCAGCTTACTGCCCTCTACTCGGTGAAAACAAATGTACTATAAGCATCGTGTGTCTGGGGGGTTAGTGAAATGGAGCTGGCTGTTGCTTAATTCATCTGTTGGCTTTCTGATGGGTTATTGGCCTCTCATTGTATTGAAGAATATTTTACCCTGCTTTCTTTTATAATTATTTCTATCATCTTAAGGCGGCAATTCCTTTTTCAAGCCAACAGATTTCCATCTTTTTGATAGTACCGTAAGTGTTTTCCTTGAGATAAAGACTCTTGTTTAGATTGACACAGTTGTGAAGGGGCAGATACATGGTGTCGGAATGAGCTGGAATGGGTGTCTTTGTGTACATATGAAAGGGATTCTTTATTCGGCATGAGAGGCATCCACCTCCCCTTAGATCATGTGTGTGCCCTGTACTAAAACATGTACCTCGGGGTAAGAAGGTTAAGGGTCTGCCCAGTGACTGCAGCCATTTTAATAATTAATGCCTGATTATTTCTGGGATCTAGAAGTTGTAGTCACGTGTTTGGAAGGCAAGATCTTATTAGCTACAATGTAATTAACGGATTTCCTGCTAGACCCCAGAGAAAAACAATGATAGAGATTTTTGTCCCGTCAATGCTGTTTTGTTGTATTATACTTTCATGACACCTATGAAATGATAGTTATACTAATGAATATCCGTGCAAATCTATATGCACAGTAAAATGGAAATGTTGCCAGTAATCTGTCAGCAGTATCTGCATCGGAGGTGGCGTAGGCTGCTCCACAGCGGTAGGGATCATTTAAGAAAGAGCGCACCAAGCCAGTGGACTAAAAACAGCTTTTGACTGGTCAAGAAACAGATATTGTTACATAGGGTCTGCTTGTTAGGTTTGATGAGCTCCTCCGTAGATTACTTTATCACTTTACCCTGCCCCCTCCTGTGAGTGCCCCATTTCTTAAGATTACCTCTTTCAAGGGTCAATTACAACCCAGCTGCAAGAGACCAGAGGCTATGGTGTCTAGATTTTGCTCTTGTCAGACTTCATGGCTTCTCATTTGCTACTTTAGGAAGATCTCCTTTTAAAACTTAAAATAAATGTACATTTTGCTGGAGCACCTGCTATTTTACATTGCCATTTTACTTAATACCCCCCACATACAAAGTAAAATGATGGTTTCAGAGGTTAACTGCCTTTGACTTTTTTTGGGCATAAGTATTTACAAGCATTCTAAGAGTGATACCTTTATTGGCTAATCAGAAAACTTGTATTTAGCTGGTTATCCAAAAAAAGTAAAACTCTTAAAATACTTTTTTCTTTTTTGGGCACCAAAAGTACTTTCAGCGTTTTGTTTTTTTTTCCCGGCTAACACTGTACCACAATATTACGATGTACAATAGAACATAATAGAGGTTACCTGAAAATTGTACCAACTTAACTCCTCAGAGCAGTTTGTCATGTCTTGGATGAGAAAAATAAGATTTTCCATTTAGAATATGTTTACAGGGAATTTACTATATAAATATATATTTATTTATATAGTAAATAAATAAACATGTAAGTAAACTGAACTCCTGGTGTTTCCTCCCGCTACTAATGTACCTACACCCGACATTGCCATTTCCGTGTGTGGTTCCACTATTACTCCCCAGCAACATGCCCGCTGTCTTGGGGTCATACTTGATTCCGAGCTTTCCTTTGCCCCCCACATTCGATCACTGGCTCGCTCTTGTCATCTGCACCTCAAAAACATTTCTAGAATTCGACCTTTTCTTACTTTTGACTCTGCAAAAACTCTTACTGTTTCTCTTATTCATTCTCGTCTCGACTATTGTAACTCTCTTCTAATCGGTCTCCCTCTTACCAAACTCTCCCCTCTCCAATCTGTCTTGAATGCTGCAGCCAGGATCATATTCCTCACCAATCGTTACACCGATGCCTCTACCTTGTGCCAGTCATTACACTGGCTACCCATCCACTCCAGAATTCAGTATAAACTTATTACCCTCACCCACAAAGCCCTCCATGGCTCAGCACCACCCTACATCTCCTCCCTTGTTTCAGTATACCACCCTACCTGCGCCCTCCGTTCTGCTGATGACCTGAGGTTATTATCCTCAATAGTCAGAACCTCCCACTCCCGTCTCCAAGACTTTACACGTGCCGCGCCAATTCTTTGGAATGCACTTCCCAGGTCAATACGATTTAGTCCCCAATCCCCACAATTTTAAGCGTGCCCTGAAAACGCATTTATTCAGACTGGCCTATCGCCTCAACACATTAACCTAATCTATCCCTGTGTGGCAGAGCCAAAAGTTTTACCATAACCAGGTTCCCAGCATCATGTTCCCACATGCTTTATGCATCCATTAGCCCTCTGTGTCTGTACTGTTACACACTTAACATTATGGCTGGTCCATACAATCAGAGCAACTGTTACCACCCACCTTTCGTGTCTCCCTCTTTCCTCATAGACTGTAAGCTTGCGAGCAGGGCCCTCACTCCTCTTGGTATTTGTTATAATCTACTGTATGTGATTATTGTTATGCTGTAATGTCTATTGTCTGTACAAATCCCCTCTGAAATGTAAAGCGCTGCGGAATATGTCGGCGCTATAAAAATAAAATTTATTATTATTATTATTTATATTTAGTAAATCTCTTGTCCAGTGTTAACGTTTATACAAGGGAGATGGCTTTTGGCTCACTCTTTTTTCACAAACTGTTCAGATGAGAACACTTTTAAATAGGTTTATACAACAGTTCTGTGATTTATAAATACACCCTAGCTCTGTGAAGAAATCTGTGTCCTTTTTTTTTCAGTAATCACCCATTGAGGTTGTATGCTGCTAAAGTGCAAGTGCAGTGGGGCGGAGTTCTGCACTTGGACTTATTCTGCCAGTGTGGGTCCCTACGCTTGTCTACCGTTGTCTAACAGACCAGACACTGCTTTTTCAAGTGACCTATCTCCTCTTGACTAAAATCTCACACAGTAACTTCTACATAATGTGAACGAGCATAGAAATCGATCTGCACATGTGCCGTCCTGGTAATGACTGCATCTGCATGATATTTTGACCAAAGGAGGCAGATCATTGAAAAAATAGTGACCTGTCAGTCAAAGACCGGAGGCAGCCGGAGGGACTGATTGACAGAAAAAGACCAATGGCAGCGTCCAGCCCCGCTGCACTTTCACGTCATTAGCATATAACTTCAATAGGTGATTATGGATTTCTTAAAGTATCAATTTAATCTGCATTAAAGCACAATTATAGCTACCATATATCTTAAACCACACAAGTTTACAGACCCCTAAAATGTAGTCATAAATCCAAAGATTTATAAGTACAAAGATATACATCTTCCCTGTGTCATAAATCCAGTGTGTCCATGGACTGCAAGATAAAACCCTGGCAGAGTGGAAAAGAAGTGCTCTGAATTACACACAGCCCTTGTTCAGAAGACATGTTCCAACAGGTCACATACATAGTGCGTGCTCGGTCTTCTCGGTCTTTGCGTATTATAGTAAAAGAATTTTTAAATAAAGAAAAAATGTGTGTATGTATGTGTGTGTATATGTATGTGTATGTATATATATATATATATATTTTTTTTTTTTGCTATTCCCCCCCATTCACAAGTTGGTGAGTAAATTGACTGGTTGGCATTTCCACAACAAAATCTGCAGTTTTGTGCTGCTTGTGCATCCATGATATCTTTAGGGTATGTGTACTACAGCTGTCACACTTCTACAAAAGCAACAGAGTAGCAAAATTCTATATTTTTATTCCAAGCTTTCAAGATTGGACAAGTATAGCAAATATGGCGTTCTCTCATGTGGTCGTTTTAAATAAATACAATTTGATGAATTTGTCAATGCATTAGATGTCCCTCACGCTAAGAATAGTGCTTATAAGTGATGAGCTGACCTGCTCGGATAAGGTGTTTGATCATGCTCGGGTGCTAATCGGGTGAATTCGGCATGTGTATGTCTCTCGGCTGTTTAACACTCGGTTAACACCTTATCCGAGCATGATTGCTCATCACTAGGGCTTCTTTTTACCTGTCCTTTCAATGAACACTCCCTAACCGCAGCTGATGGGCACGATTCTGTCTGCGTGGTTCCTAATGCGTACCTGGTATTTTTGTGGGTGGGCAGGATGAGGTAAAGTTTTTGCTTTCTCCTGCAGGTGAAGGCTGTGCAAACAAAAACTCTTAAAAGATTGTACTAGAATTAATAAAGGATGACTGTCATCACTGGATCACCCGCTGTAGTCTCGTGACTTGTATCTCTAATCATTGCTGTACCAGTTCCAAACCACACATTTACCTACATGTACTTCAAGAAAAGAAGTGCTCTTCACAGCTTGACCTGGCTGTCAGACTTACAGGAATTAAACTTCTGGGTTGGTGCTCAAGCATACCATTTTTATTTACGGTAGATAGCAAGAGTGAAATCTATGGTCCTTTTAGAAAAAAATGAACAAGGATCATGTGAAAGTTTGTAGAACAATGTGAAAAAAATCATGTGTTGGACGCCTCTAGTGAAAATTCATTACCGTATGTAAATTGGCATGCTCCCATATTTGTTTGTTCCATTGTTTTCCAATCCCATCAGTATGACCATAAACTTAAATTGTCCCAACTAAAACTTAGATAATATGGACAGGACTAAAGAGAATCTTCCAATCTGCATGGTCATAAGCAATCTTGTGATGAAGCAAGCCCTGCGATCAGATAATTTCCACAGGTCCAGCTTCTAAAGGGCACACCACCTCTATAATGAATCTGTTATTTCACTTTCTATTAGGTCCACGTTCACACTATAAGTATTTGATCAGTATTTCACATCAGTATGTGTAAGCCAAAACCAGTTGCAGAAGTGGTGACGTATTTCTATTATAAGTTTCCTCTGAATGTCCCACTGCTGGTTTTGGCTTATAAATACTGATGTAAAACACTGACCAAATATTTACTCAATGAATCCTTGCAGAAATTAATATTGGCTACTTGGGGCCCATTTAGACAGTCCAGTAAGCGAGACTGTGCTTTCTGTGCACATGAAAATGGGCCGTTTTGGCCCAAAGGACACACAAGCTTTATATTATCTTCTTTGGTTTATCTTGGCTTTTTTTTTTTTTTTTTTTCGGCTAATGCTCATTATTTTGTTATGGATCCAAGTTGCATAGGGCGACAATATGTCACTGGGACCACACTGCACTTCTTTGTGCCTTCTATTTCATGCTTAAAATGTTGTTTATTAAATGGTGGCTTAAGCTGGAGTCACACATAGCGACTTACTAGCGATCCCGACAACGATATCAAAGTGTCAGGATCGCTGGTAAGTCGCTATGTGATCGCTGGTGAGCTGTCACACAGACAGCTTCACCAGTGATCAGCTCAGCGATGCCGAGTGCCCGGCATCGCTGTGTTCGTTAGCGCTGATGCTATATCCCTGTAAAAAAATAGAATTAAAATAAAAAATATTGTTATTCTCACTTTCCGACGTCCCGCGCAGCCATCCTGCCTCTCTCCACTCTCCGGTCTCAGTATTCCTTTGCGAGAATGACCACGAGAATGTCACGGTCTCGCGGCAGCGCGACGTCTCGCGGTCATTTGTGCAAAGGATCACTGGGACCGGGAGCGTGGACATAGGCAGGATGGCTGCGCGGGATGTCGGAAGGTGAGAATAACAATATTTTTTATTTTTTTTTTTTATTTACAGCTGATCGCTGGTCTCCCGCCTGTCACACGCAGCGATGTGTGGAGACCAGCGACGAAAAATATGTCCAGAGGTTTCTTGCAGCGATCAGCGATTACCAGCAGGGGGGCCGGTCGCTGATCGCTGTCACACACAGCGATCTCGCTGGTGAGATCGCTGTTGTGTGACAAAAGTTGTGACTCAGCAGCGATCTCGCTAGTGAGATTGCTATGTGTGACTCCCGCTTTAGTCCATGTGATGCCTTAGGGTCCCATTACACATACTGATGCTCCAGCGATCCCGACAACAATACGACCTGATAAGGATCGTTGGTGCGTCGCTACATGGTGGCTAGTAAGCTGTCAAACAGGCAGATCTCTTCAGCGACACAGCGATCCCTGTAACGACCTCGGCGGTCGTTGGAGCCTTGTCACACAGCAGCAATTCTGACGACTCCTGCCTGTGTCCCAATGAGGTCGCTCATCGGTGTCAGACACAGCGATACATGCTGGCCAGCAGGACGCCAACGATCAAAAAATGGCCTAGGACATTCGAGCATGATCAGCGATATCCAGCGGGGGGGGCGGTCGCCACCATGTGTCACACGTAGCGAGATCACTGGCGAGGTCGCTGTTGCGTCACAAAACCTGTGACGTTTCAGCGATCTCACAGAACCCCGCCATTCACTTCAATGAAACTTACTGAGCCACTGAGGACAGTCTTGCCTCCGTCCTTGCAGTGTTTCCATTTTTCATATTTGTATAAAAAAAAAACGTAGTCTACCATGTATTTGTGCCTGTCTGAAAAAAGCCAACTACTGCCAGGACAGAGGCAAGAATGTCTGCAATGACACCCATGCGCTTCATTGACGTGAATGGCTCTGTTGGGTTTTCTGTAGGGATTAAAAATTTTTTGAATTAAGACAGAAACCCAGGCATATTGTTTTGCGGACAGTTTGAGAACCTAGTCTTAGCAATGCACACATTGTAGATCTAGATATTTTAGAATTACAAAAAGGTGTGTATATATAATATATAGTTTCAAGATTTTTAAACAGTAAGGGCATACGTTCTTTTTATCTGCTTTGCCCCTGCAGCTTCCCCTCCCCCCAGTTCTTGGTATTCACTGTGCCTCTGTTCTAAAAGGCATACAGAGTTGGCAAACACTTTACTGGGAAGGTCCTAAGCTGGTGCCTGGGGCTGGTCTGCATTCCACAGAGCTTGAGACGCCTGCTGGGCAAGTTGGAGGGTGAGAGGTGGCGACTGTTTAGTGGTTTGTAGTTGGGATGGCGGTGGGGAATGTGAACAATACATCTAGATACCCACCTGGACACCCTTTGTGCATACCTGCTGCGTTGTAATATCTGTGGCATGGATGCATATAAACCCCATTTTCTAGTTATTACAGTGTTACTTTGTCAAAGCGAGAATACAATATAGTATCCATTTGTAATTGGCTATTTATTTAAAGATTGGGGGGGTTAAGAAAACAATCCTATTTCTGGGTAGTTGCATACTCCATGACAGCCGACCATGAGCCGCTTCTGAAAGCATACAACTGCACATTGTATTGAGCTGCTTCAGTTCAGATGGACTTTAGTCATCATGCCTCCTATATCTGTATAGATGAAAGCTGACCTGCTGTTGGAGTATAGGCTAAATGTGGCACATATCTGCTGTTCCTATGCTTCTGTTTTTTTTGTTTTGTGTTGTTTTTTTTCCACTCTTGTTTCGTTGTATGCGTAGCATACCTTTTTATTGCAGCTTCAGGAACTAAACTGCTATAAAGTAAAATTGAATTTATTTTATTTTACGTAGGCTAGGCTTTTTGCTTTGCTACCCATGTTCCACGGATTCTAGATCATTTGCTAAGGAAATATCAGCCATGCCACTTTTTTTATTTTTCAATGTTATTATAGACAGGAGAGGTAATGCCATGGAGAGCAGAACACTAAAGTCATGACCTTGTTTTATGACCTTTCTACTGTAAAAGTCACTGTACGTATATGTTTGTTCCCATACTTGCCTGATTGAAAGAATGGTTTATCTCACCTGCATTCTGAACCCATATTGCTAGAATAGAGACGCACCTTGTGCCCCAGGGCAAGACTACCCCCTCCCCTCCTCTTTTCTATGATCCTGTCCCTGCCAGGGTGTGTCTGGAATGAAGGTTAACTATTTTATTGCCAGTGTCCTTTTTCTGCCTTTTTTTTTAAAAATAAATAAAAAAAAAAATAGAGCTTTTTTTGAAGGAACATGCAGAATGTGAACATGTAGTATATGTGAAATTGCATTTCTTCAGTTTTGTGATCTGCCGGCCCTTCTTTCAAAGTAGCTTGAACTCTACGCTACATGTAACTGATTAGGTAAAGTTACTTAATGTTATCCAGAGTCTCTGACTGCAGCCATAAGGCTATGTGCACACATTGCGGGTTTATTGCGGATCTGCAGCGTTTTTTCTGTGCAAGATTGCACCAAATCCGCAAAGAATTGCTCAAGCAATGTTAATCAATGGGAATCCAGAATTGGTATGCATGTCATTTCTTTTTGCAGATCTGCAGCGTTTCTGCACCCATTGACTTACATTGAGTCAAAATCCGCGGGTCAAATGACCTGCATTTTTCTTGCGGATTTCTTCCTTTTTTTTTTTTTTTTTTGTGCGGTTTTCCACCTGCGGATTTGTAGAATGGAGCAGGTGGAAAACTGCAGCAAAACCGCACAAAAGAAGTCACATGCTGCTTTTTTTTTTTCCGCACAAAAAACGCGCTGAAAAAAACGCAGCATGTGCACAGCAGGTTTTTTTTTTTTTACATAGGCTTTAATGGTACTGTACATCACCTGCAGTTCTGATGCAGATCCGCTGCGGATCCGCAGCAGAATCTGCACCGTGTGCACAGGGTCTAAAAAGGTTTGCGGATTTGCGTGCCAAAAATGCAGAAAGAAAGGAGGAAGAGTGTGTGGGCGGAGAATAGGTGTCTGTGTGTGTGTGTGTGTGTGTGTGTGTGTGTGTGTGTGTGTGTGTGTGTGTGTAGACAGGCATAGTCTGATGGGACTACTACTCCCATCTGGCTATGTCTGCTGTATAAGTGTGTGTGTGTGTGTGTGTGTGTGTGTATATATATATATGTGACAGCGTGAGCCGATGATGGGATGGTAGTCCCATCATCCGGCGATTGTGTTCAATTGTAAAACAAAAAAAAAAAAACATTCATACTCCCCAAACGCCTAATCTCCGACGCCTGCGTCTCCTGCAACATATACTCCCTGTCCGCTGTAGTTCATTTAATAGCGAGTTTCCCACGACGATCTCGCGTTTAAAACAGGCACATCGGGAGATTTGACCACTCTACCCGGCCTCCGGTGATACACTGGCAGGAGGTGATCCCTCCCGTACTGCATAACTGCACTGCCGTGAGAGTTCACTGGAGTACATCAGCTGATCAGCACCGGTTCTCTTGAGGCAACGCTGCATGAGAAAATTCACGCAGCGGTGCCGTAAGTGAGAGCACGAACTTTGGTGAACTCTCAGTGATGCACTGCGGGAGAGATTACTTCCTGTCAGTGTATCACCGGATGCCGGGAAGAGCAGTCGCATCTCTTGATGTGACTGTTCTTCACGTGAGATCGTCGTACGACACTCTGTGAATGGACTACGTTGGACCGGGAGTATTATATGTTGGTTTATTTTTTTGTTGCAGGTAATCGGAGTAGGGGATTAGGCGATGCAGTAAGTATGGTGAATTAAGATTCAATAAAGGAGTCTGTGTGATTATTTCAATTAAAGGACTTTATTCTGGCTGTGTTTTATTTACCATATAACTATAGGATTAGTAATGGATAGGTGTCTTATTGACGATTCTTCATTACTAATCCGTGGGCTTGATGTCACCTTTGTATTATCCAGTGACATCAACCCCACAGATATAACCCCACTTGCCACCACTACAGGGCAATTGGGAAGAGCGAGGCTAAGTGCCAGAATTGGGGCATCTATAAGATGCACCATTTCTGGGACGGCTGCGAGCTGATGTTTTTAGCCTGGGGGGTGCCAATATCCATGGCTCTTTCCCAGGCTATTAATATTAGCCTGCAGCTGTCTGCCTAGCCTTTGCTGGTTCGATTTTTATAGGGGGACCCCATGTCCATTTTTTTTTCTGGGGTTCCCCTGTAAACTAGCCAGTAAAGGCTAAGCAAACATCTATGAGCTGATATATGGTAATCTTTTTGGCTATTTGCTCCTTCCCAGAATATTAACATCAGCCCTTAGGTGTCGTCTTTCCCTCTTCTGGAAAATTACACGGGAGCTCACGCAATTTAAAAAAAAAAAAAATAGGCAGACATATTGTGTTTCACGCAGATTTCGTGTGTGTCTTTTAACTGTTTATCGCCTCATTAATAAAATTGTACAAAATGGTATCTATATTATACTCTTCACCCCTCAATGGGGGTGGTCTTTGTTGTCCTTTCTCATTCTCGGGTTTTCTAAAAGAGGCCTGGGAGTTTGAGGGTTATGTGCAGGATCTTAGTTGTTCCCTGCATTGTGCTTTTCTGGACAGAGCTCAGATGTTGCTCCTGGGATCTGTTGTAGCCATTCTTCCAACTTAGGGGTCACTGCTCCAAGTGCTCCTATCACCACTGGAATCACTTGTTGCCTTCACCTTCCACATCTTCTCCAGTTCTCCTTTGAGGCCCTGGTATTTCTCCAGCTTCTCATATTCCTTCTTTCTGATGTTGCTGTCACTTGGCACTGCCACTTCAATTATCATTGCTGTCTTCTGATCCTTGTCTACTATCACAATGTCTGGTTGGTTCGCATGGAATTTCATCTGCGTTTTGTGCCAAGAGAGGAAGAATCCGCGCAGAATTTTAAAAAGGCAAATCCGTAACGTGCACACACAGCCTAAGGCTGTGTGCCGACGTTGCTTTTTTTTAAGCATTTCCGCAGCGCTTTTAGATGCGCGTTTCTGCCGCGGAAGCGCTTAAGAAAAGCATCCCATGTAATCATAATTGAATCCGCACATGTTGTGCTAATGGTGCGTTTTTCCGCTGCGGAAACGCTTAGCAGAAAAAAACGCAGCATGTTCATTAATTTTGCGGAAATGCGTACATACAATTGTATTGCAAAAACGCTTAGGAAAACGCATGCTAAAACGCTTAAAGGCGTCAAACGCTTACAAAAGCGCTTCATAACACGCATGCATTTTCTCGGGAAGAGGGTGTGCGTTTCCACTCAGGAATATTTTGCTTCAAAAAAGCAATGTGGGCACATAGCCTAATAGTGTAAATTATACGACTGGGATATTCTCCCTAGATTAAATATAACGAAAAAATACCTACTTTAATTTTTTTTTTTTTTTTTTTTTGTAAGTGATGGTGTTTATTTGGAGATGAAAAAAAAAAAAAAAAGATAAATATAGGCGAACCTTCAGCTAAGTCAGATCTGTCATTAGATTTTACAATAAAAACTCCAATTTAAAAAAATATATATAGACCTAAGGATGCTGGTGTACTCACTATGAAAATCCAATTCCTAATAGTTTTATAACACATTTTTGAACGTTTTCCACTTTTCCTGACTAATATTATGAACTTTGTATGAGTTCAGCATAAAAAAAGTATGCCAGTTTGGGCACTACCTTGTGGCTTCTGTGGTTATTTTATTTTTTTCAATCCTTTTCATTGTATCACATGGGCAGAATGTAGGCTATACTAACACCCACCTTTATTTTTATTGGCAGTTAATTTTCAAAATTCACTTCCTACTAGATGTATTGTGAAACCTTTTCACAGGCTGAGTATAGGGTAATTGAGCGCTGGTAAGAATTGTTTGATTCTCAGGTGTTTGGATTATGTAAGATGGCGTAAAAATCTTTGATATCACGTCACCCCATGCAAACTGGGGATGTGCCACCATAAAACATGATGGCATATAAGGACAGAATGATTGTCCTAATGATCGTTCTGTTCCTCTTGATATTAGTTGGCCAGTATAAACAGGCCAGTAAATAAGTGCCGATTGGCTACATCAAAGTCAATCGTCAAGTCAATATGTCCCTTGTAACTTTCAGATCTCTTCCAGCCTATGGTGCAACTAGAATCCGATGGAGCCCTGGTGCAAAAATTTAGCCCCTGGTGCATGTAATGCAGTACAGTGACCCGTCTGTCTCTGTGCCGCAATACGCTTCAGCTGAAATATCTGCTGGCATCAGGGAGGCCACCCTCCTGCACGGTTCCGGTCGCTGTTGAACCCTCTGCAACCGCGATCATTATGCCCCCGCTTCCATCCAACCCTTTGCTGGCCGCAGTGTTTCAGTATGTGATGCAGTTGACTGGAGGTGCTAGTTCTAAGGACAGGCTGGCATGGCTCACTGAAGGTGCGGACATCATTATCGGTATCAGTCATGCAGTTTCCAAGTATTGTGTTTTTGTTTTGGTTTTTTTGGTTGTGTGTGTGTGGCTTTTGCCTTTTTAAGGTTAGCCCATATGTCTTCAACTTTCCTTTTAGCCGTATGGATGGAAAGTGAAATCCTCAGAGACAACATGGAGAGAACATACAGTACATACTCGCATGCAGTTATTTGTTAATCAAACAAGGATTCACTAATATAGTCTTCCATTTTACTGATGTCAACCTATATGTTATCATATTTTGCTATACTAGTGTCTCTGGTAAAATGTGATTTTTATTTATTTATTTATTTATTTATTTATTTTTTTTAAAGTAAATGTAGTAAATTTATTCATTTAGGGAGGTTTCAGATTTTGTTTGGAAAATGCCACTACAGTTTTTGAGATATATACACACTCACAATCATAATAGATGTGACAGTGCCAAGTGATGCAGCAGCAACAGAAAGAATGAATGAGAAGCTGGAGAAATACCAGGGCCTCAAAGGAGAACTGGAGAAGATGTGGAAGGTGACGGCATCAGTGATTCCAATGGTGATAGGAGCACTTGGAGCAGTGATCCTTAAGTTGAAAGAATGGCTACAAGAGATCCCAAGGAGCAACATCTGAGCTCTGTCAAGAAAAGCGCAATACACAGAACCCTCAAACTCCCAGGCCTCTGGTAGAGGACAAAAAAGACCATCCCCATTGTGGGGGTAAGAAGGAAGTTTTTGTTATAAATACATATAATATAGTTTATATAGTACACCACAGTATTTGTAGTAGTTCATCAGAAAAATGCTGTGTGACCCCCTTCTACAAAAACCTATATGTAAGTCATTTATTGGTGCAGATTAGCTTCATTTACGGTACTTTAAAGAGGAGACCTGTCCCCAGATCAAAAGTGTCTAATTTTGTTCATTTCTGCTTTTCCCCTCAGTTTCATTTTTTATTTTGTTTTTAAATCTGCCATACATATGGGCATTTTTATTTTGTGATATTTAATATTTATGGCCTTTTGTCAAGGGGCTTTGGTTCACAGGGTACTAATGCAGATCAGCATAAAGACACATACCCAGAAAATCCTGTTTGGCCATGTTGTCTTATGAAGGCCATAAAAAGGCCCATATTTCTAAAGCTGGAAAGGAATGAGACAAAATTGGCCACTTTTGATTTGGTGACCGGTTCTCTTAAACAGCTGAGCTATAGTGCAAGATACAACCTGTACCTTTGTGGCACAGTGTATGGATCTAAATGTGGGAGGGGAAAATTGCCCTAAACTAAACCTTTAAAAAAAGTATCTTGTAATTGTATAGCACTGAACTGGAATGTGTACCACTCCCTAAATCACATTGGGTTAAAGTCTTTAAGCAGTTGTTTCTGTTCTGTATGTGTTGGGCTACGTTCACATGTTTTTTTGCTATTGCTGCGTTTTTGTTTTTTTTCTGTTGACAAAACCTGCTCTCTTAAGCCCCCGTCTCACATAGTGAGATCGCTAAGGCCTGTTTCACACTTCCGTTTTTGTGTCCGCCAAACGGATCCGTTTCCGTTTTTTTGACGGAAACTGATGCAAACGGATCCGTTTTTTTAAAAGCGGATCCGTTTTTTTGACGGATCCGCGGTAACCGTAATGGAAGTCTATGGGACAAAAAAACGGATCCTGCAAAAAATGGCGGATCCGTTTTTTTACGGAAAACAACGGATTTTGACGGATTTGAAAAAACGGAAGTGTGAAACAGGCCTAAAGCGTCACTGATTTTTGTGATGCAACAGTGATCTCGCCTGCGATCTCTCTACATGTGACACGCAGCGGCGACCGCCCCCCCGCTGGATATTGCTGAACGTGCTGGAATGTGCTGGGCCATTTTTCCATCATCGGCGTCCCGCTGGCCAGCATGCATTGCTGTGTTTGACGCCGATGAGCGACCTCGTTGGCGACGCAGAACTCAGGGACGCAGGCTGGAATCGTTCAGAATAGCTGTGTGACAAGGTCCCAGCGACCGCCGAGTTCGTTATATGGATCGCCGGATCGTTGCTGCGCCGCTGAAGAGATCTGCCTGTTTGGCGGCTTACTAGTGATCATTTAGCGACACATCAGCGATCCTTACAGGTCGTATCGTCAGGATCGCTGGTGTGTTCGCTATGTGAAACGGGACCCTTAGCTGTAAAGAAGCTGCTTACAGCAGGTTTTGCTGCGTTTTTCAGTATCCCAAAGTTCAGCTTTACTTCCACCACAGACGCATGAACAATGCAAGGTGTCAGGTAACCAATTCAAGACATAATGGAAGCCATAAAGCTATTTTTGGTAAGCAGGGCAATTTGATTAAATTATTTAGTGGAAAAAGATTATTATGTCTGAAAAAAATAGTGACTATTCTGTTCATATGAGTTCATGAAAAAATGCATAATTAGAAATGTAACAGCGGGGGCAGTTGAGTTGGTCAGGAATAGTTTACCTAAGACATTGGCAATTTAGGGAGTTTGTAGGACACTGTGTACTTCTACACATTAATCGTCCCTTGAATTGGTCAGGTATAGTTCTTTTTCACACCTTGGTCAGCCAATGCTTACTTCATACATATCAGTTATTTAATTAAACTGTACTAATCCTAACTGCCATTCTCAGGTGAGGAGACCAAGACATTATGGTTTAAACTTGGGAAAATCACAAAAATAAATGGCTTTCACTAAAACACAGCAAAAACTGATAGCAATATTTTTTGCTGCTGCTTTTTTCACTTTCTCATTGCTTTCTATGAGTGAAAAAAATCTGCAAAAAGACTGAAATAAATGACATCCTGCAGTTTTTAAAAACGCATCAATCTTCCAATTCAGTCATTGTAATTTTTTTTTTTTTTTTTTTTTTTTTAATGTGTGTGAATGAGATTTCTGAGATCTAGCTTTTGCTGATACTGTAAAAAGCAGCTTTTAATTTGCATTAAAAAAGTAGCAAAAATGCGCATCGTGGGAAAATGGCCTTAGGCTGATTTTCATTATTTATTTTTCTCCCTTTTTTAATGTGAAAAATAATCCATAGTTTTATTCATTTTTGCTAGCTCCAGTTTTGGTTTGTGTGTCAGTTTTTACAGAGGTTCAAAGGGTGTGAACCTTTTCTCCTTGAGTAGAGTGCCAAGCTGGAGTATGGAAACTTAAAGGCCGTGCAATGCTCCTCTGAGAAATTTATATATGCAAATAGCCTCTTCAGAGGGAAGAGGATTTTAATTCTAGCACCTCCTATAAAATAAGTAGAAAATGTCTTTATTTAATTTTTCAGACAATCTGTCCACAAACTAAAATAATGTGGGAATAGGCACATTCATTGTAATGGCTCTGTGATTTATCTGTAAAAATAGCAGATATCACACTTACCCAAAAAAAACTGATGGGTGAAAGAGCCCCAAGTCGTCTGCTGTTCTGTATTTTGTTGGCATGATATGCATACTCTTTTGTGTAGCTGTCTTCGTTCCTCCTCTTGTGGGCAGGTATAATCCTGCATTTCAAGAACGAAATTCAGTCTCCTTCTAGCAACAAATGTTTGTTCTCATAAAACTCATGTGTCAGATTTCCAGCACTCCCTCCTTTCCATTGATACATGCACCTGAACGCCTCCTGCCCGTTCATGCTTGGATGTTTTGGCACAGAGTTCACTTGCTGTGGACTCTTAATAGCCTGTTTGCACGGAGCAATTATGCTCTGATCCGAATAATTACAAGTGGCCATAACTTGTTATTGGTTAGCATAAACTATCAAAAATGAGCAATGAATATCATTTACAAAGGTGCCATGCATACATGAAATCTGGCCTGTGGAAACTGTAATTCTGCACATTACATCATCTTTTATATATAAAGATGTTGTTTTGTGTAATCCCCTTGAGGCGTGGACTCTATAAGATTTCGTAAGGTGTCCTATGGTATCTGGCACCAGGATGTTAGAGCAGATATATTGAGCTCTGTAAAGCTGGAGTCACACATAGCGACTCACCAGCGATCCCGACAACAATATCAACGTGTCAGGATCGCTGGTGAGTCGCTATGTGATCGCTGGTGAGCTGTCACACAGACAGCTTCACCAGCGATCAGCTCAGCGACGCCAAGCGCGCGGCATCGCTGTGTTCGTTAGTTACCAGCGCGCTGATGCAGGGAGCTGGTAACTAACGTACACATCGGGTATCCAAGGGACGTGCGTCCCTTAGATAGATACCCGATGTGTACGTTAGTTACCAGCTCCCTGCATCAGCGCGCTGGTAACTAACGAACACATCGGGTATCTAAGGGATGCCCGTCCCTTGGGTACCCGATGTGTACATTAGTTACCAGCAGATCGCTGGTCTCCCGCCTGTCACACGCAGCGATGCGTGCTGGCCAGCGGGAGACCAGCAACCAAAAAAGTCCAGAGGTTTCCCAGAGCGATCAGCGATACCGGCAGGGGGGCCGGTCGCTGATCGCTGTCACACACAGCGATTTCGCTGGTGAGATCGCTGTGGTGTCACAAAACTTGTGACTCAGCAGCGATCTCGCTAGCGAGATTGCTATGTGTGGCGTGGCCTTAAGTCACTAGGTTGTGCCTCTATATGTCGGACTTGTACTTCCATCTGCTTCATTCCCCACACCTATATACTTCATTGAATTGATATGTGGGGAATTAGAAGCTCAAGTCTATATGGGGAACTTATAATTTGCCACAGAAATAAGGCCTGAATTCCAGGACCCAAGGTTTCCTAGTGGAACATTGCACAAAGCATTACACTGTCTCTACTGGCTTACCTTGTTACCATGAATACATCCTGATGTCTTCTCTTCCCAATTAAAGGCTCATTCACAGGTCTATTTTTTGCATATGAGTGCTATCCATGGTTTTCATAGATGTCACTTGTACCTGGGACAGTCTATGGGGCTGTGCACATGTCTCCGACATTTTCTGCTGACCAATCAGAAGAAAAAAATTGGCATGTTAGATTATGATCCTAGAATCTGATCAAAATCGGGAGTGCTAGTCTATGGGTTCATGAAAAGATCAGACTGCACTCAGAGTACATCAAAGTGTGGTCCCGAGTTTCACAAATTGTCAGTAAGAAAGTTGCTTTTTTTTTTTTTTTTCTTCTTGTTCTTCATGTATGACACAAACTGACACTCTGACCACACTCCAATCAAAGTCTGATCAGAATAATCAGTCTGTTTTTCTCCTATGTGAATAATAAACGTCTGTGTGATCCCTAAGTGATGCACATGCATGAGAAGAAAATGGGACTTCTCAGGCCAGTTCACCTTCATCCATTCCTCAAGATCTAGTGCTGATGTGCCTCTTGTAACTTTTTACAGCTGGGGACATGCATTGGCCGTTTGACCATTTTGCAGTTACAGTGGGGGGGGGGGGGAAGTATTTAGTCAGCCACCATTTGTGCAAGATCTCCCACTTAAAAAGATGAGAGGTCTGTAATTGATATCATAGGTAGACCACAACTATGAGTCAAAATGAGAAAACAAATCCAGAAAAACACCTTGTCTGATTTGGCAAAATTTATTTTGCAAATTTATGGTGGAAAATAAGTATTTGGTCATTAACAAAGGTTCATTTCAAAATTTTGTTATATCCTTTGCTGGCAATGACAGAGGTCAAACGTTTTCTGTAAGTCTTCACAAGGTTGGCACACACTGTTGGTGGTATGTTGGCCCATTCTTCCATGCAGATCTCCTCTGGAGCAATGAGGTTTTGAGCCTGTCGCTGGGCAACACGGACTTTCAAAATCCCTCCAAAGGTTTTCTGTGGTGTTGAGATCTGGAGACTGGCTAGGCCACTCCAGGACCTTCATATGATTCTTACGAAGCCACTCCTTCATTGCTCTGGGATCATTATCATGCTGAAAGACCCCTCCATGTTTCATCTTCAATGCCATTGCTGATGGAAGGAGAATTGCACTCAAAATCTCACATTGCCCCATTCATTCTTTCATTTACACGGATCAGTTGTCCTGGTCCCTTTGCAGACAAACAGCCCCAAAGCATAATGTCGACACCCCCATGCTTCACAGTAGGTATGGTGTTCTTTGAATGCAACTCAGCATTCTGTCTCCTCCAAACATGACAAATTTTGTTTCTACCAAACAGTTCTACTTTGGTATCATCAGACCATATGACATTCTTCCAATACTCTTCTGGATAATCCAAATGCTCTCTAGCAAAACTTCAAATGGGCCCCGAGATCATAGAATCGTAGAGTTGGAAGGGACCTCCTGAGCCATCTGGTCCAACCCCCTGATCAAAGTAGGATTCGCTAAATCATCCCAGTCAGATGTCTGTCCAGCCTCAGTTTGAAGACTTCCATTGAAGGAGAACTTGCCACTTCTCGTGGCAGCTTGTTCCACTCATTGATCACTCTAACTGTCAAAAAGTTTTTTCTAATATCTAATCTGTGTCTCCTCCCATTCAGTTTCATCCCATTGCTTCTAGTCTTTCCTTGTGCAAATGAGAATAAAGTTGATCCTTCTACAATGTGACAGCCCTTTAGATATTTGTAGACAGCTATTAAGTCTCCTCTCAGTCTTCCCTTTTGCAAACTAAACAATCCCAAATCCTGCAACCTTTCCTCATAAGACAGGGTTTGCAGACCGGTCACCATTCTGGGTGTTCTTTTCTGAACTTACTCCAGTTTGTTGATGTCTTTTTTAAAATGTGGTGCCCAAAACTGGACACAATATTCCAGATGAGGTCTGACCAAAGAGGAGTAGAGGGAAATAATGACTTCACGTGATCTAGACTGTATGCTTCTGTTAATACATCCTAGAATTGCATTTGCCTTTTTTGCTGCTGCATCACACTGTTGACTCATATTCAGTCTGTGATCTATTAGTATACCCAAGTCTTTTTGTCTTTTTGTGCTGTTGCTTAGGCCTATTCCTCCCATTCTGTATATGCTTTTTTCATTTTTAATGCCCAGATGTAGTACTTTGCACTGGCTTTGCACTGTACTGGCTTAAAGGGGTTGTCCGGGCTTTTCACATAATCTCAGTGCATATCTGGGCTGCAGAGTTATGACAATAAGTAATTTACTTTGTCACCAGTTTGCATGGTTTTCTAGATATTCTGAACAGAACGTCCAAGGGGGGGGGTGTTATGGCATTGAAATGAGAACTGGTCGTTTCCTCCTACTCTACTAAAAACATGCCGTCTGTAGCAACAACACCACCCTCCATAGCTACAGGCCCTCCCCGTCCACATAAAGAAGCCCTCCTCACACAGTAACAAATCCTCCCCGCCACGCCATTCCCCCTCCCTCCCTGTTGCTCCATTCCCCCTCACCACGCCGGTACGTCTCACCCGGTCTTCACATTGCCAGTGAAAGCTGCAGCAGGGAAGGAGCGGGTCATGTGACAGGCTCTGTGCATGTCACTTCAGCCCGCCTGTCACATGACCCGCTCATTCCCACTGCAGCTTTCACCGGCAATGTGAAGACCGGGTGAGGCCGGACCAGCGTGGAGGGAGGGGGGGAATGGAGCGGCGGGGAGGGTTTGTTACTGTGTGAGGAGGGCTTCTTTATGTGGACGGGGAGGGCCTGTAGCTATGGAGGGTGGGGTGGTTGTTACAGACAGCATGTTTTTAGTAGAGTGGGCGGAAACGACCAGTTCTCATTTCAATGCCATAACACCCCTCCTTGGATGTTTTGTTCAGAATATCTAGAAAACCGTGCAAACTGGTGACATAAAGTAAATTACTTATTGTCATAATTCTGCAGCCCAGATATGCACTGAGATTATGTGAAAAGCCCGGACAACCCCTTTAAGCAGGGGGACTCGTCTGTCACTGCAGGATGTGAGTCCCTGGTGGCGTAGTGTGTCACTGATAGTAGCCTTTGTTACGGTGGTCCCAGCCCAATGCAGGTCATTCACTAGGTCCCCCTGTGTGGTTCTGGGATTTTTGCTCACCGCCCTTGTGATCATTTTGACCTCACGGGGTGAGATCTTGCGTGGAGCCCTAGATCGAGGGAGATTATCAGTGGTCTTGTATGTTTTCCATTTTCTTATTATTGCTCTCACAGTTGATTTCATCGCATCAAGCTGCTTGCCTATTGCAGATTCAGTCTTCCCAGCCTGGTGCAGGGCTAGAATTTTGGTTCTGGTGTCAATCGACAGCTCTTTGGTCTTCACCATAGTGGAGTTTGGAGTGCCATTACTACAGGTAATGAGTGGAGGACAGAGGAGCATCTTAAAGAAGTTGTTACAGGTCTGTGAGAGACAGAAATCTTGCATGTTTTTAGGTGACTATATACTTATTTTCCACCCTAATTAGCAAAATAAATCTTGCCAAATCAGATAAGGTGATTTTCTGGATTTGTTTTCTCATTTTGACTCGTATAGTTGTGGTCTACCTATGATGTCAAAGGCCTCTCTCATCTTCTTAAGTGGTAGAACTTGCACAATTGATGGCTGACTAAATACTTTTTTTCCTACAGTACATGATTCCATGTGCAGCAAGTAGCCTGCATTTCCTTTTTCGGTAATCTGTCCTATTGTAGCGGTTCTATGATTTGACCGCAGGTAACTCGCCACTTGGTCTGGTTTTTTTTGTTTGTTTTTTAAGTAATCCTTTTGGTAGGTACTAACATTACTCATAACCTCCAACAAGGCACTGTTTTTCAAATTCTGATGCAGTTGTCTCACTATTTGGCCTTTGTCGGGGTCTCTCGGATCCTTACACTTACCCTTTTTTCATTCTTCCATGTGATAATCAGTAACTTTTAATGGTATCATTGATATGGGTGTCTTTGTATGTATCCAAGATCTCTAGAGATGGACATGTAACCTTGATATTGTTCAACCATTTTGGTTCTCAGCAGGACTGTGCAGTTGGAGGTGGTGTCCATTTTGGTGGCCTGTTTCGGTATAAAATGGACAGACTCCTAAAATATATAATAATTTGGGTTCAGTGGTTCAATGCAGGATGTGCTGTCAACTTTTTCAAAAGCATTTGGGAAAGTTCTGAAATGTCCTATAAATGTCTGTTCTGTTCCTGATCTATGAATCTTGGCTTTTAGGTGAGATGAATCTGTGCTACAGTTTATTTACATGCTCAGTAAGGGGCAGTGCTGTGGGGTCGGAGGCAGGGAAATTGAGGAGTCGGAGGTTTGGCTTACCGACTGCACAGCCCTAGTTCTCAAGTCCTCAGACAGTTCTCTCCTCCTCTTTCTGTTCTTCATGCTTAGTGTTGCGCACACACACACAGACACACAATGTAAAGACTGAGTCACCTTCTTTTTTTTTTTTTATCAGGTTTCAGGTGTGATTTTTCACATTGCCCACACCTGTTACTTTCTACAGGTGTGTTTCTCAATATCACGTGTCTGAAACAGTTGTTTGACACATTTTTTGGAAAGGTGCCATCAATTTTGGGGTTTTTGTTTAAAATGATGTCCGATTTTGCCTTTTTTTTTTTTTTTCAATCTTTTTGTGTTGTTCCAATGCACACAAAGGAAATAAACGTGTGGCTGCAATCATTTTCTGGGACAAATACTTCAATTTCTGGAACATTTGCAAGGGTACCAACACTTTTGGCCATGAATATATATTAGTACATTTATTGTTTACTAGTAATGAATAGCATAGTTACTACTTCGTACCTGATTCTGATAATAATAATAAATAATCTTTATTTTTATATAGCGCTAACATATTCCGCAGCGCTTTACAGTTTGCACACATTTTCTCATCACTGTCCCCGATGGGGCTCACAATCTAAATTCCCTATCAGTATGTCTTTGGAGTGTGGGAGGAAACCGGAGTACCCGGAGGAAACCCACGCAAACACGGGGAGAACATACAAACTCCTTGCAGATGTTGTCCTTGGTGGGATTCGAACCCAGGACCCCAGCGCTGCAAGGCTGCAGCGCTAACCACTGAGCCACCGTATGGATGATATTTCATAGGACATAGTATAAAAGATTGGTGACGACAGTTGTGTTACAACTAGTAATGTTAACCAATATCGAAGTGCTATCAAAGTGCCATAACTATTCCGTATTATATACTATACAGCATAATACAACAGAAAATATTAATACCTTCATATGGCACCAAGAGGAAATGTGCTCTGACCTCTAGCATCCAAATACATTTATCTCATAGAGCAAGGGACACTGTATTAGTCGTCTACCGATGTCAAGAAAGATAAATTATACAATTTGGCTACAACAAGTCTTTAAAACAGACCAAACTGGATTCACTGCAATACAGAAACATTATATATAAGAAATATAATATAATTTCTGATGTGCACATACTGATCACAGGTTACTTTCCACTATGGCTCTTTGGACCCTTTGATTTCAGTGTTTATAACCCTCAAGAAGCAATTCTTTTATGACATAAAATCTCTTTAATCAGTCACAAATTGGAAGATGCCACAATGTTATGCCACAGAGGCCCACAGAATTTATATTTGGGAGCCATTGTTTATTCCAAGTATGGTTGTGGTCCTAGTTAGACAAAATTCCGCTGTGGAAGTACTGAGAAAACAGTACATATGACCATACCTTTGCGGCAAGGTATGGTAGACATTTCCAGATTTTGCACGAAATCTGTGTATGTGTGTATTGCTGCCGATTTTCACCAAGGTGTTTCGCAGTGCCTCTTGTTTGAAAATCGGCAATGTGCCATGACTTTCTCACTAATTTTATTCCCAAAGAGAAGAAAATTTACTTCTGCATCATGAGCATTTTAGTCTATTCAGCAAAGTTGGCGGCTGCTGGTTGCATTTTTCTTTTAATTAAGGGTCATCAAAAGGTAAAATGAAAAAAATTCTTGCTTTACCACTCAACTTCTCTGACCCCTTCGCCCCTCAGTGTTATCCATTTGGTCCTTGTCGCATCTTCTGTTCTTTCGCCGCTTGAGCGATGAAATACCGGATGAGGCTCGACGTTTTTGCACATGCAAGACCACATCACATGCCCTATCATTGACCATATGCACTCTTGCGCTGAACCCTCCTCATCAGAACCCGAGGCCCAAGCTCAGTGTGGGAGGCCCGGGGATTTAAGTAGAGACCAAAGAAAATAATAAGGGACATTCGATTCACGGAGAAGTTTATTATACGTGAATTTAATATTCCGGTAAAATCCGATTTAACATTTGAGGGTGGCCTGGTGTAAAAAAGGGCAGCAAAAAGGCCACATCTCTCCAAGAAAAACATCAAGGCCAGACAGACACTATGCAGTCAAATTCCCGTGTTTCCTGCAAAGAACTGGGGTATACAGTTGTGGTGTTTTTCTGTAATGATGCCCCTTCACATTCTTTTGGACATGGTATCTAAACATCTTTCAAAAGCAGCTTCTATTATCCAGGCATAGTTGTGTGATATGAACAATGCTTTTTCCAGCATGATGGAGCCATGTCTCAAGGTAAAGTGATAACTAAGTAGCTTAATAAACAAAACATAGAAATTTTAGGTCCAAAAGAAATCCCCAGATCTCAATTACATTGAGGACTTGGTAGGTCAGTGGTTGGCATTGTTGCTGTGCAGTTCTGGGGTCCTGAGTTAAATTTCCACCAAGGTCAACATTCGTAGGGAGTTTGTATATTCTCCCTATGTTTTGCGTGAGTTTCCTTTGGTTACTTTGGTTTCTTCTCACAGTCCAGAGGACCTAATGATAGCGAATTTAGATTGTGAGCTCCAATAGGGAGAGTGGTAATGTCTAAAGTGCTATGAAATAATAACTTGTCAATCCTCAGAAAGCGAGTTGACAAACAAAAATTCAAAGACTAAGTTCACACCAGGATATAAAAGAAAAATCGGCCTATTTCATACAGAAGAAAACGGACTAAGTTTCATCTCTATTTTTGTCTGTATGGCATCCGGTGAAATAAATCAACAGTTGTTAAAATTTACAAAATAAAATGCTGTTTCCTAAGTTATAAAATTGCAATATATTCTGTAAAAAAAAAAAAAAAAGTGCTATGATTTATTCCTATAGATCCTTTTTTTTGGTGGGGGGTGTATAGTATAGACTTGAATAAGTGTATCTCATCCAAAATACGGAAGAGACTAGTTCATGCTGCAATTTTTCATGTGGACATTCGATCCATGGAAAGAATAACGGTTGTCTGAACAGCCCTTTTGAATAACATTGCTCCGAGTGCTGTTTTAAAAAAAATCTAAGTTCAAATCAAACCCCCCCCCCCCCCCTTTTTGCCCCGTTTAAAATAAAACAAAAAAATAATACACATATTTGGTATCAACGCGCTCAAACGCCCGATCTATCAAAATATAAAGAGTTGATTCGATCGGTAAACGTTGTCACGAGAAAAATAATTAAAACTCCAGAATTACTTTTTTTTTGTTCTCTGCAACATTGCCTTAAAATGCAATAAAAGGCAATCAAAAGACCTTATCTGCCCCAAAATCGCATCGATAAAGATATCAGCTTGGCGCTTAAAAAATAAGCCCTCACCCAGATCCCAGAAAATATCAACATTTTGTTGTTTTACAAAATTTGGATATATTTTTTTTTTTTTTTTGCACCACTTAAATAAAGAAGAACCTCTACATTTTTACAAAATCGGGGGAAAGGGGAGAGGGCGTCAGCTCACCATTATCCACTGCACATTGCTTGGATTAAAGCCTCTGCCTAGAGCCGTCCTGGTCTGGACACTTCAAGAGGAATATGAAAATGAGAGGAATTCTCAAGCATAGGTTAATGTTTCAAACTCCACTTTTATTTTGTCTTCATAAAAATGGGCATTTTGGCATACTACTGTATACCCACCTACTGACAGACTCGTTTTGACTTGTGCAGTCTTAATCATGGTCTCTACATGTTTGGTATCTGCAAATTTCTTATAACTTGGAGAATCATAATGGCAGGCCAGTTTTAGCATTTAGTGAACATAGTTTAAAAAAAAAAATTGTGGAAATGCACTTTTTTTTTTTTCTTTATTTGCTATTTCACCTCACTTGGAATTTGTTTCCTATTTTCCAGTACACTGTATGGAAAAATTTATGGTGTCAACCAATAGTACAACTTGTCTCGCAAAAAAAACAAGCTGTCATATTGATCAAATATAAAAGTTATGGTTCTGGAAAGAAGGGGAGCAAAGAACGGAAGTCCGAAAGTGGTTAAAGTCAAAGCACTGAGGCAAGAATGGGCTGTCATCAGTCAGGATTTGGCCGAGAAGCTGATATCCAGCATGCCATGGCTAATTGTATAAGCTGTGAAAAAAGGGGTCAGCACTGTAAATATTGAATATTTGCATAAACTTGATGTACGGTATTTGTTGAATGCTTTAACACCTTTAAAAAATTCTTAGAATTGTACTTTAGTAACCACAGAAACATCTGACTAAAGATCTAAAAAACACAAAAGCAGCAAACGTTCTGAAGGAAAAAAAGGCAAAATTTGGGTCGGTCTCAACTTTTGTCCACATCGGTATTTCATAGAGCACCTAGTGTAGCCATCCTTTGTCCTTTTTAGCAGCTGTTTCTGATCGTTAGTGAAATGAAGACATTGATCTAGATAGGGTTTATTAAAGGACTCTATAGACATGTTTTCTATAGTCTATATTCAGCAATTATTAACTTTAAGAGCTTGGTTATGTTGTGAATAAACCATTTTTGTACCTTTTTTTTCTCCATCTTTGAGATGTCTTTAATGGACAGTGGTACAGTACTACAAAGTCCCTCAGCCCCTCCTGTCTGGCTATAGGATCAGTCCTCAGTCTCCTGCTGAGCCTGGCAGCCTGTACTTTTGCATGCACACACATTTTCCTGATTCTGTGTGGTCTCCTTTGTCCAGTCTCCATGCAATGCAGTGCCCGCCTGTGCCAGCTGCATTATGGAGGGGGGGGGGGGGGTGTTGGGAGAGGGTAAGAAAAGAAAGGGTAGTGGTGTGGGGTTTTTTTCAATTCTCATGTGGCACTAGGTATCAGAATACTTGTTTTAGTTTCATTCCTTTCTTCATTTAGAGATACGCACTCATATTATTCACTCCTACTAAAATCTGGAAGTGGGTAAGAAGTACTAGTCGTCCACATCATAAAATCCACATGTGAGGCAGCTTGAATGGGAATATTGTAACAATTGACCATATGGCAGAGCCTGCTTATTGGCCTTTATTTGCAGATAGATGCACAATGTGGCTTAAAAATGTTGTTCATACTGCACTTGTGAGATGTGAGAACAGTGAGCAGACACGCTGACAGTATGAAGTGTTTTAGACTTAACCTTACCGTAAGTAACACTGGAGTAATAGAATATTCCAGTATGCCTCATCACGCAATTCTTTTGACTTGGGCACATCTCGTCGTCATCTCGAATGGGCCCTGCTGCACTGTGTTATGTAAAGCCACTGCCAAAATCTGTACAGAGCTGGAAGCGAGTAAGCAAAATTAGCGTAAGAGTTGTTTCACATTTTTAAGAGGCTGTTTCATTATTGTGGACAATTGTTCCCCATTTTGTTTTTCCCTCTTTATTACTACTGTTCAGAAACCGTACAGCGCTGCATCTATAAATTTTGGAAGAGGACTATCGGATAAATAGTCTCCTTTGTGTAAGGGTAACTAAGTAAATGTAGTGCCATTTCTACAAAGCTTTTACTTTTTAATGTTGTGTTTTTTGTTTTTGTTTTTTTGTCCTTTTTATATTGTTTATAGTGTGTAATTTGTGTTCAGTTTTCCTTTGCAATATGTAGCATTTATTGCCTTCCAGTGATGGTTAAAACATCTGACTACTTTTACGATGACTATTTAGCAGGCAGCACATTTTTGCCATAAAGTCACATAGTTGGTTCAAACTGTTTTCATGCCTGAACTAGATGTACAGCATAAAAACTGGTTATTTTTGTTCCTTGCCTGTCTTTCTGCCTTTTGCTTGGGTTTTGTTTTTCTTTGCTTTCCTTTCAGTCCTTTTTATCATTTATTCTCCAGTCTCTTACACAAATGTTTTTCATCTTCTATTCCTTTGCGTCTATTGGACTATGATCCATATTGTTGTGTGTCACTTTCCTGGGCTTCCTATGTTTCCTGTTTCTTTCTCCTCACTCCTCCTCACTTTTTTTGTTTTTCTCTGGCTGGGCCCCCGCAGGCGAGCCTTTGCATATGGTTTAAATTGACTGCGAACCCTGTCAGCTGAACTTTGCTTGACTCGTAGTTTTTACACCACCGTGAGCACCGTTCGTGCATTCCTGGCTTGTGTGTCCTGCCTCTTCCTCTTCAGTTTGCAATACAAAGAGCAAGGTTTCTTTTACTTAGGTTTACACATTGCTTTTAATGCAGAACACATTGTAGCGTACGATCCAGTGTGCCTTTTTCAAAACACAATGCATGCAGAGAGGAAGCTCATGGCACAATTGTCATTCTGTTCTTGGATCTGATTGAATCCGGTCGCATATCTAGTAATGAGCCATTGATCCAAAAGTCTAAAAATGTCTTCTCTGGTTTAGAGACACAGCATTATATAAGTTTACTGGATAAGAAAAATTTGTATTTGGATTTCCTGTAATATCATTTGCTGCCAAATTTTACCAACGCGTTTAAAAGTGAGCTTATCAAAGCATTTTTTTTTTTTAAAGAGGCTTCTTAATGTAATACTTGCGTTTATTAAAATATAAAGTGCTCAGAGCATAAAATTAATATTTTATATAGATGCTACAAAATCTAATATAACATGTATGAAAAAGTGTTCTTATTTTTAACTTTCTTAATTGTATATTTTTCTGCCATGTTTTTCCTAATATATTTATTCTTTTATTTTGAACAGACAAAGCTTACTGAATGAAGAGGGGGAAATGGATCTGCCAAACCATGCCAAACAACTGCTGCTTCAGCTGAATCAGCAACGAGCCAAAGGTTTCTTATGTGACGTCATTATTGTAGTGGAAAATGCTTTGTTCCGAGCTCACAAGAACATTCTTGCTGCCAGCAGCATGTACTTTAAATCTCTTGTCCTTCACGACAACTTGATCAATCTGGATACAGATATGGTTAACCCAGCTGTTTTCCGACAGATTTTGGACTTTATTTACACCGGTAAACTTTTGACATCCGACCAGCCAGGAGAGCAAAATTTCAGTGCTCTCCTCACCGCAGCAAGCTACCTCCAACTCCATGACTTGGCAACTCTCTGCAGGAAGAAACTGAAGCGTTCTGGAAAATCGTTTGTCGGAAAGCTTGGAGTGCCGAGTATAGGCCGTGTAGGAAGAAATCACAGGCTTTCCGCTCCCCCACTTGCTCATTTGCGATTCTCTGAGTCGTTGGACATTAACAAGGGTTCCAACTCAAATGAGTTGTCCAAAACAGTCCAAGAAGATGATATGTTTGTTAGCAACCCTAAACAGGAAAATAGCCACCCTTTAAGTCTAGGTACAGGGAGCAACAGCAGCCTCAATAATAGCATTAATGGGAGTGACCATGAGCTAGGCCTTGACCTTTCAAAGAAAAGCCCGTCCCTATCTGCACAAGAAGAGAATGTACAACCAGACGGTCATGTCGGCTCACCACAATCTGCCTCAGCATCTATAGCCAACTGTGCCTCATATGATGAATCCGCCCCCCAAAAAAGAGAGAATGAACCAATGGAGTTGGAAGAGAACCACTCTGAATCCGGGCCAAAGAATAGCCTTTGCCACCCAACACGTAAAATGGAGTGGGACAGGAAAGAGAGAGATAATTCTCCAGAAGCAGGAGAGACTATGCCCAATGGAGTTATTGTTGGGCCTATGTCAAAGGAGAGAATGTGTAGTGGAAGTTATGCTTCTGAGCAGAGTTTCCATTGTACAGATGAGGTGGAAAATGGTAAAGACATCAGTGAGGAAAGTGGGCATAGTGAGAATGAAATTGACCATCCCAGTGCCAACTATGTTTACCGACAAGATGGATTTGACAGTGTGCCATTTGGCGACAACTTGTATGTGTGTATCCCCTGCGGGAAGGGGTTTCCTAATTCTGAGCAACTAAATGCTCACGTAGAAATGCATACTGAAGAGGAGCTATATATCAAAGAAGAGGATTCCTACTGTAAAGAGGAAGCAGAGGACCTGTCCACTCCCAACACAACATTTCCAAATGAATCACGCCCATTTAAGTGCTCAGTATGTGAGAGGAGCTACAAGGATCCAGCTACCCTCCGACAACATGAGAAAACGCACTGGCTGACCCGTCCCTTCCCCTGCAACATCTGTGGCAAGATGTTCACACAAAGAGGAACCATGACCCGCCATATGAGGAGCCATTTGGGCCTCAAACCTTTTGCTTGTGAAGAGTGTGGAATGCGCTTTACAAGGCAATATCGACTGACCGAGCATATGCGTGTCCACTCAGGGGAAAAGCCCTATGAATGTCAGCTCTGCGGGGGAAAATTCACCCAGCAGCGCAATCTGATCAGTCACCTGCGTATGCATACCTCCCCCTCATAAACCAAAGACTCTCTTGATACCCTAAGAATGTGCTTCACCTCTGCACACAAACTAACCAATTTACCTTCCTGATGACTTGCTGCTTTAAGGGTACCTGTTTTCCAGTTGGGTTGTATCATCGCAGACGGGGATGTAATGCCTCATCCGAGCTTTAAGATGTAAAGAGTGATGACAATATTTCAAAGTTATGGTACATTGGAAGCAAGTTATGTGCTGCCTCTACTTTCCCTTGCATCCTCAGGACATATACAAAGACTTCAGTGACCTTGCTAACAAAAAAATATAAAGGCTGTCAATTGCTAGTATATAGCTAGCAGAATTACCATGCTCTGTTTTGCAAGGTGACAACTTTGGTAACACAGTCAAGTCTACATTTGGGTTTGAAGGTGTGTTTTGGGTAGGAGGCATTTGCTGGAGGCATGTTTTTAGCACTCTGAATTGTCCATACCTTTCTACATCATGGCCCTGCTTACATCTGTCCAGCCTTAAGATGTGCTGGCTTCCTAATCGTATCATGAATGAAAACCAAGGAAACCTCACAACTCCCTCTCCTGGTTACCACTGTGGGCATCTGGATGATAGGTTCATGCCAAGTTGCTCCTATTAAACACCATTTTAGAGATTTCATAAAGGCAGGCTCGCACTTTCTGGGGCACTTGGTATCTTTTGGCTGTGAATTCTTTGCATGTTCCTTAGTATTTTTCTTCTTTCTGAATGCCCTTTTCACCACAGACTGGAAACTAACATTTTGCCCGTCAGTTGCACCTATGTAAGCCAGTGGGAGGGAGGTCCTCTGTTTACCACCACCCCCTTCTTGTCCATAAAAAGGTACTTGTCTCAGAGCAGTGGTGGGCTTTGGGAGACTTGTTCGATTTCCATTTGAATCTGTGAATTTTTGAACTGGAAGTTTAGGGATATTATTTGGGGTGGTGGGTTAGTATTCTTGTTTTTTCACTACTCACTTTTTACATGATTGGGCTTCTCTTTGTATTGTAAGCTCAGAAAACTGAAGCATCATAACTCATTCTGTCCTTCACAGGGCCCCTAGTGCTTTGTTACAGTGCATAATGTCCTGCTTACATGACTGTGTTGGCTGGTTGTAAGTTATGTATATCTTTACCACACATGCTGCCTCCAAAAAAAATAATGGGGTAAGAGTCTCTTTTTATAGACAGATGAGCCCTAGAGGCCAGTCTGACAGAAGGAAGTCTTCTTACCCTATTGCTGTTCTTGGTGACTTGTCACCTGTTAGGTACTCCTGCGTGTGTGTGCGTATGTGTGTGTGCGTGTTTGTGTGTGTAGAGACATGTAAGATGAAGGATGCTATGGACTGGTCACTTTGCTACCTCTTGAACTCCTGATAAGTGAGATGCTTTTGCATAGTTTTTTTTTTTTTTTCCATGTAAGTAAATGTATAAAGTTAGGACATTTAAATTAAATGGGCAGCATTACACATTAGCCTGTCAGGAATTTCCTACAACATTCATTGTGTTTTAAGATAATTTCTGATCCAAAAAAACCCCCAACAGAAACCCAAAGAAATCCAATATGAATGAAGCCAACACACTAACAAAACCCTTTCTTCAACTCGAAAAGCTTCTCCTTTCCACACTAGCAGATGATTAGAGGTATCCTTAGTGCAATGACTTTCAGTATTGGTGCAGTTAACAATTACAGGACATCTTCAATGATTTACGTTGGGAGAGAGGCGCAGAATGGGGCGCCATAAGTTTTTATTTTTTTGGGGGGGTGTTGGAGGTCGAAATATGTCCTGTAATTGAGTAAATGCCATTTAAAATAGAGCTGTGGAGGTGGATCTTGCTCACTTCTGACACTCTGCTTTGAAATGTCCTAAATTAGGGTCATGCACAAGTACTTTGTCTACATCATAAGGAAAAGCTACTTTATTCTGAAAGTCCTTCATGGCTTATGGTACATCATTAAAACATGCACTGCAGCGGGTTCTGGTGCAGGATGTACAATGTTTAGCAACTGGTCTTCTTCAGAATTAGTCATTTTCAGATTTATTTTTTTTTTTAAGTTTTTGCAGGCGAAAAAATATATATATACTTTAATTGACCAAAGTGTTAAGTAATCTCAATCAATGTTGATGCAAGTGAAATTTGATATTAGCACGTAACAGTATGGAATTACCCAAAACCATCAGTTGACCCTTCTCCCCATGGCAGTGGCAGAGTCTATAAAGTTTACATTATTTAAGACCAAAAATATTAAACTAATGAAAGCTACCAGCCATAATATTTTTCTTTCTGCTAGTATTCAAAATAGTCCTGTGGGTTAAATAAATGTCATGAAATTTGGCAATAGGAAAAGAAACCCTGCCAAAAAGGTATAGCTCTCTGTAGATCTGATTCCACCATGGATTTCATGCATTGTTTTCCCTGATCTTTCTTGCAGTAAAGTGTTCTGTATCTTCAGTAGCTTTTGCCTGCTTTGTGTTAGCAATGGTGAAAATTGGCTGGATGGGATCTATCGGATATGTATCACTTTCACATCATTATCTGACTTTGATTTCAAGTGTTAAGAGTACCTGTACTGGAGCTAAAGACATTAAAGCTTGCTTCATCTATGTAGCTATAATATTCTAACTATTAATGATTATAATTAAATGCTATAAATGTTTCTAGCCATTGAGATCTATAATATGCTAGATCACAACCATTTCAAAAGCTGCATTTAACTTTATTTCTTCTTGTACTCATACAATAGTCTAGCAAATCCAATAGAATTTTTAGCCCAACATCCTAAGATTATACCGATCGCTAAGATTTTGCAGACGATCGGTGGGAGTCTGTGTCCCAAGACCCCCCAACTAAAACACTCACCAACCGAAAAGTAAAAAGTATAAGCGCCTGTACACAGACCGGAACATCAATTTGTGCATGCGCTCAGAAAAGAGCTGAATGCTTGTGCCCAGTAATCTGCACAGTTCATAGTGTTGTTTGAATGATCATTGGGGGTCTCGGGACTTGGACCCCCACCCTTGTCTGCAATGGTAGAGGAAATATATATGTAAAATTATAGGGATAGTTTAAACCAGTCCTTAACTATTTTGTACAATACATTTTCAGAAAGACCTCCGTGCCATATAGACAGTTTTTCTTGTATGAGTGACTCTGATATTGGTTAAGAAGCAATAAGTTATGAGCACAAAAATGTTATCCTCAGTGATTGCCAATCTAAGTCGTTGGTACACAGGAAGAAAGGTGAACTAGTCATACATGGTATTTTACACACATTCTTCTGCAGATTAAGGGAGCATCGGACAGACCAGGACTGATTTTTCAAAAACACTTGCAATACACTTCTAGCCGTACGGGGATGGAGGCTTACCATATATTTTTATAATTTATTTTTTTCATATTTTTTTTGCGTGAGTCCCTAGCTTATGAAATATGATTGTATTATCTAATTTTAGGGGCATTAATGTGTGAAATCTGTCTAGATCTTCCAAATAATTCCACCAAAAAACTTAACAAAGATCTCTTAATCCTAACGATCACTTCTTTATCTCACTGGATGTGTCGCATCCTCTGATGATATGATGATGTGGCAACTGATATCATTTACTTCTAGTAAGGCTGTACAATGCAGTCTTTTAAGGCTCTAGAAGAAAAACTATTAAAGAATGCCGTTTGATGTTTTGTTCTCTCTTTAATACCAAAAATATGTGGCCCCTTCCATAATTTACACTACATTGGTGATAATAACCAATTTGTTCATTGCGCAACCCTTTAAAGTAATTGACATGACAATTCAAGCTTCTTCACCCCTGTGTTAATGGAAATCATGACTCTTAGAATTTTTGGCTTTTGACAAGCATTTTTAGGTATATTTTTATTTTTTCCTCAGCACTTAATATCGACACAAAGTCTGTGTATAGTTGAGCGTTGTACAAACTTCTTTTCCTTTTAGCTAGCAGTGTAAGTTTGTGTTCTAGAGAATCAATTTAAAGGAAAAGACATTTCCAAACTGTGACAACATTAGTAACAATATTTCTCAAACTTCAGGGACTGGCTACCTCCAGGCAACAAACTTTCAGCCACATTTCTATGACATAGTATTGTATCAAACATTTTTTCTGTATTTTATGATAAAAGCAAAACACTAGTTTCATATGAAAGCAAATTTAAGAGTTTTGGGACCTGGGTGGAGGGGCGGGAGGGATTGGGTGTTCTATTCTGCATATGGAATTGTGCTGTACATGGTAAACAGAATGCAGCATTTTCACAATATAAATGGCAGGCAGTGGGGGAAAATGCTTGTTTAGTTCATGAATTATTATAACATTTTTTTTTTTCGGAGTAACAGGAATCGATTTTTAAGAAGTGTAAACCGTAAACAAGGATGTATTATGAAACCATTAAAAAAAAGAGAAAAAGCTTGTACCCAAATCCGTATACTATTTTTAAAACCAAAGCACATTTTGAAGAAACCAACTGGGCTCAGAAAATTAAAAAAAAAAAAAAAAAAAAAGGAAAAAAAAAAGCAAGTGGACTATTTATATTTAACTCATTGTTTACATACGTCTTTACAGTTTCAGACCTCAACTACAGACCAGTCAAAATTAATTCCACATTTTCCATGGATTGACATGGAGCTCAATTCTTTCCTGTCGGAAATTCTTAAATTATAAAGTATTAGCTGATCAGTTTACATCTCGCTGTGCTGGTGCTTGGTTTTACCATATGTGAGTCGATCAGTGGCCATTTAAAAAATTGGTATACAATGCACTGACTGAAAGTAATTTTCTGGATGACCCAGTCTATTTTGGAAAGCCCCAAAAAACACTTCTCAAGCTTGTCTTGCACAACTGTCCTTTGTAGTGCAACTGATATGTAGTCTTGTCAAAACCTTTAATGCTAATTAACAAGTTGCCAATGCATAGGTTGTATGTACCATTGCAACCGAATATTACTATCTAAAATTCCAATCTTAAGCGTATTAAGACATGAGATGTATGTAAATATTCTTCAAAAATATTTGTTAAAATTTGTATTTTCCTCATGGATCAATGAGCCATTAGTTTTGTCTGGTCTTCAATAAATAATCAAAGATGGTGCAGAATTTTGCAGTGTTTGTATTGTTTCACTATGTATGTGCAGTTCTGAATGTATCTATCAAAACTCCCTGTGGGCAGCAGCAATGAGGCACCGAGTTCCTCATCCTTGCCTTTTGCTGTTACTTTTGTCTCCGATTTTATAGTGGCTCTACTAAGAGAGTTAAGGAGAGGCTGCCATGCAGGGATAAGATCCTCTTACTGCCATGGGCTGGCATACCCTGTGGCAGAGCTACAACTTAAAAGACTAAAGGATTTCCGTAAAAGAAAACCAGAAAAAAAGACAATAAGCCTAAATATCCTCAGAGACTCAACAAATAGCCATAAATTACCAAGCGGGACTTTCTGTAGCTCTTCTGTTTCGTACTGGATATCTTCTGTGATGCTTTATTTTTTTATTGTTACAATATCACCGGCTTCATTTGATATAAAAAATGTATTTTTTTTCTGCAAAAATGTTCCCTTCTATTCCCCATTTTGTGTTTTCCTGTTTTGACCGAATGTAGTAACTTCAGTCCTTCAATCGCGGAAGGTGGGATGAGATGAAGGTCCATATCCCTCCCGAGGTACAAAGCTATTGGTCAACCAGGACACCCTTCCACCCCATCCTCAAGCATAGAAATCTGAGAACTATGGCTGCTTAAATACAGATATGTTTGCTATTTTAGCGTAATTCGCCAGCTTCTAGCTCTGTCCAGCGTCTAAATTTTTAATTGTACTTTGTACAATTTGTGTTGCCATTAGTCCTGCATTAAACTTGGAAATTCTAACTATTATGCCAAATATACAGAAATACCAAACACTTTTGTTTGTAATACAGCCTGTAAGTCAATGGTTGGTATAGCTTAAAATGCAAACTGTGCCCAGATAAGTGTTTTGAGTAGATTTGTGTTGATCCCAGATAGTTTTCTACCTTTTTTTTGCTTCCTGGCTATAAATGAATTTAACAAGTTGGAATTGTTGGTGTTTTATTAGTGTAGTGACAATCCATAATGGATGCATTTTTTGGAAAGGGACCACTAAACGGTACAAATGATCTAACACAAAGATTATCCAAAGCTGTATTATATATGTGAATATTTTTTCAGACATTTGACTGCTGTTTTGGCTTTGTTTCCATTACAGGGAGAGAGTGTTGTTTTGTTTTATTGTTTTTTTTTTTTTTATGTAGTCAAAGTAAAGTAAGTGTGACTAGGATATGTAATTATATCCTTCACTTATTAAATCTAACTTTTATTTTGATCTGAAACTTTCACTCCTGTATAATGAAACCCAAGATCTTGTGACAATTTTGTTGCTCTCCTGTACAATGTAAATTTTTTTTTTTTTTTTTTTTACTTTTTGGTCCTTTTAAATGTAAAACCTCCAAATTACTGCATTTGGCTACAGTAAGGTATTAAACACTGTCTGGGCACTAGTTTAGTATGTCAGGTTTACGTGATTCTTAGAGAGAAGCTGGTTCCACCTGTCTGACTTCCAGGAATCTTGCCAGGGAGGCACCTTTTTTTTATTGTGTTAAGAGCTCGCCTTGCTTTTGGATGAGTCACTTGCTTCATATTAAAATAATTAGTGAGTATAATTAAGTAAAGATCTAATCGCTCTTAAATAACATCCACATCACACAATTTTCTCTCAGGGGTTGGGTTATAGACTCGTTAACCCAAGTCCTATAACTTCCTGCTGTGCTTTTTTTTTTCCCTTTCCACTTCGAAGCAACATTAAAGGGAGAACGCAAGTGTTTAAATGTTTTACTCTACATATCTGTATGAGCATGCTTCTTCAAAATCTAGTTTCTGGCCCTACTTCTATCCAGGAGCTTGGAAGGTGGAGTGTCTCTGTTGCCGCAGCCTTTTTCTCTTAGTCCCACCTTTTGCCTCCTTGGACTGGTACGTTTTCCTCATGGACTTCCTATTCAGGTCAGAGCACTCTTTTTAGAGAGCTCACATTATAGTGTCATATAGATAAAACGAAAGATAATACAGAAGATTCTGGTAATCCAAACATTCGAGAAACTTACAGTCTTAATGTACAGTGATGAGAAAAAAAAACTGTTATTTTATGATCTTTTCATTAAAAGCTTGATTGAAAACAAGTTGATTTATGCTTGAAAATTATTTTGTCTTTTACTTTCGTTTAATTGTCTCCAATAGTCTTTGAAAACGGAGAACACTTGCTACTACATGTTTCACTTCTGTGCGTTCGCCAGGCACGTCAAAACGCCGCATGTGGACGCATCTGCATACAGCGCATGCCGCATGTTAAAGATAGGTACGCAGGACGCATGTGGAACTAGGTGGAGTGTAGGCAGAGCTTAAGGGAGGACATGCGCAGACCAGCCTTAGCTAAGTGTGAACTTGGCCTATGATATTTCTTGTTCTTCCCCCCCCCCCCTTCCCGACCTGTGACACAGCGTATGCATCATGAAAGTCGGTGCCAATCTTGACCCATGACGCATACCCTGTGTCATGACTTCAAAGCCCCCCTGCGGGTCGGGTGAACGGGGTCAATGAAAGGTCACCTGACCCGCAGATACAGGGGGGCTTTGTAATTCACCACAGGGGGCGTGGCTTCGCCCCACGTGGCTACGATCTCTGATTGGCTGTTTCCCTATTAACAGCCAATCAGAGCGATAGTAATATTTCATCAATGAAAATTGATGACATATGACAATCCAGCCGTGGCCGATGCTGCAGTAGCATCGGACATGGCTGCTGACACCGATCCGGCCATCGCCCCCCCCCCCCCGTCACTGAATGACAGCGGCAATTTGCCGCCGCTGTCATCTGCCCCACCTTCCTTCCGCTCCCCGCCAGCTTCCGATCCCCCCAGTACCTTCTGAGTCCCCCTGTCACTCCCGTTGTCCCGTGGGTCCGGATCATGGGCGCCACCATCTTGGAAAATGGCAGGCGCATGCGCAGTGCGCCCGCCCGAATCTGCCGCCTGCAGATTCTATTCTTTCATTTTGATCACTCTCACAGTGATCAAAATGAAATAAAAAGTAAATAAACCCCCGATTATCACCCCCATAGGTAGGCACAGCTAATAAAATAAAGAAAATATTTTTATTTTTCCGTTGGGGTTAGGGTTGGGATTGTGGTTAGGGTTGGAATTGGGGTTAAGGTTAGGGTTGGGATTAGGGTTAGGGGTGTGTTGGGGTTAGGGTTGGAGATAGAATTAAGGGGTTTCCACTGTTTAGGCACATCAGGGGGTCTCCAAACGTGACATGGTGCCACCATTGATTCCAGCCAATTTTGCTCCCTCCCTTCCAAGCCCCGACATGTGCCCAAACAGTGGTTTACCCCAACATATGGGGTATCAGCGTACTCAGGAAAAATTGCACAACAACTTTTGGGGACTAATTAATCCTGTTACCTTTGGGATAATAAAAAATTGGGGGCTAAAAAATTATTTTTGTGGAAAAAAAGATTTTTTCATTTTCACATCTCTTCATTATAAACTTCTGTGAAGCACTTGGGGGTTCAAAGTGCTCACAACACATCTAGATAAGTCCCTTTGAAGGTCTAGCTTCCAAAATGGGGTCACTTGTGGGGGGTTTCCACTGTTTAGGCACATCAGGGGCTCTGCAAACGTAATTCCATCAAAGTCTGCATTTCAAAACGTCACTACTTCCATTCCGAGCCCTGACGTGTGCCCAAACAATGGTTCCCCCCACATTTGGGGTACCAGCATACTCAGGACAAACTGGACAACAGCTTTTGGGGTCCAATTTCTCCTGTTACCCTTGTGAAAATAAATTGCGAGCTAAAAAAATGATTTTTTATTTTCATGGCTCTGCGTTATTATCTTCTGTGAAGCACTTGGGGGTTCGAGGTGCTCACCACACATCTAGGCAAGTTCCTTATGCGGTTTCCAAAATGGGGTCACTTGGGGGTTTCCACAGTTTTAGGTACATCAAGGGCTCTGCAAATGTAACATGATGTCCGCAGACCATTCCATCAAAGTCAGCATTTCAAAATGTCACTACTTCCCTTCCGAGCCCTGACATGTGCCCATACAGTGGTCATCCCCCACATATGGGATACCAGCGTACTCAGGACAAACTGGACAACTTCTTTTGGGGTCCAATCTCTCCTGTTACCCTTGTGAAAATAAATTGCGGACTAAAAAATATTTTTTTGGGAAAAAAAAATATTTTTTATTTTCACGGCTCTGCGTTATAAACTTCTGTGAAGCACCTGGGGGTTCAAAGTGCTCACTATGTATCTAGATAAGTTCCTTAGGGGGTCTAGTTTCCAAAATGGGGTTGTTTGTGGGGGAGCTCCAAAGTTTAGGCACACAGGGGCTCTCCAAACACGACATGGTGTCCGCTAACGATTGGAGCTAATTTTTATTTCAAAAAGTCAAATGGCGCTCCTTCCCTTCTGAGCTCTGCCGTGCGCCCAAACAGTGGTTTCCCCCCCCCACATATGGGGTACCAGCGTACTCAGGAGAAATTGGACCACAAAAGTCCAGTTTGTCCTGTTAGCCATGTGAAAATAAAAAATAGCGTGCTAAAAAATCAATTGAGGGAAAAAAATGATTTTTTATTTTCACTTCCCTACGTTATAAACTTTTGTGAAGCACTTGGGGGTTCAAAGTGCTCACTACACATCTAGATAAGTTCCTTAAGAGGTCTAGTTTCCAAAATGGTGTAACGTGTAGGGGGTTTTCACTGTTTAGGCACACAGGGGCTCTCCAAACGCAACATGGTGTCCGATAACGACGAGCTAATTTTTCATTCAAAAAGTTAAATGGCACTCATTCCTTTCTGGGCCCTGCCGTGCACCCAAACAGCTATCGGTGTACTCAGGAGAAATTGCCCAACAAATTTTAGGATCCATTTTATCCTGTTGCCCACGTGAAAATGAAAAAACTGAGGCTAAAAGAAAATTTTTGTGAAAAAAAAAAAAGTACTTTTTTTTTTTTTTTTTTTTTTACGGATCAATTTGTGAAGCACCTGGGGGTTCAAAGTGATCACTATGCATCTAGATAAGTTCCTTGGGGGGTCTATTTTCCAAAATGGGGTCAATTGTGGGGAAGCACCAGTGTTTAGGCATACAGCGACTCTCCAAACGCGACATGGCAAGTGCTAAATATTCCAGCATATTTTCCATTCAAAAAGTCAAATGGTGTTCCTTCCCTTCTGAGGCCTGCTGTGCGCCCAAACAGTAGTTTGAGCACATATGGGGTATCGGTGTACTCAGGAGAAATTGCCCAACAAATTTTAGGATCCATTTTAACCCTTATAACTTCCTAACAGAAAAAAAATTGGTTTCCAAAATTGTGCTGATGTAAAGTAGACATGTGGGAAATGTTATTTAGTAACTATTTTGTGTCACATAACGCTGGTTTAACAGAATAAAAATTCAAAATTTGAAAATTGCGACATTTTCAAAATTTTGCCAAATTTCTGATTTTTTTCACAAACGCAAAAATTATCGACCTAAATTTACCACTAACATGAAGCCCAATATTTCACGAAAAAACAATCTCAGAATCGCTAGGATGCGTTGAAGAGTTCCAGAGTTATTACCTCATAAAGGAACACTGGTCAGAATTGCAAAAAATGGCCAGGTCATTAAGGTCAAAATAGGCTGGGTCATGAAGGGGTTAAAAATCCACGTAAAACTCCCAAAAAACTCTAAAGCTGACCCTAATCACAAAGGTCATTGATAAAGTTGCAATTGTTTTTCAAGCTGTTTAAAGCAGGGTTCCCCAACTCCAGTCCTCAAGGCCCACCAACAGATCATGTTTTCAGGATTTCCTTTGTATTGCACAGGTGAAGCAATTATCACCTGACCAATACTAAGGAAATCCTGAAAGCACGATCTGTTGGTGGGCCTTGAGGACTGGAGTTGGGGAACCCTGGTTTAAAGAGTTACCATTGCTATTTGTTAGGCTGCTGTGTTTCTTCCCTCATCCGGGAGCAGGTGGTATCCTAAAAATCTTGAAAGAACGGAGTCTCCCGTTATTAGTTACAGTTTTGGGAGTGACTGACTGAAAACCTACCCTCTTAACCAGGGAGTTAACTTGTCATATTTCAATTTGTCCCTACCTAGAAGGCTTTTTCTGCAGACAGTTGTCTTACAGCCAGGACTGTGGAGTTGGTAAGCCAAATCTCTGACTCCTCAATTTCCTTCACTTCCGACTCCACAGCACTGCCCCCTACTGAGCATGTACATTAAATTCCAGCACAAATTCAGCTCAACTAAAAGCCTTGATCATTAGATCAGAAACAGAACAGACAGTTTAGAACTTTCCCAAATTCTTATTAAAACATTTACTGCACTTCCTGCATTGTACTACTGAGCCTAATTTATTTTAAGAGTCGGTCCATTTTATACCATCACCGACTCCACCAAAATGAACACAGACTTCACAGCCCTGCTTACAGCCATACATCGGACAGTGAGGAGAAGGGACATGGCAGAGGTCCTTAAACGGAGGTTTCTTTATATATTTACCAGTTTTAATTGTAATATGGGACCAATGTTATTTCCAAAACATGGGATATCGAATTATTCAGTGGTACTAAACTCTTATCTGCTCAGACTAAACGCCCATGCTTGTAAATGTTCTTCGTACAAGATCTGAAACTGTTGCAAAATAAGTGTAGCTATTTTCTGTGTCAACAAAACAGTATTTTATAAAAGTTATTTTTCTATGAATAAATAGAAATGATAGGAAGTAGAGTTGAGCGAAAAAGGTCGTTCAATTTCAAAAATCGCCGACTTTCACCAAAGTCTGGATTCATGAAACAAAACCCGACCATAGCGTGAGGTCGGCCATGATGTCGGCGACCCGAGCGCCAAAGTCGCATTTCAAATGATGCTTCCAGCGCCTTTTTTCAGCCAATGATGGGACGCACACTGTGAGCAATGGGATGACAGGCAGCGGTCAGCACCATCTTAGAGAAGGGCATTGAAGTGATTGGCTGGCTTTGTGTGGCGTCACAGAGGGTATAAAAGGCTGTGGACGCCGACCGCCATCTTCTGCAGATCTTACAATAGAGAGATGATGATTCTGAACAGGGAGCCTTCTGCTGATGGCGCTTTTCACTGTACAGTTAGTGTGCAGTGAAAGGGGAGGATTTTTGTTGTGTGCAGCAGCGTTGGTGGTTAGGCTGCCTTTTAAGGCTACCTGCTAGCTGCATTGCTGTGTGCACACTTTTAAAGCACTCCAAATTTTATTTTGTCATGGTGAGTTACTGAGCGTTCATTTTTTCACACATCGTCTAGTGGTGTACGCTCCTCACACACTACCGTGTATTCCGGCTGGTATCACGGACAAATAGAAGCTATCTGGGTGTGACTCTGGAAGAAAAAGCCGAGGAGTTTGTCCATTTTTCCAGACCTACACCTTAGAGTTGTGTCCGTTTTTCAAACAGTTTTGTATATCTGCTGTTTGATTAAAGTCAAAACTAGACAGGCAGCGTGTGTCAGTCTGTATACAAATATACGGAGCTTGACAATTTTCCTTACAGACACCGTCTAGCGGTGTACGCTCCTCACACACTACCGTGTATTCCGGCTGGTATCACAGACAAATAGAAGCTACCTGGGTGTGACTCTGGAAAAAAAAAATGAGGAGTTTGTCTGTTTTTCCACACCTACACCTTAGAGTCGTGTCCGTTTTTCTAACCGTTTCGTATATCTGCTGTTTGATTGCGGTAACAACTAGACAGACAGCGTGTGTTAGTCCGTATAAAAAATACACGCAGCTTGACAGTTTTACATACACACCGTGCAGTGGTGTATGCTCCTCACACACTACCGTGTACCGCCTTCTAGCACGGACAAATAGAAGCTACCTGTGTGAGACTCTGAGAAAAAAAACGAGGAGTTTGTCCGTTTTTCCACACCTACACCTTAGTCGTGTCCATTTTTCAAACAGTTCCGTTTATCTGCTTGTTGTATTACGGTCCAATACATGCTGTGAGAGCGTCTGTGACTAACATAATATATACGTAGATTTAATTTGTTTAATACACCTTACACAGCTGGACGCTTCTCATACAGTACCATTTCTCTGCTGGTATTTTGGTTACATTTTCCCAAACATGAGGAAGTATGGTGGAACAGGCCGCAGAAGTGGGCAGGGGGGCATGGCTGGTACTGATGATGGTAGTGCATCGGCTGGTTCTGGCAAAAGCACAATAGCAGCTAAGGCAGGAGGTGTTGAGCCTGCGTCATCCTCTGGCCCAAGAAGGCCTGTAAGGTTGCCTTTTCTTGGAGTAGGAAAACCGCTTTTAAAGCTGGAGCATCAGGAACAGGTTTTGGCGTACATTGCCGAAACAGCCACCAGCTCTATTGCCTCCTTCTGAACGGTCGAAACCTGCAAGCACGGAGTCGTCAGTGCAGAGTTCTGGTCTTAAAAAACCCCTTTCCTTGTGTCCTTCACCCCCACCAAAAGTTAAGGATGCGGCAGCCCACACTGCAGATTACTCTATGGAGCTCTTTTCACATACCATGCCTGGGTTATCCAGTCAAATCCTGAATTCCCCAGTCCAAGATGAATCTTACATGGACTGCACTGATGCACAGCCACTGCTAGATGATTCTGCTGGTACATTGACCCACAGCACTACATTGCCCTCGCAGTTTATTGAGCCAGAATCTGACCCTGATGAAACCCAGGTGCCCCTTCCCGCATACCATACCACCTTACACGGTGACACAGAGGAAGGTGCAGATGATTTTGAAGAGGAGGTGATGGATGACCCATTTCTGGACCCGGATTGGCATCCATTGGGGGAGGAGGATGGCGCTAGCAATAGTTCAGATAAGGAGAAGGATCCGCAGAAGGCATTGACATCGCAGCAGCGGTTATCCAGCAGGCCCATAGCTGTCCTAAAACGTGGAACAAAAACTAAAAGAGTTGCAGGACAGCTTGACCAGACGGTCAACTTAGCACAGCGTGCAAGGTCAGAAAATGTTTACCATAGTAGGAAGAGTGCAGTGTGGCACTTCTTTGTCCAAAATCCTACTGATGAGGCAAAGGTTACCTGTAAGAAGTGCGGAAGGACCTTTAGCCGAGGTAAACAACTCAGAAATTTGAATACCAGTTGCATGCTTAGACATTTAATCAACATGCACTTGCAAGCGTGGACGCGCTACAAAACCTCAGGCAGCACATGTGCACCTGTTCCGACTGAAGGTAGCCAACAACGCTCCATCGCCACCCCCACTGTAAGACCCACCACCACCATTAAGCACACTTCCTCTTCTTTCTCTTCCTCAGACTTTCCCTGTTATGCCTTTTGCAGCAGCTGAATGTCCAGCTAACACATCTACATATGCCAATTTTTAAACCTCCCTAATTGGGCTGCCCACCTCTCCCCCAACAGCTGGGGTCAAGACCTGGCGCACCCCGGCAAGTGCCGTTGCTCTGAATAGGTGGATGGGCCCACTGATGGCCGCCGGCAATGGCACAGGGCCCCTCATAGTACAATACAGTGTCTCAGATGGTGGGAGGGCCCACTCGCCGTCAGACACACCAGCGTACTATGAGGGGCCCTGTGCCAGTACTGTCGACCATGATTTTGCCCCCCCCCTGCTTGTTCATGGCCACAGCACTTGCAAGTTGCAATACTTACCTCTCCCTGCTCCACCGCTGTGTAGTCTGGGCAGTTAAATCCTTCACAGGGACGGCCACTCGAAATTTGGTGTATTGATCAATGATGGTTAAGATGTAGTTATGGTACCATATATCTGCTGGTATTTTGGGTCCATTTTCAAAAACATGAAGTATGGTGGAAGAGGATGCGGATGTGCGCGTGGAGGGCCACCTGGTACTGATGGTGGTGGTGGTGCATCTGCTGGTAGTGCCAAAAACACAATAGCAGCTAAGGCAGGAGGTGTTGAGCCACCGTCATGGTGTAGCTCTAGAAGGCCTGTAAGGCTCCTTTTCTGGGAGTAGGTAGACTGCTTTTAATGCCGGAGTATCAGGAACTGTTTGTGGCTTGCATTGCTGAAACAGCCTCCAGCTCGATCTCCTATTCTGAAGTTGTAAAAAATGCAAGCACTGAGTCGTAACTGCAGGCTTCTGGTCAGGAGCAACCCCTATCCTTGTGTCCTTCACCCACACCAAAAGTGAAGGATGTGGAAGCACACACCTCAGATTACTCCATGGAGCTCTTTTCACATACCATGCCTGGGTTAATTAAAAATAGGGCCCATCATGTACAGGAGCAATGTAAATGGGGCAGATCACACACTGGAGCAGCATCTAAGGGGCACATTATACACTGGAGCATTACAAATGGGGCCCATTATATATGGAGCATTATTGGAGCCCATCAGACACTGGAGCATCATCCATAGTAACATAGTAAGGCCGAAAAAAGACATTAGTCCATCCAGTTCAGCCTATAAAATTCTGTCAGAATAAATCCCCAGATCTACGTCCTTCTAAAGAACCTAACAATGACTGTAAGATACAATATTGTTACGCTCCAGGAAGACATCCAGGCCTGTCTTGAACCCTTCGACTGAGTTCGCCATCACCACCTCCTCAGGCAGGGAATTCCAGATTCTCACTGACCTAACAGTAAAGAATCCTCTTCTATGTTGGTGGAAAAACCTTTTCTCCTCCAGACGTAGAGAATGCCCCCTTGTGACCGTCACCTTCCTTGGTATAAACAGATCCTCGGAGAGATATTTGTATTGTCCCCTTATATACTTATACATGGTTATTAGATCGCCCCTCAGTCGTCTTTTTTCTAGACTAAATAATCCTAATTTTGCTAATCTCTCTGGGTATTGTAGTTCCCTCATCCCCTTTATTAATTTTGTTGCCCTCCATTGTACTCGCTTTAGTTCCATTATATCCATCCTGAGCATCGGTGCCCAAAACTGTACACAGTACTCCATGTGCGGTCTAACCAGAGATTTGTACAGAGGCAGTATAATGCTCTCATCATGTGTATTCAGACCTCTTTTAATGCACCCCATGATCCTGTTTGCCTTGGCAGCCACTGCCTGGCACTGGCTGCTCCAGGTAAGTTTATCATTAACTAGGATCCCCAAGTCCTTCTCCATGTCAGATTTACCCAGTGGTTTACCGTTCAGTGTGTAAGGCCTCATACCCATTGGCGATTACAAAAACGGTCCGATTTCTGGACTGGAAAAAAGGGTGGAGTGTTATGCCAGTGTCATGCGATTTCTATGCGATTTTTTATTTTTCCATCCGTTTTTCATCCGTTTTTTTCCCCAGCAACTCTTTTTCTACAGTCATTTACAGGACCATTTACAGTGTTCTATACCACAGAATGGTGATGTATCCGTTAAAAAACGGATGGAAAATGGATGGTCCATTTTTGGTCCGTTTTTTTAATCGCACCCATTGACTTCTATTGGCGAAAATCACTGCAAATCGCAGCATGCTGTGATTTTTTTCTCAGACCGATTTTGGCTGAGAAAAAAATCGCAAGTGAGATGTCACCCATTCACTAACATGGGTCAGAGTGCAATCCGATTAAAAATCGGATTGCAATCGTCCGAATTTATCGCCAGTGAGTATGAGGCCTACTGGTGATATATCCTTCTTCCCATGTGTATAACCTTACATTTATCATTGTTAAACTGCATCTGCCACCTTTCGGCCCAAGGTCCCAACTTATCCAGTTCCATCTGTAGCAGAATACTACAGAATCCATGAGGCCCATCATGTACTGGAGCAATGTAAATGGGGGAGATCAGACACTGGAGCAGCATCTAATGGGCACATTATACACTGGAGCATTACAAATGGGGCCCATTATATATGGAGCATTATTGGAGCCCATCAGACACTGGAGCATCATCCATGAATCCATGAGGCCCATCATGTACTGGAGCAATGTAAATGGGGCAGATCAGACACTGGAGCAGCATCTAATGGGCACATTATACACTGGAGCATTACAAATGGGGACCAGTATATATGGAGCATTATTAGAGCCCATGATACACTGGAGCATCATCCATGAGGCCCCTGATGTACTGAAGCAATGTAAATGGGGCAGATCAGACACTGGAGCAGCATCTAAGGGGCACATTATACACTGGAGCATTACAAATGGGGCCCATCAGTCACTGGAGCATCATCCATGAATCCATGAGGCCCATCATATACTGGAGCAATGTAAATGGGGCAGATCAGACACGAGCAGCATCTAAGGGGCACATTATACACTGGAGCATTACAAATGGGGCCCATTATATGTGGAGCATTATTAGAACCCATCATACACTGAAGCATCATCCATGAGGCCCATCATGTACTGGAGCAATGTAAATGGGGCTGATCAGACACTGGAGCAGCATCTAAGGGGCACATTATACACTGGAGCATTACAAATGGGGACCATTATATATGGAGCATTATTGGAGCCCATCAGACACTGGAGCATCATCCATGAATCCATAAGGCCCATCATGTACTGGAGCAATGTAAATGGGGCAGATCAGACACTGGAGCAGCATCTAATGGGCACATTATACACTGGAGCATTACAAATGGGGCCCATTATATATGGAGCATTATTAGAGCCCATGATACACTGGAGCATCATCCATGAGGCCCATGATGTACTGGAGCAATGTAAATGGGGCAGATCAGACACTGGAGCAGCATCTAATGGGCACATTATACACTGGAGCATTACAAATGGGGCCCATTATATATGGAGCATTATTGGAGCCCATCAGTCACTGGAGCATCATCCATGAATCCATGAGGTCCATCATATACTGGAGCAATGTAAATGGGGCAGATCAGACACGAGCAGCATCTAAGGGGCACATTATACACTGGAGCATTACAAATGGGGCCCATTATATATGGAGCATTATTGGAGCCCATCAGACACTGGAGCATCATCCACGAATCCATGAGGCCCATCATGTACTGGAGAAATGTAAATGGGGCAGATCAGACACTGGAGCAGCATCTAAGGGGCACATTATACACTGGAGCATTACAAATGGGGCCCATTATATGTGGAGCATTATTAGAACCCATCATACACTGAAGCATCATCCATGAGGCCTATCATGTACTGGAGCAATGTAAATGGGGCTGATCAGACACTGGAGCAGGATCGGGGCACATTATACACTGGAGTATTACAAATGGGGCCCATTATATATGGAGTATTATTAGAGCCCATGATACACTGGAGCATCATCCATGAGGCCCATGATGTACTGGAGCAATGTAAATGGGGCAGATCAGACACTGGAGCAGCATCTAAGGGGCACATTATACACTGGAGCATTACAAATGGGGCCCATTATATATGGAGCATTATTGGAGGCCATGAGATACTGGAGCGTCATCCATGAATCCATGAGGCCCATCATGTACTGGAGCAATGTAAATGGGGCAGATCAGACACTGGAGCAGCATCTAAGGGGCACATTATACACTGGAGCATTACAAATGGGACCCATTATATATGGAGCATTATGTGGAGCTCATAAGATACTGAATGGAACATTATATGTGACTAATTATTTGGTATGGAGAAATATATGGGGCTCATTATTCTGTATGGCGCACAATGTGGTGGCCATAACACTGTATGGAGTAATATACTGTCCTATTTTTGAGCTATTGTACAATTTAAAATAGATCAGTCATGTAAGCAGTGAAGTATGTGTCATTGTACTATACCTATATTTCTGTGGCATATCGGAGCATCATGAGTTGTATGTGTTAAAGGGGCACACTGACAACCTGGAGCCAGCCCAACCCCCCCACAACTTTAGCCAAATAACCCCCAGTTTTCAATGCGTAACTATTATTAGAAAGTAAATTAAGGTTGACAAGCTTCAGTTATAAGAATTGATGTTTTTGGCATTGAAATGGGCACTGTAGGTGTGTTTACTGTCTTCCACTTCCTGCCGACTTTGCTACCCCATTGACTTGCATTGGGTTTCGTGTTTCAGTCGGCCTCCGACTTTTCCCTATAGTCGGCCGATTTCGTTCGACCCGACTTTTGCGAAAGTCGGGTTTCATGAAACCCGACTCGACCCGAAAAAAGGCAAAGTCGCTCATCTCTAATAGGAAGCATTCCCCCTTTTCTGCTTATTGGATATGATTTTATTTCTTAAATCAATTGCCAGTTTCATAGCTTTAACCCCTTTCTGACATATGACGTACTATCCCGTCCATGTGCCCTGAGCCTTAATGCCCATGGACGGGATAGAAAAATATTCAGAATTGAGAGTCCTCAGTGGTTGATACCTTTTAATGGCTAACTGAAAAGATGGTAACAAATTGCAAGCTTTCGAGACTACTCTTCATCAGGCATTGACTAATACAAAATCTGAAGAATCACATATTTATGCACAGAAAATGTCCAAGTGGAGGTCTGTATGTGGGGGAGACAGGGAAAAAGCTTAGAACAAGGATGAATTCTCATCGCCACGCAATAAGAAAAAAGAGTGGATCTACCTGTGGCAAAACGTTTTTGTATGCCTGATCACAGCACCATGGACATGAAATTACTTGTATTGAAAAGTAACTTCACATCTCAGAGACAGAAGAGTCTGTGAGTACAAACTCATGACGACCTTTGACAAACTCAGTGCTGGAATGAATGTGTCGCATGAATTTATGTCTTTTTACATCAATTAAGATACAGGAAAGATGTATATCTTTTGTACCGTGTTAGTAGATAGAAAAATATTCAGAATTGAGAGTCCTCGGTTGATACCTTTTAATGGCTAACTGAAAAGATGGTAGTTGGCCATTAAAAGGTATCAACCACTGAGGACTCTCAATTGTGAATATTTTTACATCAATTAGGCCGGTTTCACATTAGCGCTTTTTAAGCGCACGCACGGCCGGGTGTAGCTCCGCCCCCGAGCCGGCTCTCTGCCCGGCGTGCCCGCCCCTTGCTTGTAGCGCCGCCTACTAGCGGACAGCGGCGCCTGCGATCGGCGCACCCTATCTTTAGCATAGGGTGCGCAGATCGTGCGCAGGCCGTGCGCTAGTTGCGCTTTGACCTGCGCTGCGCACTTTTGACGGTGCGCCGTGCGCGCCAAAATCAAACTTTTCGGATTTTGGCACGCACGGCGCACCGTCAAAAGTGCGCAGCGCAGGTCAAAGCGCAACTAGCGCACGGCCTGCGCACGATCTGCGCACCCTATGCTAAAGATAGGGTGCGCCGATCGCAGGCGCCGCTGTCCGCTAGTAGGCGGCGCTACAAGCAAGGGGCGGGCACGCCGGGCAGAGAGCCGGCTCGGGGGCGGAGCTACCCCCGGCCGTGCGTGCGCTTAAAAAGCGCTAATGTGAAACCGGCCTTAAGGAATTTGCTCCTGAGACCTTGTGGGGGCATCACAACACAGAACCAGACCCCAATCAGAGGACAATAAAACTTTCACTCCTTATTTATGAACTGGTCCAATATTTATGGCCATAACTGTCTATCACTCCCCCATAATGATGGTTCTGCTTCACATCACTTGTCTTATCTATTGCATTTTTTCTGTGCTGTGTTGTGTATAAATATGTGATTCTTCAGATTTTGTATTAGTCAAGCCTGATGAAGAGACCTGAGTAGTCTCGAAAGCTTGCAATTTGTTACCATCTTTTCAGTTATCCATTAAAAGGTATCAACCACTGAGGACTCTCAATTTTGAATATTTTTCTATCTACTGGATAACACGGTACAAAGATATACATCTTTCCTGTATCAACATGGACGGGATAGTACGTCATACGCGATTATCCGCGCTCAAACATGATCGCACCATTCTGGTGACATAGGGAAGCATCGTCAGGAAGGAAGCTCCCTGGGTGCTTCCCTGAGACCCTCAGAACAACGCGATGTGATCGCGTTGTTCCAAGGGCCTCCCCCCTGCAGGTCCCCGGATCCAAGATGGCCGCGGGGTCCTGCAGGGAGGTGGCTGGTCAGTGCCTGCTGAGAGCAGGCATTGGCAAGCCTCCTGCATTGCCTGTCAGATCGACGATCTGACACAGTTCTCTGCAAACCTTGGAACAAAGTTAAGAAAAAAAAGTAAAAATTTTTTAAAAATTCCTAAAAAATATTGTTCAAAAAATACGTTTCTTTATGTAAAAAATAAAAAAACAAAAGTACATGAATTTAGCATCGCTGCGTCTGTAGTGACCCACTCTATGAAACTGTCCCACTAGTTAACCCCTTTAGTGAACCCGTTAAAAAAAGGCAAAAAAAATGCTTTATCATACCGCCGAACTAAAAGTGGAATAACACGCGATCAAAAAGACGGATATAAATTAACATGGTATCGCTGAAAGCGTCAACTTGTCCCGCAAAAAATGAGCCGCCATAGTGTCGTCAGCGAAAAAATAGAAAAGGTCTAGTTCGCAGAATAAAGCGATGCAAAAATAATTTTTTATATAAAATTGTTTTTATTGTATAAAAGCACCAAAACATAAAAAAATTATATCAATGATGTATCACTGTAATTGTATTAACCCAAAGAATAAAACTGCTTTATCAATTTCACCATGCGCGGAATGGTATAAAGCCCCCCACCCAAAAAAAAAAAATCATGAATTGCTGGTTTTTCTTCATTCTGCCTCCCAAAAATTGTAACAAAAAGCAATCAAAAAACGTCATGTTACCATGTACCAATAAAAACGTCAACTCGTCCAGCAAAAAATAAGACCTCACATGACTCTGAGAGCCAAAATATGGAAAAATTATAGCTCTCAAAATGTGGTGATGCACAAACTATTTTTTTGCAATAAATAGCGTCTTTTAGCGTGTGACAGCTGCCAAACATAAAAATCCACTATAAATAGTACATCATACCCCACTTTCTCACCCCCTTAGTTTGGCAAAAATAATAATATAAAAATTATTTCCATTTTTCCATTAGGGTTGGGGCTAAAGTTAGAATTAGGGGATTTCCACTGTTTAGGCACATCAGGCTCTCCAAATGCGACACAGCTTCTGATCTCAATTCCAGCCAATTCTGCGTTGAAAAAGCCAAACGGCGCTCCTTTCCTTCTGAGTTCTACCTTGCGCCAAAACAGTGGTTTATCCCCACATATGGGGTATCGGCATACTCAGAATAAATTGCACAATAACTCTTGGGGTCCAATTTCATCTGTTACCCTTGGGAAAATAAAAAATTGAGGACGAAAATCATTTTTGTGGAAAAAAAAGATTTTTTATTTTTATGGCTCTACGTTATAAACTTCTGTGAAGTACTTGGGAGTTCAAAGTTCTCACCACACATCTAGCTAAGTTCCTTGGGGGGTCTAGTTTCCAAAATGGGGTCACTTGTGGGGGTTTCCACTGTTTAGGCACATCAGGGGCTCTCCAAACGCGACATGACACACGCAGACCATTCCATCAAAGTCTGCAATCCAAAACGTCACTACATCCCTTCTTAACCCCGACGTGTGCCCATACAGTAGTTTTCTCCCACATATAGGATATTGGCATGTTCAGGACAAATTGGACAACAACTTTTGGGGTCCAATTTCTCCTGTTACCCTTGGGAAAATAAAAATTTGGGGACTAAAAGATCATGTTTGTGGAAAAAATATTTTTTTTTATTTTCACGCTTGTGCGTTATAAACTTTACTGAAACAGCTGGGGTTAAAAGTTCTCACCACACATCTAGACAAGTTCCTTGGAGTGTCTAGTTTATGAAATGGGGTCACTTGTGGGGGGTTTCCATTGTTTAGGCATATCATGGGCTCTCGAAACCGCGACATGACATCCGATCTCAATTCCAGCCAATTTTGTGTTGAAAAAAATCAAATGGTGCTCCTTCACTTCCTGAAAAAAAAAAATTGGTTCCAAAATTGTGCTGATGTAAAGTAAACATGTGGGAAATGCTATTTATTAAGTATTTTGTGTGACATATCTCCATGATTTAAGGGTATGAAAATTCAAAGTTGGAAAATTGTGAAATTTTTGCCAAATTTCTTGGGGTTTTTTCACAAATAAACGCTAGTCATATCAAAGAAATTTTACCACTATCATGAGGTACAATATGTCACGAGAAAACAATGTCAGAATCACCAGTGTCCATGGAAGCGTTCCAGAGTTATTACCTCATAAAGGGACAGTGGTTAGAATTGTAAAACTTGGCCCAGTCGTTAACGTGCAAACCACGCTTGGGGGTAAAGGGGTTAATATAAACAACTTTTAAAAAGGGTTGTCTACTACTCTGCTTACCCCTTCTCAATTGCTATGATCCCTTGTGTAAAATAAGAGCCTATACTGTCCTCCAGTGCCAGCACCAGTTTCCTGGCATCCACTTGACAAGGGCCCACCAGTAACTGACTTTTGAGGGGGCGCACTTTTTACCTATATCTCTATATAATAGTAAAGCATATACAGAATGGGAGGAATAGGGCTAAGCAACAGCACATGTGAAAAAGACTTGGGTATACTAATAGATCACAGACTGAATATGAGTCAACAGTGTGATGCAGCAGCAAAAAAGGCAAATGCAATTCTAGGATGTATTAACAGAAGCATACAGTCTAGATCACGTGAAGTTATTATTGCCCTCTACTCCTCTTTGGTCAGACCTCATCTGGAATATTGTGTCCAGTTTTGGGCACCACATTTTAAAAAAGACATCAACAAACTGGAGCAAGTTCAGAAAAGAGCAACCAGAATCGTGACCGGTCTGCAAACCCTGTCTTATGAGGAAAGGTTGCAGGATTTGGGATTGTTTAGTTTGCAAAAGAGAAGACTGAGAGACTTAATAGCTGTCTACAAATATCTAATGGGCTGTCACACTGTAGAAGGATCAACTTTATTCTCATTTGCACAAGGAAAGACTAGAAGCAATGGGATGAAACTGAATGGGAGGAGACAGATTAGATATTAGAAAAAACTTTTTGACAGAGTGATCAATGAGTGGAACAAGCTGCCACGAGAAGTGGTGAGTTCTCCTTCAATGGAAGTCTTCAAACAGAGGCTGGACAGACATCTGACTGGGATGATTTAGCGAATCCTGCTTTGAGCAGGGGGTTGGACCAGATGGCCCAGGAGGTCCCTTCCAACTGTACGATTCTATGATTCTATGATTAAACTGGGTAGTTTGGTTAATGAATGATTTACTGTTTTTTTTTTCCTGTCCAGAGAGAATCGAGTGAATTATGCCAAGTACTCTCCATACAATGGGGTTGATGGCCCCGATTTGCACAGGGGCCCACCGGATGCTTCCCCTGTTCTCCTATTGGCCAGTCCGAGCTTGCCTGCACCCATTTGATGGCCGTTTCACTCTCACTTTCTTTGGAGGTAACTGACTATTCTGAGGAATTCCGAGCAGCTACAGCTCTTTATCAAGGTGTCAATTTCATTCAAAGGAAGTGAGAGTGAGGTGCCCGCTGATTAGTTGCAGGACTAACCTGGCATAACAGCACTGGTGACCAGGCACTGACATCACTGGAACTGCACTTGTACTATAGGTGATAAAAGGATGCTATTTTATATGGAGGAATATAGCAATTGAGAAGGAATTGTTCAAGTGCTGGACAATCACTTTAACCCCTTACTGACCTTGGACGTATTGACCTTAATGTACGTCCAGGCGATTTTGCTCGCACAAAGGCTGTGTGCCCGCCGATCACCGGTCTTCAGCGGATTCTGACAGCTGACACCCTACACTCGGTGGAGGAGTGTTGCTTGCATCGCTCCCGGCACTTTAACCCTCTAAATACTACATGCAGAGGGAGGCAGGGAGCCTCCTCTGCACTCCGATTGCTACCCTTGTGATGTCATAGCGGGACCCGATTGTTACAATGGTAACCCAATGTCGTCATGATGAATTCCGGATCACCAGACTCGGGCCATGCGCAGAGCATGATCTCGGGGGCTTGCGTCAGTGCAGCACTGAGTTATCCATTGCAGTGCATTATAACTGCAATCATTCTACTGAAACTTCCATAGTGGGACAAAGTAAAAGGAAAAAGATTCAGAAAATAAAAAATATTATTTGTTAAATATTTTGTGACATAAATCTGCGTTAAAGGCATACACATTAAAAGTTTGAAAATTGCTAAATTTTCTCCAAATTTCAATTTATTTTTTTCCACAAATCAGCACAAGTCTTATAGAAGAAATTTTACAACTATCATCAAGTACAATATGTCACGACAAAACAGTCTCAGAATCACCGGGATCCGTTGAAGCGTTCCAGAGTTTTTACCTCAAAGTGACAGTGGTCAGAATTGTAGAATTTGGCCTGGTCATGAAGGTGAAAACAGGCTTGGGGGGTTAAGGGGATAATCCAGTATAGACCTAGTACTGATAGTTTTGCTTCAATTGTAACTAATGCAGACCACTATCTGCAAGCTAAACAGGAGCTTCAAAGAGATACATTTTACCTACACTAGTACAGAAATTTGCTCTAGCTATTTACTAATAGATAATAGTTAAATTAATTAGCATTGTACAAACATTAGTCACTAGATATAAAAAAACAACTTATTTGCACAGAGCAAACAAATCCTGAAGGCGTGAAGGGTCTGAAAAACAAAGTATTGTAAAAGTTACTGAACCTTTTTGTTTTTCGTGGACTTTAGTAGGCCCCTTTACATTTAGCGATGCACCAGCGATCCCGACCACGATACGACCCGGTCAGGATCGCTGGTGCATCGCTAAATGGTCGCTAGTGAGCTTCCACACAGGAAGATCTCACAGCGATGTAGCAGCGATACAGCGGTCGTTACTTACCTTTCACACGCAGCGATCCTGACGTCCTCCCATCCACGTCCACGCGTCGCTCGTCGGCGCCAGCAGGAAGCCCAGCAGGAAGTGCCCGACGAGAAATGGAGCTGCGCGATCAGCGATGGACAACGGGGGAGCCGGTCGGAAGTAAGTATCACACAAATCGGTGATGCTTTAGCGATATTGTTAGCGATATCGCTATGTGTAAAACCCCCTTAAGAGTGAAATACATTTTTCCTTTTATACATGGCATGGTAATGTTTTCATATACCAGAAGAACCTACCGTAGAGCCATGAAAAAGCTCACGATGGCGGGGTGCAGGGGTTAATTCCATCTGTTTTCGTGGGCACACTGCATTTGAGTTCCTGAATTTGGGGGGGGTTCCTTCTGATTGACAGTTCAGGCCAGCAGTATCATTGCACTGCTGCCCTGATCTATCTGCACTGCAAAACCGCTATGAGGCAGCTGTGCCGCTGTAGCATCTGACGTACAGTGGCGCTGAAGCTGGCTGGAATCGGGAGCTTGTAAGCACTGCAAATTTTCAATGGCAGGAAGCATAAAAAAAATGCTGGAGAATGGTAACATTTTAATAATTAAACTTCAAAGTTGTTTCTTTTTTACATGCCCGCTGCACATGTACCCATCTATATAAGGTGTAATTACTTGTTGCCTTCTGCGAGTCAGTTCTGTTAACTTCTAATGAAGACTTTCCCTATACAGAGCAGGACATCCCCTGAGTTGTGGCTAAAGGCATCTTCTTCAGCCATGCTCTGAAGGGACAAGGGTCAAGAAACCGGAAACGGTGCTGCCTACCACTAGATCTCTGGTTTGGCTGGTATTAGCTCCCTTGCATAAAAGTACTAAGCTGGTCCTACACATCAATTGTCTGTTGGGTGATTGATGCTCTCCCATACACAGGAGCGCTCGTTCGCCTGAGCACTCCTGTGTTGGTGTTGTCTATAAGATGGTGGCCAGACATGTTTGGTGATAGCTTCTCTCTAAGAGAACACCGCAATCGTCAGCCCAAAATCAGACATGCCCAACCAACATCTCCCCGACTATCAGTTGTATCGGGTCCCCATACCCACTAGACTGTCAACCAAACCTGTCGATATTGGCAGCTCTGATGCCATTAGTCTGATGTGTGTGGGGCCTTCAAGCTGTATTTCCACAAATATGTTATGTGCCAAAAAATGTTTTGTGCTGAAGACGGACGCAACTAATGTGAACATTGTGCAATCAGAAAACAACGCATGTAGCCATTTCTAGTTTGGCTCTAGGACCAGTCCAGCTCAACAATGGATGTACCAGATGAATGGGAACAATTTCTTACAAATCCATGTCATAATCTGAAAGCAATTTCCCATCAGTGTCCTGTATCATGCAGAGTGGGGGAAAATTAGACGACCTTCTATATAAAAGGACTATAGTATTTTACAGTAATGTGAGAAAAGTTCAGTACTCCCTGCCTACCTAAAATTATACACATTTTTATTTTGGACGGAAAATGAAAAGTAAGGCTTTATCATATTGTTTTTGAAGAACCTAAAAAAAAATTCTTAATCATTTAGACTGAAAAAATGTTGCATTCATCAAACTCAAATATATTCTGGACTGATATTTTCTGAGGCCGTATTAATGCAAGGTATCTTTAAAGAACACTGACTGCAGGAAAATTGTATTACTAACATGTCCTGTGTGGTTCAGGTTGGACTAAGACTAAGAAACTATTCACATGGTACATGACACATTCACTGAAGCTGTACTGAATACATGACTGTTCACACAGGGATCCTGGGACCTAATATACAGACATGTCCATTGAGTAAAGCTTCCAGCTGGAAAAGGAAGGTGGGGCGAGAATGGATTGGATATTTTCGCTCATAGTCTATCTATTCTCTGTGTAATGAAGTGATGTGTAATAAAGTACTTTAAGGAAAAGAAAAGGAAGAGGAAATGGTAACAAGAAAGGTTGGATATAAAATCCTGATTTTAGGGGACACTGCCTTATTGGTGACTATAAGAACATTCATTGTTTGCCTACGTTTCTTTATAATTTACCATTATTTCCTGGTCTATGAGTGCCTGGCAGCACAGAACCCACCAGCCGTCAGAATAAGGGGTTGCGGTGCTATTTATGTACTGTGGCAACTCTCCATTTTTCTCCTTCCCAGCTGTGCATAGATCTGCAGCACGGCCCCCCTTTATTTAGACATCAGGTGAACAGGCGCATTGCCGTGCTGTACTCCTTCATTTGTCAGCACAGGTCACAAAGTGTAAATCCCCACTAATTATATTCCCATTACAGGGGACCTATCAGCTCATCTGACATTTTTAGTTTTGAAAATACTTTTATTCTTCGTGAAATAATTCTAGGGCATCTTTTCCTATAACCTGCAGTTTGTCAGTTTGTTTATTATGCCTAGACATTAATAAATTGAGAATTGGGTTTATCAATTGTGAATTTTGTACCTAAAAATTAATGATTTTCAACACTGGTGGAGACACAGAAGAGGGGCCCCCTGTGCAAGAACAATATATGGGCCCTTGGCAGTCCAACATCTCATCATAATACACAAATCCACCAGCTTTGAAGGTGGAATTGGGCCCCATCACCTCTCGGGACCCTGTGCCCGCTGCTCAGAGATCCCGGGACAGTAGTGACTTTTCTGGGTTGTCCCTTTGACAAGGGAAATATTAGCGGCCAATTGTCAATTTATTCATACACTTTTTTGGAGGAGCACAAAATAGCTATGCAAAAAAAGGTGTTCAGAACTTTTATTACATGCATTTACTAAAACCGATATGGTTAGGGGGTCTACAAATGGCAAGGCCCCGTGACATGCTTGCAGTATGGGTTCTTAGTATGTAGCCAAATATAGAGATTCTTTCCTAGATGCAACACCTCTGGGTAAGAATTCCCCAATACATATATATTATTCAGTGGACCTCGCCACAATTTTTTTTTTTAATTCATATAGAATCTAAGAAAAAATTAAAAATCCTCCTCATTGCTGTATATGAAGGCTGCATAGACCCCTATGGCTGCATTCCTAATATATGGCCTTGTGCGTGAGGCCTAGAAAGATATTGGCACATTTTCACTTAATAATTTGTGACTTCTTTGCCACTTAGTAATACATTGTAAGGCTTTTAGTTTTTTGTTTTATGTAAGAATTTGTGTGAAGATGGTGCAGAACTTCCTGTGTAAGAGGTGCAACAAGTATCAAAAGCCTTTTCTTGCACAACAAAAATGTGTGACACCAGCCAAAAAAAATAGCGCAACTGTTTAGGTCATAATATGTAGGAGGGGAAGTAAAAAAACTAATTGTAATGCGTTGCTTAAGGTCAGTTTTACATTTGGTGATGGTGACCGTTAATCGCCGATCAGTTCCCTTTTGGCTATCATTTAAAGTGGTTGTCCCATGAACAAAGTATATTTTGATCAATAGACCTAGGAATAAAAATAAGTGTGGACGTGTTGCTGTACTGAGATATTCTTATACATGTGCCCCTGCTGTGTGCTGTGTAATGGCTGTGTCTGACCTTACAGGGACATGGTCTGATCACACCACAGCTCCTGGGCAGGGGAGGAAGCAAAAGAGTATACAGACAGAATCAGCTGTGATCCCTGCTGTCCTATCTGTGAGGTAAAACTTTTCTCTGCACATGAGCCAGTGCTTCTGTGTCTCCAGCCCTCTGAGCTCATCATAAATAACATTGGTGACATGAGCTCAGCGGCAGCCGGAGCTAATACCTCACTGACTTTATTTATGATGAGCTCAAAAGGCTGGAGACACGGCAAAAACATTTTCTCATAATTAGGCAGGCAGGGAAATGTTACCTCACAGAAAGAATCAGTTGTGATCCCATGCTGTCCTGTCTGTATTCCATTCTCTTTTCTATCCTACTCAGGAATTTCCTAACCTAATCAGGTATGTGCAGACCATGTTCCTGCAGGTCAGACACAGTCATTACACAGAACATAGCAGGAGTACATTTATAAGATTATCTCAGCACAGGAACATTTTATTTAAATCCTTCTAGTTGTTGAATTTATTATTCTGAGATCTATTAATTTAAATGTTCTTTGTGCGTGGGAAACCCCTTTTAATAGCATGTTTATACAAGCCTATTGCACTATCCTATGCTCACAGAACGATCACTAAAAGATCGTATAGATGTCACTGTTAGCAGCACATCTGTTTTTTTATCTCACCTAATGAATGAGCACTTTCCTTTAATGTCCCCATGATCTGTATAAATCCATTGAGTCACAAGCTGAAATCATTTTGAGGAGGGAAATAAAAATTAACAAAACTAAAATAGTGTTTGCATAAGTGTGAACACCTTATAATTGAGGATGTGGTTGTGTTCCGAAATAGTAAATCACATCTACACTTATGTTAAACTAGATGGAAGCCCGATGCTATCGCATCGGGAGAGCACAGTGCTCTGCACGCGGGATTTCCGCTACAAACATAGAGATATACTCACCTTCCAACGGCCCCCGATCTCCTCTCCACGCTCCCGGCATCCTCCGGTCCCAGTAATGCTTAGCGCAAAGGACCGGAGATGACGTCACCAGCGGTCTTTCACGCAAAGCATTACTGGGACCGGAAGATGCCAGGCGCGTGGTGAGAGGAGGGAAAGAGTCCAGGGGCCGTCGGAAGTTGAGTATATCAGTATTTTTTATTTTAATTCTATTTTTACAGGTTTATGGTAGCCAGGGCCTGGTGGAGAGTCTCCTCTCCTCCGGACCCGGGGTACCATCCGCACATTGAGCGCTGCGCCGGTCATCTCCCGGCTGCGTTGCCGCTGACCTCCGTGCAGCACAGCGCCGCAGATCTCCCGATGGTGGCGTGCGTCGTTCGAATGCTGCACCAGCTAGCGGCCGGACTGCGCCTGTCGCAAATTGGCCACGCCCGGCTGGGCGAGAATCAATCAGCGACGCGGGATTTCCGTTACAGACAGAATTAGATGATTATATAGTAGATAGTAGTCTACACAGGGGTGGATCTTATGGTCCAAACATAGCTTAGTGGGGGGTGGTGGAATAGGAGCACAGGAGGCTGGATCGCTGCTGCAGGAAGCCAGCAGCAGGAATGAGACGATGTGGCGGGTCCTGGGCTGGCAGAAAGAGGTGTCCTGGTGGTGCTTGATGACGAGCCCAGATCTCAATCTGCGCATGCACTGCTTCCGTCAGTAATTTTCTTGAATCCTACAGCCAGGCAGAACAGTGTGCAGAGTGGGGACTCCAGTCCTGCCTCGCACCGTCAACATTCTCTTGAAGCTAACTGCTGGGAGATTAATGGCTCCTGCCTCGCACACCCAGGACACACTCCTCCTTCCAGCCCAGTGCCCGTAGCTTCTCGTCACTCCTGCATTGCCAGCTTCCTGCAGCGGTGACCATGCCTCCTGTGACCTTCCTCCACCGCTGCCACCCACCCCACCGGTAAGCTAAATATAAGGTAGCTTAAACTTGGCACAACCGTGCCATTACCTAAAACAGAATGTCCCTCAAAAATTGTTTAAAATACAAGAAAATTGGCCTGGGAGGCTGCCAAGCTGTCTAGCCCTTTCATAACAGGCTATTCTCCATTTTTTGTTTTCTTTTTTGCCTTCCCTTCCAAGAGCCATAACTCAATTTTTCCATACTTATGACGGCCTACTTTTTGTGGGACAAGTTGTACTTTTCAAAGACACCATTCAATTTATGATATGATACACTGAAAAGCAGGAAAAAAAATTCCAAGTGTGTTAAAATTGCAAAAAAAATGCGATTCAACAATTGTTTTTTATTTACCATGTACACTATACAGTGAAAATGATCTGGCAATATGAGTCTCCAGTTCAGTACAGTTCAGTATGATTACGCAGATACCAAACGTGTACAGTAGTTAGTACACATGTATACCCCCTTTGTTTTTTACCTAATTTGCCACAACCTGTGTTTTAACCCCTTTCCGACATTGGGCATAATAGTACGCCCACGTCGAAATCCCGCCCCCCTTTGATGAGGGGTACGGCGCTTAGCCCACATCTTTATCGGAAAATGTCAATTGTTTTGAACAACTTACATGTGCCTTTAACAGCCGCGGGTGGAATCGCAAACACCCGCAGCTGTTAACTAGTTAAATGCCACTGATAATCTCTGACAGCGGCATTTAACTCTCTCTTCCAGTAAGCGCAATGGAAATCCCGCCCATCAGTGACCCCATCACGTGATCACGGGTCACTGAAGAGTTGGCATGACAACCAGAAGTCTCCAGCAGACCTCTAAGGTTGTCATAGCCAGATTGTCATAGCCAGATTGCTATGAGCGCCGCCTGGTGGTCGGTGCTCATAACAAGTGAGCATTTCTGCTACATACAGGCGATCTGATCATCGCCTGTATGTAGCAGAGCCGATCAGACAACTGCAGCTTCTAGTCTCCCATGGAGACTATTGAAGCATGCAAATAAAAAGTTATTACAAATATTAAAAAAATAAAACAAATATAAAAATTCAGACCACCCTCCTTTAGCACCATTCAAAATAAAACAATAAAAAAATGAAACCTACACATATTTGGTATTGCCAAGCTCAGAATCGTCCAATCTATCAATATAAAAAAAAGAATTAACCAATTGGTAAACGGCGTAATGAGAAAAAAAATTCCAAACCCCAGAATTACGTTTTCTTGGTTGCAGCTACACTGCAATAAAATGAAATAACGGGCGATCGAAAGATCGTATATACACCAAATGGTATCAATAAAAAAATAAGCCAGCCTCAAATCACGAAAAATGAAGACGCTACAGGTCTCGCAAAATGGTGCCTTTTTTTTTTTTAATACCAAAGTTTGGATTTTTTTTAACCACTTAAATAAAAAAAGAACCTAGACATGTTTGGTGTCTATGAACTCGTAATGACCTGGAGAATCATAATGGCAGGTCAGTTTAAGCATATGTAGTGAACATGGTAAAAAAAAATGTATAATTCCCCTTTTTTGCAATTTCACTGCACTTGGAATTTTTTTCCCGTTTTCCAGTACATAATAAGTTAAAACCAATCATGTCGTTCAAAAGTACAACTTGTCCTGCAACAAACAAGCCCTTACATGGCCATTTTTGACCAAAAAATAAAAAAAGTTATGGCTCTGGGAAGAAGGGGAGCAAAAAAAACAAAACACAAAAACGAAAATACCTTCGTTAAGGGTTTAAATATTATTGTAATCCGATTTGTGTGTGATACATCAGTACTAAATAGTCTAAGTTAGTGAAGTGAGAAAAATATAGGCATAAATTAAATTTATGGGGTCAAATAACTAAAAATTTGCATGTGCATATATATTCAGGACGAGTTGATGTTTTTATTAATTTTATTTTCAGGAACATGACTTTTTTATTGCTTTCTATTCTGATTTTTGGGAGGCAGTATGAAAAAAAAACAGCAATTCAGGAATTGTTCCACGTGTAGTAAAATTGATAATGCTGCTTTATTCTTCGTGTCTTTGCGATTACATTGATGTCAAATTTATGATTTTTTTTGTTTTCATGCATTTACATAAAAACTATTTTATAGAAAAAAATATTTTTGCATCGCTATATTTTGATATCTATAACTTTTTTGCACTAATGGAGCTGTATGGTGGCTTGTTTTTTTGAGGGACAAGATGACATTATCAGCGATACCATAATTATTTACATTCGTCTTTTTGATTGCGTTTTATTCCACTTTTTTTGAGCAGTATGATGAAAAGGCATAATTTTTTACCCCGTTTTTTTTTTGCGGTGTTCACTGAAGGGGTTAACCAGTGTGACAGTTTTATGGGGCAGATTGTTGTGAGCGCGGTGATACCAAACTAGAGCCTGGTGACCCGGATGACATAATCGCGGAGGCACCGATTGGAGAGCAAAGGAGGCCCTCTCCTTCTTCCTGCCTTCTAAATGCTGTGATCCATATCGATTATAGTGTTTAGGGGGTTCAACTGCCGGGAGCGGCGCGTGCAGTGCTCATGGCATTGATTGCCGGATGTCAACTGTGATATCAGCAGATCACCCTGCGGCAATCGCGTGCACAGCTCCTGGGCACGCAATATAGCCTGGGCATATCTAGTTCGTTCAAAGTCATGAAGGTGTTAATGGGGAAAAGAAGGGCGATTTGAACTTTTTGTATTTTTTAAATATTTTTAAAAACTTTTCTCACTCTTTACTGTTCTTGTCAGATTACTTAGAGGACTTGAAGCTGCAATCATTGATCGCTTGTTCTATACATATGTATATAGCTGAAAATCACAATCTTCTATAAATGGCAGTTAAACGCTGGATTTCACAGGAGGATCATAATGGCAGGCATGATGGTCTACGCCCCATGATCACGTCATGTGCTCACCAATGGGTGTATGGAAGGACATGTCCCCCTGCAAATGCGTGTGAAATGGCGCAGTCAGAGATTGACAGCGGCATTTTCCATGTTCCACTCTACCTACTACTGTTAGAGGCAGATAATGGCTGAATAAATCAACCATCTTATGCTGGGAAAGATGCAGGCTTGGCTTACAAGCCTGTATCAAAGGAAGGGAAGCAACATGTGACATAACTGTATATCATATGTCTTGAAGGGGTTAAAGGAACTGCAAGAATATTTGGCAGGTACGGATTGTGTATTGAATGTAACAAAAATCTTCTGTATTCTTCATATGTCTGGCGGGTGGGGTGGCAAGAAGGAAGTATTTTTCATATAAAGAAAAACATCCAGGCCTTTCTATGTTTTTCCTTAACTTACATCAAGTCTGTCAAAAGCATGTGGGAAAATTAGTTGTGGTCTGATGAGACTGAGGTTGAACATTTTGGCCATAATTCCATAATGTATGTTTGGCCCCAAATCATCGTTGCGCATCACCAAAAGAACACTTTACACACAGTGAAGCATGGTGGCGGCAACATTGTCTTGTGGCTATTTTTCAGCAGCTGGAACTGAGGCTTTAAAGGTGGAGGGAATTATGAACAGTTCCAAATATCAGTCAAAATCTTCATGCCTCTCGTAAAGTGGAAGATAAAGAATGATTTCACCGTTCAGCACAACAGCAACCATAGGCTAACCCTAAATTAATAAAAGAATGACTTCACCAGAAGAATATCAAAGTTTTGTAATGGACCAGTCAGAGTCCAGACCGGATTCCACTTGAAAATCTATGAGTTTACCTTAATAGGGTGGTACACAGGAGATGCCATCAGTCTGACAGATTTTGAGCGCTTCTGCAAAAAAGAGTGGGCAAAATTGCCAGCCCTAGATGTGCCATTCTGACGTCTACCCAAAAAAACTTTGAATGCTGTCACGAATAGTGTTGAGCATTCCGATACCGCAAGTATCGGGTATCGGCCGATACTTGCTGTATCGGAATTCCGATACCGACTTCCGATATTTTTTCAATATCGGAAGTCGGCATCGGAATCGGAAGTTCAAAGTTGATTGACAGCCTGACGTCATCATGATGCGCGGTGTGTGCGCATCATGATGCGCCGTCATTTCGGGCCTTCCGGGGGTCTCTGCCGGCCTGCCGGGGGGCTGTGTGGACTGCCCGGGGTCTGTACCGGCCTGCCGGGGGGCTGTGCCGGCTTGCCGGTTGTCTGTGCACCCTGTGGGGGTCTGTGCCGGCCTGCCGGGGGGCTGTGCCGGCCTGCCGGGGGGCTGTGCTGATGTCCAGGGGTCTGTGCAAGCATCGTCCGATGGGACTACAAGTCCCATCTGGCGATGCCTGCTACCATGACAGTGATTGACACATTAGCCAATGATGGGACAGTAGTAGTCCCATCATCCAGCTAATGTGTTAAATGTTAAAAAAAAAAAAAAAAATACTACATACATACTACATGCATGCTACATACATACTACATGCTACATACATACTACATACATACTACATACATACTACATACATACCACATATATACTACATACATACTACATACATAACACATATATACTACATACATACTACATACATACTACATGCATGCTACATACATACTACATGCTACATACATACTACATACATACTACATGCATGCTACATACATACTACATGCTACATACATACTACATATATACTACATGCATGCTACATACATACTACATGCTACATACATACTACATATATACTATATGCATGCTACATACATACTACATGCTACATACATACTACATATATACTACATACATACTACATACATACTACATGCATGCTACATACATACTACATGCTACATACATACTACATATATACTACATGCATGCTACATACATACTACATATATACTACATGCATGCTACATACATACTGCATGCTACATGCATGCTACATACATACTACATACATACTACATGCTACATACATACCACATATATACTACATACATACTACATACAATACATTCATACAATACATGCATAGACATACAGTACATATAACATAGAGTAACATACTTACCAATACTTGTCACATTGTTCCCCGAAGCCATTGTCTTTTACGGAATAAATATTAACATAACAAACCACAAAAATACTCACCCACGATCCGAAGCAGTCCACGAGTGTGTCCCACGACGATCTTGGGTAGAGAACTGCAGCATCAGCTGTTGCTGCCGTTCTCTACGGGCTGCAGGAATCCAATGACGGAAGGTAGGTATCCTTCCGCACTGTATTCCTCCGCCACTTAAAAAAAAAAGTCCCTAGTCTCACTTTATGCCATTGCTGCGTGGGATTTCCCACACAGCAATGGCATAAAGTGAGACTAGGGACTTTTTTTTTTTTTAAGTGGCGGAGGAATACAGTGCGGAAGGATACCTACCTTCCGTCATTGGATTCCTGCAGCCCGTAGAGAACGGCAGCAACAGCTGATGCTGCAGTTCTCTACCCAAGATCGTCGTGGGACACACTCGTGGACTGCTTCGGATCGTGGGTGAGTATTTTTGTGGTTTGTTATGTTAATATTTATTCCGTAAAAGACAATGGCTTCGGGGAACAATGTGACAAGTATTGGTAAGTATGTTACTCTATGTTATATGTACTGTATGTCTATGTATGTATTGTATGAATGTATTGTATGTAGTATGTATGTAGTATATATGTGGTATGTATGTAGCATGTAGTATGTATGTAGTATGTATGTAGCATGCATGTAGCATGCAGTATGTATGTAGCATGCATGTAGTATATATGTAGTATGTATGTAGCATGCATGTAGTATATATGTAGTATGTATGTAGCATGTAGTATGTATGTAGCATGCATGTAGTATGTATGTAGTATGTATGTAGTATGTATGTAGTATGTATGTAGCATGTAGTATGTATGTAGCATGCATGTAGTATATATGTAGTATGTATGTAGCATGTAGTATGTATGTAGCATGCATGTAGTATGTATGTAGTATGTATGTAGCATATACAGTATGTAGTATGTATGTAGCATGCATGTAGTATATATGTAGTATGCATGTTGCATGCATGTAGTATGTATGTAGTATGTATGTTGCATGTAGTATATATGTAGTATGAATGTAGCATGTATGTAGTATGTAGTATGAATGTAGCATGTATCTAGTATGCACGTTGTATGTATGTAGCATGTAATTTTTTTTTTTATTTTTTTTTTTTTTTACATTCAACACATTAGCAGGATGATGGGACTACTACTGTCCCATCATTGGCTAATGTGTCAATCACTGTCATGGTAGCAGGCATCGCCCGATGGGACTTGTAGTCCCATCGGACGATGCCTGCACAGACCCCCGAAGCCTGCACAGCCCCCCGGCAGGCCGGCACAGCCCCCCGGAGCCTGCACAGCCCCCCGGCAGGCCGGCACAGCCCCCCGGGAGGCCGGCACAGCCCACCGGAGCCTGCACAGCCCCCCTAGCAGGCCGGCACAGCCCCCCGGCAGGCCGGCACAGACCACCGGAGCCTGCACAGACCCCCTGGCAGGCCGGCACAGCCCCCCGAAAGGCCCGTACAGACCCCAGAGAGGCTGTACAAGGGAAAAACAGGATTTTTCTTATTCCGATACCGGAAGTCCCATAGACTTGAATGGGACTTCCGGTATCGGAATCGGCGATACCGATACTTTTTTTTAAGATCGGCCGATCCATTCCGATCCGATACTTTGAAGTATCGGACGGTATCGCTCAACTCTAGTCACGAATTCAAAGAATACTTAAACCATAATCGTCATTTTAATTTTTATTTCATAATTCAATAGCACACATGAAAATAAGCAACTATGTATTATATCTCATCAGAGAACTGTGGTTCTTTCTCCCCCATGGACCGATCTTTAATTTTCAAAACTCTCCATACCCGAGTAAAATCTCTTTTCAGTGAAGACAGATTTTTACTGAGATAGGAGATGGCAGTTACTACTGATGAGATTCTATCTCAGTTATTTCAAAATCTATCAGTAGTAATTGTCATCTTTTATATCAGTAGTGTAAAAATCTGTATTCACTGAAGGCAGATTTTACCTGGGAATTGAGACTTTAGAAAATAAAGATCAGTCCAGGAGGAGAAAGAAGCAGATTTCTGTCATAAGATGTATTGCAAAGTTTATTATTCTCGTGTACTATTTGATTTATACAATGAAAATTTAAACTACTGTTACACTTTAAACTAATACTTGGCTGAAGGTTGTGCATATTTATGCAAACACAATATTTTAGTTCTATATTTTTCTTTGCCCACACCAAACATTTCAGTTTATTTTTCAATTGAATTGTACAGATAATTATGGGTGACATTTCGGCTATGTGCCCACGTTAGCGTTTTTAAACACTCAGGAAACTGATCCCCCTTGCCAGAAAACGCACGTCTTTTTTCCGCGCGTTTCTTGTGCGTTTTTTGCACAAAAGACATGCGTTTTTTGACGCGCGTTTTCTGGGAACATTGGGAATGGCTAAAAACGCTCAGCAATGCGGAAATTAATCAGTGTGCTGCGTTTTTGGCTGCTAAGCGATTCCTGAGCGTTTAGAAACACATGCATTGGCGCAAAAAGCCAAAAACGCATGCAAATTAATTTGAAGCTTCTTTTAAGCGCTTCTGCAGTGTCTGAGCCGGTACAAACGCTGCGTAAACGCTTAAAAAAACGCAATGTGGGCACATAGCCTAAAGGTGGAAAAAAGTTCTCAAATGATTCTTCTTGGAAAGATTTTGTTACATGACAAAAATTGCCATTTTATCAGAGGTGTGTCGACTTTGTCTAGCCACTGTATAGTATAAATATACACAAAATAGCTATTTTTAGGAGTTTTTTTGTAGTGTGCATCCTTCACCTGAAGGTGACAAAATGTTAATATTACGCCACCAGAACACAATAGGTGCTGTCAGTGCCTTTCACCTACAAGAGAATTAATTGGAGATGAATCGTCTTCTTTTGCCCCCAATTTCCCCCATTCTACACGACTAAACTTCCAGGGTCTGAGTGTTTATGCCATCTAGTGATGAATTATTAAATTACGTGACATCACTTTATTATCCATCTATGCTATCAAGGACAGAATTATGACTTCTATACAATAGAAACCATAGTCAATTATTTATTGTATATTTTTACAGCATCCTTACTTTGCAGTCCTATAAGGTTTAGGTTTATTTAATCCCAGTTTCACACAGGTCTATATAGATAATTACTTTTAAGTCAAAACTAGGAGTGGGACTAAGGCCTCTTTCACACATCAGTTTTTTGCCGTCAGGCGCGATCCAGCTTTTTTTTGTAAAACCGGATCCGGCGAAATGCAATGCCGGATACAGTTTTTCCCCATTGACTTGCATTAGCGCCGGATCGCGCCGGATGGCATTGCGTTTCATCCGGTTTTTGCCGGATCCGGCTACTTGTCTCATTCCGGCGTCTGGAAAAAACGGCTACTGTAACATTTTTTGTCTCCGGCGAAAAAGCCGGAAGCGCCGGATCCGACGCTTCCAGCTTTTTGCCACAATGAAAGTCTATGGGCGCCGGAATGCGCCGGATCCAGAAAAAGACGGATCCAGCCACTGGATCCGTTTTTATAAGTCTGCGCATGCTCAGATCCAATTGGCCAGCACCCAGGAAACAGATACAGTCATGGCCAAATGTATTGACACCCCTGCAATTCTGTCAGATAATACTCAGTTTCTTCCTGAAAATGATTGCAAACACAATCATTTGGTATTATTATCTTCATTTAATTTGTTTTTAATGAAAAAACACAAAAAGAATTGTCCTAAAGCCAAATTGGATATAATTCCACACCAAACATAACAAAGAGGGTGGACAAAAGTATTGGCACTGTTCGAAAAATCATGTGATGCTTCTCTAATTTGTGTAATTAACAGCACCTATAACTTACCTGTGTCACCTAACAGGTGTTGGCAATAACTAAATCACACTTGCAGCCAGTTGACATGGATTAAAGTTGACTCAACCTCTGTCCTGTGTCCTTGTGCGTACCACATTGAGCATGGAGAAAAGAAAGAAGACCAAAGAACTGTCTGAGGACTTGAGAAACCAAATTGTGAGGAAGCATGAGCAATCTCAAGGCCATCTCCAAAGACCTGAATGTTCCTGTGTCTACCGTGCGCAGTGTCATCAAGAAGTTTAAAGCCCATGGCACTGTGGCTAACCTCCCTAGATGTGGATGGAAAAGAAAAATTGACAAGAGATTTCAACGCAAGATTGTGCGGATGTTGGATAAAGAACCTCCACTAACATCCAAACAAGTTCAAGCTGCCCTGCAGTCCGAGAGTACAACGGTGTCAACCCGTACTATCCGTCGGCATCTGAATGAAAAGGGAGTGTATGGTAGGAGACCCAGGAAGACTCCACTTCTTACCCCGAGACATAAAAAAGCCAGGCTGGAGTTTGCCAAAACTTACCTGAAAAAGCCTAAAACATTTTGGAAGAATGTTCTCTGGTCAGATGAGACAAAAGTAAAGCTTTTAGGGCAAAAGCATCAACATAGAGTTTACAGGAGAAAAAAGAGGCATTCAAAGAAAAGTACACGGTCCCTACAGTCAAACATGGCGGAGGTTCCCTGATGTTTTGGGGTTGCTTTGCTGCCTCTGGCACTGGACTGCTTGACCGTGTGCATGGCATTATGAAGTCAGAAGACTACCAACAAATTTTGCAGCATAATTTAGGGCCCAGTGTGAGAAAGCTGGGTCTACCTCAGAGGTCATGGGTCTTCCAGCAGGACAATAACCCAAAACACACTTCAAAAAGCACTAGAAAATGGTTTGAGAGAAAGCACTGGAGACTTCTAAGGTGGCCAGCAATGAGTCCAGATCTGAATCCCATAGAACACCTGTGGAGAGATCTAAAAATGGCAGTTTGGAGAAGGCACCCTTCAAATATCAGGGACCTGGAGTAGTTTGCCAAAGAAGAATGGTCTAAAATTCCAGCAGAGCATTGTAAGAAACTCATTGATGGTTACCGGAAGCGGTTGGTCGCAGTTATTTTGGCTAAAGGTTGTGCAACCAAGTATTAGGCTGAGGGTGCCAATACTTTTGTCCGGCCCATTTTTGGAGTTTTGTGTGAAATGATCAATGTTTTGCTTTTTGCTTCATTCTCTTTTGTGTTTTTTCATTTAAGACAAATTAATTGAAGATAATAATACCAAAGAATTTGTGTTTGCAATCATTTTCAGGAAGAAACTGAATATTATCTGACAGAATTGCAGGGGTGTCAATACTTTTGGCCATGACTGTATAACCTGCTAGACGGATCCAGCAGAAAAACGGATCCGTTTCTACAGTTCTCCAAAATTTATGCCGGATCAGTTTTTTCTAAAAATAGCCGGATCCTGCCTGACGGCAAAAAACTGATGTGTGAAAGTAGCCTTAAATAGACAAAAAAAGTATAATAGAAAGATTTACACCTCTCCTGTGTTTTGGACCCGTTCCTGGTTTTGACTTCCTAATATTGTTGTGTGAAAGTGACCAAAGTGTCGTCTACTTAAGTATTCTTTGACTATTTCTGCCTTTTATTTCAGATTGGTAGATTTCTGGGTGTGCTGGCAAGGAGGGTGACATCACTGCCTGGTGACAGGGTGAGGCCGAGGAGACGTGGGAAGCCGGTCTTTCATTATGGCGTAGTCTTTAGTCTGAGCACACCTTCCAGTGCCCTTATAGTGGGGGATGGGGTGCAGGAAGAAGAACAACTAACACCTCACCCTTATTCCCTTGGTAACAGAAGCATGGTATTTAAGTTGTATAGATCCTATCTTTTTCTCTACAGAACTACTCCTTTATACACAGTTTACGGCATTATGCCAGCTTCAGAATTTACAAACCATTGCACTGATTGACTCAATGATGAGACTTGTTAAGTACAAGAAAATTTAAAGGTAGTTTCTTATTGATATTTGATGAAATGACAAAACAATCTACTGTAGCTGGTTTCGAAAAACCTCTATTACGCCTCTCCTACAGGTGAATAATGGCGGTGTTGACAGCACTGCAGCCAGTCAGTAAGCTCAGCATCTTTGAGTGCCTCTGCCATCAATTTGCCATCAGCTCCATTATTGGCTGCGGTGCTGTCAGCGTGATGTGGGTGCTAAAATACAGTAACGGACACCAAGAGCAGTGTCAGAGACTCAGGGCAAGCAAAGAGCAGTTTGCTTGTTTTTAAAGCGAAAAAACTGAACGCAGGGGGCAAGGGTTTTCCAAAACTGGAAAATTTCTTTAAAGGGAATCTGTCACCTCATTTTTGGCCTATGAGATGCGGCCACCGCCATCAGGGGCTTATCTACAGCATTCTGTAATGCTGTAGATAAGCCCCCGATGTAACCTGAAAGATAAGAAAAACGAGTTAGATTATGCTCACCCGGGGGGGCGGTCCGGTCGATGGGTGTCCGGTCCGGCGCCTCCCATCTTCTAGCGATGACGTCCTCCTCCTTGCTTCTGCCGCGGCTCCCACGCAGGCGTACTTTATCTGCCCTGTTGAGGGCAGAGTAAAGTACTACAGTGCGCAGGCGCCGGACCTCTCTGACCTTTCCCGGCACCTGCGCACTGCAGTACTCTGCTCTGCCTTCAACTCGTTGCTCTACTTACCCCCATGCTCTCTTGATTTCTTGTTTGAGGAAATCTTTATTAGTTTCTGGAATCCTCTTCCCATATGTAACAGTCTTTTGCAGTTGAGTTGTCTAAAGTCACAGTTTAACCGGTAAAATAACTCCCCCTGAAAAATAGCTTAAAGTTTCTGTGCCCTCTGGAATAAAAGAAAACAGATTTTCTTCCCATTTAATTCTTCCGTGCAGCACAGTGATCTGCTTGTTCCTTTGATGAATGATACTGGCATCACAATTATGTAATTACACTGCCATGCTAAGACCTAAGGGCACAAGGTAAAAAAAAATGTGCGTACCACTGATGTTTTGTAATGATGGTTCTTCTCACAATGTCCAAGTCATAATCATTGATCTGTCACTTGGTTCCCAGGGGATTTTTACCACAATCTTAGTGTCCATAGCAGTGGAGAAGCAGTTATATTTTCTTCATATCACAAAATAACATTTGGGGAGATTAACTAAGCAAAATTCACCCGAATTCTTGCTTATATCCCTGGCTGTGGATTAATCAAGACTGCCTTTTTCACCCTGGTCTTCATGAGGGGCAAGGGTGGATTACAAGATGTGTGATTCATTAATGTATCAGGCAAGGGTCTAAGTGTTGTATGCATGGTGCCACAAATCTTACTAGTAAAAATTGTGGGGCAAGGAACGCCACCGCTCGTCATGAATCGGACCAAGCAGGGATCATCACACTCCTGTCCCTCCCAAAAATGGAGTGAAAAGGTGAAAAGTAAAAAGTCAAAAATTGATGTATATGCCATGCACTAAATTAATTATGTCTAAAGCTGGGTATACCTTGGCCAATTATTGTTAATGAGTGTTCCGAGGAATTCTTATTGCCTTTTAATCAGGCAGAGGAAACGTCTGTCGGGACCAAATTATTGGTGAAGCACCGAGCATCAGGACTTTGTTTGAACTGTCATTCTGTGCTGACAGAGTCCCTTTGAAGGTATGAGAACAAGACTCCTAGGATAAGCGACAACTTGCTGATCGGTGGTTGTCCTACCACTGGGACCATCACCAATCTGTCCCCTATGGAGAACTTTTATTCCCATTATAAAACGGCACAGCAGGTCAGACACCAGAAAAGCCTAGCACAGTGCTTGACCGCACTATGGGGAATATTCAGAACGCACATGCTTCTCTGTTCTTCTAACAGGGATAAAAGTTCCCCGCACAACTGATCGGGGTGTCCTAGTAGTCGGACTCCTACCGATCAACAAGTTATCACCTTTCCTGTGGTTTGGAGATAACTTGTTTTCGCTGTACAACCCCTTTAACTAAAAGATTTCCATAAGGTGACATAATTGGGAGTGCTCACAGTTTGTGAGATTATTTATTTATTTATTTGTATTTGGGAACAGCATTACTAGGCAGCTTATTGCTGAGCATGGTAATAATATCCCACCCTCCTGCATCATCTAGTCAGACTTGTTAATCTGGTTTCTTAGATCCATATAATTGCATATCCAAACCCGACCAGTCATGGGTGAGTGATATCCACACTCATTTATATTGTAAAAGTTTTTTTTTTTTCCATTTTAATGGTAAGACCTGGATTAAAGGGGTTAAACTTAAATTACCTTTAGAAAAACAATAATATATCTCAGTTTCAATTATGTTTCCACATTGTGTATATCATAGATATTCAGTGAGAAGTACGGATACATTTTGTCCTTTTCCAGTGAAACATAAAAGGAACAATGCAAAGGTCATCAGTGAGCACACCAGTGTAGTCCTACTCAGTCTCCGCCACCCCTGGAGTGGCTTCTTGAACTCCTGACCTCATCGAAGAAGATGTCAGCAATATGCAGGCTCTGACTCACCAAGCAGCAGTAAGGAAGGAAGGTTGTGAAGATGGTGCCAGCTGCCATGTGCTAAAGCTGGCATGAGAAATAATTTATGAAGAGCGGGAAGCATACCAGACCTTGTTTCTACCATGAACACTATGAAGTGTGAGTGTATATACATGTGCATCTCACAAAATTAGAATATCACCAAAAAGTTAATTTATTTCAGCTCTTCAATACAAAAAGTGAAACTCATATATTATATAGAGTCATTACAAACAGAGTGATCTAATTCAAGTATTTATTTCTGTTAGTGTTGATGATTATGGCTTACAGCCAATGAAAACCCAAAAGTCATTATCTCAGTACATTAGCATACTTTGTAACACCAGCTTGAAAAAATGATTTTAAAATTTGAAATGTTGGCCTACTGAAATGTATGTTCAGTAAATGCACTCAATACTTGGTCGGGGCTCCTTTTGCATCAATTACTGCATTCATGCTGCGGCAGAGGGAAGCATGAAATGCTGTAAAATTTCCTGGTAGATTGCAGCGCTGACTTTGGTCTTGATATAACAAAGAGGACCAACACCAGCAGATGACATGCTCCCGAAACCATAATTGATTATGGATACTTCACATTAGACCTTGGAAACCAAGGTCCCAAAGTCTGGAGGAAGAGTGGAGCTGCACACAATCCAAGCTGCTTGAGGTCTAGTGTGAAGTTTCAATACCAAAGTCAGCACAGCCATCTACCAGGAAATTTTAGAGCATTTCATGCTTCCCTCTGCCGACAAGCTTTTTGGAGATGGAAATTTCATTCTCCAGCAGGACTTCACACCTGCCCACACTGCCAAAAGTACCAATTCCTGGTTTAAAAACAACAGCATCACTGTGCTTGATTGGCCAGCAAACACGCCTGACCTTAACCCCATAGAGAATCTGTGGGGTATTGCTAAGAGGAAGATGAGACACCAGACCCAACAATGCAGACGAGCTGAATGCTGCTATCAAAGCAACCTGGGCTTCCATAACACCTCAGCTGTGCCACAGACTGATCGCCTCCATGGCACACCGCATTGATGCAATAACTGTTGCAAAAGGAGCCCCGACCAAGTATTGAGTGCATTTACTGAATATATATTTCAGTAGGCCAACATTTCAGATTTTAAAATCATTTTTTCAAGCTGGTGTTATAAAGTATTCTAATTTACTGAGATAATGACTTTTGGGTTTTCATTGGCTGTAAGCCATAATCATCAACATTAACAGAAATAAACTCTATAGATTGATCACTCTGTAATGACTATATAATACGAGTTTCACTTTTTGTATTGAAGAACTGAAATAAATGAACTTTTTGATGATATTCTAATTTTGTGAGATGCACCTGTATAATATATATACACACGTGGTCAAAATTGTTGGTACCCCTAGTTTAAAGACAGAAGAACTCATAAAGCTCACAGAAATCACTTGAATCTGACCAAAGTAATAATAAATCAAAAATCTATGAAAATGAGCAAATGAAAGTCAGACATTGCTTTTCAACCATGCTTCCACAGAATTTAAAAAAAAAAATAAAACTTATGAAATAGGCCTGGACAGAAATGATGGTAGCCCTGAAAATAATGTGACAAAAGGGACATGTTAAATCACAGTGTGTCCATTAATTAGCATCACAGGTGTCTACAATCTTGGAATCAGTGAGTGGGCCTGTATAGAGGGCTACAGATACTCACTGTGCTGTTTGGTGACATGGTGTGTATCACACTCAACATGGACCAGAGGAAGCGAAGGAAAAAGTTGTCTCAGGAGATTAGAAACAAAATTATATAGACAAACATGTTAAAGGTAAACGTTATAAGACCATCTCCAAGCAGCTTGATGTTCCTGTGACTACAGTTGCACATATTCAGAAATTTAAACTCCATGGGACTGTAGTCAACCTTCTTGGACGTGGCCGCAGGAGGAAAATTGATGACACATCAAAGAGACGGATAATATGAATGGTAACAAAAGAGCCCAGAAAAACATGTAAACATAGTAAAGGTGAACTTCAAGCTGAAGGAACATCAGTGTCAGATCGCACCATTCGTCGTTGTATGAGCCAAAGTGGACTTCATGGGAGACGACCAAGGAGGACACCATTGTTGAAATAAAATCATAAAAAAGCCAGACTTGAATTTGCCAAACTACATGTTTACAAGCCACAAAGCTTCTGGGAGAATGTCCTATGGACAGATGAGACAAAATTGGAACTTTTTGACAAGACCCATCATCTCTATGCTCACAGATGGAAAAATGAAGTATATCAAGAAAAGAACTCTGTCCCTACTGTGAAACATGGAGGAGGCTCTGTTATGTTCTGGGGCTGCATCTGGCTGATCGCGGTCGGGTGTCAGCTGATTATCACAGCTGACACCCGACACAATGAGTCAGGGGCAGTCACAGACCGCCCCGACACGTTAACCCCTTGCACACCGCGATCAAACACGATCGTGGTGTACCAGGGGTTAAAGGGAAGCATCGGCAGAGAGGGGGCTTCCTCAGTGCCTGCAAAGCGCAGGCACGAGGAAGCCTTGTGCAGTGCCTGTGACAGATCGCTGATCTGTCAAAGTGATCTGTGATGTGACAGATCAGCGATCTGTCACATGACAGTTATGCCCCCCCTGGGCAATGTAATAAAGTAAAAAAAAAAAAAAGTGTAAAAATAATTTTAAAAAAATCGCTAGATAAATAAAAAAAATAATATTCCCAAATAAATTCATTTTTTTGGAAATAAAAAAACAAAACAATAAAAGGACACATATTTAGTATCGCCGCGTCCGTAATGACCCGCCCTATAAAACTGTCCCATTAGTTAACCCCTTTAGCGAACCCCTTAAAAAATAAAAATAAAAAATGAAGCAAAAAATAATGATTTATTATCATACCGCCAAGCAAAAAGTGTAATAACGCGCGATCAAAAAGACGCACATAAATATCCATGGTACCGCTGAAAACGTCATCTTGTCCCGCAAAAAACGAGCCACCATACAGCGTCATCAGCAAAAAAATAAAAAAAGTTATAGCTCACAGAATAAAGCGATGCAAAAATAATTATTTTTTATATAAAATTGTTTTCATTGCATAAAAGTGCCAAAACATAAAAAAAGACCTAAATGAGGTATCGCTGTAACCGTACTGACCCGAAGAATAAAAGCGCTTTATCAATTTTACTGCAGGCGGAACGGTGTAAACGTACCCCCCAAAAGAAATTCATGAAACGCTGGTTTTTATTCATTCTGCATCCCAAAAATCGGAATAAAAAGCGATCAAAAGATGTCACATGCCCAAAAATGATACAAATAAAGACGTCAACTCGTCCCACAAAAAATAAGACCTCACATGACTCGGTTGGTCAAAATATGAAAAAATTATAGCTTTCAATATGTGGTGATGCAAAAACTATTTTTACAATAAATAGTAAAAATAAACTTTACTGAAACAGCTGGGGGTTAAAAGTTCTCACCACACATCTAGACAAGTTCCTTGGGGTGTCTAGTTTATGAAATGGGGTCACTTGTGGGGGGTTTCCATTGTTTAGGCATATCATGGGCTCTTGAAACCGCGACATGACATCCGATCTCAATTCCAGCCAATTCTGCGTTGAAAAAGTCAAATGGTGCTCCTTCCCTTCCAAGCTCTGCCATGCGCCCAAACAGTGTTTTACCCCCACATATCAGCCTACTCAGGACAAATTGCAAAACATCTTTGGGGGTCCAATTTCTCCTGTTACCCTTAGGAAAATAAAAAATTGGGGGCAAAAATATCATTTTTGTGGAAAAAAATGATTGTTTTATTTTCACGCCTGGGCGTTATAAACTTCTGTGAAGCACTTGGGGGTTTAAAGTGCTCACCACACATCTAGATAAGTTCCATGGGGGGTCTAGTTTCCAAAATGGGGTCACTTGTGGGGAGTTTCAATAGTTTAGGTACATCAGGGGCTCTCCAAACGCACATGACACCAGCAGACCATTCCATCAAAGTCTGCATTCCAAAACGTCACTACTTTCCTCCTGAGCCCCGACGTGTACCCATACAGTAGTTTACTCCCACATATGAGGTATCAGCGTACTCAGGACAAATTGGACAACAACTTTTGGGGTCCAATTTCTCCTGTTACCCGTGGGAAAATAAAAAAATGGGGACTAAAAGATCATGTTTGTTGAAAAAATACGATTTTTTTATTTTCACACCTGGTCGTTATAAACTTCTGTGAAGCACTAGGGGGGTTCAAAGTGCTCACCACACATCTAGATAAGTTCCTTAGGGGGTCTAGTTTCCAAAATGGGGTCTCTTTTGGGGGGTTTACACTGTTTAGGTACATCAGAGGCTCTCCAAAAGCAGCATGACACCCGCAGACCATTCCATCAAAGTCTGCATTTCAAAGCGTCGCTACTTCCCTTCCGAGCCCTGACGTGTGCCCATACAGTAGTTTTCTCCCACATATGGGGTATCAGCATACTCAGGACAAATTGGACAACAACTTTTGGGGTCCAATTTCTCCTGGTACCCTTGGGAAAATAATAAAATTGGTGACTAAAAGATTATGTTTGTGGAAAAAATACGATTTTTTTATTTTCACGCCCGGGCGTTATAAACTTCTGTGAAGCACTGGGGGGTTCAAAGTGCTCATCACACATCTAGATAAGTTCCTTGGGGGGTCTAGTTTCCAAAATGGTGTCATTTGTGGGGGGTTTCCTCTGTTTTGGTACATCAGGGGTTTTCCAATCGCGACATGGTGTCCGATCTCAATTCCAGCCAAAAAAGTCAAATGGCGCTGCTTCCCTTCTGAGCTCTGCCATGCGCCCAAATAGTCATTTACACACACATATGGGGTATCAGCGTACTCAGGACAAATTGTACAATAACTTTTAGGGTCCTGTTGCCCTTGGGAAAATAAAAATTGGGGGTGAAAAGATCATTTTTGTGGAAAAAATATTTTTTAATTGTACCGCTGTACGTTATAAAACTTCTGTGCAGCCCTTGTGGGTTCAAAGTTCTCACCACACATCTAGACAAGTTCCTTGGTGGATCTAGTTTCCAAAATGGGGTCATTTGTGGGGGGTTTCCACTGTTTAGGTACATCAGGGGCTCTCCAAATGTGGCATGGCATCTGATCTGAATTCCAGCCAATTTTGCATTGAAAAAGTCAAACGGCGCTCCTTCCCTTCCGAGCTCTGCCATGCGCCGAAACAGTGGTTCCTCCCCACATATCAGGTAACAGTGTACTCAGGACAAGCTGCACAATAACTTTTGCAGTCCAATTTCTCCTGTTACCCTTGGTAAAATTAAAAAAATCGAACCTGAAGTATTTTTTTTGTGAAAAAAAAGTTAAATGTTCATTTTTTTTTAAATATTCAAAAAAATTCCTGTGACGCACCTGAATGGTCAATAAACTTCTTGAATGTGGTTTTGAGCACCTTGAGGGGTGCAGTTTTTAGAATGGTGTCACTTTTGGGTATTTTCTATCATATAGACCCCTTAAAGTGGCTTCAAATGTGATGTGGTCCGTAAAAATAAAATGGTGTTGCAAAAATGAGAAATCGCTGGTCAACTTTTAACCCTTATAACTTCCTAGCAAAAAAAAATTTTGGTTCCAAAATTGTGCCGATGTAAAGTAAACATGTGCAAAATGTTATTTATTAAGTTTTTTGTGTGCTGTATCTCTGTGATTTAAGGGCATAAAAATTGGAAAGTTGGAAAGTTGGGAAATTTTCAAAATTTTCACCAAATTTCCGCTTTTTTCACAAATAAACGCAAGTTATTTGAAAGAAATTTTACCACTAACATGAAGTACAATATGTCAGGAGAAAATAATGTCAGAATCACCAGTATCCATGGAAGCGTTTCAGAGTTATTACCTCATAAAGGGACAGTGGTCAGAATTGTAAAAATTGGCCCCGGAGTTAACGTGCAAACCACCCTTGGTAGTGAAGAGGTTAAAACAATTGTACCTGCTGATTCCAAGTCTTTCTGTAGTTCTCCAAAGGTGGTTAACTCTAGTACAACTCTTCTGATAATTCTTTTAACTTCTCTGTCTGAAATCTTGCGGGGAGCATCTGGTCGTGGTTGGTTTATGGCAAAATGATGTTCTTTTCACTTCTGGATTATGGCCCCAACAGTGCTCACTGGAATCTTCGGTAGTTTAGAAATTCTTTTTAACCAATGCTATCAGTATGTTTTGCAACAATAAGGATGTAAAGGTCTTGAGACAGCTCACTAGTTTTACGTATCAAGTAATGTTTCTTGTGTGGCACTTTGGTAATGAGACACCTTTTTATAGGTCATCAGTTGAACCAGATTATATGCTTTTTCACTAAGTGGCAGGATTGCTTTCTAGTAACTGATAGATTTCAGCTGGTGTCATGACTTTCCATGGCTTTTTGCCCTTCTCTTTCTCCATGTGTTCAATAAGTTTTCGATGTGTCATTTCTCATTATTACACCATAACAAATTTATGGAAATCTATTGTTTGATTTCTTTGCCTGTTAGAATTTCATGTCAACAGCATATTTAGAAATATATTTACTTAGAAAATTGGTGTTCACTACTTATTTCACCCACTGTATATCGTAGGTTACCTCCTGTTTTCCAATTTTAAGATTAGATTTATGAAAGAACTGCAGATTTTCTTCCAATTTAAGGGTACGTGCACACGCTGCGGAATCCGCTGCGGATTAATCCGCACGGATTTTGCAAAAACCGCAGATAATCCGCAGGTCCAAAGACCTGCGGATTATCTGCGGTTTTGCCTGCGGTTTGGTCCTGCGGATTCACTATCTCCACAATGGTGGAGATAGGAACCCGCAGCGGTTTCCGCAGAAAGAATTGACATGCAATTCTTTCTGCGGATTCAAAACCGCAGCAAATCCGCGCGGTTTTTTCCGCAGCGTCGGCACAGCGTTTTTTTTTTCCCATTCAAATGAATGGTACTGTACACCGCAGCTAAAACTGCTGCGTGTCCGCAGCGGCCAAGACCGCTGCGGAAACGCAGCGGAATCCGCAGCGTGTGCACACAGCCTTAGAGTGCACAAATTTAGGTAGTTTCCTACTCCATTTTCATAAATATCTTAGGCTAGGTTCACATTAGCATTTGTGTGCGCAGCCTATCGTCTGCATGCGCAAACGAATGTCAAAACGCATGCAATCGCATGTTTACGGAGAGGTTTTTTATCCGCATCAGATTACGCATGATAGCATTTTTTGCATGCGTTTGCGTTTTGACAGCGCATGCGTTCTGAGAATTTCCTTGACATAAGCCACACCCAATGGGCGTGTCTCATTTCCCAGACATGATTATGTGAAAAACGCATGTATTTCGAGCAAGCATTTTTTTACACGCTCATCCGCATGAGCATGCTTGGGCATATTTACGGATTTTTGACGCCTCAAAAAATGCAGCATGATGCATTCGCCGGTCACTGCCGCACATCGCAAAATGACGCATGTGTACGCATTTTCATACAAACGCATGCAAACACATGTCCCTGCTTACACCATGTTAAAGATAGGGAAACATGACGCATATGGATTGCTGCGGATGAAACGCGCAAACAGACGCAAATGTGAAAGCAGCCTTACCCTTTCAACTGCATTGCAGATAAATTGAGGCCAGGATGAGAGAAAGGTAACTGCCTAAGGTGATAGCGCTCAACAGCAATATACAACATAATTTTATACAAAAAATTACAAAAATGTTATGCACAATGTAGTTTCATCTTGATTTTAACTGTGAAAAGAAGCAAAAATCTAACCAATCTGTGGTGTGCAATGATCCTTGAAGGCACAAATGTGTGCAGAAGCTGGCATGGTCACAGATATGGCCACATGTCTATATGTATAGAGGTCCTGAAGAAAGAGGACACAACAGCAAGACTTCACTGAGAAGGAGATCTAGTAAGATGTTGAACAACTATTGTTATGTCTTTGGGGTCTACATTAGTTTAGGAGTCCCATCTGGGTTCTATTTATAATTAGTGGTAAGTATATGTGAGGTATGTAATTGTTTATTGATGTGGTTTGGGGGTCTGGTCTAGGGTCTTTATTTCTGATTTCTGGGGTTCTAATGAGGTGGCTTTATTAGCTATAGGGCTGTAATTTATTTTGAGATCTGTATATTGGGAGTCTAAGTACCTGATTCATAATTTGTAGGTTTTTTTAATCTTAATCTTAATGAGTTAGAGATGATCTGCAAAGAGGAGTAGACCAAAATTCCTCCTGACATGTGCGCAAACCTCATCATCAACTACAAAAACGTCTGACTGCTGTGCTTGCCAACAAGGGTTTTGCCACCAAGTATTAAGTACTGTTTGCCAGAGGGATCAAATACTTATTTCTCACTGCAAAATTAAAATAAATGTATAAAATGTATACAATGTGATTTTCTGGATTTTATTTTTGATATTCTATCTCTCAATGTTAAAATTAACCTCCCTTTAAAATTATAGACTGTTCATGTCTTTGTCAGTGTGCAAACTTACAAAATCAGCAAGGGATCAAATACTTATTTTCCCCACTGTATATCTGCCCAACCTGTTAGAGAAGAAAAATAACTTTTATTATACTCACCTGCAGGGCGGTCCAATCAGATGGGTGTCGGAGTCTTAGTCTGGCGCCTCCTATCTTCTTATGATCTCCACCCTCCTGCTTGCTTCTTGTGAATGATGCAACACTGCATCATCCACACAGGCACCTCAGCATCGTACTCCTGCACAGACATACTTCTCTGCTCTGTGGAGGGCAGAGCAAAGTACTACAGTGAGCAGGAGCCAGAAAAGGTCAAAGAGCCCCAGCACCTGTGCACTGCAGTACTTTGCTCTGCCCTGTTGAGGGTATATTCACTCCCATACCTCCCAAATCTAAAGGGGTTGTCCAGTCCAAATCGATAAGTCTGCAGTCACTCTGTGCGACTGCAGACTTATGAATCCCCAATACCAATATGTATGTGTTATACATACTCTCGGTCATAGCCCGTATAGTGGACGCAGACTCACTTCCATACACTTGAATACAGCAAGGCCTTGCCCTCTAATCGGCCAAACCACTGGATGCCTATGTCATTAGTCGGGGTGCGGCCTCGCTAAATACAAGTGTAGTTTAAGACTGCGCCCACTAGATAGGCCCTGGCTGGGAGTATGTATAACTCATAATGTACATACCCTCTGGTCTTGGCTCGGAAATCTGCAAATCCCCGCAGGGCACAGCGCATTCATAGGTCTGCAGTCACACCCAGTGACTGTAGACTTATCGCTTTAGACCATTAACCCCTTTCCTACATTAGACATACTATTCCGTCCATGTGACCTGGGACCTAAGTCCCAAGGGCGGAATAGTACGTCTAGTGCGATCAGCTGCGCTCACGGGGGGAACACAGTTGATCATGGCAGGGTGTCAGCTGATTATCACAGCTGACACCTGGCAGTATGTGTCAGGGGCGATCACGGACCGCCCCAACACGTTAACCCCTGGCACACTGCAATCAAACACGATCGCAGTGTAACGGGGGTTTAGCGAAGCATCGGGAGGGAGGGGGCTCCCTCCATGCTTACCTGAGACCCCCACAGCAGCGCGATGTGCAGCGTTGCTGCGAAGGTCTCCTTCCCTGCAGGTCCCCGAATCCAAAATGGTGGCGGGGACCTTCGGGGGCCTGCAGGGAGGTGGCTTCCTCATGCCTGCAAAGCGCCAGCATGAGGAAGCCTGCAGCACTGCCTGGGACAATGTAATAAAGTTTTAAAAAAAAAAAAAGTGTAAAAATAATTTATAAAAAATCGCTAAATAAATTAAAAAAAATTATATATTCCCCAATAAATTCATTTTTTGAAAATAAAAAAAAAACAATAAAAGTACACATTGTGGGTACCATAGCCCTGTAAAGAATAGAATTAAAATAAAAAATATTGTTATTCTCACCTTCCGGCGTCCTGCGCAGCCTTCCCGCCTCTCTCCACGCTCCCGGTCCCAGTAATCCTTTGCGAGAATGACCATGATGACGTCGCGTTCTCGCGGGAGCGTGACGTCTCGCGGTCATTCGCGCAAAGGATTACTGGGATCAGGAGCGTGGAGAGAGGCGGGAACGCTGCGCGGGACGCCGGAAGGTGAGAATAACAATATTTTTTATTTTTTTATTAGTTTTTACATTTTATCTTTTACTACTGATGCCGCATAGGCAGCATCAGTACTAAACAGTTGGTCACACTTGTCAAACACTATGTTTGACGAGTGTGACCAACCTGTCAATCAGTTCTCCAAGCGATGCTCTAGATCGCTTGGAAAATGCTAGCATTCTGCAAGCTAATTACGCTTGCAAATTGCTAGTTTTTCCGCGGGAAAATCGCGGGAATTTAAAATGCGATTTTCCCGCGGAATGGAATTCCGGAATTCTCGCGGTAACTTCCGCGAGAGTTCCACTACGTGTGCACATAGCCTTACAGCTGTGCTGCCCAATTTCAAGAGAAAGGCTCTGTCAAAAATCTAAAGCCACAACTTTGTGCCGACTCCATAATTAACAGTCACAAAGGACTCATAATGGGTCCTCCAAAAACACACCATTTTGCCAGTAAGGATTCATTCCTGTTAGAAAACATCCATTTTAGTCTATTTGGCAGTTCATGTGTCTGTTTTTGTTTCCTGATAAAGTGTCCGCAAAAAAGAGAAAACGTAGATACATCATTTTTTTAAATTCTGGTCATGGATCAGACTCATGAACAGCTCACAGATGCCAGCCATGTGTTATCGGAGTGCTGTTTATTTTTTACTTTTAATGGGAAACAGAAGCTTGGAATATTTTTTATCACTTATTTTGAATATAAGACAAAGGAAACAAAGATGGTAAAAATGGTCATGCAGAGCAAGAACGGATACACAGATAGTTAAAAATGGACACACAAAGCAAAAATGGACAAACAGATGGTAAAAATGGACGCGTGGAGCAAAAGTTGACAAAAACTGGAAGTAACATACTGATTAAAATTGTCTTTTTTTTAACATACAAGAAAAAAAAGTCATCCAAATAAGACCTACATACAGGTGCTTCTCACAAAATTAGAATATCATCAAGCGGTTTATTTCAGTTCTTCAGTACAAAAAGTGAAACTCATATAGAGTCATTACAAACAGAGTGATCTATTTCATGTGTTTATTTCTGTTATCATAGAATCGTAGAGTTGGAAGGGACCTCCTGGGCCATCTGGTCCAACCCCCTGCTCAAAGCAGGATTCGCTAAATCATCCCAGACAGATGTCTGTCCAGCCTCTGTTTGAAGACTTCTATTGAAGGAGAACTGAACAGCTCTTGTGGCAGCCTGTTCCTCTCATTGATCACTCTAGATATTAGAAAAAAACTTTTTGACAGTTAGAGTGATCAATCTGTGTCTCCTCCCATTCAGTTTCATCCCATTGCTTCTAGTCTTTCCTTTTGCAAATGAGAATAAAGATGATCCTTCTACAATGTGACAGCCCTTGAGATATTTGTAGACAGCTATTAAGTCTCCTCTCAGTCTTCTCTTCTGCAAGCTAAACATTCCCAAATCCTGCAACCTTTCCTCATAAGACAGGGTTTGCAGACCAATCACCATTCTGGTCGCTCTTTTCTGAACTTGCTCCAGTTTGTTGATGTCTTTTTTAAAATGTGGCGCCCCAAAACTGGACACAGTATTCCAGATGAGGTCTGACCAAAGAGGAGTAGAGGGCAATAATAACTTCACGTGATCTAGACTGTATGCTTCTGTTAACACATCCTAGAATTCCATTTGTCTTTTTTGCTGCTGCATCACACTGTTGACTCATATTCAGTCTGTGATCTATTAGTATACCCAAGTCTTTTTCACATGTGCTGTTGCTTAGCCCTATTCCCCCCAATCTGTATATGCTTTTTTCATTTTTATTGCCCAGATGTAGTACTTTGCATTTTTCCCTGTTAAAAACCATTGTGTTAGTTGCTGCCCACTGCTCCAGTTTATTGATATCTTTTTGAATCCTCTCTCTCTTCTCTAGTATTAGCTATCCCTCCTAGCTTTGTGTCATCAGCAAATTTAATCAATTCCTTCATCTAAATCGTTGATAAAGATGTTGAACAATACAGGGCCCGGGACTGAGCCCTGTTGTATCCCACTTAAGACATTCTTCCAACTGGATGTGCAGCCATTTATGACCACTCTTTGGGTCCGATCACTAAGCCAGTTATGAATCCACCTAACAGTTGCCTTGTCCATTCCATACTTAGCCATTTTTTCAATAAGGATTGTGTGAGATACTTTGTCAAATGCTTTGCTGAAGTCAAGATATACTATATCTACAACATTTCCCTGATCCACCCAATCAGTGATTCTGTCATAGAAGGAAATTAAGTTAGTCTGACATGACTTATTAGTTACAAACCCATGCTGACTCTGTTTAATCACTTCATTCCTATCCAGGTACTTACATACATGTTGTTTAATAATTTGTTCAAAAATCTTTCCTTCGACCTTTTCTTACTTTTGACTCCGCAAAAACTCTTACTGTTTATCTTATTCATTCTCGTCTCGACTATTGTAACTCTCTTCTAATCGTTCTCCCTCTTACCAAACTCTCCCCCCTCCAATCTGTCTTGAATGCTGCTGCCAGGATCATATTCCTCGCCAATCATTACACCGAGGTGTTAGGCCAACGCTGCATACAGATCCGCTGGGACTGATGGTATGTGCAGCTTAGATGGTAAAGCTCCCCACAGGTGGAGCTGTAGTCCCAGGGCAGTGTAGATGTAGCTGGCACGGGGATGTAGCAGTGCCGAAAGCGTAGGGAACAGACAAGACACAGCGGTTGTAGTTTCTGTACCTTTACTGAGTATATGCAGTCCAGGGTCCTGATTACAGATGGTATTGGAGCAGGTTAGCCTGGAAGCAGATCAGGATTCTCTCTCAGCAGAAGGGCTGTGCAGTCTCCTTCCTAGCGCTTTGTATTGTGAAGCACTCCAGTACTTAGTTACTCTAAAATGCCTCTCTTCAGATGTTCCTAGAACTTTACTTGTATGACAGACAGCTGTAGCCTCTCTCAGGGACTCCTCTCCTGAGTCCTGGCTCTCTATTCAATTGCTATTGTGTCCCAAGTCTTTGGTGAGAGCAGGGCATTTACAGCCTCCTACACCTCTGGTATCTGTGGCAGGAACGTTAGTATCCATACCACCATGGAGACCAGGCTCCAGTCTTTGCGCTCTAGCGGTGAGGGAGCTCTCCTCCCGGAGCTCAAGCTCCACCCCGCTCCACACGTCTGCACACGTGGACCTCCTCACACTATCTGACTACTCCTTCCTCCTGACCCTAAGAGAGCACTCTGCTCCTCAATCCTGGTTCAGAGTTCCCCCTGGTGGCCCGGAGTGGAACTGTGTTGCATGCATTAGGTTAACTGCTGGAGAGACCCATCACTGCTTCCAAGCCTGGCATTACCCTCCCCTGGAGGAAGGCAAAGCCAGTGTGGCGACCATACCCCTGGGGGCGCCACATCTGTACTGTTACACACTTAACATTATGGCTGGTCCATACAATCAGGGCAACTGTTACCACCCACCTTTCATGTCTCCCTTTTTTCCTCATAGATTGTAAGCTTGCGAGCAGGGCCCTCATTTCTCTTGGTATCTGTTATGATCTATGTGATTATTGTTATGCTGTAATGTCTATTGTCTGTACAAGTCCCCTCTGAACTGTAAAGTGCTGCGGAATATGTCGGCACTATAGAAATAAAATGTATTATTATTATTATTTCCTGGTATAGAAGTCAGACTCACCGGCCTATAGTTGCCTGGGTCCACCTTCTTCCCCTTTTTGAAGACAGGAACAACATTTGCTCTTCTCCAGTCTCTTAATGTTGATAATTATGGCTTACAGCTAATGAAAACCCAAAAGTCATTATCTCTGTAAATTATAATACTTTATGACACCAACTTGAGAAATGATTTAAAAAAACAAAATGTTGGCCTACTGAAATGTATGTTCAGTAAATGCACTAAATACTAGGTCAGGGCTCCTTTGGCATCAATTACTGCATCAATGCAGCGTGGCATGGAGGTGATTAACCTGTGGCACTGTTGAGGTGTTATGGAAGCCCAGGTTGCTTTGATAACAGCCTTCAGCTCGTCTGCATTATTGGGTCTGATGTCTCTCATCTTCCTCTTAGCAATACCCTATAGATTCTCTAAGGTCAGGCGAGTTTACTGGCCAATCAAGCACAGTGATACTGTTGTTTTTAAACCAGGTATTGGTAGTTCTGGCAATGTGGACAGGTGCCAAGTCCTGGTGGAGAATGAAATTTCCATCTCCAAAAAGCTTGTTGGCAAAGGGAAGCATGAAGTGCTCTAAAATTTCCTGGTAGACGGCTGCGCTGACCTTGGTCTTGATAAAACACAGTGGACCTACACCAGCAGATGACATGGCTCCCCAAACCATCACTGATTGTGGAAAAGACCTCAAGCATCTTGGATTGTGTCCCTCTCCACTCTTCCTCCAGACTCAGGGATCTTGATTTCCAAATGAAATGCAAAATTTACTTTCATCTGACAACAACACCTTGGACCACTGAGCAACAGTCCAGTTCTGTTTCTCCTTGGCCCGGGTAAGACACTTCTGGTATTGACTATTGGTCAAGAGTTGCTTGACACAAGGAATGCGACACTTGTAGCCCATGTCCTGGAAGCGTCTGTGTGTGGTGGCTCTTGAAGCAATGACTCTAGTAGCAGTCCACTCCTTGTGAATCTCCACCAAATTTTTGAATGGCCTTTTCTTAACAATCCTTTCAATGCTGCTGTTATCCCGGTTGCTTGTGCACCTTTTTCTACCACACTTTTTCCTTCCACTCACCTTTCCAATAATATGCTTGGATACAGCACTCTGAACAGCCATGACCTTTTGTGGCTTACCCTCCTTGTGGAGTGTGTCAATGACTGCCTTCTGGACATCTGCCAAGTCGGCAGTCTTCCCCATGATTGTGGAGCCTATTGAAACAGACTAAGGGACCTTTTTAGATGCTTAGGAAGCCTATGCAGGTGTTTTTTGTTAATTACTCTAATTTACTGAGATAATGACTTTTGGATTTTCATTAGCTATAAGCCATAATCATCAACATAAACAGAAATAAACATTTGAAATAGATTACTCTGTTTGTAATGATGCTGTATAATATATGATATCCTTTTTTGTATTGAAGAACTGAAATAAATTAACTTTTTGATGATATTCTAATTTTGTGTGAAGCACTTGTGGCACCCCAGGAGTCCGATTGCCACAGTGGCATTGCCTCCCTCACAGGGGGGTGATGACAGGTCTGGAAGCAAGGAGGGTTTCCATGACCAGATAACACTTACATCCAACACTTTTCCTGGCTCCAGACCAGAAGGGGGAGCTCTAAACCCGGTTTCAGGGGAGCTTCTCTATTAGTTCTGACCTGGAGGAGGGGTGAGTCAGTGTCTGGAACTGAGAGAGACAGAGTCTGAGTGAAGAGAGGAGAGAAGTGAAAGAGAACTTGGGGAGTGGAGCTGTGACCAAGCTCACCCCAGAGTACAGAGCTAGAAGCCACAAGCCGGAGTCCGTGGCTGACGGGTACCATAGTCCCAGCAGCTAAATCCGGAGGGTAGGAGATTGCAGGTCTCCAGGCCCAGCAAACACCTGAAGGCACAGCAGCAGACCAGTGCCCGGAGCCGCCATAACGGAGCGACACCTGCAATTGGCTCAAGCTGCCTGCCATACAGGCAAGTACATCAGGCCAATAAGGAACAGAGGACTGAGCTTAGCTTTAGGCAGCAAGGACCTCAGAGGACAGCGCAGTTAGGAGGCCTCAAAACCCATCTGGCTTAGTGGATCCTAAGTTGCTTCCAGGCTCCCCAGACCTCCATTGTCATCTGTAACTAGTGCCCCGGCCTGGACTTTAAACCATAAGTAAAAGTGTGGAAACTGCACCCAGCTGTGTCCTTGGAGTTTATTTACTGCGTCATTCACCCGGCACTACATCCATCATCATTATCTTTAACAATATAATTGCCCTGGAACTAAGCTCTACCTGTGGAGAGCTGTATCAACTCTGCAGCATCACCATAAGCCCCAGCGGTCTCTTTAAGCTGTGTCGGCTATCCCGAGCCGAGTACCACAGGTGGTGTCCTGAATCATTTCTTATAAACTTTATTTCCCCTTTAATCATAATTTTTCACTGGACACCCAGGGCCAGGGACTGGGTCACTGCTGCCGTGACACAACTCATTAAGAACCGGCCCAGTACCAAGTATCCCCACAGCCTTGGCGGGTGCTCCACACATATATCTCTGAGAAAAGTAACAGAGCTGCTGAAGGAGACCCAAAATACAGCGCTCCCCAATTACTCACTGCAGCTTGGTAATGAAGCAGAATGTTTCTAAGAGAACTTCGTGTTAACATTATGATAGAGTTCCCACTCCAGTTCACCCATGTTGCAAAACTGCAAATATACTAAAATCTATGGGATATGGCCATTATATCACGTGGTTTTCAGCCACCATGCGTGAATAGGGTTCTAAAATAACAGAACATTATAAAAGAATCCATTCCTGCAGCAGAGAAAACAGATGATAAATGAACAGTTGTGCTCAAAAGTTTACATACCCCAGCAGAATTTTTGCTTTCTTGGCCTTTTTTCAGAGAATATGAGTGATAACACCAAAACTTTTTCTCCACTCATAGTTACTGGTTGGGTGAAGCTATTTATTGTCAAACTACTGTTTTCTCTTTTTAAATCATAATGACAACCCAAAACATCCAAATGACCCTGATCAACAGTTTACATACCCTGGTGATTTTGGCCTGATAACATGCACAGAAGTTGACAGAAATGGGTTTGAATGGCTTCTAAAGGTAATATCCTCACCTGTGACCTGTTTGCTTGTAATCAGTGTGTGTGCATAAAAGCTGAGAGAGTTTCTGGGATCCAGACAGACTCTGGATCTTTCATCCAGTCACTGACGTTTCTGGATTGTGAGTCATGGGGAGAGCAAAAGAATTGTCAATGGATCTACGGGAAAAGGTAGTTGAACTGTATAAAACAGGAAAGGGATATAAAAAGATATCCAAGGAATTGATAATGCCAGTCAGCAGCGTTCAAACTGTGATTAACAAATGGAAAATCAGGGGCTCTGTAAAAACAAAATCATGGTCTGGTAGACCAATGAAAATTTTGTCCACAACTGCTAGGAAAAATGTTCGGGATGCAAAGAAATACCCACAAATAACATCAGCTGAAATACTGGAGTCTCTGAAAACTAGCGGTGTGGCTGTTTCAAGATGCACAATAAGGAGGCACTTGAAGAAAAATGGGCTGCATGGTCGAGTCGCCAGAAGAAACAATGCCACAAATGCCACAAAGTATCTTGCCTACAGTACGCAAAACAGCACAGAGACAAGCCTCAAAACTTCTGGAACAAGGTAATTTGGAGTGATGAGGCCGAAATTGTATGGCCACAACCATAAACGTTACATTTGGAGAGAGGTCAACAAGGCCTATAATGAAAGGAACACCATTTCTACTGTAAAGCCGAGAGGTGGATTGTTGATGGTTTAGGGATGTGTGAGCTACAAAGGCACAGAAAACTTGGTCAAAGTTGAAGGAAAGATGAATGCAGCATGTTATCGGCAAATACTGGAGGCAATTTTGCAATCTCTTCACATGTAAAGCACCATGGAATAAATAAATAATAATAAAAATAATCATCAGCCCGGAAGCTGGACATGGAACGTACATGGACGTTGCAACATTACAACAATCCAAAACACAAGGCCAAGTCGACCTGTCATTGGCTACATCAGAACAAACTGAAGGTTCTGGAGTAGCCATCTCAGTCTCCTGACCTCAATTTCATTGATCCACTCTGGGGAGATCTCAAGCGCGCAGTTCATGTTAGACAACCCAGAAGTTTACAATAACTGTAGGCTTTTTGCCAAGAAGAGTGGGCAGCTTTACCACCTGAGAAAATGAAAATTATCCACAACTAGCACAAAAGACTTCAAGCTGTCATTGTTATTAGAGGGGGCAATACACGGTATTAAAAATGGGGTATGTTACCTTTGATAAGGGTCATTTGTATATTTTGGGTTGTCATTAAGATTTAAATAGAGAAAGCACAGTGGTTTGACAATAAATAACTTCACCCAACCACTAGCAATCAGTGGAGAAAAAGCTTTGGAGTTATCATTCATAATCTCTGGAAAAAAAGGCCAAGAAAGCAAAAATTCTGCTGGGGTATGTAAACTTTTGAGCACAACTGTATGCTTGTGGTCTACAGGCAATGGATGACCCTCACTACTGTAGGCAGAATAGGGTTTTGCATATTAAACAACACAAACAGTATGAATCAGAATAATGATCTGAGGTGATCCCTTCCAACATGACACCTGTCCATGTCACGCCTCTTTCCAAGCCGTGGGCACCTTGAAGGAGTGGGACTAAATCTAGTAATCCAGGTGTGGCTCAGCCATTAATCTGGATGACAGATCCCCACATTATCTTTGACTATGACTGAACTAATGACACATATGTTTTTTATTATCCAGAAATGACCTTTATTGACGACACATAATACGCGTGTGCGACCCTGTATTTCATTATGGTTGGCAGAGATACCACAGCTTCCTTGTAAAGCCCCTTTTCTATATGATATTCTTCTCTGACGTCACGCCATGTTAACCACTTCCTCCCTAGACGTATATAGTACATTAGCGGGAGACTAGGTTAATATGAGCATCCCTCCTTTCCTCCATGTTAACCCCTCCATTTCCAGAGGCCGAAGCTTTCCTCTCAGATGTTGGCAGCTAAGGGGTGAATGCCATCTTTCTTCCACCCCCTCTGCTATCTCCCCCCCAGTCCCAGCTGCCTGGTTGCTGTGGTTACACAGCTTCATGTTCAGGCGGGTGCAGAATGCGAGATGAGAGAGGTATAAGCATGAATAACAAAATATACTCCAGCAGCACCCCGCCTCCTCCATAACCGAGAGGACCCTGCAGCCAACACTGGCATCTGGAAGAGGATGAGGGAACCACTGGAAGAGGAAATGGGGGAGGGGGCATCTGACATATCATTTGTAGCTCCCAATAAGTGACCCTATTGTACGCATCTTCAGGTGCTGCCATCTTCTGCACGGACAGTAAATGACGCAGTTCTGAGGTGTAGCGGTGCCCACCTGAATTTTTTTTTTTTTAGACATCTTATCGAAAAATAATAAACTATAATGAATTATAAAGGTTAGAAGTGATACGTCTAGAGCTCAATATACGAATATGAACATTCACAGTACGTTGTAAGATCACAATCACCTCTGGTACTATCAATAAAAAATAAAAAAACAGACTTTTACTTCACTAGAAAAATAAGTCTATTTTTGCAGACTGTCCAAGAAATTTATGGGTAGTTTGCAACCATGCTGAGAGCTCACTGACTAGCGTATGCCTCCCCACAGGTATACTGAGAAGAATGGCTGGGCAATTAGACTTCTTTAATGCTGAATATTAATGAAGGTGTTTCCCAGAGGAGCCCCATGTGAGTAGAGTATGAATATCCTGTATGGTAATGTCAGATACAGTGGGCACCATGAAGCCGGACTCTCACAGTCACTCACAACCTCTGAGGATTTGTAGCAAACATTAATATCTCTGTGATTGAAAAGTAATGCAGCGCACGAAAATTAGAAGGTCTCTTCACAGTCCTCTAATTCTGAGTGGATGGGACTCGTATGACTTCATTCACACTTTCACTCAAATTGAGGTACAAAATAGGCATCCAGTTCTTCATTAATCCACACTGTATCCACCATCTATTTTCCCGTGCCTCTCGTGACGTTTCATCCATCACATGACAAGATAGATGGGGGAAACGTCTGCTCCATAGTGAAGATACAGAAATTAGAATGCTTTTATTATACTCACAGAATAAAAACATCTAATGAATCACTTATTATACTCACAGAATAAAAACATCTAATGAATCACATATAAATTTATGACGGGGTCAGCAGACCAACTCAGAGTTTCACAAGGCTACTTTAACACATGCCGGGTTTTTTGTGGCCCGTTGCCATGATTTTTGCAGTCTCCTGCAAAATCGGGCAGCAAAAAACCTTCTCGGATCCGCAAATACGGTGTACCGCAAAAACAAGCTACCATTGTTTTTGCAGTACCATTGAGTTAAATGAAGGCCATGTCCATGAGCCATGAAAAATATCGAGCAAGCTTGATATTTTTTCACGTCCGTATATACGGCACTCACGGCCATAGGGGACACGGCGCTCTGATGTATTTTTGCAAGCCGTTTTTGCGGCCCAATAGAAATCTATTGGGGCCGCAAAAACAGCCCGAAAAAACACGGCAAGTGTAAAAGCAGCCTAAGGCTGCTTTCACATTAGCGTATCTGTGCGCAGCTTATGATCCGCATAGATCCGCATGCGTCACACGTACCTATATTTAACATTGTGTAAGCAGGGACATGCATTTGCATAATTTCGCATGCAGATGCATACGCATGCGTCATTTCTTAGTGTGCGGCGGTGTCCGGCAAACGCAACATGTTGCATTTTTTGAGGCGTCAATTATGCGCATTCATGCACATGCAGATGAGTGCGTCAAAACAACACATTACTGTCTATGGGAACACATTGGTACTCAAGGACATGGGTACGCATGCGTTCGAAACGCATGCGTACTTCAGATTGAGCAGGTCCAGGAAATGACTTCACCATCTGCTGATTGTGTGGACACTGCAAGGCCATTACTCTCCAGACTCTGGATGTGAGCACAAGACTGTCTATGTAAGTATAGAAGCTGTAAAAATGTCTGTCTGTCTCTGCAGTCTGTACTCTGTACTAATTTTTCTTCTGTTCTGTGTAGACTGGTTGCTGCTCCGGTCCCGGACTACTGTTGTTGCTTGCTTCTCCTGTCCAGAATTTCTCTGTCCCAGTGGTGTGGTATAGGCCTTCAGTTCTACTGTCCAGGATGTCTTCGTCCCGGTGGTGTGGTATTGGCCCTTCAGTTCTCCTGTCCAGTATTTCTCCATTCTGGTGCTGTGGTACTGACCCTCATTTCTCCTGGTCAGGATTTCTCTGTTACAGTGGTATGTTACTGACCCTCATTTCTCCTGTACATGACTTTGGCGTTCCGGTGGTGTGGTATTGGCCTTCAGTTCTCCTGTCCAGGATTTCTCCGTCCCGGTGGTGTGGTATTGGCCTTCAGTTCTCCTGTCCAGGATTTCTCCATCCCAATGGTGTGGTATTATGGTGTAAAATGTAGCACAGCCATATTGAAGTGGTGCACAAGTAGGTTTCCAAGCCAGTAAGTATAAGAATAAAACTAGGCACTCAACTTAATAGAATAATCCGAATCTGGCTGGACGCCGCGTTGGTGTAAGCAGAACTCCTCAAGACGCACACATCCTGTTAGGACCACGTCTGGGGCCTCATGAATTTATTTGGCCTATCTGTCATTTTTACAGGCCCAATTAGGACCGCGTTCTAGGGCATCTTCTGAATTTATTTCCCAACCTGTCATCTTTATAGAGTAACAGCATCAACTCTATCATACACTTACCCCCAATTTTCTCGATTGAGCAGTTGGACTGATGAAGATCCATGTGTGACCGAAACGTCTCTTGTCTTTGGATGGTGTGGTATTGGCCCTTCAGTTCTCCTGTCCAAGATTTCTCCATTCTGGTGCTGTGGTACTGACCCTCATTTCTCCTGTCCAGGATTTCTCTGTTATGGTGGTGTGATACTGACCCTCATTTCTCCTGTACAGGATTTCTCCGTCCCAGTGGTGTGCTGCAGTCCCAGTGCTGTGCTGCTTTCCCTGTTCTGTGCTGCCTGACTGCTGCGCTGTTGGACTACTGCCTGTAATGTAAGTATTTGTTGTCCATTGTGTTTTTAATTATTTTTTTGTTTGTTTTTTTTGTTTAGCTCTTAACAAGTTTAATTTTTCTTCTTTGTTCTTTTCTGCAGTGTTTCACTTGACTGCTGTCTGCTATTCCAACATGTCTTCCAGTGAAGCTTCCCAGAGTGGACATGACACTGATTATGTAATCACATTTGATATACTGATTGGTATGTATTGACTGGCAATACTATACATGTGGTAAATCATGTATTTTCTTTACAGGCACTTTCCAGTGCGGAAGAGCAGGAGCAGTCGAGTGAAAATGAATCTTCCCAGGGTCGTCGGCCTCAAGTTTCTGATGGGGAAACACGGGGTGTAAGTAGTCTTTTCATTATCAGAGTTGTAATTGAATTTGTTTTCAGTTTTACTTAGCAATTTTTTTTTTTATATGATCTATAGGCTCCTCAACGTGAGGAAGGCAAACCAGAGATTGATAACAACCAACTCATTCAATCTGTGCAAGAGCGAGCAGCGTTGTGGGACCCCCGTGATCGTAATCATACACTCTCAGCATTGATTCGACGACTCTGGGAACTAGTTGCAAGTTCGCTGCTGGCTTATTGGGACCATGCCACGCCACATGCCAGAAAGGATTTTCGTAAGTATTGCAATGTGGTCTGACGCGGCAGTGAAGCTGGTAATGTAGGTGCATTGTTTTACAATTAATTTTTTCCTTTTTTACCCCTTCACAGTGAAGAGAATAAAAGTCTGTTGGTGTTCAATGAAGGATCGCTTCAATAAAGACATGAGAGAGGAGATTCGGGTTCAAAGTGGTGCTGCTCCAATGCTCAGAAAATATAAATACTATTGTCTACTTTTGTTTCTGAGGCCTGCGGTTGGTCAGCAAACATTAGTATCTTTTGTGTTGTCTTACTATTATATAAACAGTATCATTTTTTTTACTAATGTTTTTCATTTATCTTCCACACAGAACCTGGTGCAGCACAACACAACTTGGATCGTCCTCAGTTGGAGCGGCCCCTCATCGACCAGCTAACGAACAGGCCCAATCCCAATCATACACCAGCGATGGCGCAACCAGGCTGGCTTCACAGGTTGGGGAACAGGCAGCCGGTCCATCTGGTTTTCCCCTCTCCCAGCTCTCTGCCACTGGTTTTGTTGGGTCTTTTTGTCAGTGGCAGAGGGCTTGGGAGAGGCCAGTCATGCCCGAGTTTCTTCGCTTAGGGTCGATCTTCCGGGATGGGCTGAAGGCGGTTTTAGAAAGACTGGATAGTGGGTTCACTCAGGTGAACACACTTTTCCTGGCAGTCCACAGACACCTTGACCACCTGGAAGCCGACCTTCAGTGACCGGCGCAACATTTTTTTTCTTCAGTAGAGCAGTGCGTGTCGGAAAAACTACCGCCTGATCTCCAGCTGAACGTGCTGCAGGCCTGCCAGGCATTGCAGCAGTCCCGATATCAGCAGCAGGCACAAACTTTGTTTCCTACTGGTCAACAAGGGCCAGCACAGCAGCAGCGGCAGAATCCTCCAGCACCTTTCCAAACATCTCAAGGACTTGGATACCCGTCTGCTCAACAACCGATGACAGTGCAAGTGACGTATCCACCACCACCGCTGGACATTAGGACTGTTCCTACAGTACCCAGCTACACCACGCAGCCGAGTGCAGCAGCCATGCAGCCTTCAACTTCCACCACGCAGCCGAGTGCAGCAGCCAGCCATGCAGCCTTCAACTTCCACCATGCAGCCGAGTGCAGCAGCCATGCAGCCTTCAACTTCCACCACGCTGCCCAGTCCAGCACCACACCAGCACACTGCAACAGAGGCCACCGCTCCCACTCAGCCAAGCAAGAAACGCAGAGGTACCGACAAAAAAACAGACTCCCACTAGTGACTCTGCTCACCACAGGAAAATGAAGACCCGAAGCAAAAAATATCGGCCAAAATTGGACCCACCACCTCCACCCTCACCTCCCAATGTGTCTGTGTTGTCAAATATGTCACTACCTTCCCTTGTGTCTCTCCCTTCCAATTTGTCTATCCCTTCCCAAGATTCTACTCCTAATGTGTTGTCTACTCCCAATGTGTCCAGCCCCATCCATGAGCCAATCCTGCAATTTACTGCCCCTTCCCCTGTAACCCCTTCATCATCAAATACCACCCAATCATCACAGCTCAACACCCCCCAAGGTCCACAATATCTCACCGTCAGACAGATCCCGAACATAAACCCAACTGTTGGTTAATGGAAAATAAACAGTTTGTTGTTGGTAAATAAAATTTTTATTTTGTATGCACAATCCCTGTGTTTTCTTTGTCTCTTGATGTGAAAACACACACATGTGTGTATTGTATTGTTGAGTGATGTAGTAATGGTTGTTTCACTGGAGGTGTTTTATTATTATTAAAGTCAGCAAATATTACAGGTACCTTTACTTACAGGTGTATTAAACCATATCGTCTTGTCATGCCACACATCCAATATCCGAAACAAGGTAAGCAGCATACTGGGCAATTTCCACTGTAGTCCTCGGAAGGTGATGACGGTAATCCTGCAAAGTGCTAGCAACAGGTTCTTCAAGTTGTCGCTCTTTTGCCAGGATGTAATTACGCATAGCAACACACGCTTTGACCATATCATCAATTTTCTCAGTTTTTAGATTGATTGGTGTTCCCAAAATGCGCCATTTAGATGCCAGCAAACCAAAGGCACACTCCACAGTTCTTCATGCCCTTGTCAGTCGGTAGTTGAAAATCCTTTTGGTGTGATTCAAGTTCTGACTCGAGTACAGTTTTCTGACATTGGCACTCATTTGAAACGCCTCATCCCCAACTACAACAAATGGCTTTTGCGGGCCTTCAGTGTTCAGAAGAGGTTGTGGTGATGGAAAACTGAAATTATTACCATACAAACGTTGGCCCATGTCAGAGTTTTTGAAAGTCTGTGACTCATTTCCTCTTCCAAATGAGCCAACATCAACGGCGACAAATCGACATTCAGCATCTGCCATCGCCATGAGAACAATCGAAAAGTATTGTTTGTAATTGAACTACTAGGATCCACTTCCAGCAGTTTTCATAATCCGAATGTGTTTGCTGTCCACAATCCCAACACAGTTTGGAAAATTACAAATTTCTTTGAATTTTGCAGCATTTTCCAGCCACAGTTCAGTTGTGGATTGGGGGAGGAATTCTTCACCCAGAGCATCACATAAGGCACAGCAGGTGTCTCAAACAATCCCAGATAGGATAAACACTCCAATCCAGAATTGAAAATGTAAAGATGATAAGGTCTGTCCAGTAGCCAGGAATCTGCCGAACAGAAAATGGAAAAAAAAAATAAGTACATGGCTTTTCTAACAATAATACTAATGATATGTGTTTATTTTTCAAAATTACATATCTCAGGGTCACCAACAGACGATCCTCTGCAGGAATTGCTCAACGTCGCTGTGTGTCCTGCCTGGTGATGGATCCTCGGACACGTTGCAGCAAGTCATCGAAGCTCTGTTCCGACATCCTCGTGTAGTCGAAAAACGTTTGCGGATTTTCACGCAACTCTGTGTGCAACGAGTGGTAGGCTCCACGGTTCTCTCGGACTTCAACGATGGGGTGTTGCCAATAGCGATGACGACGTCTTTGCCGTCTTTCTCTTCTTTCTTCTTCACAAGCCACAGCAAAGGCAACAGCCAATTTCAATGACAAATCAAGATTAATAATGAAGCTCTCCATGCTAAGATCCATCTTGCAGCTGGATACAGCAGCAAAAGGCGAGGATTTCATTAATGCAGTGTGTCTATATATAGAAATCCCATGAGACACGCCCATTGTGTGTCTGATGTCAAGGAAACTCTACTGGAAAACATTGGAAATATCGAACGCAGGCACAGAAACAAAGCAAAAGCATGCAAAAAACGCATACAAATGCAGAATTTTTTTGCGTCATGCGTAAGATGATGCGGATAAAAAACACTGTAAACATGCATTTTTGCATGCCTTTCTGCATGCAGATGATACACTGTGCACAGAAACGCTAATGTGAACCTAGCCTAAAGGTACTGTCACACTAAGCGATATCGCTAGCAATATCGCTATAACTTGTGACGTTATAGCGATATTGCTAGCGATATCGCTGTGTCTGATACTTATCTACGACCCGCTCCCCCGCTGGTTATTGCTGATCGCGCGAGAACGTCCAGGACCGTTTCTCGTCGTCAGCTTCCTGCGGCGCTTCCTGCTGTGACGACAAGCGACGCGTGGAGCCGGGCGGGAGGACGCAGGATAGCCTGGTGTGACAGGTAAGTAGCGACCCCCGTCCCCAGCGATGTCGCTGGTGAGATCTGCCTGTGTGGCAGCTCACTAGCGACCTCTTAGCGATGTACCAGCGATCCTGACCGCGTCATATCGCTGGTCGGGATCGCTGGTACATCGCTAAGTGTGACAGTACCCTTAGTCATACAACAAATATTTTTTTCGTAAATCGAGGCTACATTCAGATCCAAGTGTTTTCGTCAGTGTGTGCAACACACAGCACATTGACTGATATTAGTGTGCCGGTGAACACAAGCAATTTTGTTCTGTAATTTGACTTGAGTGACCTGACAATTTAGTGCTTGTCTGTATTTACACTGACTAGTGATCGGGCCGATGAATATTTGTACAAATTTTCATTTCAGACCATTGGTTTGTGTAAATCAGTGTTGCACACTTACATGTAAGCTTGTATATATCACATACTGCAGAATATTGCTCCAAATACATGGAGATAAAAGGTTTCCAATCGAGTTCATCATCATTTGTTGTTTGGTTCAGACAGAAAATCTGCCTAAGGCAAGAGGACCTTAGTGTCTGCTTTTGACTTTATATGGATGTTTTTCTCTGTTGAAAATCATATGAATCAAGCAGTAAAAAACATAATGTCATGCATCTTTGGACACGCTAGTATCATGGCTGAACATAATTCATTCATGCATGTGGCATCTAGGCATGAGCCCTGATGGACCATATAAAAAAAAGTCTGCTATTGTGGAAAAAATTGCCTCACATGTGTATTTCTCACACACAGTGTGATGCCCACAGTACATTCCCCCTCTCACAGTATGATGCCCCCATGGTCTCTCGCAAACAGTATGATGCCCGAAAGTAAATTCTACCATAAACAGTAGGATGTCCCACATTCCATTAAGCTACACACAGCATAATGCCCCCACAGTACATCCCCCCCCACACAGCATAATGCCACCACGGTACATCCCCCTCAACAGTACGGTGCCTCCAAAGTACCTGTCTTTCCACACACAGTATGATGCTTACAGTGCCCACACACAGTTTGATTTCCTACTGTGCATTTCGTCCCACAACCACCCTTCACATAATGATGGGCGCCATAGTCCCCACCACACATATGAAGCCTGCCACAGTACCCCTTCACACACACACACAATATCGTGGCAACACAGTTCCACAGCAAAGTGTGATGCCTACAAAGCTACCCCTACACACAGTATGATGCCCCCACAGATCCCTTACACAGTATGATGCCCCCATACAGGCATAACACTGACCTGTCATATCCTACTTGCTGCTCCTGTGTTACTGAAACAGTCTGTGCTGCCATTCTAGGTAGTACATGAAAACCTGACAAGACTTTCAGGTTATGTGGATTTTTTTTTTATTTAGGTCATGTGACGTGAAGGTCCTTTTTGCTGCCAAAAATGCCATGAACAATGGTGCAAATCAGGGTTCTCCTCCTGGAATGTGGCCTGATTTAGAGCACCCGGAAACTTCAGTTCTCTACCCCACGTTTCATCTCTTAGATGTTCTTAGTTTCAATGCACAATCTTAAGTCTGAGGCAAAACAACTTTGATAGAAAAAGTTCTAAATTACTCCCAATTAAACCAGTACAACCAAAAGTATCAAAATAGCCTGTTCATGAGCAGATTGAAACAACTGTCATGACAATGTGACCAGACCTTGAAGCTTTGGGCGCCAGTGAATATGTGATACATGCCACTAAATTATTAAATACCATTTACAGTACTGCTGTTCTACTATGTGGTAGAGGGTTCCCCTTGGACATCAGATAGAAATACATCCGCTACACCACATTTAGCGTCACTAATTTGCAGACGGTATGAATAACTGTTAGGCTTTATCATCATAGGTAATATTACATTATGATCAGTAGCATAGCTACCGGGGGGGGGCATAGGGTGCAGTCGCCCCGGGCCCATTGCTCTGAGGGGGCCCACCCAGAGCTAGTGCCAATGGGTATGCCCCCTAAGTTGTAATCAGGGTTGCCGGTTAGGGGCCCACTCAGATTTTTCGCCCCCCCGAGCTGAACCCCTAGCTACGCCTCTGATATGATGAGTGTTTTTCTCCATGCCCATGAAAGAGTTAAAGCTGAGAACCCAAAGAAAGCAGAAATAACCCTTCCCTGCCTATTTTAATGTACTGATAGGAAATACAAAAGGCTGCCGTCAGCGCAGAATTCTTACATAAGGTAAAGTAAGCTCTCTGTTTACACTGATTTTTGGCCATTGTGCTGTAATATTTGCTCATGCAAACCCATTACACAAATAACTGCAAAGCGAAAGGGAAGCGTATTGCATCATGTTAACGTCTGCTGCTATGAAAAGAGTGGGGGTAGTTTTTTTTTTCATTGGGTGGAAGATACAAGGGGTTGGCGTGCATTGCCAGCGTTAGCCAGGATGGTGGCACACTTCCCTGCAGTGCTGCAGCTGCCACTTGTCTGCCCTAGAGTTACGATCACACATGTGTATGTAAGAGCACGGGCACCCTGCCAGCCAGGGAGGCCCTAGATAAAGCTTTCCCTGGCAGGGAGCCTGGCTCTACGCTGACATGAGCGGGCAGACAGAGGTGTCAGGCTGCGCGTGGCGCTCGCTGTGCATCTCTGATCAGCAGATGTTAATGTGGTGTTGCCAAATCTCTCTTGTGGGTTAACACCCTAGAAAATACATACACATTAAAGGAAGGGCAATGATGTGTGTCACCATGGTGGAGGCCAAAGGCAAGAAGAGGCTATTCACATCTATGTAGCGGTTCCTCTCAACATTTTCAAAATATATGTTTGCCCTATGAGGTTGACTGGTACATTGGGTAGCGCTGCATGTCATTTACAGTGTTATTTCTTTCACCAAAAATAATCATAGAGCAGAAGGAGAGATCAGCGCAAAAATAGGGTCTTATCCGAGAGATACGACAGGCGGTAAAAACAGATTACACTCACCTTCTAGACATATTCAAAAAGCGTGTCAAATGGACTTTCAGCTGCAGCAATTGACCATAAGACATTAAAGGATGGAAGGAAAGGTTTGTGGATGGTTTCTCCGCTTGCCGACAGTTAATGAGACGTATATCCCAGTATATAAAACAAAATGGTGGTTTATTCTACGCATTTCAAAGTACAAATGACTTCTTCATCAGGAAAGACCTCAAGCAACAGTAATAACCACTGAGCCACCATGCTGGATCTGTACCCTCTACAACAGGGTTGCACAGTATTATAAAATATGTCTGCTTTCTTTCAGAAATATTGCCACCATTGACCATAGGTTGTGAGTGGTATTGCAGCTCAGCTCCATTCAGTACCATGGAGCAGACAACCGATGATCAGGAGTGTCCCTGTTTCTGAAGGATAGCAACCAGGTTTTTCTAATATTGGCAGACTCCTTTTAGAAACTACAAGACATACAGGAAACGTATCCCCTTGTGCCCAGTGCCATATTAAAGGGAATCTCTCAGCAGGTTTTGACACCCCATCTGTGAGCAGCTGCTTGCTGCAGTTTTGTTAATATCACTGTTTTGTCTGCTGCAGACCTACCAGTTCTTGAATGCTGAGTGTATACTGTGCATAGGCAGAAAGCTGCCAATCATTGATGAAAGTGTGGTAAAACAGAGCTCATGAATATGGAAGCAGATTTATTAGTCCTCTAACGATAATCTCCTGCTGATAAAAGTGATTTTATTTAAACTACAACAAGCAGCCCGGTAAGTGACACATGGTTGGAGTCACGGTCTCTGTCTATGCATTATGCTGCTCTCAGATTAGGTTGTGACAGATTTCCATTAAACAAAATATCGTTTAGCTCTGCCATATCTGTACTGGAGATGGCTACAGAAGAAAATCTTTGGAAAGAAACCCATATACAGGTGCTTCTCAATAAATTAGAATATCATCAAAAGGTTATTTTATTTCAGTTCTTCAATACAAAAAGAGAAACTCATATATTATATAGAGTCATTACAAACAGAGTGATCTATTGCAAGTGTTTATTTCTGTTAATGTTGATGATTATGGCTTACAGGCAATGAAACCCCAAAAGTCATTAACTCAGTAATAATAATAATAATTTTATTTCTATAGTGCCAACATATTCCGCAGCACTTTACATTATAGAGGGGACTTGTACAGACAATAGACATTACAGCATAGCATAGCAATAAACACATGGATCAAAACAGATACCAAGAGGAATGAGGGCCCTGCTCGCAAGCTTACAATCTATAAGGGAAAAGGGGAGACACGAAAGGTGGATGGTAACAATTGCTTTTATTGTTTTTATGGTTTGGACCTTCCCTAGTGTAAGAATCGGGTGTTCCTGTTGCTGCATGAACCAGTTAACAGTCTAAATATGTAACAGTACAGACACAGAGGGCTATTAAATGCAAAAAGCATGTGAGAACATGATGCGAGGAACCTGGTTATGGTAAAAAATGTAGAAATGAGCCACACAGGGATATTTACGTTAATGCGATAGGCCAGTCTGAACAAATGAGTTTTTAAGGCACGCTTAAAACTGTGGGGTTTGGGGATTAATCGTACTAGCCTGGGTAGTACATTCCATAGAATTGGCGCGGCTCCTGAAAAGTCTTGGAGACAGGAGTGGGAGGTTCTGATTAATGAGGATGTTAACCTCAGGTCATTAGCAGAACGGGGGGCACAGGTAAGGTGGTTGGCTGAGATGAGGGAGGAGATGTAGGGTGGTGCTGAGCCATGAGGGCTTTGTGGGTGAGGGTAATAACTCAGTACATTTTAATAATCTTAAAAAGCAACTGCAAAAGCTTCCTAAGCATTTAAAAAGGTCTCTTCGTCTGTTTCAGTACGCTCCACAATCATGGGGAAGACTGCTGACTTGACAGATGTCCAGAAGGCAGTCATTGACACACTCTACAAGGAGGGTAAGCCAGAAAAAGGTCATTGCTAAAGAAGCTTGCTGTTCACTAAGTGCTGTATCCAAGCATATTAATGGAACGTTAAGTGGAAGGAAAAAGTGTGGTAGAAAAAGGTGCACACACAACCGGGATAACCGCAGCCTTGAAAGGATTAAGAAAAGGCCATTCAAAAATTTTGGGGAGATTCAAAAGAAGTGGAATGCTGCTGGAGTCATTGCTGCAAGAGCCACCACAAACAGACGTATCCAGGACATGGGCTACAAGTGTCACATTCCTTGTGTCAAGCCACTCATGACCAATAGACAATGCCAGAAAAGTCTTACCTGGCACAAGGTGAAAAAGAACTGGACTGTTGCTCAGTGGTCCAAGGGGTTGTTTACAGATGAAAGCAAATTTTGCATTTTATTTGGAAATCAAGGTCCCAGTATCTGGAGGAAGAGTAGAGAGGTACACAATCCAAGCTTCTTGAGGTCTTGAGTAGACTAATACTTCATAATTGGGGGGAACCACTGTTTGGGCACATGGCAGAACTCGGAAGGGAAGGAGCGCCGTTTGACTTTTTCAAGCCAAAATTGGCTGGAATTGAGATTGGACGCCATGTCGTGTCTGGAGAGCCCCTGATGTGCCTAAACAGTGGAAACCCCTCACAAGTGAGCCCATTTTGGAAACTAGACCCCCCAAGGAATGTATCTAGATGTTTGGTGAGCACTTTGAACCCCCAAGTGTTTCACTAAAGTTTATAATGTAGAGCCATGAAAATAACAAATCATATTTTTTACCCACAAAAATGATCTTTTAGTTCCCAATTTTTTATTTTCCCAAGAGTAATAGAAGAAATTGGACCCCAAAAGTTGTTATCCAATTTGTCCTGAGTACTCTGATACCCCATATGTGGGAGAAAACTACTGTTTTGGCACACATCGGGGCTCGGAAGGGAAGTAGTGACATTTCAGAATGCAGACTTTGATGGAATGGTCTGCGGGCGACATGTCACATTTGCAGAGCAGGAAAAAAAAGGAGATGTAGCTCCAGCTGCTCGAAATTCTTCTTTATTGAATGAAGTAAAATTGATACATCATAAGACTCTCCATATAGCCACACCAGGACAGGACGAGATAAGGCTATGCGTTTCGACGTAGATGGTCTTTATCAAAGCCATGTAGGTCGAAACGCGTAGCCTTATCTTGTCCTGTCCTGGTCTGGCTATATGGAGAGTCTTATGATGTGTCAATTTTACTTCATTCAATAAAGAAGAATTTTGAGCAGCTGGAGCTACATCTTTTTTTTCCTGATTTCCCGACGTTGGTCTGTACAGAGCTCCATGCTACTGCTTACTGGTGAGCTGGCTTTTTCTGTTATTTTCCACATTTGCAGAGCCCCTGATGTGCTTATGGGTCGCCTTCCCAGGGCTGTGGGGTACTCGGTACTGGGCCGGTCTCTCAGAGGGGCATGTCACAGCAGCGGTGACCCAGTCCGTGGCCCTGGGCGCCCATGTAAAAGGGGTAGAGTGGTGGAATAAAGTTTATGAGTGATTCGTGACGCCACCTGTGGTATTCGGCAATGAAAATGTTAAGCCGACGCTGCAGACAGATCCTCTGGGACAGATGGTGTGGTGCAGCAATGATGGTGTAGCCCTCTACAGGCAGGGCTGTAGTCCCAGGGCAGTGTAGATCGGTGTTGGGGAAGAGGGTGCAGTGTCTGGCACAGAGATGTAGCAATGCTGGAGAAGTTGCAGAAAGAAGGCAAGGACACAGCGGAATGTAGTTTCTTTACCTTTACTTTGTAAGTGCAGTCCAGGGTCCAGATTACAGATGGCACAGGAGCTGATTAGCCTGGAAGCAACTCAGGAATCTCTCTATGCAGATAGGTTGTGTAGTCTCCTTCCTAGCGCTTACTTGGGGTACATCCAGTACTGTGTTACACTGAAGTTCCTCCTTCTTGTTTCCTTTTAGATCTACCTCGAATGGCAGACAGCTGTAGCCTTCTATCTCTTCTCTTGGCTCACCCGTTGCTGTTGTGCCTCCGAGTCTTAGATGGGAATAGAGCATTTACTGCTTCCTATTCCTCTGGTTTCTGTTGCAGGACCTTCAGTATCCATACAACCGTGGAGACCAGGCTCCAGATCATGCGCTCCAGCTGGGAATGAGTCTCAACTCCGCTCAGTACCCCAGGTTCTTCTCCACGTCCACACACTTCGGCCTGCTCACACTAACTGACTAATTTCCCTTCCTAGCCCTCAGAGAGCACTCCTCCCCCAATTCTGGTTCAGAGCTCCCTCTGCTGGCCCGGAGTGGGAACTGTGTTGCATGTTATGGTTAACTGCTAGAGAGACCCTTCATTGCTTCCAAGCCTGACATCACCCTCCCTGGAGGAAGGCTATGCCACTGTGGCGACCATACTCCTGGGGACGCTACATTCCCCCCTAGTGCAATTCAGTACTCCTAGACTGATAAAAAAACACATATGAACATATTAACACATTAACACTTATAAATGTACAAGATTTAGAGAAAAAAAATGAAAAATACAAAAACCATAAGCTCCAAAAATAGTCCTGTGATGATTAGTCCATGCGTCAATGTCCATGGTCCATTCCTGGGCAAATCGTGATCTAGGTACAAAAGGGTTCTTACAGAGTCTCTGTAGGCACAAAACTTAAATGTTAAATATATACATACAATTTAACATTTACATTAACGGATTTATACACGATATCTGAGGGGTTGTATGCCTTGGGTACTACGGACAGACCTACGTAGCTCTGGTGTGGGTAAACTGGGTAGTAGCCATCTACGGACTCTTAGACTCACCATGGGTATGACAGATTCACCACTGGCAAGGCGAGGATTCTCTGGCTCCACTGCTGGTGTGGAATCTGCTACCTGAACTTCCTGATTTTCACAGTTCTCTTGAGTCACTTCTTCTTGTACTACCAGTTGGGGAAAGGTCAAAACTGGCACCACTATGACATTATTTGATCTAGTCCAATTTGCAGGGAATTCTCCAAGTACAGTGTTGACCTTTTCTTCTTCCTCTATGGGTTGGATGTTGTTTTGCTCTTCCATTCTTTCTTTTAACTGGTCAGGGCACAATTTCAAATGATCCCTTGATACTGCTGCTGAGGTTTCTCCCCCATCCTTACTGATAAGGCACACCTTGGTGTTATCGAAGTTTGATGGTAAGATGGTGTAGGGTTCAGCTTCCCATTGGTCATCTAATTTATGCATCCTCCGCTTCCTTTTTAGGACTTGTTCTCCTGGTGACAAGGGAACTGCAGGTGCATGGTGATTGTAGTGCCTTTCTTGCTTTTGTCTTGCCTGAGCTAGACTCTTTTCTACACACTCTTGTACTCTTCGATACTGTTTCTGCCGTTCTGTATCCCAGTCAGCATCTGGTGATGTCACTTCAGGTGTCAGAACTCCCATATCCAAATCAATAGGCAGCTTACCAGGCCTCGCTTTCATTAGGTAGGCTGGAGTGCAGTTGGTGGAATTCACAGGAATGTGGTTGTAGAGGTCTACCAGATCTGGCAACTTTTCTGGCCACAGATTCCTCTCTTCCAAAGGCAAGGTCTTCAGTAGGTCAATCACCACCTGGTTCATCTTTTCACACATGCCATTGGTCTGTGGATGGTACGGTGTTGTCCTGATCTTCTTGCAACCATACAAGTTACAGAATTCCTGGAACACTTCTGCCTCAAAAGCTGGACCTTGATCAGTAAGCACTCGCTCGGGATATCCGTGTGGTCGACGAAAGTGCTGTTGGAAGGCTCTGGCTGCTGTCCTGGCTGTTTGATCCTTGACAGGCACAACTACCAAGAATCTTGAGTAGTGGTCAACAATGGTAAGAGCATAAATGTAGCCAGAACGGCTTGGGACCAGCTTCACATGGTCCAGGGCGACCAACTCGAGAGGTTGTTTGGTTATTATTGGCTGCATAGGAGCTCGCTGGCTGTTACGTTCCTTTCTGCACAGGTTACATTGTCCACACTCCCGGCACCAATTTTAAATGGCTTTCCTCATACCAGCCCAGTAGAATCTCTCTCGGAGCAAGGCCTCCAACTTCTTCCATCCGAAGTGTCCAGCTCCATTGTGGTATGCTTCCAAGACCATTGATGCTTCCCTCTTTGGGACTACCACTTGCCAAACCAACTCATTGGTGCGGGCATTGATACTCCACCGACACAGCTTTCCTTCATAGATGAACAGCCGGCCTCTTTCCTTCCACAACTGCTGGGTTTCTTCAGGAGCATCCGAATCTGGGCATGAGTCAGCTTGTGACAGTAGCTCCTTTACCAGACGGACTGCGGGGTCACTATCCTGGGTTTCTGCCCAATCATGATGAGGCAATGGGTTTAGGGTGGCCTCTTTCAAGACAGACCGTCTGTTTCTCACTCCTTGGGCACGTTGGGCCGCAATTGGCCGGTGGAAGGCAGGTAACTCGATTTCTTCAAGTGCCTCAGAGTCTTCTCCTGCATCTGGCAGATTGGGCATTCTGGACAGCGCATTGGCATTCTTGTGCCCTGCTCGGTACTTGATGGTGAATTCATAGTTAGACAGCCGAGCCATCCATCGCTGCTCCAGTGCACCTAGTTTGACAGTTTCCAAGTGAGTCAACGGGTTGTTATCCGTGAAGATGGTAAACTTGGCTGAAGCTAGGTAATGCTTGAATCGTTCAGTCACAGCCCAGACTATGGCAAGGAACTCCAGCTTGAAGGAACTGTAGTTGTCAGGGTTCCTTTCGGTGGGACGAAGCTTCCTGCTGGCGTAGGAGATCACTCTTTCTTTGCCATTCTGTACCTGTGACAGTACTGCTCCAAGTCCCACATTGCTGGCATCAGTATACAACACAAAGGGTTCGTCATAATCTGGGTAGGCCAGAACTTCATCTCCTGTGAGAGCCATCTTCATTCGAGTGAAGGACCTCTCCAGCTCCTCATTCCATTCGAATGTAGGACTCTGCTTTCTGGCCTTTTTGGGCTGACCCACCAGAAGATTTTGCATAGGAGTGGCTATCTCAGTGAAGCCTTTGATGAACCTTCGGTAGTAGCCTACCAGCCCGAGGAATTGACGTACTTCATGGAGGTTGCTGGGCTTCTGCCAGTCCCAGATGACTGTGACTTTGTCAGGATCCGGTGCTACACCTTCTGCACTCACTACATGACGGAGGTACTGATCCTTGGGCTTCATAAGGTGGCATTTGGAAGGCTTCACCTTCAGGCCAAAGTTGGACAATGCCTCAAACACCTTAGCCAGGTGCTTCAGATGGTCTTCATAAGTCTTGGAGAAAACAATGGCATCATCAAGGTACAACAGGACTGTCTCGATGTTCTTGTGCCCAAGACAGCATTCCATTAGCCGTTGGAATGTCCCTGGAGTGGTGCAGAGCCCGAATGGCATGTAGTTGAACTCACAGAGACCCATTGGGGTGGTAAACGCTGTTTTCTCCTTGTCTTCCTCTGCCACAGGAACCTGCCAATACCCACTAGTGGGATCTAAGGTGGAAAAATAGTTAGCAGTTTTAAGTGCAGCTAATGACTCCTCAATTCTGGGTAATGGGTAGGCATCTTTATGTGTAATGCTGTTAATTTTTCTGTAGTCAACACACATTCTCATGGTACCATCCTTCTTTTTCACAAAGACTATTGGGGCTGCCCACGGGCTACAGCTGTCTCTGATCACCCCAGCCTCCTTCATTTCCAGCAACATACCTTTGGCACACTGGTATTGTGTTGGGGGTATAGGCCGATACCTTTCTTTTATGGGTGGATGGTCTCCAGTGGGGATATGGTGTTGAACCCCTTTTGCCTTCCCAAAATCTAGAGGTTGTTTACTGAATACCCGCTCATACTCCTGAGTCACCCGGTAAACCCCATTCTTTTGGTATGAAGGGGTGGAGTCAGTCCTCACTTGCAGTTGCTGGCACCATTCCTCCAGCTGCTTTACAGAGCCATTGTCCTCCACCTGGTCGGATGAAACCAAGGGCTCTGCTGCCTGCATTGCATTGTTACTGACAGTAAGCAGCTTAGCAACTGTGGCATACCGAGGTATTGTGGCCTCCTCCTCCCCACAATTCAAGAGGCGTACAGGTACTCTCCCTTTACGAACATCAACTACCCCTCTGGCTGTTAGGACAGTGGGCCTGCTATCAGAGTACACTGGTTCTACCATTGCCTGGTAATCTTTTCCTCTGAGGCCTATGGCTGCCCGACACAAATCAACATTTCACATCTGGGGGGTATTGCAATTGGGAAAGAATCACTCACTCTGATGCTGCCAATTTCTCCGCCAGAGAGTTCTACCTGCTGTCTTTGCATCAGGGCCCTGATCTCCTTCTGCAGGATTCGCTGTTCATTGGAACCAGCAGTCTCAGCCACCTGTTGCAACAAGACAATAACCTCGGAAAGACAATTTTCAATCACATTGGTACCAAGAGTCATCATTGGGTTACATTCTCGTCGATCAATATCCACAACTATCAGACCTTGAGATTTTAACTCTACTCGACCCACTTTGACAGTAATTTCTTTACATCCTACTTGCGGTAAAGACTGACCATTACTGGCAACTACTGTGAGTTCATCACTTGGGCCGCGAGTAAGTTCAGAATCAGCCCAATACCGCTTGTAAAGGATATAGGGCATAGTTGTCACATGGGAGCCAGTGTCCAGCAAAGCGTTCATGGGGATACCGTCAATCACCACTGGGAGGACCGGTCTCCCTCCAACATACTTGGCTCGCCAATTCTTTGGGCCTTGTGGTCCTACTCCTGGGGGTTGGCCCTCTGCCCCAGGGGTTGCTCGTTTAAATAACAGAATCTTGCGATGTGGCCTGCCTTGTGGCAGTGACGACAGATAGGACGTCCGTCCTGGTCATAGCGATCATTGTTGCTTCCTCGGAGGGGCGGGATCCTCTTCTTCCTTAGTCACGGGACATCCTCTGGACTGGAGGCGAGCTGAATCTTCTCCTTGGAGGATACCTGCAGGGACTGCACGGTTTTAGCAAGTGCAGCCATACCCTTGGTCAACTCCTGGACCTGAAGACGCAGTTCTGCAGATGGATCTTTGTCCAGAGTCTGTGCATCAGCCTCCACAGGGATGGAAGGGAAAGATGTTGCTTCCTGGTGGTATGTAATCGCTAGGAGCCTAGGGGGCGCTGGACGGCTGACATTTGGTTCATGCCGCACCCGGATAGCCCTGTCTTTGAAATCAGCAAAGTCCTAGGTCAGGGTTTTGTAGGGCTATGATGCGCAGCTGTGCTCTGTGGGTACTGGATAGGAGTCCCTCAATGAATTGCTCCATTAACAGTCCGTCTCCATCTTTCACACTGTCTGGGTCAATCTGCTTGACGGCTCGCAGCGCCTCCTGCAGGTTAAGAGCATAGTCCCGTATACTGTCCTGTGCTTTCTGCTTACACCCAAAGAATCTCATCTTGATTTCAACTGCAGTGCGGGTGTCAAAGGTGCTTCTTAGCTTAGTCAGGATTTTTTTAACAGTCTCCTTATCAGTGTCCTGCCAGGCTTTTACTTCTCTCTGTGCTGCACCTGCTGGCTGCCCAATAAGGATGTTCACCTTCTGGCTTTCAGACAGAGGATACACTTCAAACAAACTGCAGAGTCGCTCTTTGAAGTCGCTCAGGGTATGTGACTCCCCTGAATACTGCGGTAGCCATGCTGCTCCCGGTATGTAAGGCATAGATAGCGGCATTATGGGGACTGCTGCGGTGGGTGCTATTGGATCCGCAGCCGCGTTGGGCCCTGGATCTTGCGGCGCTGAGGGGTTGGCGGGGGCGTCCGCCGCTTCATCGGCGCGTGCCTCCGACATTCTCTTCCCCCCCAGTTAATGTGAGCCAGGCCCCAGGGTTGAGCAGGCTTACCGGCTGCAACGTTGCAGGCTGGATGATCGGGGCTCCAGGCCTCTGCTCCTCCCACCTCTCGCGCGCTGGCCTCTTCCCGCGCGGCACTTCACTTGTTTGCGCTCTTCGGCTGGCTCCGCCCACGACGGCCCACCTCTTTGGGTTCCCGCGGGCGCCAAGCAGCGGGATAATGGCGGCACTTTCACAAACAGTCTATAGCACACAACACAGTCTCTGGCACACAGGACCCGGGGACACCGGGCTCCGTAAATCCTGTTCGTGACGCCAAAATGGGTCGCCCTCCCAGGGCTGTGGGGTACTCGGTACCGGGCCGGTCTCTCAGAGGGGCATGTCACAGCAGCGGTGACCCGGTCCGTGGCCCTGGGCGCCCATGTAAAAGGGGTAGAGTGGTGGAATAAATTTTATGAGTGTTTCGTGACGCCACCTGTGGTATTCGGCAATAAAGATGTTAAGCCGACACTGCAGACAGATCCTATGGGACAGATGGTGTGGTGCAGCAATGATGGTGTAGCCCTGCACAGGCAGGGCTGTAGTCCCAGGGCAGTGTAGATCCGTGTTGGGGAAGAGGGTGCAGTGTCTGGCACAGAGATGTAGCAGTGCTGGAGAAGTTGCAGAAAGAAGGCAAGGACCCAGCGGAATGTAGTTTCTTTACCTTTACTTTGCAAGTGCAGTCCAGGGTCCAGATTACAGATGGCACAGGAGCTGATTAGCCTGGAAGCAACTCAGGAATCTCTCTATGCAGATAGGTTGTGTAGTCTCCTTCCTAGCGCTTACTTGGGGTACATCCAGTACTGTGTTACACTGAAGTTCCTCCTTCTTGTTTCCTTTTAGATCTACCTCGTATGGCAGACAGCTGTAGCGTTCTATCTCTTCTCTTAGCTCACCCGTTGCTGTTGTGCCTCCGAGTCTTAGATGGGAATAGAGCATTTACAGCTTCCTATTCCCCTGGTTTCTGTTGCAGGACCTTCAGTATCCATACAACCGTGGAGACCAGGCTCCAGATCATGCACTCCAGCTGGGAATGAGCCTCAACTCCGCTCAGTCCCCCAGCTTCTCTCTCCACATCCACACACTTCGGCCTCCTCACACTAACTGACTAATTTCCCTTCCTGGCCCTCAGAGAGCACTCCTCCCTCAATTCTGGTTCAGCGCTCCCTCTTCTGGCCCGGAGTGGGAACTGTGTTGCATGTTATGGTTAACTGCTAGAGAGACCCTTCATTGCTTCCAAGCCTGACATCACCCTCCCTGGAGGAAGGCAATGCCACTGTGGTGACCATACTCCTGGGGGCACCACACTTAAACAGTGGCAATGCCCAACAAGTGCCCCTTTTTTGGAACTAATCTACTGTTCTTGGTATGAGAATTTTATAATGTAGTGGCATACGTGAGTTGTGTAGTGTTTGTCAGGTTGTCATACGTCAATTGTGTAAATCGGAAATTAATTTCGTAGTGTATGGGGGTGTGGTACAGTTTGAATCAATCTTTCAAACACAGGCCAGGTTTGTCGGGGCAGGTGTCGCATTGATAAATGGAGTCCTTGAGTATTCCCCTTTTGCAACACACTCGGCACTTCTTTTGCGACCGTCCTTTTTTCTGCTTTGAGAGACCTCCCCCAGGAATGCTGGCCTGGTATGATCCAAGCACCTTCAGTTCCGGAAGTACTGGGGCCTGCTCCTTCCTGATTTTCAAAGATTAACTACCTCCTGGAACTGAAGGTACGACGTAGCAGTCTGGCCTGTACATCGTGACAGCAGGAAAGCATTGAGTATTGCCATTTGCACGATGTACCACACCGTGGCCTTTCATAATGCACTATACGGCTGAAAGACTTGATCAAAAAGATCAACGCCCTCCATATTTTTGTTGTGCCCCAGTAGAGTCTGGTTTGCAGACCTGTGCAGAGGTACCTCCTACAGTGCTGAGGGTTCTGCCATCACCATGTATGGTGGTCAAGAAAAAGACATTCCACTTGTCCTTGTAATTGACCACCAGCATATTGTCGCTACATTGGGCTCTGCTGTCACCCCTTCTGAGCATCCACCCAATTAGCATTTTTGGGAGGCCTCTCTGATTTTTGCGGACAGTACCGCATGCTGTGGTACCTCGCACAGAGAGGGATTTGTAGAGTGGGATGCTGGCATAAAAGTTATCAACATAGAGGTGATAACCTTTATCCAGCAGTGGGTGCAACAAATCCCACACAATTTTCCCACTCACTCCCAGGACAGGGGGGCATTCAGGTGGTTGAATCCGGATGTTCTTCCCTTCATAAACTGTAAACCTGTGGGTGTACCATGAGGTACTCTCACACAGCTTATAGAGTTTAATTCCATAACTGGCCCTCTTACTGGGCAGGTGCTGAAAGAATTTGAGCCACCCCTTCAAATGAATTAAGGACTCATCCACGCAGATGTCCTTTTGGGGCACTTACACTTCACCAAACTTTTTGTTGAAGTGTTCGATGACCGGCCAAACTTTGAACAGACGGTCAAAGTTGGGGTCATCTCGTGGGGGACACTATGCAATATCGGTATAATGCAGAAATTTGTGGATGGCCTCAAAACATGTGCGGGTCATGACCATTCGGCACACTGGAGTGTTGTATAAAACATCAACACTCCAATATTGACGAAGTTCTGGCTTCTTCAGGATACCCACGTGAAGGACCAGTCCCCAAAACTGCGTAATTTCAACTGCATCTACAGAAGACCAGTTAGAAAATGATGAACCGAGGTTTTCTGCCAAAAATTGCTCAGCATACAAATTGGTTTGGCCCACCATGAGGTTAACAAAACCCTCAGAGAAAAAGACTTTGAAAAAGTCAAGCTCTGTGAGACCGGTGGTGTCAAACTTGACTCCTGATTCTGCCACAAAATCAGGAATAGCCTAGGATTGTAGCTCACAGCTCCGATCCTAGGCAGGTCACATCCAAAGCACAGCCAGGTCACAGCGCGGTCACACTGTGGCTGTGCCCTGTGATTGTCGCGATCGATGTAATAATCGATCACGCCAAATCAGCAGGTCCAGGCCATGCCTGGCGTTGCTAGGCATCAACCTAGGATCGGTGCTTTTACAGCTCCAATCCTAGGTAGGTCACAGGAACGGCACAGCACGGTCAAACCGCAGCTGTGCCCTGCGATTGGCGTGATCAATGTAATCGGCGATCTCGCCAATCAGAGTCAGTTCAGGCGATGCCTGACATTGCCAAGCACCAGCCTATGATTGGTGCTCCTGGAGCACCGATCCTAGGCTAGGACATCAGTGTTTCAGGCAATCTGATTGCCTGAAACACTGAGAAATGATGCGATTGGCTGTTCAGAAATGAACAGCCAATCACAGCGATCGTGGTTGCGGGAGGGTGGCACCATCTCCCCAGGGGTAAGATGGCACCGGAATTTTAATGCGGTCACCGCGACTTCAGTCTGTGTCGTTTTAAATATATGATGTAATGATCTGTCCATAGTCAAATTGGCCCAGGTAACATGGACGGATCATTACATCTGATGTCAGACAGGGGTTAAAATAATTTTTCAAGCAGATGTTATAAAGTATTCTAATTTACTGAGATAATGACTTTTGGGTTTTCACTGGCTGTAAGCCATAATCATCAACATTAACAAAAATAAACACTTGAAATAGATCACTCTGTTTGTAATGAGTGGTCACAAAAAGTATTCAGACCCCTTTAAATGTTTCACTCTTTGTTTCATTGCAGCCATTTGGTAAATTCAAAAAAGTTCATTTTTTTCTCATTAATGTACATTCTGCACCCTATCTTGGTGGAAAAAAAACAGAAATGTAGAAATGTTTGCAAATTTATTAAAAAAGAAAAAACAAAACATCACATGGTCATAAGTATTCGGATCATTTGCTCAGACACTCATATTTAAGTCACATGCTGTCCATTTCCTTGTGATCCTTTTTGAGATGGTTCTACTCCTTCATTGGAGTCCAGCTGTGTTTAATTAAACTGATAGGACTTGATTAGGAAAGGCACAAACCTGTCTATATAAGACCTCACAGCTCACAGTGTATGTCAGACCAAATGAGAATCATGAGTTCAAAGGAACTGACCAAGGAGCTCAGAGATAGAATTGTGGCAGGGCACAGATCTGGCCAAGGTTACAAAAGAATTTCTGCAGTACTCAATGTTCCTAAGAGCACATTGGCCTTCATAATCCTTAAATGGAAGAAGTTGGGACCACCAGAAGTCTTCCTAGACCTGGCAATCCAGCCAAACTGAGCTATCTTGCGAGAAGAGCCTTGGTGAGAGAGGTAAAGAACAACACCAAAATCACTGTGGCTGAGCTCCAGAGATGCAGTAGGGAGAACGTTCCACAATGTCAACTATCATTGCAGCCCTCCATCAGTCAGGCCTTTATGGCAGAGTGGCCCGACGGAAGTCTCCCCTCAGTGCAAGACATTTGAAAGTCTGCATAGAGTTTGCTAAAAGACACATGAAGGACTCCCAGACTATGAGAAATAAGATTCTCTGGTCTGATGAGACAAAGATAGATCTTTTTGGTGATAATTCTGAGCAGTATGTGTGGAGAAAACCAGACATTGCTCATCACCTGCTCAATATAATCCCAACAGTGAAACATGGTGGGGGCAGCATCATGCTATGGGGGTGTTTTTCAGCTGCAGGGACAGGACGACTGGTTGCAATTGAAGGACGCATGAATGTGGCCAAGTACAGAGATATCCTGGATGAAAACCTCTTCCAGAGTGCTCTGGACCTCAGACTTAGCCGAAGGTTCACCTTCCAACAAGACAATAACCCTAAGCACACAGCTAAAATAACAAAGGAGTGGCTTCAGAAAAACTCTTTGACCATTCTTTACTGGCCCAGCCAGAGCCCTGACCTAAACCCAATTGAGCATCTCTGGAGAGACCTGAAAATGGCTGTCCACCAACGTTCACCATCCAACCTGACAGAGCAGGAGAGGATCTGCAAGGTAGAATCGCAGAGGATCCCCAAATCCAGGTGTGAAAAACTTGTTGCATCATTCCCAAGAAGACTCATGGTTGTACTAGCTCAAAAGGGGTGCTTCTACTCAATACTGAGCAAAGGGTCTGAATACTTATGACCATGTCATACTTCAGTTTTTCTTTTTTAATAAATTTGTAAAAATTTCTACATTTCTGTTTTTTTTCAGTCAAGATGGGGTGCAGAGTGTACACTAATGAGAAAAAAATGAACTTTTTTGAATTTACCAAATGGCTGCAATGAAAAAAAAGAGTGAAAAATTTAAAGGGGTCTGAATACTTTCCGTATCCACTGTATATAGCATACGAGTTTCACTTTTTGTATTGAAGATCTGAAACAAATTAACTTTTTGATGATATTCTAATTTTGTGAGAAGCACCTTTACATGGGTTTCACTCCGCATTCTGAACTGAACACTTACTCAGGCATCCGCACCTTGGGGAATCGCCATGCACAAGCCTGGTATTTCTGGAGACACTCCTTACACAGCCTAGGAGATGCCAACTTGCTTGGTGACATTGTTGCCACAGGATAAGGGGCTGAGTAGGCTGCTGCCCGCCATTAGCACTCTTAGCGTCCTTATAATCTGTCATGGCGCGCTCCAGTGAGCATGTATTCTAGCTCCAATTCCTCCAGGGCAGGAGATGGGGGGGAAGCTTCTCCTTTCCTTCTTCCCGCAGGCCAAGACATGTCCTTCTCCTTTCTGAGTGCAAATCCCCCTTTTTTCTCCCTACTTGTGTGTTTGCCTGATCTACTGAAAAGAGCAGATGAAAGCGCTCCTGTCTATTACCTCCATGGGTTTGACAAAAGCTAAAATGGCTTGAAAAACTCAAAGAGAACACTGGGGCTGAGCAAACAAAACTGGGAACAAATCAGTCATCGCACATCACATACACAACTTCCCGCCCCGTGTCTGTGCAGTATATAGGATATCTGTGTATGACTAGCGCCCGACAGACCTAGCCTCATGATATATATGTAGTTACCATCTACAGCTACGCCAGGTTATAAAATGGAGAAATAACCTGCTATAAAGGTAGTGAGCGTTGTGTGTATGCTTTTCTGATTGTTTTATGAGCTGTGTATTGGGATCACTGAGGTTATACATACAGGGTAACGTGGTGGTTAGCTTTGTAGAGGTGGGGTCCGGGGTTCAAATCCCACCAAGGACAACATCTTCAAGGGGTTTGTATGTTCTCCCCGTGTTTGCGAGGGTTTCCTCTGGGTTTTCCAGTTTCCTCCCACACTCCAAAGATATACTGATAGGAAATCTAGATTAGGAGCTCCAAAGGGGACAGTGCCGATAATGTCTGTAAAGAGCGGTGGAATTAATTGGCGCTATATAGTGAGTAAAATAAATAAATAAGATAACCACAACAAACTTAAAAATCTTTATAAAGAAAAAACCATTGCACTAGCTCAATGAACTTACTGTAGTGCGGACCGCTAGATTTATTATAACTTCCATTGTAAATTGGAATAAATTAGGTTGGTCCATAAATTGTGTGCCCATGGGATCGCCACTGTAAATCACCAGCTTGAGGTCTGGGATCAGTGATTGGCTTTAGCAGTCACGTATGTAGATGGCATATAATCCATGCCAGGAAGTGAATGAAGACCACCAGGGACCACCATCAGTTAGGAATAGTGTTGAGCATTCCGATACTGCAATATCGGCTTTCGGACGATATTCGCGGTATCGGAGTTCCAATACTGAGTTCCGATACTTTTAGAATATCGAATACCGGAATCGGAAGTTCCCATGATGCAATGAGCCAGTTTGATTTTATTCAGCCAATGAGGAATCCTAAGAAGTGTGGGCACATCCTGTTATGCATGTTAGGCATGTTAACTAATGGCATGGCTGTGATTGGCTGCGAGCAGACCACCCAGCTGCTCCTCCCCCAGACACACGCTGAACAGTGATCTATGGAAAGTGAAACTAGTGAGGGAGGAGGAAACGACAAGTTCTCATTTCAATGCCAGAACACCCCCCCCCGGACGTTTATCTTAGAAGCAAGAGATGATATCTTGGAAACCGTGCAGACTAGCCACAGAAGGTAAATTACTTATTGTCAGCATTCTGCAGCCTAGATATGCACTGAGATTATGTGAAAAGCCCGGACAACCTGTTCTGTTATGTATTTCCGCCAAGTTGGATCGCCCGCCAGGGCTGGTGGGGTACTCGGTACCGGGCCCGTTAGTTTCAATGGGAGATGTCACTGTAGCTGTGACCCGGTCCGTGGCCCTGGGCATCCATTGTAAAAGGGAAATGTTGAACGTGTGGATGATGATCAAAGTTTATGAGTGAATGATTCGTGACGCCACCTGTGGTGTTCGGCAATGAAGATGTTAAGCCGACGCTGCAGTCAGATCCTCTGGGACAGATGATGTGGTGCAGCAATGATGTTGTAGCCCTCCACAGGTAGGGCTGTAGTCCCAGGGCAGTGTAGATGGAGAGGTAGTGAAGAGACGTAGATGGTGCAGTGCCAGGCACAGAGATGTAGCAGTGCTGAGTGTGTTGGCGCAGGAATAAGCGGAGGACACCAGGGCATGTAGTTCCAAAGCTTTACTCACAGTCTGTTGTGCGTACAGGTGCCCGCATCCGTGCCGTGTCCTCCGGATCAGGGGCTCAGTCAACCTCCAAGCTAGATGAAGCACTCCGTTCCAACACTCCGCCAACATATGTGCCTTTTCTGAACGTCTCCCTCTATTGCAACAACCCCTTTAACATAGTCAGTAACTCTGAACGTCTTAAAAAAAAAATGAATTCCTGCTATTCCATTTGATTGGGCTAAACCTCTCTGCCTTTATAATGTCTCCTCCACCTCCCACAATACATTCTACATTATTCTTAGTTGTTTTCCTTCATGTAGAATTAACCTACAAGGAAAGTAAGGGTTTATTTTCATACCAATATTTGTGTCCCATTGACTTGCATTGGTTTCCGGTATCGGAATCGGCAATATCCGATATTTTTTGGGGTATCGGTCCGATCCAATACGATCCGATATTTCCCGATATCGGAAGGTATCGTTCAACACTAGTTAGGAACAGGAAAGATGTATATCTTTGTACCGTGTTAGCTAATAGAATTGAGAGTCCTCAGTGGTTGATACCTTTTAATGGCTAACTGAAAAGCTGGTAACACATTGCAAGCTTTTGAGACTACTCAGGTCTCTTCATCAGGCACTGACTCAATGCCTGATGAAGGGACCTGAGTAGGCTCGAAAGCTTGCAATGTGTTACCAGCTTTTCAGTTAGCCATTAAAAGGTATCAACCACTGAGGACTCTCAATCCTGAATATTTTTCTAGTTAGGCACAATGTTTTATCCTCTGGACAGGCCCTTTTCTTCTAACCAGAGCATTTAAGAAAAAAATTCAAAAAGCGTTACTGAAGACGTGGGTGGTTTTTCTGAAATCCAATACTTTTATGTGGATGTAAAAAATATAAAATAGGTGGAAAATTAAAACATAGTGATTATTGGCCGCGGCACAGGTCACATGGTTAAAGATCGCTGTAAATCACTGTTTATTCAGGTGAATTGGTCACATAGTGACCAGGAAGAAACTATGATCCTGACATCGTTGTTGCAAAAATTTCTAACCAGTTGAATTTTTGGGGACTTGCTTGTTGTTGTGACAGTACCTTGTGTGTCTGAATAGGACACATTCACCTGCACCAGAGTGCGATATAACAGCAGTGTAAAGATGTAGTTAGCCGCACAACCTGTGTCACGGCTAAAGTCTCCATGTTGCCTCAGACTAAGGACAGGTGCAGACAAGCTTATTTTCGGTCTGAGTGCGATCTGACAAAACATCTCTCTCACAATTACTTTCGATATTTGGATCGCACTTGGCCATGCAAGTCAATGGGTTTAGTGAAAATATTGGGACTGCACTCGGATGACATCTGAGTGCAGTCCAATTTCCAAGGACTGACAAAACGGACAAGATGGAGACTTTTTTTCTCCATCTTCTCCTCATCCCAGACAACCAGATCACACCAAGCTCACATCTGATCAGATTGAGATTCGCATAATTGGCCCGATTCTCTCAGATGAGACAATATACGTTGGTCTTCACTTGCCCTATTGGTAAGTAACATATTGTGTCACTTCAGTCCCAGAATGTTGTTGTGAAAAGAGAAATAAATGACAGCTATACCTTATGGCACTTCTGTATGATGTATTATTCTTTACAAGTTTAGAAAAAAAATCAATTTATACCAAATTTGTAAGAACGAAGATCAAAACCGAGACAACACTCAGATTGCTTTATTTGAGGAGAGATAGGGAAAATGACATCTGGATAGTAAGACCGCTTCCAGGGGCAATGAGATTTAGTGTGTTGCAATGTAGAGTCATCAGTGGCTTGAAAACTGCATGCAAGAAAAAAAAACATAGAAATCTGTGTTACAAGCCTTCCCTTAAATGCATAGTGCCATCTAGTGTACAGTGAGTGGGTCCTACTGCAAACAAATAACATTGGTATTGCACTTTTCACACAATGGACTCGAAGGAGAGAGTAAATTAATCAATTTGGTATAATGTAAATAAAGAACCTCATCCACAACTACCCCAAAAGACTTCAAGCTGTCATTGATGTTAGAGGGGGCAATACACGGTATAAAGAAATGGGGTATGTGAACTTTTGATCAGGGTCATTTGGATGTTTTGGGCTGTCATTGTTGATTTAAAAAGAGAAAACACAGTAGTTTGACAATAAAAGGCTTCACCCAACCACTAACCATGAGTGGAGAAAAAGTTTTGGTGTTATCATTCATATTCTCTGAAAAATGGCCAAGAAAGCAAAAATTCTGCTGGGTTATGTAAACTTTTGAGCACAACTGTATTTTCATTATTGCCCCAATTCATCAAGACAGGGGGTTATTCACGTCAGCCTTGATGAGGGATTGTGCTGGAGTCAGACGATAATTAATTAAGCGTGCATCCAAAACATGGCATGCTCCTCCCAACAATTCTTATTCCAGTCATGGACTGGAGTAAGATTTCTGGCATAAGGTACGCTATAGCTCCTCATGAATTAAATGAGCTGTCATCACATCCGTGTTGCGGCCTTTTGGCATAGCTGAATGAAACTGGCATGAAAAATGCCAAAAGTCGCAACATTTTTGTGACTTTTCAAAGCAATTTACACCAGGGTCTAATAACTTTGATGAACCGAGCCAAGATCTCTCTTGATCAATCAAGGTAATGTGTTCCAAAGAGTCGCACTCCATACCAAAAGCCCTGCCTCCAAATGTTGTCAGCTCGATCCTGGGTATGGACAGTATATTTCTGTTTGCTGATCTGAATGTAGGCCTTCAGGAGAAGCAGGGCTTCAAGAGTGTAGACCTGCAAAAGTGTAGGCCTTCAGGAGTGTAGGGCTTCAGAAGCTTCAGGAGTGTAGGGCTTCAGAAGCTTCAGGAGTGTAGGCCTTCAGGAACGTGGGCCTGCAGGAGCATGGGGCTTCAGTAGATCTTTCAAGTAACAAGGGCCTGAGTTTTTCATGGTTTTACCCCTTAACGACTGCCGATATGCCTTTTAACGACGGTAATTAAGGGTACTAAAACCACAGCGCCGTTAATTCACGGCGCTGTGGAGAAAGTACATAGTGCCCCCCAGTGTCGGATTTTCTCCGGGGTCTCGGCTGCCAGGGGTAGCCGAGACCCCGGAGAACATGAATCGGTCGGTTTTTACCAACCCCGCTTTTGCAATCGCCGTTATCAACCCTATAACGGCGACCGCAAAAAAAAAAGCCGTGATTATGCATCAAATTTCTCTTTCCTCTGATGTGATCAGAGGAGAGAGAAATAGGGTCCCCGATCGCCCCGATCACCCCCCGGTACCTCTCCATGGTCCTCACTTCCCTGCCGGTGGTCCCACGTCCCGCCGGCGTCCTCCGATGGGCGCCGCCATCTTGAAAATGGCGGGCGCATGCGCAGTGCTCCCGCCGGGAATCTGCCGGCTCCGGGTGGCAGATTCCATTCATTATTTTGATCACTATGCTAAACGATCATAGCGATCAAAATAAAAAAAATAGTACATAACCCCCCGTTTATCACCCCCTTATATAGGCAAACATAATGAAATAAAGAAAATATTTTTTTTTCAGTTTTCCATTAGGGTTAGGGTTAGGGCTAGGGCTAGGGTTGGGCTAGGGTTAGGGTTAGGGTTAGAATTAGGGTTAGGGCAAACTAGGATTAGGGATAGAATTAGGATTAGGAATTAGGGTTGGGACTAGGGTTAGGGGTGTGTTGGGGTTAGGGTTGGAGCAAGAATTGAGGGGTTTCCACTATTTACCAACTTTGGGGGTCTGAAAATTGGGGTCTAAAAAATCACTTTTGTGGAAATAAAAAAGACTTTTTATTTTCACGGCTCTGCGTTTATAAACTTCTGTGAAGCGCTTCGGGGTTCAAAGTGCTCACCACACATCTAGATAAGTTCCTTAGGGGGTCTAATTTCCAAAATGGGGTCACTTGTGGGGGGTTTCCACTGTTTAGGCCCATCAGGGATTCTGCAAACGCAACATGATGCCCGCAGACAATTCCATCAAAGTCTGCATTCCAAAATGGCAATCCTTCCCTTCCAAGCTCTCCCATGCGCCCAAACAGTGGTTCCCCCCCCCACATATGGGGTATCAGCGTACTCAGGACAAATCGCACAATAAATTTGATTTCTCCTGTTACCCTTGTAAAAATAAAAATTTGGGGGCGAAAAGATCATTTTTGTGGAAAAAAAATGGATTTCTTATTTTCACTTCTGTGAAGCCCTTGAAGGTTCAAAGTGCTCACCACTAGTGTTGAGCATTCCGATACTGCAAATATCGGGTATCGGCCGATATTTGATGTATCGGAATTCCGATACCGAGTACCGATATTTTTTCAATATCGGAATTGGAAGTTCCCATAATGCAAAGAGCCACTGCTGTGGCTCTGATTGGCTGCCGAAATGACGTCATCATGATGCGCGGTCTGTGCGCATCATGATGCGCCGTCAGTTTGGGCCTTCCGGGGGGTCTATGCCGACTGCCCGGGGGTCTGTACCGGCCTGCCGGGGGTCTTGCCGACTGCCTGGGGGTCTGTGCCGACTGCCCGGGGGTCTGTACCGGCCTGCCGGGGGGCTGTGCCGGCCTGCCGGTGGTCTGTACCGACTGTCCGGGGGTCTGTGCGGACTGCCGGGGGTCTGTACCGGCCCGCCGGGGGGCTGTGCCGGCCTGCCGGGGGGCTGTGCCGACTGTCCGGGGGTCTGTGCAGGCTACGGGGGTCTGTGCAGGCTGCGGGGGTCTGTACCGGCCTGCCGGTGGTCTGTACCGACTGTCCGGGGGTCTGAACGGCCTGCCGAGGGGCTGTGCCGGCCTGCCGGTGGTCTGCACCGACTGCCCGGGGGTCTGTGCAGGCTGAGGGGGTCTGTACCGGCCTGCCGGGGGGCTGTGCCGGCCTGCCGGTGGTCTGTACCGACTGTCCGGGGGTCTGAGCGGACTTCCGGGGGTCTGCACCGGCCTGCCGGGGGGCTGTGCCGACTGTCCGGGGGTCTGTGCAGGCTGCGGGGGTCTGTGCAGGCATCGTCCGATGGGACTACAAGTCCCATTGGGCGATGCCTGCTACCATGACGGTGATTGACACATTAGTCAATGATGGGACAGTAGTAGTCCCATCATCCGGCCTATGTGTTGAATGTAAAAAAAAAAAAATACATACTACATACATGCTACATACATACTACATGCATGCAACATGCATACTACATATATACAACACATATACTACATGCATACTACATATATACCACATGCATGCAACATACATACATACTACTAGTGTTGAGCATTCCGATGCTGCAAATATCGGGTATCGGCCGATATTCGCTGTATCGGAATTCCGATACCGAGTACCGATATTTTTTCAATATCGGAATCGGAAGTTCCCATAATGCAAAGAGTCACTGCTGTGGCTCTGATTGGCTGCCGAAATGACATCATCATGATGCGCGGTCTGTGCGCATCATGATGCGCCGTTAGTTCGGGCCTTCCGGGGGGTCTATGCCGACTGCCCGGGGGTCTGTACCGGCCTGCCGGGGGTCTGTGCGGACTGCCTGGGGGTCTGTGCGGACTGCCTGGGGGTCTGTGCGGACTGCCCGGGGGTCTGTGCGGACTGCCGGGGGTCTGTACCGGCCTGCCGGGGGGCTGTGCCGGCCTGCCGGTGGTCTGTACCGACTGTCCGGGGGTCTGTGCAGGCTGCGGGGGTCTGTACCGGCCTGTCGGTGGTCTGTACCGACTGTCCGGGGGTCTGAGCGGACTGCTGGAGGTCTGTACCGGCCTGCTGGGGGCTGTGCCGGCCTGCCGGTGGTGTGTACCGACTGTCCGGGGGTCTGTGCGGACTGCCGGGGGTCTGTACCGGCCTGCCGGGGGGCTGTGCCGGCCTGCCGGGGGGCTGTGCCGACTGTCCGGGGGTCTGTGCAGGCTGTGGGGGTCTGTACCGGCCTGCCGGGGGGCTGTGCCGGCCTGCCGGTGGTCTGTACCGACTGTCCGCGGGTCTGAGCGGACTGCCGGGGGTCTGTACCGGCCTGCCGGGGGGCTGTGCAAGCCTGCCGGTGGTCTGTACCGACTGTCCGGGGGTCTGTGCAGGCTGCGGGGGTCTGTACCGGCCTGCCGGGGGGCTGTGCCGGCCTGCCGGTGGTCTGTACCGACTGTCCGGGGGGCTGTGCCGGCCTGCCGGGGGGCTGTGCTGACTGTCCGGGGGTCTGTGCAGGCTGCAGGGGTCTGTGCAGGCATCGTCCGATGGGACTACAAGCCCATCGGGCGATGCCTGCTACCATGACGGTGATTGACACATTAGCCAATGATGGGACAGTAGTAGTGCCATCATCCGGCCTATGTGTTGAATGTAAAAAAAAAAAAAAAAATTCATACTACATGCTACATACATGCTACATACATGCTACATGCATGCCACATACATACATACTACATATATACCACATGCATGCAACATGCATACTACATATATATACCACATATATACTACATGCATGCAACATGCATATATACTACATGCATGCAACATACATACTGTATATACTACATGCAACATGCATACCACATATATACTACATGCATGCAACATACATACTACATATATACCACATGCATACTACATATATACCACCTATATACTACATGCATCCAACATACATACATACTACATGCATGCAACATGCATACTACATATATACAACATACAGTGGGGAAAAAAAGTATTTAGTCAGTCAGCAATAGTGCAAGTTCCACCACTTAAAAAGATGAGAGGCGTCTGTAATTTACATCATAGGTAGACCTCAACTATGGGAGACAAACTGAGAAAAAAAAATCCAGAAAATCACATTGTCTGTTTTTTTTTCATTTTATTTGCATATTATGGTGGAAAATAAGTATTTGGTCAGAAACAAAATTTCATCTCAATACTTTGTGATATATCCTTTGTTGGCAATGACAGAGGTCAAACGTTTTCTGTAAGTCTTCACAAGGTTGCCACACACTGTTGTTGGTATGTTGGCCCATTCCTCCATGCAGATCTCCTCTAGAGCAGTGATGTTTTTGGCTTTTCGCTTGGCAACACGGACTTTCAACTCCCTCCAAAGGTTTTCTATAGGGTTGAGATCTGGAGACTGGCTAGGCCACTCCAGGACCTTGAAATGCTTCTTACGAAGCCACTCCTTCGTTGCCCTGGCGGTGTGCTTTGGATCATTGTCATGTTGAAAGACCCAGCCACGTTTCATCTTCAATGCCCTTGCTGATGGAAGGAGGTTTGCACTCAAAATCTCACGATACATGGCCCCATTCATTCTTTCATTTACCCGGATCAGTCGTCCTGGCCCCTTTGCAGAGAAACAGCCCCAAAGCATGATGTTTCCACCACCATGCTTTACAGTAGGTATGGTGTTTGATGGATGCAACTCAGTATTCTTTTTCCTCCAAACACGACAAGTTGTGTTTCTACCAAACAGTTCCAGTTTGGTTTCATCAGACCATAGGACATTCTCCCAAAACTCCTCTGGATCATCCAAATGCTCTCTAGCAAACTTCAGACGGGCCCGGACATGTACAGGCTTAAGCAGTGGGACACGTCTGGCACTGCAGGATCTGAGTCCATGGTGGCGTAGTGTGTTACTTATGGTAGGCCTTGTTACATTGGTCCCAGCTCTCTGCAGTTCATTCACTAGGTCCCCCCGCGTGGTTCTGGGATTTTTGCTCACCGTTCTTGTGATCATTCTGACCCCACGGGGTGGGATTTTGCGTGGAGCACCAGATCGAGGGAGATTATCAGTGGTCTTGTATGTCTTCCATTTTCTAATTATTGCTCCCACAGTTGATTTCTTCACTACAAGCTGGTTGGCTATTGCAGATTCAGTCTTCCCAGCCTGGTGCAGGGCTACAATTTTGTTTCTGGTGTCCTTTGACAGCTCTTTGGTCTTCACCATAGTGGAGTTTGGAGTCAGACTGTTTGAGGGTGTGCACAGGTGTCTTTTTATACTGATAACAAGTTTAAACAGGTGCCATTACTACAGGTAATGAGTGGAGGAAAGAGGAGACTCCTAAAGAAGAAGTTACAGGTCTGTGAGAGCCAGAAATCTTGATTGCTTGTTTCTGACCAAATACTTATTTTCCACCATAATATGCAAATAAAATGAAAAAAAAACAGACAATGTGATTTTCTGGATTTTTTTTCTCAGTTTGTCTCCCATAGTTGAGGTCTACCTATGATGTAAATTACAGACGCCTCTCATCTTTTTAAGTGGTGGAACTTGCACTATTGCTGACTGACTAAATACTTTTTTTCCCCACTGTATATACTACATGCATACTACATATATACCAGATGCATGCAACATACATACATACTACTAGTGTTGAGCATTCCGATACTGCAAATATCGGGTATCGGCCGATATTCGCTGTATCGGAATTCTGATACCGAGTACCGATATTTTTTCAATATCGGAATCGGAAGTCCCCATAATGCAAAGAGCCACAGCTGTGGCTCTGATTGGCTGCCGAAATGACGTCATCATGATGCGCGGTCTGTGCGCATCATGATGCGCCGTCAGTTCGGGCCTTCCGGGGGGTCTGTGCCGACTGCCCGGGGGTCTGTGCCGACTGCCCGGGGGTCTGTGCCGACTGCCCGGGGGTCTGTACCGGCCTGCCGGGGGGCTGTGCCGACCTGCCGGTGGTCTGTACCGACTGTTCGGGGGTCTGTGCAGGCTGCGGGGGTCTGTACCGGCCTGCCGAGGGGCTGTGCCGGCCTGCCCGGGGGTCTGAGCGGACTGCCGGGGGTCTGTACCAGCCTGCCGGGGGGCTGTGTCGGCCTGCCAGTGGTCTGTACCGACTGTCCGGGGGTCTGTGCAGCCTGCGGGGGTCTGTACCGGCTTGCCGAGGGGCTGTGCCGGCCTGCCGGTGGTCTGTACCGACTGTCCGGGGGTCTGAGCGGACTGCCGGGGGTCTGTACCGGCCTGCCGGTGGGCTGTGCCGGCCTGCCGGTGGGCTGTGCCGGCCTGCCGGGGGGCTGTGCCGGCCTGCCGGTGGTCTGTACCGACTGTCCGGGGGTCTGTGCAGGCTGTATTCCTCCGCCACTGTAAAAAAAAAGTCCCTAGTCTCATTTTATGGCATTGCTGTGTGAGAAATTTCCCACGCAGCTTTTACCATAAAGTGAGACTAGGGACTTTTTTTTTTTTTTTTTTTTACAGTGGCGGAGGAATACAGGGCGGAAGGATACCTACCTCCCGACACTGGTTTCCAGGAGCCCGTAGAGAATGGTAGCATCAGCTGATGCTGCTGTTCTCCACGCAAGATCGTCGTGGGACACTCGTGGACTTCTGCGGATCAGGGGTAAGTATATTGGTGGTTTGTTATTTTAATATTTATTCCACATATGACAATGGCTTCGGGGATCAAAGTGACAAGTGATGGTGAGTATGTACTCTATGTTATATGTACTGTATGTCTATATGTATGTATTGTATGAATGTATTGTATGTAGTATATATGCATGTTGCATGCATGTAGCATATATGTGGTATATATGTAGTATGCATGTTGCATGCATGTGGTATACAGTCATGGCCAAAAGTATTGACACCCCTGCAATTCTGTCAGATAATATTCAGTTTCTTCCTGAAAATGATTGAAAACACAAATTCTTTGGTATTATTATCTTCATTTAATTTGTCTTAAATGAAAAAACACAAAAGAGAATGAAGCAAAAAGCAAAACATTGATCATTTCACACAAAACTCCAAAAATGGGCCGGACAAAAGTATTGGCACCCTCAGCCTAATACTTGGTTGCACAACCTTTAGCCAAAATAACTGCGACCAACCGCTTCCGGTAACCATCAATGAGTTTCTTACAATGCTCTGCTGGAATTTTAGACCATTCTTCTTTGGCAAACTACTCCAGGTCCCTGATATTTGAAGGGTGCCTTCTCCAAACTGCCATTTTTAGATCTCTCCACAGGTGTTCTATGGGATTCAGGTCTGGACTCATTGCTGGCCACCTTAGAAGTCTCCAGTGCTTTCTCTCAAACCATTTTCTAGTGCTTTTTGAAGTGTGTTTTGGGTTATTGTCATGCTGGAAGACCTATGACCTCTGAGGTAGACCCAGCTTTCTCACACTGGGCCCTAAATTATGCTGCAAAATTTGTTGGTAGTCTTCTGACTTCATAATGCCATGCACATGGTCAAGCAGTCCAGTGCCAGAGGCAGCAAAGCAACCCCAAAACATCAGGGAACCTCCGCCATGTTTGACTGTAGGGACCGTGTACTTTTCTTTGAATGCCTCTTTTTTCTCCTGTAAACTCTATGTTGATGCTTTTGCCCTAAAAGCTCTACTTTTGTCTCATCTGACCAAAGAACATTCTTCCAAAATGTTTTAGGCTTTTTCAGGTAAATTTTGGCAAACTCCAGCCTGGCTTTTTTATGTCTCGGGGTAAGAAGTGGAGTCTTCCTGGGTCTCCTACCATACAGTCCCTTTTCATTCAGATGCCGACGGATAGTACGGGTTGACACCGTTGTACCCTCGGACTGCAGGGCAGCTTGAACTTGTTTGGATGTTAGTGGAGGTTCTTTATCCAACATCCGCACAATCTTGCGTTGAAACCTCTTGTCAATTTTTCTTTTCCGGCCACATCTAGGGAGGTTAGCCACAGTGCCATGGGCTTTAAACTTCTTGATGACACTGCGCATGGTAGACACAGGAACATTCAGGTCTTTGGAGATGGACTTGTAGCCTTGAGATTGCTCATGCTTCCTCACAATTTGGTTTCTCAAGTCCTCAGACAGTTCTTTGGTCTTCTTTCTTTTCTCCATGCTCAATGTGGTACACACAAGGACACAGGACAGAGGTTGAGTCAACTTTAATCCATGTCAACTGGCTGCAAGTGTGTTTTAGTTATTGCCAACACCTGTTAGGTGCCACAGGTAAGTTACAGGTGCTGTTAATTACACAAATTAGAGAAGCATCACATGATTTTTCGCACAGTGCCAATACTTTTGTCCACCCTCTTTTTTATGTTTGGTGTGGAATTATATCCAATTTGGCTTTAAGACAATTCTTTTTGTGTTTTTTCATTTAAGACAAATTAAATGAAGATAATAATAACAAAGAATTTGTGTTTGCAATCATTTTCAGGAAGAAACTGAGTATTATCTGACAGAATTGCAGGGGTGTCAATATTTTTGGCCATGACTGTATATGTAGTATGCATGTTTCATGCATGTAGTATGCATGTTGCATGTAGTATATATGTATGTTGCATGCATGTAGTATATATGTAGTATGTATGTTGCATGTAGTATATATGTTGTATATATGTATGTTGCATGCATGTGGTATATATGTAGTATATATGTGGTATATATGTAGTTTGCATGGTGCATGCATGTGGTATATATGTAGTATGTATGTTGCATGCATGTAGTATATATGTAGTATGCATGTTGCATGCATGTAGTATATATGTTGTATGTATGTATGTTGCATGCATGTAGTATATATGTAGTATGTATGTTGCATGTAGTATATATGTTGTATATATGTATGTTGCATGCATGTGGTATATATGTAGTATGCATGTAGTATACATGTGGTATTTATGTAGTTTGCATGTTGCATGCATGTGGTATATATGTAGTATGTATGTATGTTGCATGCATGTAGCATATATGTAGTATGCATGTAGTATATATGTAGTATGCATGTTGCATGCATGTAGTATATATGTTGTATGTATGTTGCATGCATGTAGTATATATGTAGTATGTATGTTGCATGTAGTATATATGTTGTATATATGTATGTTGCATGCATGTGGTATAAATGTAGTATGCATGTAGTATATATGTGGTATATATGTAGTTTGCATGTTGCATGCATGTGGTATATATGTAGTATGTAGGTTGCATGCATGTAGTATATATGTAGTATGCATGTTGCATGTAGTATATATGTTGCATGCATGTAGTATATATGTAGTATGCATGTTGCATGCATGTAGTATATACTGTATGTTGTATGTATGTTGCATGCATGTAGAATATATGTGGTATATATGTAGTATGCATGTTGCATGCATGTGGTATATATGTAGTATGTATGTTGCATGCATGTAGTATGTATGTAGTATGTATATAGTATGTATTGTTTTATTTTTTTTTTTACATTCAACACATAGGCCGGATGATGGGACTACTACTGTCCCATCATTGGCTAATGTGTCAATCACCGTCATGGTAGCAGGCATCGCCCGATGGGACTTGTACTCCCATCGGACGATGCCTGCACAGACCCCCGCAGCCTGCACAGACCCCCGGACAGTCGGTACAGACCACCGGCAGGCCGGCACAGCCCCTTGGCAGGCCGGTACAGACCCCCGCAGCCTGCACAGACCTCCGGACAGTCGGCACAGCCCCCCGGCAGGCCGGCACAGCTCCCCGGCAGGCCGGTACAGACCCCCGGCAGTCCGCTCAGACCCCCGGACAGTCGGTACAGACCACCGGCAGGGCGGCACAGCCCCCCGGCAGGCCGGTACAGACCCCCGCAGCCTGCACAGACCCCCGGACAGTCGGTACAGACCACCGGCAGGCCGGTACAGACCCCCGGCAGTCGGCACAGACCCCCGGCAGGCCGGTACAGACCCCCGGGCAGTCGGCACAGACCCCCCCGGAAGGCCCGAACTGGGGGCGCATCATGATGCGCACAGACCGCGCATCATGATGACGTCATTTCGGCAGCCAATCAGAGCCACAGCAGTGGCTCTTTGCATTATGGGAACTTCCGATTCCGATATTGAAAAAATATAGGTACTCGGCATCGGAATTCCGATACAGCGAATATCGGCCGATACCCGATATTTGCAGTATCGGAATGCTCAACACTAGTAGTATGTATGTATGTTGCATGCATGTGGTATATATGTAGTATGCATGTTGCATGTAGTATATATGTTGTATATATGCATGTTGCATGCATGTAGTATATACACTCACTGGCCACTTTATTAGGTACACCATGCTAGTAAGGGGTTGGACCCCCTTTTGCCTTCAGAACTGCCTCAATTCTTCGTGGCAGAGATTCATCAAGGTGCTGGAAGCATTCCTCAGAGATTTTGGACCATATTGACATGATGGCATCACACAGTTGGCGCAGATTTGTCGGCTGCACATCCCTGATGCGAATCTCCCGTTCCACCACATCCCAAAGATGCTCTATTGGATTGAGATCTGGTGACTGAGGAGGCCATTTGAGTACAGTAAACTCATTGTCATGTTCAAGAAACCAATCTGAGATGATTCGAGCTTTATGACATGGCGCATTATCCTGCTGAAAGTAGCCATCAGATGTTGGGTACATTGTGGTCATAAAGGGATGGACATGGTCAGCAACAATACTCAGGTAGGCTGTGGCGTTGCAACGATGCTCAATTGGTACCAAGGGGCCCAAAGAGTGCCCAGAAAAAATTCCCCACACCATGACACCACCACCACCAGCCTGAACCGTTGATACAAGGCAGGATGGATCCATGCTTTCATGTTGTTTACGCCAAATTCTGACCCTACCATCCGAATGTCGCAGCAGAAATCGAGACTCATCAGACCAGGCAACGTTTTTCCAATCTTCTACTGTCCAATTTCGATGAGCTTGTGCAAATTGTAGCCTCAGTTTCCTGTTCTTAGCTGAGAGGAGTGGTACCCAGTGTGGTCTTCTGCTGCTGTAGCCCATCTGCCTCAAAGTTCGACGCACTGTGCGTTCAGAGATGCTCTTCTGCCTACCTTGGTTGTAACGGGTGGCAATTTGAGTCACTGTTGCCTTTCTATCAGCTCGAACCAGTCTGCCCATTCTCCTCTGACCTCTGGCATCAACATGGCATTTCCGGCCACAGAACTGCCGCTCACTGGATTTTTTTTCTTTTTCGGACCATTCTCTGTAAACCCTAGAGATGGTTGTGCGTGAAAATCCCAGTAGATCAGCAGTTTCTGAAATTCTCAGACCAGCCCTTCTGGCACCAACAATCATGCCACGTTCAAAGGCACTCAAATCACCTTTCTTCCCCATACTGATGCTCGGTTTGAACTGCAGGAGATTGTCTTGACCATGTCTACATGCCTAAATGCACTGAGTTGCCGCCATGTGATTGGCTGATTAGAAATTAAGTCTTAACACACAGTTGGACAGGTGTACCTAATAAAGTGGCCAGTGAGTGTATGTTGTATGTACAGTATGTTGCATGCATGTAGTATATATGTATGCATGTTGCATGTAGTATATATGTAGTATGCATGTTGCATGCATGTGGTATATATGTAGTATATATGTATGTTGCATGCATGTAGTATATATGTGGTATATATGTAGTATGCATGTTGCATGCATGTAGTATATATGTAGTATGTATGTTGCATGCATGTAGTATATATGTAGTATATATGTATGTTACATGCATGTAATATATATGTAGTATGTATGTTGCATGTAGTATATATATATGTTGTATATATGCATGTTGCATGCATGTAGTATATATGTTGTATGTATGTTGCATACATGTGGTATATATGTAGTATGCATGTTGCATGTAGTATATACTGTATGTATGTAGTATTATGTAGTTGTATGTAGCATGTAGTATGTATGTAGTATGTATTTTTTTTTTGTACATTCAACACATTAGCCGGATGATGGGACTACTACTGTCCCATCATTGGCTAATGTGTCAATCACCGTCATGGTAGCAGGCATCGCCCGATGGGACTTGTAGTCCCATCGGACGATCCTGCACAGACCCCCGCAGCCTGCACAGACCCCCGGACAGTCGGTATAGACCACCGGCAGGCCGGCACAGCTCCCCGGCAGGCCGGTACAGGCCCCCGCAGCCTGCACAGACCCCCGGACAGTCGGCACAGCCCCCCAGCAGGCCGGCACAGCTCCCCGGCAGGCCGGTACAGACCCCCGGCAGTCCGCTCAGACCCCCGGACAGTCGGTACAGACCACCGGCAGGCCGGTACAGACCCCCACAGCCTGCACAGACCCCCGGACAGTCGGTACAGACCACCGGCAGGCCGGTACAGACCCCCGGCAGTCCGCACAGACGCCCGGGCAGTCGGCACAGACCCCCAGCAGGCCGGTACAGACCCCCGGGCAGTCGGCACAGACCCCCGGCAGGCCGGTACAGACCCCCAGGCAATCGGCATAGACCCCCCCGGAAGGCCCGAACTGGGGGCGCATCATGATGCGCACAGACCGCGCATCATGATGACGTCATTTCGGCAGCCAATCAGAGCCACAGCAGTGGCTCTTTGCATTATGGGAACTTCCGATTCCGATATTGAAAAAATATAGGTACTCGGTATCGGAATTCCGATACAGCGAATATCGGCCGATACCCGATATTTGCAGTATCGGAATGCTCAACACTAGTAGTATGTATGTATGTTGCATGCATGTGGTATATATGTAGTATGCATGTTGCATGTAGTATATATGTTGTATATATGCATGTTGCATGCATGTAGTATATATGTTGTATGTACAGTATGTTGCATGCATGTAGTATATATGTAGTATGCATGTTGCATGCATGTGGTATATATGTAGTATATATGTATGTTGCATGCATGTAGTATATATGTGGTATATATGTAGTATGCATGTTGCATGCATGTAGTATATATGTAGTATGTATGTTGCATGCATGTAGTATATATATAGTATATATGTATGTTACATGCATGTAATATATATGTAGTATGTATGTTGCATGTAGTATATATATGTTGTATATATGCATGTTGCATGCATGTAGTATATATGTTGTATGTATGTTGCATACATGTGGTATATATGTAGTATGCATGTTGCATGTAGTATATACTGTATGTAGTATGCATGTAGCATGTATGTAGTATGTATGTAGTTGTATGTAGCATGTAGTATGTATGTAGTATGTATTTTTTTTTGTACATTCAACACATTAGCCGGATGATGGGACTACTACTGTCCCATCATTGGCTAATTTGTCAATCACCGTCATGGTAGCAGGCTTGTAGTCCCATCGGACGATCCTGCACAGACCCCCGCAGCCTGCACAGACCCCCGGACAGTCGGTATAGACCACCGGCAGGCCGGCACAGCCCCCCGGCAGGCCGGTACAGGCCCCCGCAGCCTGCACAGACCCCCGGACAGTCGGTACAGACCACCGGCAGGCCGGCACAGCCCCCCGGACAGTCGGTACAGACCCCAGGGCAGTCAGCACAGACCCCCGGAAGGTCCATACACCCCCCCGAGAGGCTGTACAAGGACAGAAAAGGGTTTTTCTTATTCCGATACCGGAAGTCCCATAGACTTGAATGGGACTTCCGGTATCGGAATCGGCGATACCCGATACTTTTTTCGTATCAGGCCGATACCATCCGATGCGATATTTTAGGGTATCGGATGGTATCGCTCAACACTACTCACCACACATCTAGATAAGTTCCTTAATGGGTCTAATTTCCAAAATGGGGTCACTTGTTGGAGTTTTCCACTGTTTAGGCACATTAAGGGCTCTCCGAACGCAACATGGCATCCGATCTCAATTCCAGCCAATTCTGCATTGAATAGGTCAAACGGAGCTCCATCCCTTGCGAGCTCTGCCGTATGCTGAAAAAGTGGTTTACCCCCACATATCAGGTATCAGCGTATTCAGGAGAAATTGTACAACAAATTTTGTGGTTGATTTTCTCTTTTAACACTTGTGAAAATAAAAAAAATTGGTTCTGAAGTAAATTTTTTGCAAAAAAAAGTTAAATGTTAATTTTTTCTTCTACATTGCTTTAGTTCCTGTGAAGCACTTAAAGGGTTAATAAACCTCTTGAATGTGGTTTTGAGCACCTTGACGGGTCTAGTTTTTAGAATGGTGCCGCTTTTGGGTATTTTCTGCCATGTACACCCCTCAAAATGACTTTAAATATGATGTGGTCCCTAAAAAAAATGGTTTTGTAAATTTTGTTGTAAAAATGAGAAATCGCTGGTCAACTTTTAACCCTTATAACTTCCTAACAAAAAAAAAAAAAGCTTCCAAAATTGTGGTGATATAAAGTAGACATGTGGGAAATGTTATTTATTAAGAAATTTGTGTGACACATCTCTCTGATTTAAGGGCATAAAAATTTAAAGTTTTAAAATTGCTAAATTTTCAAAATTTTTGCCATATTTCCGATTTTTTCATAAATAAACACAAGACTTATCGAAGAAATTTTATCACTAACATGAAGTACAATATGTCACAAAAAACAATCTCAGAATCAGCGGGATCCATTAAAGCATTCCAGAGTTATAATCTCATAAAGGGACAGTGGTCAGAATTGTAAAAATTGGCCTGGTCATTAAGCTGCAAACTGGCTCTGTCGCTAAGGGGTTAAAGAACATACACTGTGTGCAGAATTATTAGGCAAATGAGTATTTTGATCACATCATCCTTTTTATACATGTCCTACTCCAAGCTGTTTAGGCTTGAAAGCCAACTGCCAATTATGTAAATCAGGTGATTTGCATCTCTGTAATGAGGAGGGGTGTGGTCTAATGACATCAACACCCTATATAAGGTGTGCTTAATTATTAGGCAACTTCCTTTCCTTTGGCAAAATGGGTCAGAAGAAAGATTTGACGGACTCTGAAAAGTCAAAAATTGTGAGATGTCCTGCAGAGGGATGCAGCAGTCTTGAAATTGCCAAACTTTTGAAGTGTGATCACCGAACAATCAAGCGTTTCATGACAAATAGCCAACAGGGTCGCAAGAAGCATGTTGATAAAAAAGGCACAAAATAACTGCCCATGAATTGAGGAAAATCAAGCGTCAAGCTGCTAAGATGCCATTTGCCACCAGTTTTGCCATATTTCAGAGCTGCAATGTTACTGGAGTATCAAAAAGCACAAGGTGTGCCACACTCAGGGACATGGCCAAGGTAAGGAAGGCTGAAAAATGACCACCTTTGAACAAGAAACATAAGATAAAACATCAAGACTGGGCCAAGAAATATCTTAAGACTGATTTTTCTAAGGTTTTATGGACTGATGAAATGAGAGTGACTCTTGATGGTCCAGATGGATGGGCCCGAGGCTGGATCAGTAAAGGGCAGAGAGCTCCACTCCAACTCAAACGCCAGCAAGGTGGAGGTGGGGTACTGGTATGGGCTGGTATCATCAAAGATGAACTTGTGGGACCTTTTCGGGTTGAGGATGGAGTGAAGCTCAACTCCCAGACCTACTGGCAGTTTCTGGAAGACACCTTCTTCAAGCAGTGGTACAGGAAGAAGTCGGTATCGTTCAAGAAAAACATGATTTTCATGCAGGACAATGCTCCATCACATGCATCCAAATACTCCACAGCGTGGGCTGGCAAGTAAAGGTCTAAAAGAAGAAAAAATAATGACATGGCTCCCTTGTTCACCTGATCTGAACCCCATAGAGAACCTGTGGTCCCTCATAAAATGTGAGATCTACAGGGAGGGAAAACAGTACACCTCTCGGAACAGTGTCTGGGAGGCTGTGGTGGCTGCTGCATGCAATGTTGATCGTAAACAGACCAAGCAACTGACAGAATCTATGGATGGAGGGCTTTTGAGTGTCATCGTAAAGAAAGGTGGCTATATTGGTCAATGATTCTTTTTTTTTCTTTTTTTGTTTTTGAATGTCAGAAATGTTTATTTCTAAATTTTGTGTTGTTATATTGGTTTACCCGGTGAAAATAAACAAGTGAGATGGGTATATATTTGGTTTTTATTAAGGTGCCTAATAATTCTGCACAATAATAGTTACCTGAAAAAAACAGATATCCTCCTAAGATAGCCAAATCTTAAAAAAAACCCACTCCAGCTTCCAAAAATATTAAGCTTTGATATTTATTAGTCTTTTGGGTTGATTGAGAACATAGTTGTTGTTCAATAATAAAAAGAATCCTCTCAAATACAACTTGCCTAATAATTCTGCACGCAGTGTAAAGCAAGCTTAAAAAGTTATGCTCCATTTTTCAGGCAGCCAGTGCAGTATATGGAGGATTGGTGTTTTTGGAGAATGTTAAGGTTACTTACCAAGCTGCGGTGTTTTGGACTAACTGTGGCGCCCCTGAGGGTTCAGTCGCCACAGAGGTACTACACCTCCTCCTGAGGTGTACTATCCCACTCTCCAGGTAAGATGGGAACACCTGACCAGCCTCCAACACCTGCATCCCACACAAACACAGTAGTGTAGCACAGCAACCTTCATGGCTCCCTGCTTGGAACACGAAGAGTGCTGGGAGGTGGGTGGAGCTTAGACTGCACAAGAGAGTGGGAGAATATTAGGAAAAAGGCAGTCTGTGAGAGAAGCTCCCCTGAGAGGGATGGAGTGAAGGAGGTGCTGCATCAGACTTCAGTGACCTGAAGCTGCTGGCATGGGAAAGAGAACTAGAAAGCCTGATTCTCCAGAAGGAAGAGAGATTACTACGGAACGTAAGGAGAAGAAGAGAACTAAGGACTAGGGTCGGAGCGGAGCCCTTCCTCAAGTTCTAAGCGCATGGCTGGGGTCCGGTCCCCGAGGTTGTATGGATACTGATGGTTCTGCAGCAGACACCGGATGAATAGAAGTTGTCACCACTTTATTCCCACCAAAGACTTGGGGGCACAACAGCAACGTGAGTGACCCGGGACTTGATAGCAAGGAGTCCCTGAAGCAGGCTACAGCTGTCTGCCGTTCAAGTAGAGTTCAAAGGAACATCTGAAAGGAGGAACTTGGGTTTAACACACAACCACAAGTACTTCAGTAAAAGCGCTAGTGTGGAGACGTTCAGAACAGGCACACGAAAGGGAGAGCTGGAGAGGTTAATTCCATCTGCCTGGGAGTTGGCTGAGCCCCTGATCTGGAGTCCGCAGCATTGAATCGGGCACCTGTCTGTGCCAAGAACGTGAATAAAAGAACTGGAACTGCACTCAGCTGTCTCATTGCCTTTTTCCTGCGCCAACCCACTCAGCACTGCTACATCTCTGTGCCTAACACTGCACCATTTACTTCTCCTCACTATCTCCTCATCTGCCAACCTCATCTACCCTACCCTGGGACTACAGCCCTACCTGTGGAGGGCTACAACATCATTGCTGCACCACACCATCTGTTCCAGAAAAGCAACCCTGCAGCGCTGGTCAAACTGACCAGAAACCACAGGTGGCGTCACGAATCATCTCAATGACTTTATCCCCATCACTCTACCCCTTTTACATGGACGCCCAGGGCCACGGACCGGGTCACTGCTACTGTGACACTTCCCTCTGAGATACCGGCCCGGTACCGAGTACCCCACGGTCCTGGCGGGCGATCCATAGCTATATTGTTTCGTCTGATAGTTCTACGTATAGGGCATTACAGTAGTCCAGATTTAGGCTGTGTGCCCACGTTGCGTTTTTTTAAGCGTTTCCACAGTGTTTGTGCCGGCTCAGACGCTGCACAAACGCTTAAAAGATTCACGTTAAATTGCATGCGTTTTTGTGCCAATGCATGCGTTTTTAAATGCTCAGGAATCGCTTAGTGGCTAAAAACGCAGCATGCTCATTAATTTCCGCATTGCTGAGCATTTTTAGCCTTTTCCAATGTTCCCAGAAAACGCACGTCAAAAAAACGCATCAAAAACGCGAGTCTTTTGTGCAAGAAACGCGCGGAAATAAAACACGCGTTTTCTGGGAAGGGGATCAGTTTCCTGAGCGTTTAAAAACGCTAACGTGGGCACATAACCTTAAGGGTATGAGGTCATGTACCGGTGTTGATAGGTCTTCTGGTGGAATAGGGTGTTTCATTTTGGAAATGTTCCTCAAAAGGAAAATGAAGATTTATTAATGGCTGATCATTATGTTAGGCTATTAATGCTTATTTATTATCTATCCACAGTCATTGTAAAGCACTTGAGTTTTATATTTCCTGTGCAGATTCAGCTTGAAGTGGAAGTGTGGTCGCCGGTCTATACAGGCTATGAAACGACTGCCATTCGGTGCCATTTCTGGTCTGACGGTTATATCATCACATTCAATGATCATTCTAATTTCAGACCTCTTGAGCTTACATGATAGATCTGGTTATAAACCGACTACAACTCATTTTATTTTAAAATTCTGTTGTCTCTCTTCACTTCCACCCTCCCCCTGAAAATGTACTAATGTGTCACTAGGTATGTCCTAACCAGTGTCTGATGTCAAGTGAAGCCTAAATGACAGTTCGATGGACAATAGTAGGAACAATGCATGCTGAGAAGGGAGGAAAGGGAAGTTCTATCACCTGTAGTGCTGGCAGAATCTTGATAAGGATCACCAAGAGACTCGGACAAATTATAGAGTAAAAGAACAAAGATGGTTCCTGGACATATTAGACTGGCATGTACACTAAAAGTAGTTTTATTGAGGAGTCCAGTAAGACCACACTTTTCTATCGGTTTTGTGTGAACGGACAAGTCACATTTAACAGACTTTTTAATTTGACGAGAGTAGAGCACTGAGCCTCAGGCCCAGCACCAGCTACAGTACTTTGCATGCATTGCTATTTCTTCACAGCATTTCCTACTCTCTGTATTGCTGAATGGGCAGTCAAGAGACCTCCATTTCCATAAAATAAAAAGACTCTCCAAAGATGGACATGGAGACATTAATGTGTCAGTTGGTAATACCCATATAAAATGCAGGGTCCCTATAGAGTGAGCATGACATAAGGATTTATAGAACACCAGAGAGAATCCTAGTCATGAAATAGTCCCTCTGGCATGCACTATTTATAACAAAGTCATATTTTTATTAGATCCTTTGGCAGCTATATCATCCTGAGTAAGAAGCCTGTCCGTGTCCTTCGGGGTGACTAGATTGGTATTTGTGACCAATATGCACATACCCCTACTGATGCAGTTTGTGCACCTGTGGTCTCAGAAATATGTGCAAACAGTGACTAAAATCTACTGTTAAGCCCCCGTTACACACAGCGAGATCGCTAGCAATATCGCTGAAACGTCACTGGTTTTGCGACGCAGCAGCGATATCGCTGCATGTGATACTTGCCTCCGACCGGCTCCCCCGCTGGTTATCACTGATCACGCGAGAACGTCCAGGACCATTTCTCGTCGGGCGCTTCCTGCTGGGCTTCCTGTGGTGCCGACAAGTGACGCGTGGACGTGGGCGGGAGGACGTCAGGATCGCCTCGTCTGACAGGTAAGTAGCGACCCCCGTCCCCTGCTATGTCGCTGGTGAGATCTGCCTGTGTGGCAGCTCACTAGCGACCACTTAGCGATGCACCAGCGATCCATATAGTTGTCGGGATCGCTGGTGCATCGCTTAGTGTAACGGTACCCTTAGACCCCTTTCTGGTCCTGAGAAGCGTGCTAATGCCTTATTACTGCAATGAGGACGCACAGTTTTACAGTACAAGGTAATTGCTAGAAGAATGAAGGGTAAAATGTGCTAACGCAGCAGTAATTGCTACTTACCTAATCTACTGGGATGGGGGATCGGCTTTTGTTAGTGTTACCATACTGATAAATCCTTTTCTGAAATAGCTACATAATTACTTAGGGTGAAAAATGGTCTATCACGTTCACAAATTCTTGTATGAAGTTTACCACATTGAGAGCAAAACTATGTATAATTCTCAATACCATTTGTTATTAGGTAAGCATTGGGTAAGCGTGTATTAGCATGGCACATCTAGAATTGGCATTAATTGCCCACTGTTCCTTGCAAATTGCAGATGAATCTTCTGTGTACAGCGCCCTCTTCAGATCAAACCACTGATTTTCAATTGAATTCAGATCTGGGCTCTGGCATGGCCATTCCAACACCTTGATCTTCGGGCAAAGCCATTCTTTTATTGATTTAGAGGTATGCTTAGGGCCATTTTCATACTGAAAAGTGAAATACTACTTCACTTTCAGGGTTTTTTTAAGCAGATGCCTGAAGGCTTTGTTCCAAAATTGACTTGTGTGTGGAACGTTAATAATCCCCTCCACCTTGAGTAAAGCGCCAGTTACAGCTAACTAAAAACACCACAAAAGCATAGTTTCCCACCATGCTTCACTGTGGATAAGTTGTTATTTTCGCGCTCCACAGTATTGATATTGCACCAAACATAACTTTTGGAATAATTGCCAAAAAGTTCATCCTCAGCAGACCATAACACGTTTTCCCACGTGCATTTGGGAGACTTGATATAGGTTTTTGTAAAACATAACCAGCCTTGAATGGTTTTCTTTGTGAGAAAAGGCCACACTACCCCCCCACAGGCCAGATATATGAAAAATACGGGAGACTGTTGTCCGCTGCAGTAAATAAACAAAACTTGTCAGAAATTCCTGGAGCTCCTTTAATGTTGCTCTATACTTATTGGCAGCCTCCGGGAATAATTTTCTTCTTTCATCAATTTTTGAGGGACATCCAGTTATGGGAAATGTCACTGTTGTACTAAATTTAAGCCACGTCATGATGATCATCTTCAGTGTGCCATGGTATATCTACTGCCATGAATTATTTTTTGCATCTGGCTCCTCAGTGATAATTTGCCAGAAATTTCTGCAGTTCTAATAATGTTGCTGTAGACTGCCTAGGATTCTCCTGGACAAGTTGTCGTTTAGTCTATTTCATCAATTTTTGATGAACATCCAGTTTTCGGAAATGTCACTGTTGTACCAAATTTAACACACTTCTTTATAATGGTCTGCACAGTGTCACATGGTTTATCTACTGCCTTGGAAAAAATGTTGCACCCTTCTCCTAACTGATAACTTTCAGCAATGAGATCACTTTGCTGTGTTGAAAGCGGATGACGGACCATGGCTTTTGCTATAAAATGCAACTAAGAAAATGTCAGGAAAAAACTAATAGAACAGCTAAACTTAAAGTGAGGTTAACCAGAATCACTTTAAAGGGAATCTGTCGGCAGGTTTTTGCTATGTAATCTGAGGTCAGCATTAGGTTGGGGCTGAGACACTGATTTCAGTGATATCTCACTTAATAGGCTGTGTGGTGTTGATCCAATATAATAATTGTTTTATCAGCAGGAGATTATGATTGTCTGGACTTCTGCCTAAATGAGTGCTTGTCCAGTTCCGCCACCAGCACTTATTGACAAGTCATATACAAACTCTATTGGTGCAGGTAAACAGTGCAGAAAGAAAATGTGAGAGAGCGGTGACATCAAACCTGCACACATACTGTAATAAGTCTTGATTAGGTGGTGGTGTGGAAGGGTCTGGCATGTTTGATTTCCGATGGCCCATCCTTTTGTTCTTGAAAACAAAAGCCGCTGCCAGAGATGTCTGGCAGCTGCTCTCATAGAGAACAAAGAAGTATTCAGTGTAGGTAACAGTTCCTTTGTATTGGAATCCAGTGAAGACAATAACTGTATGTCAGACAGCAATCTAATATGTATGGGGGCTTTATATAAATTTACACACTGAATGTTAATGGTTCTACACAATATGGCTGATTTGGCCAACTTTTCTGTAATGTGTACAGTTGCCTTTAGATATACGTTTGTATACCAAGTGATATGCCTGAACAATTTTCTTTACTACGGCATCTTTCAGGCATTTACATGTGAATTCAATAGTTAATTATTTATATTATCATGCGATACTGTAACGATAATGTAATTTTGAATAGCTAGATGTTCTAACATTTCCATGCATTTCTCTCAAATATCTGTGGGCCAAATGGGAACCTTACACATAAAATAAAACTCATGGAGAACATTTATGAATCCTGGCTTATAAATATAATTCAAACATTTCATAATCACTTCAAATGAGACCTAAATGTTTTGTGGTTTACACAATGAGATTTACTAGAAATGAACAGGTCTTCCATAGGCATTTAAGAAAATCTATGGAACAAAAATGCAAAACTGCTTTCCTAAGGGGGGGTTCAGACGTAAGCCTCAATGAGGCTGCCGAACGAGTGCCTGAATGCAAAGTGAAAGCACCCCTACACTGCATCACTTATATCTAAGTCTAGATTGAATCAAGGGGATCTGCCCTGACTATAGAATGAGTGTGAAATCTTAAAGGGAATCTGTCACCCCATTTTCGGCCTATAAGCTGCGGCCATCAGGGGCTATCTACAGCAGCATTCTGTAATGCTGTAGATAAGCCCCCGATGTAACCTGAAAGATAAGAAAAACAAGTTAGATTATACTCACCGGGGGGGCGTGGTCTGGTGCGGTGGGTGTCGCGGTCCGGCACATCCCATCTTGTAGAGATAACGTCCTCCTCACTTCTGCCGCGGTTCCTGTGCAGGCGTACTTTATCTGCTCAGTTAAGGGCAGAGTAAAGTACTGCAGTGTGCAGGCGCCGGGAAAGGTCAGAGAGGTCCGGCACCTGCGCACTGCAGTACACTGCTCTGCCCTCAACAGGGCAGAGAAAGTATGCCTGCGCAGGAACTGAGGGAGAAGTAAGGAGGAGGATGTCATCTCTAGAAGATGGGAGGCGCCGGACCGGATCCCCGGGTAAGTATAATATAACTTGTTTTTCTTATCTTTCAGATTACATTGGGGGCTTATCGACAGCATTACAGAATGCTGTAGATAAGCCCCTGATGGCGGTAGCCGCAGCTTATAGGCCAAAAATGGGGTGACAGATTCTCTTTAAGCACTCCAAAGGCGAGGAAAATAAGACAAGCATGGTCTAAATATAAATGTGGAAAAATATATCATTTTAAAGATATTAATTCTACCTAACAGTAAATAAAAGGGCGAGAAGACTACGCCTGTAGTTTATTCTCAGTAGTCTCTACCAAAAGGGTCTAAGTATGACTGTAATTATAGTCCAAAGAAGAGAGCTGGACGGCACCGCTAACAAGCTCACACATCCGGCTAAAATACTTCACAGAAGCCACAGCCGGCTATAACTTCCAAGATTATGCATATGTGCTCATTCACATGAAAACCACCAAGTTCATCATATTGCCAAGGAAAAGAATTTGAATGGCACTCACCGGGTAAAAACTTTCAAGACTTTATTAGGGAATCCTTGACAGGAGTTTTTTGCTCCCGTTCTCCTGTTAAGGATTCCCTAATAAAGTCTTGAAAGTTTTTACCCGGTGAGTGCCATTCAAATTCTAAGTATAACTGTCTATATTACTCTAGAATATGGAAAATCTGTCCCCTAAATATTTGAACTGAGGGACACAGACACCAGAGATTATCCAGGGGAGTGTTCCCAGCCAGCACTGGAAATAGGGTAGATTTAGCCCAAGTAACTCTTAAGCCAGAGAATATTTCAAATATCTCCATGCGATCTAACAATGCAGTCAGGGAAGGAACCAATTCAGTTGGATACTCTACTGTATTGTCCACATATAAAGATACCTTTACAACTATGTCACCCCTCAGGACACCTACAATAAATGAAGATTGACTAGAAATGTGCTATATATATTCAAGTTAGTTTGGACCTAAGCTAATGGGAAGCTAAATCCAAGATAAAAAACTTGAGCCCAATATTGACGGAGAATCCCCAAAGGTAAGACCAATCAACAGAATCAAGTGCCTTACAAATATCTAGGGAAACAGTATAGCTCGGGCTTATGGTCTAAATTAGCTGCAGCAATATTTAGGAAAAGGCGGCATATATTAACCCCTTTACACCCCCACATTCCCAAGCCTGTTTTTACCTTCATGACCAGGTCAAATTTTACAATTCTGACCAGTGTGTGATAATTCTGGAACGCTTCAATGGATCCTACTGATTCTGAGACTGTTTTATCGTGCAAATAGTACTTCATGATAGCGATAAAATTTGTCCGATATGACTTGTTTTTATTTGTGAAAAAAAATCAGAAATTTGGCAAAAATTGCACAATTTTCATTTTTATGCCCTTAAACTAGAGAGTTATGTCACACAAAATAGTTACTAAATAACATTTCCCACGTGTCTACTTTACATCAGCACAACTTTTAGAAACAATTTTTTTTTTTTTTTTGCTAGGAAGTTAGGAGCGTTAAAAGTTGACCAACGATTTCTAAATTTTCCCAAAAAAATTACAAAATCCCTTTTTTATTTTTTAGGGACCACATCACATTTGAAGTGACTTTGAGGGGCCTATATGACAGAGAATACCCAAAAGTAAAACCATCCTAAAAACTGCACCCTCAAAGTAGTCAAAGCCATATTCAAGAAGTTTGTTAACCCTTCAGGTACTTCACAGGAATTAAAGGAATTTGGAACGAAAATGAACATTTAACTTTTTTCTACAAAAATTTTACATTGGACCCATTTTTTAAAAATTTTTTATAAGGGTAACAGGAGAACAAGGACCCCAAACTTTGTTGTGCAATTTTTCATGAGTATGTCAATACCCCATATGTGGGTGAAAACTACTGTTTGGGTGCACGGCTGGCTCAGAAAGGAAGGAACAACGTTTGACTTTTTGAACACAAAATTCTCTGGAATCGAGATAGGATGCCATGTCGCGTTTGGGGAGCTCCTGATGTGCCTAAACAGTAGAAACCCCCCACAAGTGACCCCATTTTGGAAACGATACCCCTCAAAAAATGTATATAGGTGTGTGGTTAACACCTTGAACACCCAGGTGCTTCACATAAGTTTATAACATAGAGCTGTGAAAATAAAAGAGAAAAAAAAAAATGTTTTTAGCCCTAAATTTATTTTCTTAAGGGTAACAGGAGAAAATGGAACACACAATTTGTTATGCAATTTCTCCTGAGTAAGCAGATACCTTATATGTGAGGGAAAACTGCTGTTTGGACTTACGGCAGGGCTCAGAAAGATAGGAGTGACGTTTTGGAATGCAGACTTTGATGGAATGGTGTGCGGTTGTCATGTTTCATTTGGAGAGCCTCTGATGTGCCTAAACAGTGGAAATCCCTCACAAGTGACCCCATTATGAAAACTGGACCCCTTAAGTAATTTATCTTGATGTGTGGTGAGCAGAATTTTAAAGGGTTGATCTGTGAAAATTAAAAAAAATATATTTTTCCCACAAAAATGTTGTTTTAGCTCCAATTGTTTTCATTTTCACAAAGAGAGCAGGAATAAATGGACCCCAAAATTTGTTGTGCAATTTCTCCTGAGTACACCAATACTCCATATGGGGTGAAAAACTACATTTGAGGCACAGTGGAAACAAAGCTCAGAAGGGAATAAGAGCCATATTGGAGTTCAGATTTTGCTGGAATGGTTTGAGGGTGACATTGGCCATGTGATAAAACACTCCGAAATCGCCTTTGCTGGGGTCAAAGGTCACGTGCGTTCAGCATGAAACTCAGGCGCAGAGCTGGGATTCGTGTATAACTGACCCTGGGTCAGGTTTATTAACGGTGAAAGCAATGCAAAAGGAAATAAAACATAAAACAAATCCTTGCCTGTCCGGCACTAACTAAACAATGGACAACCTAACTACCAACTGGCGGGCTTCTCCCGTCCAGCCAAACCACAGTTGCAGTGGGCACTGCTTCCACTCACGTGTGTCTCTCACACAGACAGGCTCTCTGTGTTCCCAGGCTGAGACACTCACACAACCACCTTGCATCCTTTTATATCCACCTCCCATTATCCATTAGTAAGCAGGTGCGATACTGACCAGACTAGGCCACATAGGAAAGGAATCTGGGTGAGATATACCTGCCCTCATCCACTATTCCCACATGATTCTCACATATCCCCCCCTTCTGCTCAGACCACTCCGGTCGAGCAATGACACCCGCCAAACAGTGCACTCGGGACAGGGCATCTGCATTTCCCATCTGTACCCCTGGGCGGTGCTCCACCGTAAAAGTGTAGGCCTGCAGGGCAAGGAACCACCGGGTCACCCGGCTATTCCGTTCCTTGTTCAAGTGCATCCACTTGAGAGGGGCATGGTCAGTGATCAGCCTGAACTTTCGGCCCACCAGGTAATATTTGAGGGCCTCTAGAGCCCACTTAATGGCGAGGCACTCTTTTTCTACGACGGCATACCTTTGCTCGTGTTTATTCAGCTTCCTGCTGAGATAGAGGACTGGGTGTTCCACTCCGTCCCTCACTTGTGAGAGTACGGCCCCGATACCGGTATCAGAGGCATCCGTTTGTACCACAAACTCGCTGCGGAAGTCCGGAGTCACCAGTACGGGCTGAGAGCAAAGTGCCCGTTTTAGGCTATGGAAGGCTTCTTCAGCCACTAAACTCCATTTAATCATGACGGAGTCTTTCCCTTTTGTAAGATCCGTCAGGGGGGTAGCGATGGCTGCAAAATTGGGTATGAACCAGCGATAATAGCCGGCGATCCCCAGGAAGGCTTGCACCTGCTTCTTGTTGACAGGTTGTGGCCAGTCCTGAACCGCCTGAATCTTATCAACCTGGGGTTTAACAACACCCCTCCCAATTACATACCCCAAATACCGGGCTTCTTCTAGCCGATGTGACATTTCTTGGGGTTCGCGGTTAGACCTGCCTCCCACAGGTCGTCAATCACAGCTTGTACTTTCTGAGATGAGTCTCCCAGTCCAAGCTGTAAATGACAATGTCATCCAAATAGGCCGAAGCATACCGCCTACGTGGCCTCAAGACTCGATCCATCAGTCTCTGGAAGGTCGCCGGTGCCCCGTGCAGTCCAAACGGCATATACACATACTGAAATAAACCTTCCGGCGTAGCAAATGCCGTCTTTTCTCTGGCAGCCTCAGCCAGAGGGATCTGCCAATACCCCTTTGTTAGGTCTAGGGTCGTAATATACCGGGCTTTTCCTAACCGATCTATTAACTCGTCGACCCGGGGCATGGGGTAGGCATCAAATTTTGAGACCGCATTCAGTTTCCTGAAGTCATTGCAGAACCGGATGGTGCCGTCAGGTTTAGGAATTAGCACAATCGGGCTGGACCACGCACTGTGCGATTCCTCAATGACTCCTAACTCTAACATTGCCTTCACTTCTCGGGAAACGGCTTCACGGCGCGCTTCCGGGATTCGGTAGGGCTTTACGTGAACTGTGACACCAGGTTCCGTTACGATGTCATGTTTCATTAGCATAGTCTGCCCGGGTTTTTCTGAGAAAAACTTTTGGTTGTGAAGTAGAAACTGCCTGACTTCAGTCTTTTGCCGCTCCGAGAGAGTCTCTGCAACCCGTACCTCCGGTACGGCATGCGAGCAGACAGGACGGGCCAGCTCCGCTGACAAGGCAGACCGATCCTTCCAGGGCTTTATCAGATTTACATGATAAATCTGTTCAGGTTTCCGTTTACCTGCCTGGTATACTTTGTAGTTTACTTCACCAACTCTTTCCTTGATCTCAAAGGGGCCCTGCCACTTGGCCAGGAACTTACTGTCCACCGTGGGGACCAGGATCAACACCCTATCTCCGGGTGCAAACGTACGGATCTTGGCGCCCCCATCATAGATTCTTTTTTGGGCTCCTTGAGCCTGTATCATGTGTTCTTTGACGATAGACATAACAGCCGCAATACGGTCCTGCATTTGTGTGACGTGATCTATCACTGTTTTAAACGGAGTGACCTGACCCTCCCAGGTTTCTTTTGCAACGTCTAACAGTCCGCGAGGACGTCGGGCGTACAATAACTCGAAAGGCGAGAATCCCGTGGAAGACTGGGGTACTTCCCTGATGGCAAAAAGCAAATACGGAAGTAAATAGTCCCAGTTCTTCCCATCCTTGTCTATCACCTTTCTCAGCATCTGCTTCAGAGTTTTATTGAACCGTTCGACCAACCCGTCTGTTTGAGGGTGATACACGGATGTGCGTAACGGTTCGATTTGTAACAATCGGCAGAGCTCCTTCATTATCCTGGACATAAAGGGGGTCCCCTGGTCGGTGAGTATCTGTTTTGGTATACCGACCCGACTAAACACATGCACCAGTTCCTTGGCAATCGTCTTGGTGGCCGTGTTACGCAAAGGGATGGCCTCCGGGTAACGAGTGGCATAATCCAAGATGACCAGGATATGTTGGTGTCCACGTGCAGACCGTGGAAGGGGCCCAACTAAATCCATCCCAATCCTCTCAAACGGGACTTCAATAATAGGTAGGGGTACCAAAGGGCTACAGAACCGGGGCTTAGGTGCAGAGGCTTGGCAGTCAGGACAAGACTCACAATATACTCGAATATCGTGATGCATGCCTGGCCAAACAAAACAGTGTAATATCCTTTCGGTGGTTTTCTGGACTCCCAGGTGACCTCCCATCACATGTCCGTGGGCCAGGTCCAGCACCTGCCGCCGGTAGGGTTTTGGCACGACTAATAGTTGCACCGTATCTTCCCCCTTTTTCTCTATCTGATAGAGTAAATCATTCTCCAGAACCATGTAAGGATATGCCAGCCTAGAGCCAGGTTCAACGGGTACCCCATTTATCACTTTTACATTTGTCCTAGCCTGAGAAAGGGTAGGATCCTTTATTTGCTCACTTTGGAAGTCATCTTTCTGAACTTCCAAATCCGGCAAACGGGGAGGTGGACGGCTGTCGACCTCCTCCTCTTCCCCGGTCTCCTCCGTATCACCCGCCATGACTGAAAACGGGAACGGCAGGTCATTTCCCGCACTCTTCCCCAGAGTCTTCCGGGGAGACCTCTTCCAGGGGTTTGGGACCCACACGCGCCCGGGGAGAAGAATCATGTACACTATTACCCTGGGGTATCAACTGATTCTCCCACAATTGCCAGAAGTGAGGAAAATCCCGGCCCAGGATAACATCATGCAATAACGCCGGGACGAGTCCCACTTTATGTTGCACAGACCCATAGGAAGTAGTAATGCATATGACCGTGGTGAGGTACGAACAGGTGTCTCCATGCACACACGTTACAGAAAATTTGTCTGATGGTCCAGTCGGGGCTGACACCAGACTGGCCTTCACCAGAGTAACCACACTTCCCGAGTCTAACAATGCCACCACCTTTTTGCCATCAACAGTTAACTCACACAAGTGTTTTTCCACATCCTTTTGACCGGCATTCACACTCACTACCCGTGCAACCATAGACATGCGGTTTTTAGAGTCTGTGAGGTCGCACTGCATGGGTTCAGTAGTGACCGGACAGTTCGCAGCAATATGTCCCAACTCTTGGCAGCGGAAACACCTAACGGGCCCCTTGCTTAGACCATAGTTCGTTACTCTCGGCCTCACAGTGCGGGCAGTCCCGTTTTCCTCCCCCACTGTCTTAGGGATTTTTCCATCTCCCCTACTCCCTGGAACAGTCTTACCGATTCCATGTGGAGATGATGAAGAACGAGGTGGGGTAGCGTCGTCTCGGAGTCCTTCTGCCATGGAGTAACGTTCAACCAGATCCACCAGTTGATCTGCCGTCGTAGGATTTCCATGGCTTACCCACTTCCTCAGGGCTGGCGGTAGAGCTCTCAGGTACTTGTCCATGACGACTCTCTGGATTATCTCTGGCGCTGTCAACACCTCGGGTTGTAGCCACTTCTTCGTCACGTGGATCAGGTCGAACATCTGTGACCGCGGTGGTTTATCCGGCTGATAAGTCCATTGATGCACTCTCTGTGCACGGACAGCGGTCGTCACTCCCAGCCGGGCCAAGATCTCGGCTTTCAATTTGTCAAAGTCCTGCGCGGCTTCAGGCTCTAAGTCATAATAAGCCTTTTGGGCCTCACCGGAAAGAAACGGGGCAATCAGGCCGGCCCATCGTGCCTTCGGCCATTTTTCTCGCACCGCCGTCCGTTCAAACGTGGTCAGGTATGCCTCGACGTCATCTTCGGTCGTCATTTTCTGCCAGTACCGACTCACGTGAATCACTCTCGACTCGGCTTCCAGGTTAAGCTCAGGTAAGCTTGCCAAGCGCTGCGCCACCTGCTGGAGAAGCGAACGATCGGTAACTGTCATGTCCACCAACTTCTTCAGCTGGGCCATCATCACCCGATTAGCTTCTTGCTGGACGGCGGTGGACTGTACCAGCGCTTTCACCACGTCCTCCATGCTCATGCTTGCAACGTGATGCCCGCGTTCTCCACCACAATGTGATAAAACACTCCGGGATCGCCTTTGCTGGGGTCAAAGGTCACGTGCGTTCAAGCATGAAACTCAGGCGCAGAGCTGGGATTCGTGTATAACTGACCCTGGGTCAGGTTTATTAACGGTGAAAGCAATGCAAAAGGAAATAAAACATAAAACAAATCCTTGCCTGTCCGGCACTAACTAAACAATGGACAACCTAACTACCAACTGGCGGGCTTCTCCCGTCCAGCCAAACCACAGTTGCAGTGGGCACTGCTTCCACTCACGTGTGTCTCTCACACAGACAGGCTCTCTGTGTTCCCAGGCTGAGACACTCACACAACCACCTTGCATCCTTTTATATCAACCTCCCATTATCCATTAGTAAGCAGGTGCGATACTGACCAGACTAGGCCACATAGGAAAGGAATCTGGGTGAGATATACCTGCCCTCATCCACTATTCCCACATGATTCTCACAGCCAGAACAGCAGAAACGACCTCATTTTATACCATTGGGCAGTGGAGAAAGAATAATTACATTTTTATCCCTAAAATGTTGTTTTAACTCCCCCAACAGACACCCTCCAAAAGGGGCATGCCTCACAGTGTCACATTTTGGGGGTATATAAATAAGCATAATAGTCATGAAATACTCTATTAATTATTAACTGATCCCTCTAAAATAATACTTAGGCCGCGGTCACACTAGCGTATAGCATCCAATGCGATATGCCAATGACATTCTGCTTAAACTCTACGGCGCGCGGGAGCCGAGTGTCAGTGCACTGTGTCATCCTTTCGCATGACAGAATTGTAGCACAGGTGCAGAGGAGACGAAGAAAGTAATTTCTCCATCTCCTCCATTCCTGGCATCAGCAGTGGAGGAGATGATCTGCACTACCCCATAGAATAAGACTGTCCAAATGCACTCGTCCGATATTTTCGCACTTACAGGTGTATTTATGCAGATGCACAGTTCTTGTACACATACACGGTATTTTTTAATCTACATACACTCACGATTAGTGGAACTCTGGGAGACAGTACTACATATGTAGACAAAGAAATAGATATAATGTAAGAACACTTTCCATTTTTGCATTTTATTTAATTACATTTACAGATTAAATACATCTCCATAAAAGTTTTTACACACAAAAGGAAATTGACTTTCTTCATCGTTCCTTCTTGTTTTTGGAGGTGCAGTGCCTTGTACAGTCCAGGAGAAGCCATCGGCTAGCTTATATTCCTGCTAGTAATGGCCAATAAAAGCACAGGATAGATGCTGTGGTAATGAATGTGAATTGTCAAAGTGCAGGTAAGCCGGCTATGCTGCGTTTTGTTAGGTATAATAATAGCAGCATTCTAGGTAATAAATATAAAATATTCTCTAACCCCCCTTACCCCCGGCCACTTCAGCAAAATAACATGCTCAGTTCCCAGAACTCAGCACCAAAATATATTGCACCTTAGTCTCAGAACCGTGTCATGATTCAGCTACAAATGTATTTTGGACACAAGGAATTGAACAAGCCAGTGCAAGGATTTGGTAAAATTGTCGCCACAAGGAAATCTGATTGCGTATCACCTCCCTGGTCTCAGAACCTCCACACTTTAGATTCGCTGCCGTTACCCCTAACCTGTGGATTGACAGAGTGTGCGGAGATATGGGACTACAGTTCACTACAAACACAGGACAGATGCACGGAGTTCAGTACGGGATGTCATTTTGATAGTACTGGATCATGTCATATGTTCTGCTCCTGTGGGAAAGAAACAGAAATGGTGAGCAACTTAAAGTGAATATAAAAACACAAAACAAAACACCACAAAATCAAACTCAAATCTGCCGTCTCCACTAACAGGGGATAGGTTTAACAGTTTGCTAAAATTAATTATAATACAAATTTCAGCCTAAACAAAACCCAAGCTATGGTAAAATAGAGGTATAGCTTATAGGTGCCTTTAAAAATGGGCAACTCCTCCAATCCTCTTACGACACAAAATTTTGGAATCTAATGTTAAAAGTGGCATGAACACCTTTTGGGCTAAAAGTCGCTTTTGTTGTAAGGTTGCTAAAAAAGCTAAAAGCTTTCTCAAACGTGGCCTCCCAAGACATTGTACATTAAAACATAATAAAGACTATAAGAACTTGAAAATCAGTCCCATACAACATATCCCAGTCAACACACCCAATCTTAAATTGTTTGCCTTCTACAGCCTCTATGTATCACTGTACAGCTCGCTGCAGAATGAGTTAAAGAGGTTGTCCACTTCTTAAATAAAGTAGTCCCCCTTATAAAATTAAAATAAAAGGAAAACTTGTGGGGTTCTGAAAATCACAGAAAGGATAGACATGTTACCAATATGCATTTAATGAAAATATGGAAACAACATTTTCAAAACATCTCGACTTTTTTCAGTATCAAAAATGATCACCACAAGCAGCAATACACGAACTTACACACCTTGGCATGATATCAAAAAGGTTATTAATGGTTGCCTAAGCAATGTTCTGCATAGGGGGATGCAAATCACAAATCCACTGTTGGCAACTCCCTTTGCACAAATGCCTACCAAAGACTTTCCAGATGTGCTCGATGGGAAACCAGCCTGAAGACTCTGCAGGCCATACAAGCTTTCTCAAACGTGACCTCTCAAGACATTGTACATTAAAACATAATAAAGACTAAGAACTTGAAAATCAGTCCCATACAACATATCCCAGTCAACACACCCAATCATGTACAGTGTTTAAACAGAAAACACATTTATTGGATATGTAAGCCTAATCTGAAACCCCATGGACTAACTGAGATTTTGGAGGTTTTCCTAATGATTCCATTAGTGATTAGTGATAGTATGTAAAAAATCCCACAAATACTTCCAGTTGGTTGAGCAATAAGACTTAAGGCCCCGTCACACTAAGTGATATCGCTAGCAATATCGCTATAACGTCACTGGTTTTTGTGACATTATAGCGATATTGCTAGCGATATCGCTATGTCTGATACTCCGACCGCTCCCCCGCTGGTTATCACTGATCGCGCGAGAACGTCGGTCAGGATCGCTGGTACATCGCTAAGTGGTCGCTAGTGAGCTGCCACACAGGCAGATCTCACCAGCGACATCGCAGGGGTCGGGGGTCACTACTTATCTGTCAGACGAGGCGATCCTGACGTCCTCCCGCCCGCGTCCACGCGTCTCTCGTCACAGCAGGAAGCGCTGCAGGAAGCTGACGACGAGAAACGGTCCAAGACGTTCTCGCGCGATCAGCGATAACCAGCGGGGGAGCGGTCGGAGGTAAGTATCAGACATAGCGATATCACTAGCAATATCGCTATAACATCACAAAAACCAGTGACATTACAGCAATATTGCTAGCGATATCGCTTAGTGTGACAGGCCCTTAAGTGAATGTACATCCCAAAGTGCCTGCCGTTAATTCTAATTATATATATATATATATATATATATATATGTTTTATTTTTTTTTGTACTATCTCCATAGGACCCTACATATATATATATAAATCTCCGGCACTCAAGCATGTAGCATCTGGGAGAATGGGTGAATAGCCAACACACAAAATATGGTGCATATAGGATGTATATAGCGCCTGAAGACTCTGCGTGCCATACAAGCACATACAAGCCATGCAGGCTGTCACAGTCGCAAGAGCAACATATGGCTTGGCATTGTTTTGTTAGAAAAACTGTTTCTGGGAGACTTTGGAAACATGGCTGTAGTACTGGTTCCACCAAGAAATCAATGTAATGCTGAGATATGAGTTAACCTAGAATAAAAACTAGAGGGATCAGGCTACAATACATTATGCCACTACACACCAGAATTCCAGAAGTAGGACTGGAGTGACATTCCTCTGTGATTATGACTTCATGGCGTGCTAAAATAGCTAGCTGTGTCTCCGTAAGTTTCCTAGTGAATTTAGCGTTGCAGAATGTTCCTCAGACAACTATTAAAAGCAATCTGTCACCTCATGTGAGAGCGGAATAATGTAGGAAACAAACCTCTTGACTTCACAACATGTATTGCTTAGTTGACTGGGTGCAGTCGTTGTGACACAGAATTTTTAAATGCAACATGAAGCAGAGCTCAGAAAGCTAACCTCACCCACGCCAGGCTGTCTACGTACATTGTGTATTGACAGTGAATTGTTTATCAGAAGTGGTTGGATCACTTGGCACGAAGGAGCTAGTCTGGGAAGTGATAATCTCCTGGTGATAAAACCTTCATTGTATGTAAACAACACACAGCCTAATAAGTGACACATCCCTGAAATTTGTCTCTCATGTCCCCATGCTGCCCTCAGATTATATAGCAACAACCTGCCGTCAGATTCCTTTTAATAGCATGCGATGGTGTGCAAGCTATATTTATTTTATTTGTTATAGAGATGTTTTGAAAGTGTTGATTCCATTTTGTCATCATTTGCATATCAATAACATTTTGTTCAAACATTTTTTTTTTCTAATTATCACAGCCAACGATATGAATTCTCCCAGCTGCCACTAGAGTGAATAAACTGCATTTCGATCATATAGGTCCCATTTACCACATCTAATATGGGTATGGAAAAAATAACCCACAGGGAAAGAGACAATCAGAAAAATGATATCCAACCTGTTGCTGAGGAAGCAGTTCTGAATGATCTTCAGGATGAAATTTGCTGCTTCTTTCTCAGTCATGTTGGGACTGAACCTGTGTCTGTGTATTAAAATGAAAACAGGGATAAGTGTGCACCTGAAAAACAGGAAGGCCCACTCTTCTCCTAGTGTTACTTTACACTAGTAACTTACTTGAGCAATTTTATTGTCTGTCCACGGAAGCAAGGTAGTCCTGTGTCCAACATGAGTGTGACCAGAGACACTACAGCGTCCATGTAAGGCCTGTAATACAACCAAAGAAGACAAGCTACTGGACGAATAAAGACAGAACCACATGCACCGTTTGTTCTGTAACCTTCGGCGCATTAGACCCCATGAAATGGTCAAATATTTTAAGGTTGCTCCCCCATGAATTACTGCATTAGATGGCTAAAGTAACACTGTCATACACCTTAAAGGGGTTTTAAACTTACATGTTCCTGGGCTCAACTGGATAGCAAAGAAAGAAAAATCCAGCTCCACGAAAATCCAAAAACTCTTCTTTATTGGTGTTAATAGAAAACACTCCAGTCTTTGAATAAAAAATGCCATGGTAGAAGATAAAATAACTAGTTGCAGGTAGTAAAACTTTTAATCATCAAGAAGATTTTTGGGATTTTCGTGGAGCTGCATTTTTCTTTCTTTGCAATCATTCACATCCAAGGCATCGACGCTTCCTTTGCTCAAATGGTACTCAACCTCTTCGGATCCAGTGCCGTTTCACCGACACTGCGCTTTGTCTGGGGGCAGAGTGAGTACCATGCAATTTCATCATTTTATTCCAGTGCAAGCCATAAGAGACCAGGAACCTATAAATGGAAAACCCCTTTAAACACAGTCATCTGTAAGATCCCTACTGGCAGGTGGAATAGTGAACTCGGATGCCCTTGTGCACTACAACAATGGAGGCTCTAAATTCTGTCTGATTGGGAAAGTCAACACCTAGAGCTGGCTATACACATTAGTGGAGGGGAGATCAGGCATGCTGAAGTTTATCATGCCTGATATATTTGTTCCCTGCTGCCTGGGATGTCTGGCTGTAATTTACTCTACTCTCCCCTTGGATGAGCATGCATATTTATGGGGGATAAGGGTCTGAAGGAATAGCTTATCCACCCTTAGGAATGTTACACATGACTATCGGTAAATTGTGACTTCAGATGTTTTCAGTAATCCAGATAGTGCATTTGTTTCCACCAGAAAACTGCATCATAAACTTCTATTCACATTTGCGCTACAGGCTCCGTCAGGGCCTTTAGTACAGCCAAATTGGATAGGAAGAATAAAGCTGCAATTTTACAGCATTTTGCCTGGTTTTGCCTTACAAAAAGTAGTTTCATTAATTCCTTACCTGACAGCCAGGTAGCCACGCACACACATCTCCATGAACCACTTAAAAGGTGTAGCTTCCATTTTTCGCCCCATGATCATCACCATTTCATCAGTTAGCTTTATATCAGGTTCCCAGCCTAGATTGCCTCCAGGGGAGCTCTCAAACATGAATCCAAAATCTGAAAATAAAATAGTTCAGCTCAGTTGGTTAGATGTACAAGGACGGGCATAACATACTGTAAGTGTCCAGAGCAAGCTAATAGGACAACCAAGGAGAACACATGAGGATTAGAATGAGGGCAGCATCAAACCGAGAAGTGTCTAGAAAGAAGACGATGCAATGTGGAGCAGCAGAGAGGAGTAGGTGAAAAAAGGGAAGGCTACAACTTATTGCTTGTGCCACCCTCTAGTAACTATAAACCTGAAGAAGTCTCCATCCAGCAGAGAACAGAAATGAACATTGTAAAAACTTTTCCTATCGGACTGGTATTTTAAAGCAGACAACAGGTGGGTACTGTTTGGACTAACCAATGTGAATGATGTGCCCTTCCTTATCCAGCATGATGTTGCCATTGTGCCTGTCTTTAATCTGCAGCAAAAACAGTAAAAGGCTGTAGGCTGCCATACTCCGAATAAAATTATATCGAGCCTGTGTAGAGAGAACAAGAATATAAGAGGAATTAAAAATGAATATTCCTACGGGAATAATAAAGCAACTTAAAATTAAAGGCAAATGTAAAGGGGAAAATGTAGTAAAGTCAACCATATGCATAAGATAGCTATCAGTTGAAATAGGGATTTTTGTGTACTCACCGTAAAATCCTTTTCTCCGAGCCAATCATTGGGGGACACAGAGACAGTGGGTTTTATGCTACTGGCCACTAGGAGGACACTAAGTAAACCAGAAAAAAACTTAGCTCCTCCCCTGCAGTATACACGCTCTCACTGGCCGAGATTTCTTCAGCTCGGTGAAAAAAGCAGTAGGAGCATAAACAGTCAAAAATAACCATAATTATGTCAAAACCTAGGAATGCTACAGTGAGCCAATAGGCCAAACAGGGTGGGCGCTGTGTCCCCCAATGATTGGCTGGGAGAAAAGGATTTTATGGTGAGTACACAAAAATCCCTATTTCTCCTATGCCTCATTGGGGGACACAGAGACAGTGGGACATCCTAAAGCAGTCCCGTGGTGGGGAGCATACGTTTGCTAATACCCCATGTACCACCGAGTCAACACTGAGGTACTGCCGATTGCAGGCTGCGAATGCCGAGAGCTGCATCCGCAGAGGCCTGAGAATGAATTTGGTAATGTCTTGTAAAAGTATGCAGACTGCACGAAGTCGCAGCCTTGTAGACTTGTTCTGCCGACGGCTGGTACCGAATGGCCCACGAGGCGCCCACTGAGCGGGTAGAGTGCGCCTTAATCCCTGCTGGGACAGGCGCGTTCCTGACACGATAGGATTCCTGAATCGCCAAGCGAATCTACCTGGCTAGCGTTGCTTTGAAGCGGCTAGACCCTTCCTCTGGCCCTCTGGAAGCGTGAACAGGGCATCTGACTTGCGGAAGGGAGCCGTCCGCGAGATGTACCATCTCAGAGCCCTAACCACATCCAGGGTGTGGGGGGCCTTCTCAATGCAATGGACTGGTGCCGGACAAAAGGAAGGCAAAACAATTTCCTCGTTGAGATGGAAAGAGGAGACGACCTTGGGCAGGAAGGATGGGGACGTCCTGAGAACTACCTTGTCCTGATGAAAATTCAGGAACGGAGAAAGGCAGGACAGGGCTGCCAATTCCGAAACTCGTCTGATTGATGTAATTGCCACTAGAAAGACCACCTTCCAAGAGAGGACGGTCAGTGACACGTCCTGCAGTGGTTCGAAAGGAGCCTCCTGTAAGGCCCCGATAACCAGGTTAAGGTCCCATGATTCCAATGGCCTTCTATAAAGGAGGCGCCACATGGGAAACTCCCTGAATGAATGTCTTGACCTGAAGTTTGGTGGCAATTTTGCTTGGAAAAGCCCTGACAAGGTCGAAATTTGGCCCTTGAACGAGCTAAGCGCGAGGCCTGATTTTAATCTGGACTGAAGGAATTCCAATATGGCCGGAATGAAAAACACCAGAGGGGATCGACCATGATCCTTGCACCACGAAAAGGTTTTCCAGGTGCGGTGATAGATGCGCATGGACACAGGCTTCCTAGCACTAAACATGGTGGAAATCACATAGTGAGAGCACCCAGCATGTGCTAAAATCCAGGATTCAACGGCCACGCCGTCAAAGACAGGGCCCGGAGTTCTGGTGGTAAATCGGGCCCTGTGAGAATAGATCCATGCGATCTGGAAGTCGCCAGGGGACGTCGGCGACTAGTTGTATTAGTTCTGCATACCATGCTCGGTGCGGCCAATCTGGCGCGACTAGGATCACTGGTACTCCCTCCGCTCTGATCTTCTTGATGACCCTCGGAAGCAAGGGAAGAGGGGGAAAGATGTACGGGAGCCGGAACCGATGCCATGGCAGAACTAGGGCGTCCGCTCCGATGGCGCATGGATCGCGCGATCGGGCAATGAACCGAGGCACCTTGTTGTTTAGTCTTGAGGCCATGAGATTCACATCCGGAGTCACCCAACAATGACAAATCTGCTGAAAGACTTCCGGATGAAGAGACCACTCTCCCGAGGCAATGCCTTGGCGACTGAGAAAATCTGCCGCCCAATTTTCTACGCCCGGGATGTGGATTTCTGAGATGGGCGAATGGTTGGTCTTGGCCCAATGGAGGATGTGACTCACTTTGTGCATGTCCATCCTGCTCCGGGTACCTCCCTGGCAGTTGATATACGCTACAGCCGTGGCGTTGTTGGATTGGATCCTGATGGGGTGACCTGCGAGGAGATGGTGGAAACTCCGTAGAGCTAATCTGATCGCTCGTATCTCCAAAATCTTGATGGGGAGACGTGACTCTCGGGTCGACCAACGACCCTGTGCCGTGTGGTGACGAAAGACCGCACCCCAGCCGAGAAGACTTGCGTAGGTGGTTACTACCAACCATCTTACTGGGAGAAAAGACCTCCCTTGATTCAGGGAGGACCTCAGTGTCCACCACCTGAGGGCTTGCCTGACCCGCAGGGATAGAAGGATCCGACGGTCCAGGGAGAACGGGTTCTTGTCCAAAGCTAACAGCCACGCATGTTGTAAGGGATGGAGATGGAACTGTGCAAATGGAACAGCTTCCATCGCAGCCACCATCTTTCCGAGAACTCTCATTCTGAAACGAATGGTGTGAGAAACTGGTAAGGAAAGAGCCCGCACTGCCTGTTGTAAGGTTTGGGTCTTTTCTGAAGGGAGAATGACCAACCCGCAGGTAGTGTCCAAGATCATTCCTAAAAAGGAAATCTGCTGAGCCGATTTCGGGAAAGACTTTTCGAAGTTTATCTTCCACCCCAGGCACGAAACACCAAGGTTACTTACCGGTAGCCGGTTTTTCCGGAGCCCATGACGGCACACATGAGAGAGGGGATCCGCCCAGTCAGGACAGGAACCCTACTGAAGATAAAAGGGCGGTACCTCTCCCTCGCTTCAGTTGGTTTACAGAGCATGAGAGGCCCCCCGGGATAGTACACATGGTAAAACTATCACCACATTATATCTAACTAAAAAAACACCCAAACTAAAGTGCACACCAAAGGAGTGAAAAGGGGGGGAATATACAGGTGCCGTCATGGGCTCCGGAAAAAACGGCTACCGGTAAGTAACCTTGGTGTTTTCCCGTCTCCCATGACGGCACACATGAGAGACTTTTGTAGAATAAGACACCTTAGGGAGGGACCACCGCTTGCAGCACCCTTCTACCAAAGGTTAGGTCAGTAGAGGAAGACAGATCAAGTCGGTAATGTTTAAAAAAGGTGGAAGGTGAGGACCAAGTAGCGGCTTTACAAATTTGCTCAATCGATACCTCAGCCTTCTCTGCCCAGGAGGTAGCCACGGCTCTGGTGGAGTGAGCCTTGATGCCTTCTGGAACCGGAGCGCCACTTGCGGAGTAGGATAACATAATGGCCTCCCTGATCCATCTGGCAATGGTACTTTTAGCTACCCCGTGCCCCTTTCTACTACCCTGAAAGGCTACAAAAAGGGACTGATCTTTCCTCCACTGACTAGTTATTGACATATATTGTATTATGGCTCTTCTTACATCTAATGTATGGAACTTTTGCTCCCCCGGGTTTCTGGGATTGTTACAGAACGACGGCAAGGAGATCTCCTGAGTCCTATGAAACTTTTGGACTACCTTGGGGAGGTAGGCCGGGTCTGGTCTTAGAACCACTCGGTCATCCAAGATCTGTGTATAAGGAGGACATATAGACAGAGCTTGTAGGTCGCTGACTCTTCGGGCCGACGTTAAGGCTACCAGTAAGACCGTTTTAAGTGTAAGTAGCTTTGGTGACAGCTCTAGTAGTGGTTCGAAGGGATCTTTGGTTAAAGCCTCCAAAACTAGGTTCAGGTCCCAGGGTGGTATCTTTGGGATAATGACCGGCCTTGACCCGCCACAGGACTTAATGAACCGGGACACCCACCTATTGGCTGCTAAATTGCAGTTATATAGGGCCCCCAAAGCTGAGACTTGAACTTTGAGTGTGTTAGTGGCTAACCCCAGTTGCAGCCCCGACTGTAAGAACTCTAGGATAGGTCCCACTGGAGCTACATCCCCTAAAGGTTCCCCCAGGAAGTCTAGGAACTTTTTCCACGTTCTACCGTAGATTTGGGATGTTATTGGTTTCCTACTTTTCAACAGGGTGGAGACTAACCCTGGAGAGAATCCCTGGCGACTCAGTAGCGCCCCCTCAAATTCCAGGCTGCTAGATGGAAGCCCTTCACCTGAGAGTGGACCACTGGTCCCTGGGAAAGCAGGTCTGGAATCTCTGGTAGTATCCATGGATCTGTCACTGACATGAGCCTCAGAAGGGAGAACCAAGGCCTTCTCGGCCAAAAAGGAGCTATAAGAATTATTCTTGCCCGATCCTCCCTGATTTTCCTGACTACTACTGGGATCATTGTTATCGGGGGAAATGCATAGGCCAGGATGAACTTCCAGGGTATTTGTAGGGCATCTACTGCGAAGGGGTTTTCCCTTGGATTTAGCGAGCAGAACTTCCTGACCTTCCGGTTGTGTGCGGTAGCGAACAGGTCTATTTCTGGTCTGCCCCAGGCCTGAACTATTTGTTGGAAGACTCGGGGTTTAGGGACCATTCCCCTTGTCTTAGATGCCTGCGACTCAGGAAGTCTGCTTGTATATTTTCTGCCCCCTTTATGTGCAATGCTGTGATGGATAACAGATGTTGTTCTGCTAGCTGGAAGAGTAGATCTGATATTTGCATGAGGCCCCGAGATCTCGTTCCCCCCTGATGATTGATGTAGGCTACTACTGCCTGATTGTCCGTCATGACCCAGGTGTGGCGGCCCTGAAGTAAGGGAAGGAAATGTTTCACGGCTTTTTCCACTGCCCATAGTTCTTTTACATTTGAATTCTGATCGCTTTCTAGTGAGGACCAGGTCCCCTGTATTGTATGGGATCTCAGGTGTGCTCCCCACCCTGTGGCACTCGCGTCTGTCGTAATGATGTCCTCGACTGGTTTTTGCCACGGGAAACCAGCTGTTAGATTCTTTTCTACAGTCCACCAGAGCAGGGAATCTCTTACAGCCACTGAGATACATAGTTTGCCTTCTAAATGCCCTTTTAATTGTTTCTGCGCTGACAGGACTTCCCACTGTAGTTGCCTTAAGTGGTACTGCGCCCATGTTACTGCGGGTATACATAGTGTCAGTGAGCCTAAAAGGGACATTGCGTTCCTCAGTGTCATATTTGGCCTTTGTATTGCTGTGCGAGCTAGGCCTCTTATCTTGGTCACTTTCCTCTCTGGTAGGAGGCAGCGTTGTTGCTCGGAGTCCAATATCAACCCTAGGAAGGACTGCTCTTTTACTGGGGTTATCCTTGACTTGGGGATGTTTACTATCCATCCTAGTCCTACTAGAGTTGCTATTACTTCCTTCACTTGAAGTGTGCAGTGGGATTCCGACCTCCCTATTACCAGAAAGTCGTCTAAGTATGGGACGATCACTATGTCCCTGGATCGCAGAAAAGACATTACTTCGGCCATCACTTTGGTGAATACCCTGGGGGCTGTAGACAGGCCAAACGGAAGGGCTGCGTATTGGTAGTGTTTCACCTGCCCCTGGATATAGAGCGCTACTCTCAAATATCTCTGATACTCCCGATGGATTGGGATGTGATAGTAGGCATCTTTTAAGTCTATCACTGCCATGAGGCAATGCTGGAACAGGATCTTTGTGGCCGTGTTGATTGACTCCATTTTGAAGGAGCAATTGTCTATCCACTGATTGAGTCTCCTCAGGTTGACAATGGTTCTCCAAGAGCCGTCTGGTTTTTGTATTAAGAAGAGGGGGGAGTAGAACCCCCTTCCTTCTTCTTGCGCTGGGACTTCCTGTAGGACTTGTTTTTTCACTAGTCCCAAGACTTCCGTCTCCAGGGCCAGCTGTTGCTCTTGGGCTTTCCTTCTGGATGTTATTATGAAGGTATGCCTGGGCGGACGGATGAATTTTATTTTTAAGCCGTCCTTGATTATATTTAGGACCCATGTACTGGGGGAGATATTTGCCCAGGCGGAAAGGAAGAGAGAAAGCCTTCCCCCTACCTCCGGCCCAATGTCATTGGGGAGATTTTTTGGAGGAAGTGGAGGGCCCTTTAAACATATAGCCCGATCCTCTTTTTTCTTTAAAGTCCCAGCTTTTTCTATCTCCCGGGGGACGACCCCTGTTAAATCTCCTCCTCCGAAAGGGCTGCTTCTTAGGTTCTCCCGGAAATCGGGGAAAGCTTTTCTTCCTATCCCCCGCATGCTCCAAAATCTCTTCTAGTTTTTTCCCGAAGAGGAATTGGCCATCGCATGGAATGGAACATAACTTGTGTTTAGAGGGTAAATCTCTGGGACACCCTTTAAGCCACAGGGCTCGTCTTGCCGCATTTGACAGGCTTGCTGCTCTAGCTGTCAATCTTGCGGAGTCTGCAGAGGAATCGGCCAGGAAAGCCGCTGCTCTGTGCACCAATGTTAGATTAGCTAGAATTTCGTCTCTAGGAACTCTATCCTTGATCTGGTCCTCTATTTGTTGCAGCCAGACCATGAGGGCACGAGCGGTACAGGTACCGGCTATTGCTGGCTTCAATCCCCCTGCTGAAGCTTCCCAGATGTGCTTCAGAAACCCATCTGCTTTTTTATCAAGCGGGTCTTTCAACACGTCAGAATCTTCTAATGGCAGGGATACCTTTTTTGAGGATCTGGCTACAGCCCCATCAATTTTTGGGACTTTTTCCCAGGTTTCTGAGTCCTTCTGGTCAAAAGGGTACCTCCTCTTTGATGTGGAAGGTAAGCCCCCTGACCGCTGTGTCTTTTTCCATTCCCTGTCAATTAGCGCTTTTATTTTATCATTTACAGGGAAGGTACGCTTTCGCTTTTCCTCCAGTCCTCCAAACATTACATCCTCTAATGATTTGGGAGTTTTTTCTTCTTTAAGGCCCATTGTGGCTCTAATGGCCTTGACCAGTTTTTCTACGTCCTCCGTTGGGAAACATGGACGGCCGCCTATATCGCTGTCCGAGGAGGATTCTGAGGACTGCGTAGAGGAAGAGGAGGTGGAGGGGGACAAAGATCTATCCCGCCCCTTCTGCTTTGGCGAGGCCTCTGAATCGGAGCTCCTTCTACGGTTTCTTTTCTTTTTAAGGGCTGCCTTTAAGGAACCTTTCACCTCCTGATGTATTAACTCCTTCAGACTAGTCACCAAATCAGGGGTCTCCTCCTGTATAGTCCTGTTAATACAGTCAGCGTAGAGATCTTTCTGCCACTGATCTGCCAGCGGGTTTTTACATAGGGCGCATTCTCTATTTTTGGTTTTGCTGCTGGCCTTCCTCGCCCCCTAGTGATCAAACAGAAAAAATGGAACCCCATTACCATAAGGGTGACATTCACGTAGATCACTCACCACCGCTGTCAATCAGGGATACCGATCTCGGAGGCTCCTCAGATGCACTCGTGACGTTTCTCCTGGACGTCCCAGAGTCATGCCGATTGCGCTTATGACTGCCGCTCCCACCACTTGAGCGACTGCTCCTGGTATGTTGGTGGCTCGGCCTGGCATCTGGCGAGAGGTCTTGCTGCTGACGCTGCTGCTGACGCTGCTCGTCTTGCCCCACTTCCATTCTGAAGTCTTGGGCATGAGTGCGTCTTCTGTGGTCATCCCCCTTATGTAAGGGGGATCCACTGCACTCTCCGCCTCCTCCGGTAAATCCCACCGCCCCTCCCCCCCCGCCATACCGCTGGGATCTCTCTTCACCGATCGGCGTTCTTCACCATGGGCGCCGCCATCTTGGATTGTCGGCGCCGCCTCCGACGTCACGCGGGCACGCCCCTTCCCAGCGTGCCCTGCGCGTGACGTCAGAGGAGCGCGACCCGGAAGCGGCCGCTCCCTCAACGCTCCTGAGCAGGGAATCACCGGCAGAGGGGGAGAGGGTGGCGCGGCAGCCACGGCAGAGCCCCAGGACCCCCGCCGTGCTGTTCCTGCGCCCGCTCGGACGCTGAGCCCCGGAGGACCCGCGGACGGCGCTTCCTCCATCCCGACGCCCAGCGCTCAGGAGCCCAGCCTGATCTTCTACGCCGGCACGGGAGAGGGGCAGGTAAGTGTGACCTGCTGTCTTCAGCACGGGTCCCTGTCAGGACAGGAAACCCAACTGAAGCGAGGGAGAGGTACCGCCCTTTTATCTTCAGTAGGGTTCCTGTCCTGACTGGGCGGATCCCCTCTCTCATGTGTGCCGTCATGGGAGACGGGAATAGTGTATTTACTGTTATATCCACGGAATCCTCGCAGACTGGAAGGGACGGACCCTTGATGAGCAGGTCGTCCAGATACGGTAACACCACTACTCCCCGAGAGTGGAGAATGGCCATGACAGCCGCCATGACCTTGGTAAAGACCCTGGGGGCGGTGGCGAGTCCGAAGGGCAAGGCAACGAACTGGAAGTGTTCCTTGTGAATTGCAAACGCAGGAACTGCTGGTGAGACGGGCAGATCGGAATGTGAAGGTAAGCGTCCTTGATGTCGTTGGATGCTAGGAACTCTCCTTTTTCCATGGAAGCGACAACTGATCGGAGAGATTCCATTCGGAATTGCCGTACCCTGAAAAAACAGATTTAACAGTTTGAGATCCAGAATGGGTCTCATTGTCCCGTCCTTCTTTGGAACCACAAAAAGGTTTGAATAAAATCCTCTGAACCTTTCGTGATGAGGGACCGGAATGATGACTCCGTGCCTTAGCAGAGCCTGAACAGCCCGAAGGAAGGCTCTTGTCTCTTTCTTGGGGGGGGGGGGGGGGGGGGGGGGGAGGGAAAAACAGAGTTGGAGGGGGAGAAGAAAATTCTATCTTGTATCCGGAGGACACCAGCTCCCTGACCCACTTGTCGTGGACGACCGCGAGCCAGGTGTGGCTGAAGGAAAGTAGGTGACCGCCTACTTTGTCGGTGTCCGCTGGATACCGCAGCAAGTCATTGGGTAGATGTATGAGATCTGGCTCCCCTAGATCCAGAAGCCCTAGACCTGGGTTTCCAAGAGCGGTTAGGTCTGTATGAGACCTGGGAGCCTCTGTCTCCGCGCAGGGACCGACCTGATCCGGAAGAGAAAGGTAGAGGAGGACCAACCGGAATTGTTGCAAAAAGATCAAAGACACGTCGGCTGTTGGTTGCGAAACGGCCGAAAAGCCTTTTGTTGAGGAAGGAATTTACTTTTTCCCCCGGTAGTATCAGAAATGAGCTGGTCCAGTTTCTCTCCAAAAAGACGACCCGTTTGAAAGGGGAGAGAAGTCAACGATCTTTTACATGTGGCATCCGCCCGCCAGTCGCTCTTCTAATGGAGATCGCATTAGCGGCAGTTTGAGCAGCGCAATTGGCGGCATCAAAAGAAGCGTCCACTACAAAGTCCGCTGCGTGAATTATCTGCCTGGCGACAGTGGTGCCCTGGAAGGAAGTAATCAAGACTTCTGCCCAAGCGGCCATTGCCTTAGTGACCCAAATTGACGCGAAAGATGGAAAAAGCACTGCTCCTGAAGCTTAAAAAAACTGAACAGGCAAGGTAGCCAATTTGACGATCGGAGGGGGTTTCTTACTGAGGAACCCTCAGAAACAGATAGGAGCGTTTTAGAAGCAAGACGCGATACAGGAGGGTCCACCGGAGGGGACTGTAACCAATCATTCATTAGGTCTGGATCAAAAGGGTATTTAGCCTGAGTAGACTTTTGCCCGCTTATGTGGACAATCCCTATGTTTCTGGACAATTTCCTTAAAGTCTGGATGGCTGGTAAATAACCTGCGCGCACACGCTTGGTTTTCTTAAATGAGATAGGGTGTGCTGGAGCGGGAATATTTTCCTAATCCAACTTCAGAGTCCTGTTGACTGGTTCTATAAGAGAATTAAGCGACTCTTGATCAGTTGAGGGATTCTGAGGGGCTGACGTGTCAGATTCGAATTCAGAGTCGTGCTCGCTGTGAACCTCAGGAGAGGGAGAGACAGGAGTCGCAGATGCTGAGGCGCGAACGTGTCTAGGGGACGCGTCATGGGTCCGCTTTCTAGAGACCTATCCCTTGAACGAATACAGCCCCTGCTGGTGGACGGTTCCCGGCCGACGCCAGAGCTCTCTTCGGGAGGTAAGGACGCTTTCTGACTTAAAGAGTCCTCCCGGAGGGAGAATATAGCCTGGGTCAGAGACTCCACTGACCGTGACAGGGACGCAGCCCACTCAGGGGTACTAAACGCAGGAGGCCCGTCAGCAGCGGTGGCGAGGGGCATTTGAGCGCAGGTCGGGGCACAGGCCAGGTCGCAATCCGTGGATAATGAATTAGTCTGTGCACTGGGTAAGGCAGACTTGCAAGTGGTATACACGGTAAAAATCGCAGTGTGCTTCTTAGCAGCCCGTTTAGCCTCCTTAGATTGAGACATAGCGCTCCTGAAATGGTTAACGGCAGAGTCTGTCTGCAGCTGTAGGGAATGTGCCGGGAAGGGGTTAAGCTTTAATCTGAGGGCAGATGCTGCTTACCCACGGTCCTGTGCTGTGTCCCCCCGGGAGGAAAGCGGTGGCCCTGTGGTGTCACCTGGTATCCGGCTGTCCAGAGCAGGCATAGCGCTCCTGAAGGGGTTAATGGCAGCTGAGGTAAAAGATATGGCCCCCGAGATTAGAATTGCGCGTCTCGTAAGTAATGAGAGGCGCCAAGAGGTGGGGGCGACGACGTTAGCGCGGGCGGCGCTATTCAAATTGTGGCCTAGTAGGCTGGAAAAGCCGGGGACTAAATTTTTGGCCTGCCCGCGGTAGGCACCGGGGGCAGGGAGGCGCTAGTGGGCGGCGCCCTAGTAGGCTGGACGCTAAGTCAGCGCTTCTCCCGGGGGCCAGGACCCGACCCCATACCTCTACTCCAGTGCTCAGGCCTGCCGTCACTGTCCCTGCCATCCATGCAGGTCTTCTCATCCCCCTGGGCTGATGTAGCAGAGCTGGAGGAGTTCTTAAAGGGGTATGCTCAATCGATCCTCCCTATGGCAGGGGGATGGAGAGCTATGGGGCTGATTCAGGGCATTCGGAAGCGCTGTTCCAGTCTTCTCCATTGCACTCCATGCGCTTGCCCTCGTATCCGTGGATTACCGGGACCGTAAAGATCATTTGCCATGATCACCAGAGGAATCAGCCCCAATCGTCACAGGAAAATGTACGGGGAGGTTTACTCCGCATGCTTGCCTGTTGTTGGTTTGGGGGAGAGCGGGCCATAGAAAGGAACCGTCGCCCCCTTCACTCCGTTAATTAAAAAATAAAAATTTACAGAAAAATCAAAAATAAAATTAAAACGGTGGGGTCTGAACCTAGACCCAAGTGCCTCCTATAGACACTAAGCAAGAACTGGAGAAATCTCAGCCAGCGAGGGGGGTGTATACTGCAGGGGAAGAGCTAAGTTTTTTTCGGGTTTACTTAGTGTCCTCCTAGTGGCCAGGAGCATAACACCCACTATCTCTGTGCCCCCCAATGAGGCGTAGAAGAAAGCTAGTTTAGCTGACAACCAACTAACCCAATAATCATGCATCTTTACTAACGGGAATAATCACCTCCACTACTACTCAGACAACCCCTTATCAATCCGTATGTTTCCCTCTTGTAATATTATAATGCTTCTACTCACCTCAGGTGCCAGCGCCTTTCCAACAGTGTTGGTGCTGGCTCTCCCTCTCCCGGGGATTGCGTGACATTATTATGTCACGTGATCCCTGTGGCCAATCAGTGCTGGCTTCACTCTCCCCATCTTCGGACGTATGATATACATCCGGAGGAAGTGAGAGAGCTACAGCCAAGTAGGGGACAACCCTATTAAGCTGCCCAACACTTGTCTCCCAGAGAGGCTGGCTTCCTATTTATGCATTATACCCATTTTTCAATATACATCATAAGAAGAAATATATTAGAATTATTTATGTACAAGTCTGTGCAGAAATATTGTACCTTTTGAAATGCCTGAGTAGACTCATCTCCATATTGCCTAGTGAAGTAGTCATACATGCCAAAGTCTGTCTGTCGGCCCAGCTGATCTCTTGAGGTGCAGTTTGGAATACACTCGATAACGCCACACTGGAATACAACAAATATCCACATTACTTACTGACAAATTTTATTGCATATCACCAGAATATTTCATTTTCTTGTCATGCAATATTACAATGATGAACCCTTCATCCACCCTGCTGGATACTAATAGGACAAGGATACTAATGATCAGGGACAGAAAATGTAGAATTCCCAGGTTAGCGCAGCTAGATGCATCAACCTTTTGGGATTATCCTTATGTTCTAGATGAATCAGTGCTATTTTCTGGAAATTTCAAGGGTGCCAACACTTTCAGCCAATACTGTATATAAAGAGCTACAAATAAGGCTTCCTGCAAAAAAGGGAAATTGATGAACACCACTTATTCTGATTTACAGTACCAGTTTGTGGGCCACTGACAAAGAGGTAAAATCGTATTCATGAGGTAAGACATGTTTTGATGCAAAATTGATGCCAAATTAATTTTAGCCCAGCCATGAGGAAAAATATTAAAATAGCCTTATAATAATATGGTTTTGTGGTACAGTGATATTTCATATGCATAAATAGGACACATGAATGTCAGTAAGAGAAATAAAAGGGCCACATCATCCATACACATAATGGATCTAACATTTCCTTCGAAATTTCAACTCACCCCAGGAGCTGTTGCCACTACTCTGTACGGAAAGACAAAGAGGTCAAGTCCAACCAGCTGGAAAATGTTCTTGAATAAATCAATTATCTGCAGAGCCAGCATATCCTGCCAGGGAGGAAACAGGTAAAAACCTACTGATGATAGATCTGAACATCAGGCACTGTCGTTGTGTTCAGGCAATAGTTCCTGACACACATTTAGAGGAGTCTAGTATAATAGCAAACTGCACCTTTTCCCATTTATTACAATCCTGTCCACTCACTTGTCTGCAATCATCTCCCACTTTAAAGATGGCTGCTTGCCAGCATATCTTTTTATCCACATCTTCCTCCTCGCTTTCATCAATGGAGTCAGAGCGACAACGGAGACCTAAGAGTTGGAGAAATTTTCAAGAATTGAAGGATGTCTGTAAAATACAATATATTATATACTTATTTGGTAACAGCTACACAGGCTGAAAAAAGACCTCGGTCCATCAAGTTCAACCTTTCTCCACCAATTCTTCATTTTGTCACTAAATTAAGTATAAACCGCAATGTTATGTGTATCAAGGAAATCATCCAGCCCCTTTTTAAAAGTCGTTATAGTATCTACCATTACTACCTATTGTGGTCGGGCATTCCAGTCTGACCGCGCTAACTGTAAAGAACCCTTTCCTATTTAGCTGCCGGAATCGCCTTTCTTCCACCTGTAATGAATGTCCCCTAGTTCTAGTCCTCAGTATGGTCTTTGGAAGGAATAAGTCATGTGCCAGTCCTTTGTACTGACCACACATGTATGTATACATATAAATGAGATCTAATCTGAGGCATCTTTTTCCTAAGCTAAACAAGCCCAACTTTTCATCATATGAGAGGCCTTCCATCCCTTGTAATAATCTAGTAGCCCGTCTCTGCACTGACTAGTTTCTGAATATCCTTTTTAAAAGGTGGAGCCCAAAACTGGACCCCATATTCTAGACATGGCCCTACAAGTGATTACATGTACCTTCCTTCTCCAGCTCACTGACTCCACATCTCTTCACCTTGAACTTGGCAAGATATGGCGCTTTAGCGGCACTACAAGAACAAACACTTATTAGATGCCACAGCAATGGCACACATACAGCTAAAGACATAGCGCACACATCACCATATATTACCGATAATGACTGACTTATCCTATGTGCATATCTCATACTCCCCTACCATAGGGAGGCATAAGACAGAGAGAACAAACAAGATGCAGTTCATGGACATATACTTGTTTATGGTCGGAGTCAGTAATTTCATATATAAATGGCTGCCAGGACTCAGAGAAAGCTTGTGAGTCCTGCTTTTCCCAACCACCATGACTTATTGATAGGCCTCCCTTAGTAGGATCAGTCATTGTAAGTGCAGACCAAATGCTTTCTCTTTAAGTCAGATAACATATGTATTTTTAATCCATGCAAAGAGAAAAGGTCGCACTCATCGAGACGAAAGTTTCACTGGTTTATTGACATATCATGAACATGTCAAGTCGGGGGAGTGACATAAGGAGTGCAAGGAAGGCTGACAACGACCGTTTCACGCTGCTCGAGCACTTCAACGGGTCCCCGTTGAAGCGCTCGAGCAGCGCGAAACAGCCGTTGTCAGCCTTCCTTGCACTCCTTATGTTAAGAGGAGAATATATGGCACATGAATATATACAAGAATCAAAATTGTAACACTATATAAACGCTTTGCTGAATATTAGGATCATGTTAACACAATATCTGTATAAAAGCTGCTCACTTTGGATTAAAGACAGAGAAGAATCATATTGACATGATACACTTTGTCTTGTGTATTCTTTTCTCCGTGCACGTAAAATCTCTACCAAAGATCCAATTTGGCCACAAACAATTAAGACGGGCCACACCATAGTGTGGCAGAATCCATAGAAATCAACACTTATGTTACTCCCCCGACTTGACATGTTCATGATATGTCAATAAACCAGTGAAACTTTCATCTCGATGAGTGCGACCTTTTCTCTTTGCATGGATTCCCAGGATTGACTGTTTCCAGGTCTGGCACCCGAGACTCCCAGCTGTTGGGCTTCTGCATGCCGCACATCATTTGAAGATACACGGTAACAGCGGTGCCGTCCGCTTTTTATCTTGAGTTTTGTGATTTAATATGCATTTTTAAAACCTTCCTTCCGGTATGGCCTGTAAAGACGGTGCAGCAGGTCGTGGTTTAGGGCAGCTACAATTAATGGAAGTTGTTTGTCAAAGAAATATCAAGACACTAATAAAGTCGGTAGGTGCAGATGGAGTATTGCTTCACCCCCAGGAGACCAGAGTATAGCAGGGAAGATGCATACAGATACTTTAATGATCATGAAATGACTCTGCTAGTGTCATCTCAGCCTATACAGCAAAGCTGACAACTTTGGAAATCTACAGAATGAACATTGCAACACTGCACGTAATGAATAACTAGGGCGTTGCTTTGCGACCTGCAAAACAGAGTAGCAAATGTTTTCGATTTTTGTGTCGTTGGTTGCAAGTTAGCTACAACTTGGCTGTTCTCTTTACAGCAAAATCACAACTCTACAGTTGCAAATAAAACAGCGGGTTGCACAGATATTTTTGTAGCTCAACTTTCTTTTCAGAGATCTGTTGTCGTGTAAAAGGTCACCATGTGGCCCTAGCCTTAAAAGGCATACCCACAGATCTAATCTTTTGTTTTTATGGCATGTGACAAACTTTTATCTTACAAAAAAATGTATTTTCACCTTTGCATGGGTGTTCCAGATTGGAAGTCAATATCCAAAACTATAGCTTCTGGGTTACTGGGCAAGTAGCAACCTGAAAAATGGACCCAGAATGAACATGCACATCAAACACTAGAATAATACAGCTATACAACAGCACAGCAATACAATACAATTACCACCTGACTTTACTAGTGATAGGCCGGGCTCACACAAGCACATTTCATGGTCTGTATATGGACTGCAATGCATGGTCTGGCGGTGGGTCCATAATTACAGCCTCATCTGTGTCTATGAAGCTGTATGTTTGGGTCAGGAGTTTAACAGTCAGTCTGGGAACCAAGATCCATATACAGACCAAGATATATGGTCTTTTGACACAACATCTACAGGAAAGGACACCATATTTTACCGTTTACCAATGCTTCTAAACATCAATTACTGGATTAGAAAACATTTACATGTCGTAATCTAAATATCTAAAAAACAAAACAAAAAAAAAGCAAAAGATCTTACCTGGCTGCACCTTTACATCAGACAGGGCATTAAGACAAGCTTTTTTACGTTCTTCACCTTTAGGGTATGGTCTGGCAATTAAAAAGAAGGCAATATTTGTAACACAGATAGATGGACAGGGTTTTCAGTTAAAAAAAAAAAAAGGAAAATGTTTATAACAATACAAAACATTGCCATACATAAGCAGTGCATAGCAAAGTAATTCATCAGAGACACTAAGGGCAAGGGAATAATGACTTGACACAATGCTTTGCCAAAGATTTGCTGCTTATTCCACACAGCACCCCCGATGAAGCCCATGCGAAACGTGCGTTGGGGCTGCAGTGGCCTTATTTTGATCACCTTTTTTTTGGATCCAGTTCTTGTTATATCTTAAGCTCTATGTGTATTTCTACATCAGCGATTAAGTATTATACAGTTCCTTGTGAAAGTATTTGGCTCCCTGGAACTTTTCAACCTTTTCCCACATATCATGCTTCAAACATAAAGATACCAAATGTAAATTTTTGGTGAAGAATCAACAACAAGTGGGACACAATTGTGAAATTGAACGAAATTTATTGGTTATTTTAAATTTTTGTGGAAATTCAAAAACTGAAAAGTGGGGCGTGCAATATTATTCGACCCCTTTAACTTAATACTTTGTTGCGCCTCCTTTTGCTGCGATTACAGCTGTAAGTCGCTTGGGGTATGTCTCTATCAGTTTTGTACATCGAGAGACTGAAATTCTTGCCCATTCTTTCTTGGCAAACAGCTCGAGCTCAGTGAGGTTTGATGGAGATCGTTTGTGAACAGCAGTTTTCAGCTCTTTCCACAGATTCTCGATTGGATTCAAGTCTGGACTTTGACTTGGCCATTCTAACACCTGGATTCGTTTATTTGTGAACCATTCCATTGTAGATTTTGCTTTATGTTTGAGATCATTGTCTTGTTGGAAGACAAATCTCTGTCCCAGTCTCAGGTCTTTTGCAGACTCCAACAGGTTTTCTTCAAGAATGGTCCTGTATTTGGCTCCATCCATCTTCCCATCAATTTTAACAATCTTCCCTGTCCCTTCTGAAGAAAAGCAGGCCCAAACCATGATGCTGCCACCACCATGTTTGACAGTGGGGATGGTGTGTTCAGGGTGATGAGCTGTGTTTCCTTTACACCAAACATATCGTTTGGCATTGTTGCCAGAAAATTCGATTTTGGCTTCATCTGACCATAGCACCTTCTTCCACATGTTTGGTGTGTCTCCCAGGTGACTTGTTGCAAACGTTAAACGACACTCTTTATGGATATCTTTGAGAAATGGCTTTCTTCTTGCCACTCTTCCATAAAGGCCAGATTTGTGCAGTGTACGACTGATTGTTGTCCTATGGACAGACTGTCCAACCCAGCTGTAGATCTCTGCAGTTCATCCAGAGTGATCATGGGCCTCTTGGCTGCATCTCTGATCAGTCTTCTCCTTGTTTGAGATGAAAGTTTAGAAGGACGGCCGGGTCTCGGTAAATTTGCAGTGGTATGATACTCCTTCCATTTCAATATGATCGCTTGCACAGTGCTCCTTGGGATGTTTAAAGTTTTGGAAATAATTTTGTATCCAAATCGAGCTTTAAACTTCTCCACAACAGTATCACAGACCTGTCTGTTGTGTTCCTTGGTCTTTATGATGCTCTCTGTGCATCAAACAAAACCATGAGACCATAACAGAGCAGGTGCATTTATACGGAGATTTTATTACACACAGGTGGATTATATTTATTATCATTAGTCATTTAGAACAACATTGGATCATTCACAATAAGCTTCTGGAGTGAGTTTGCTGCACTGAAAGTAAAGGGGCCAAATAATATTGCACGCCCCACTTTTCAGTTTTTTAATTTCCACAAAAATTTAAAATAACCAATAAATTTCATTCAACTTCACAATTGTGTCCCACTTGTTGTTGATTCTTCACCAAAAGTTTACATTTGGTATCTTTATGTTTGAAGCATGATATGTGGGAAAAGGTTGAAAAGTTCCAAGGGGCCGAATACTTTCGCAAGGCACTGTACCTTACTAATTCTGGTACTGACTCCTGTCAAGTTAACACCCATGGTTTGGGTGTGCATGTACACATATCAAAATTACAGGGCACCATTGTTGTACTCGGTAAGCACTAAGCACTTTAACTAACCATACAATTATGGTGCTACGGTGATTTGCCCAGATTTTCCCTATCCTGATCCATAATTGATGAATTGATGTCCTTTTCACCTGAGCCTTTTCTGTGTTTTACCTTTTTTTTTTTTTTACATGTTTTGTTACATGCATTAGCCTTCATGTTTGAATAAACTTTTATAATATTAATAACTTTTTGCAGACAATTACTCCATGCTTTCTGTAGGATTAATGCTATTTGGAGTGTCCTTAAATATCTCTTTCTGGTCTTCTATATAAGCATACGGCCAGATGGATATTATATGTAGCATGTTTCAGTTGATTTTGATTCCAATGATTCCAGTATGTATTTGGACCTACTTGGTCAGCAATTCCACAAGAGAGGGGAAAAAATTCACAGGATACAAAAATCTGACGGGAAAATATCTATTCTATTATTTCTAAACACTGTTTTTCGGTGATTCCTTTGTATCCCTATTCATACTGCACCCACACACACAAATGATACACCATTTGAAAGGTAAACTTGCCCCCTTCAGCAAGAAAATAGCCAAACAAACCACACATCCACGATTTGATCACAAAATACAGTTTAAACATTAATTTTCATAAACCTGCAGTAAGAAAAAATGATCTGCAGGTGGCACCACAGTACCCCAAAGCACACTACCAACACATTTGCAAACATGCACTGCTTTTTCGCTGATTACTTCGCCACACACACACACACACGATACACCATTTGAAATGTAAACTTGCTCCCTTCAGCAAGAAAACAGCCAAACAAACCACACATTGACGATTTTATCACAAAATATAGTTTAAACATTCATTTTCATAAACCTGCAGAAAGACACAATGACCTGCAGGTGGCACCTCAACTGGAAAACATTTTTTGGCCTCTACTTATCAAAACAATTTATTGTATTACCAATCTACATATACGAGAATACCGGTCTGTGTTCATCAGCTCATGAAATACATTTACATTTGAGCAGCTTGCTTTTTCTGAAATTGCCTGCGCCCCCGATGACCAATGTTCGAAAATTTTGCACGGGCCAAGCTAGTCTAAACTTATTCCTTAGAGTGGAATAAATCGTTTTCCCAAACTGTAAACAGTTTTGTGCCTGCATCCACTCCATTTGCCTAATGAGACAGATGGGAGACATTTGCTTTGCCCCTAGTCACATTTCCCGGCATACTACTGATTAAGCCATGACAGTAATGACACATCAATGCCAGATTTTCATGACATAAGGGACAAAGTGTAGCAGGATCAGTGATGCACAGAACATATCAGTTCCAGACGGATTTCTACTTTAAATGAAACTACTTGACACATAGTGATGTTCACATAATAGGAAGGAAGAACTTTAATATCAGTGTCATGCGCGCTGTAATGTTTAATAAAGTATGATTACGTTAGATGTCAATTGCCACTTACTTTTGATGCAAATCTGTACTGATTCAAAATATAAAAAAAATATATAGAAACCAGCAGAATGGCCAGACAACGGAGCTAAGGATTCAAGATGAAAAACTGTAAAGGAGTAACACTGTAGTTATTGGGGTAAATTGCTGGAGAACATTTCTATGGAAATATAGAATATAGAAATGTTGCCCAACCGTGTTACTCATCTACAGTCATCTTATACCCCCCCAACATAAAAAGTCTTGCATTCACTATACTGACTGCCAAAAGGTGCTGAGATTTTATATTAGTTCTGCCAGCACAAGTAGCTAGTGTTCAGGGTGCAGAAATCACCAAATAACGGCGGGTTGGACAAAAGTTGTAAAAATAAAGATATGAAAGGCTTACTTTATAATGGCAGAAACGTTGGTTATTTTATTGAAAAAGTCAAATTCCCGCTGGTAGAAGTCTTTGGCAGGTCCTGACAGTGATCCTGTGATTTCCTCCATGAGCTGTTCCAGCAGATCTCCAATGTCAGCTGTAGATGAAAATTACAGGCCATCAATATCAGATCGGTGGTGGTCCAATATCGTCAGACCCCAACTAATGTTAATAATCTATCCTTACAGTAGTTAATCAATATCATTGTAGTGGAAAACCCCTTCAAGGAAATGTGTTATTAAAGGGAACATGTCATCCCCTCCAGACGATTTTAAGTAAAAGAGCCACCTTGTGCTGCACTAATGCTGCATTCTGTCAAGGTGGCTCTTTTATTTAGGGTACCTTCCACCGCAGAAATAATCTTTTTTAAAATTGGTCAAACATACCTGATATTTGACAAGGGGGGGCAGGTCTTTCTCCATCTGACCGACGCCTCACATCCGTCACTCATGTCTTCTTGCGTTGTTTGCTCCGCCTCTTCATTTTTCTTTTCAAATCCTAGTGCCTGCGCTGTAGTATGTATTCTGGGGCATGCGCAGTGACCGCTGCCTGTCCTCTCTCATGACTTCCTATCGCATGGCCAGAGATCCCGCCCCGCAGTCACTTATGATTTATTCACACTGCGGGGCTGGGAATCTTGGGCATGCGCAGTAGTTATCTGCGGCTCTCATGCCCAAGATTCCCAGCCCCGCAGTGTGAATAAATCATACGCGACTGCGGGGCAGGATCTCTGGCCGCGCGTCCACGCAGGTGCAATAGGAAGGCCAGGAAGTCATGAGAGAGGACAGGCAGCGGTCACTGCGCATGCCCCAGAATACATACTACAGCGCAGGTGCCAGGATTTGAAAATAAAAATGAAGAGGCGGAGCAAACAACGCAGGAAGACATGAGTGACGGATGTGAGGCGTCTCGGTCAGATGGGGAAAGACCTGCCCCCCGTCAAATATCAGGTATGTCTGACCAATTTTAAAAAAGATTATTTCTGCGGTGGAAGGTACCCTAAATAAAAGAGCCACCTTGACAGAATGCAGCATTAGTGCTGCACAAGGTGGCTCTTTTACTGACAGATTCCCTTTAAGTTTGTCATCACTTACGGTCCTTTTGGTGTCCTTCTTCATCCAGATAAATGTTCGTCTTCATGTTCCAGATAAACTGATGAGCCAAAAGCTGGGACTTAGCTGCTGCCCACAGAATGTATTCCCGAACATAACCCATCTGCACAAATGATTGTATATTTTATCAAATCCACAATAATATACTAAAATAAAGATTCTCATTTTCATCTAACAATATGAGGTACATATTAAAAGAAATATTAGTGACAGCTAACATTTGAAGCGCATGGAAAAAAGCTTATCCACAAAAATAGCACATACTAGTTGTCATGATGGTCTTGATTTGAGATAGTTGCACAAGATTCTTTTTACCTTTGCAAATTATTATATATTATATACAGTGGGGAAAAAAGTATTTAGTCAGCCACTAATTGTGCAAGTTCTCCCACTTCCATTGTATGTCTTCCATTTTTTTTTATTATTGCTCCCACAGTTGATTTCATCACATATAAGCTGCTTGCCTAGTGCAGATTCAGCCTTCCCAGCCTGGTGCAGGGCTACAATTTTGTTTCTGGTGTCCTTCGACAGCTCTTTGGTCTTCACCATAGTGGAGTTTGGAGTGTGACTGTTTGAGGTTGTGGACAGGTGTCTTTAATACTGATAAGTTCAAACAGGTGCTATTACTACATGTGGCGGACAGAGGAGCCTCTTAAAGAAGTTACAGGTCTGTGAGAGCCAGAAATCTTGTATGTTTTTAGGTGACCAAATACTTATTTTCCACCATAATTTGCAAAATAAATCTTGCCAAATCAGACAAGGTGATTTTCTGGATTTGTTTTCTCATTTTGACTCTCATAGTTGTGGTCTGCCTATGATGTCAATTACAGGCCTCTCTCAACCTTTTAAGTGGGCGAACTTGCACAATTGGTGGCTGACTAAATACTTTTTCCCGTGTGTGTGTGTGTGATATATATTACTTCTATTCATTCAGAACATTTGACAATATACAACAACTCACCTTGTCATACCTCAGAGCTTGAACGATTTGTGGAATGTAAAAAAGAATGGCATCCTGAAAATGAAAAGAGAAAAAAAAACACAACTCGCAAAAGTTGAGCAAATTAGGAGGTCAAAGGCTAAAAAGATATATAAAGTATATAAGTATATAAAGATAAAGCGGGGGCACAGCAAGAAGGAAAAACATGAAAACGTAAGACTCAGCTTTGAAGACTGCAAGTAAAAAAAGCATAACACAGGATGGTTGAGTCATTACCGGAGGGAATGATCGCAGTACTTTCACCCCATATTGGGCAGTTAGTGGATGTGGAGGGTACATGCTGGAGAAATAAGACAGTCCAGTAGGAGGGTCAGTTGGTGCCCAACATAGAATATGGCTAAGCTCAGGAGCATCTGCATCTATCGTGTGCCATGTTACCAGGTACTGAAAGACAAAATCACTTATCAATGATGTACAAATGAAAATGCCCAGATGGCATGTCTGCTCTACACCACACTCACTTTGATCGCCTCTGGAATGTCACTGACAGCACCTGGGTCCAGTCTCACTAACCGGGTGACTTCTCCAGCAATAGCTTCAGTGTTTTTAAATCTGCAAACAAAAGATGGCCCCTTAAAATAATGGTAAAAAGAATAAAATACATTTTTTTCATTGTTGTTTCAAAATTTCTAGTGACTTTGACAACCGTTGCGTGAACAATTTTTGCTTGATACCTATGCTACAGAAGCGAATGGATTAGCACTGCGACACCTACACTACTGCACTGTTGCAAAAACCATAATGTGCAACCCATTCACTTCTATAGCACTAACAAGGAGCAGCGGGCTTGAGCAAACCTCTGTTGCGCGACAACGGTCGAGGCCAAATTCGCCGTGTAGCTCTAGCCTAAGAGGTGTCCTGGGGAAAAGGGTCTTCTCTGAAGACCATCTGTTAACCAAAAACAAGACAATCCTCATATACAAAAGACACAGAGCCCTCCTATTAGTGTGGAGTCCCGAAGCCAGAGGAATCCATCACTAGTTGCAAGTAAACATTACTAGTGTGTCTTATCTGTAAGAAAGAAACCTTCACCTTGTAGGTAACTGAACTGCTAGATGAGGGGAAATACTCCAAGCCAGATTAACATTGTCTTTCCATTGCTTTTCGCTAAGACTGATGTACTTAGATCTCCAGTTTGCAACACTGTTTTCTCCTGTTTGATCCAACTCCAACTCAGGAGCAGAAAGAGGGTTGTACCATGTAGTTAACCGGTCAATTTCAGTGGCCTAGGAAAGTACATAAAAAAAAAAGTTTGCTCAAGTAAGTATAAATAAGTCGATAATCAGCGCTTTGTAATGATCAGATGTTTATTCTATACAGACAGTAGCTATGGCTTAGCTAAAATCATGATTTGAAGTAGAAATCTGTGTAAAAGGGAATGTGTAGTCAGAAAAAGACCTATTGTCTAAATTAGGTTTTTATGTATTTATGTACAAATATATTGTAAAAAAAAAACAAACAAAAAAAAACAACAATATAGAATGATTTTTTATTCATCACATCTCCATTAAAAAAACAAAATTGGTAATCTTGCAATTTTCACAGTGGGCACTGGGGTTTGTCCTTTCATGAAGAGTTATCAGCAGGCTCATTATCAACAGAGGAAAGATTAGAGTGACTGATAACACCCCTACACAGCTAATATCACAATAAGAGATGCCACAGGTGAGCCTTCGCCCCCTCTTCTTCCCGATAACTTTTCCAAACGCTCATTAGATGCTTCAATTAAAAAAAGGTACCGTATTTTTTGGACTATAAAATGCACTTTTTTCCTCCAAAAATGTGAAAGAAAATGGGGCGTGCGTCTTATAGTCTGGATATACTGGCTGCGATGGGGAGGTGGGGGAGCGGTGTCGGCGGAGCAGCGGCTCACAAAGGCAGGAACCGGCTGCTCGGCTAACTCCTGTGCCCACTGCTAAAGAGAAATATTCACTGCATTCCACACCCATGGGCGTGGAGGGCAATGAATATTCATTTCTCTTTAACCCCTTCATGACCAAGCCTATTTTGACCTTAACGACCAGGCCATTTTGTGCAATTCTGACCACTGTCCCTTTATGAGGTAATAACTCTGGAACGCTTCAACGCATCCTAGCGATTCCGAGATAGTTTTTTCGTGACATATTGGACTTCATGTTAGTGGTAGATTTAGGTCGATAATTTTTGTGTTTATTTGTGAAAAAAATCGGAAATTTGGCGAAAATTTTGCAATTGTCAAATTTTGAATTTTTACTCTGATAAGCCAGAGAGTTATGTGACACAAAATAGTTACTAAATAACATTTCCCACATGTCTACTTTACATCAACACAATTTTGGAAACAAAATTTATTTTTGTTAGGAAGTTATAAGGGTTAAAAGTTGACCAGTAATTTCTCATTTTTACAACAAAATTTATAAAACCATTTTTTTTAGGGACCACCTCACATTTGAAGTCACTTTGAGGGATCTATATGTCAGAAAATATCCAAAAGTGACACCATTCTAAAAACGGCACCCCTCAAGCTACTCAAAACTACATTCAAGAAGATTATTAACCCTTCAGGTGCTTCACAGGAGCTAAAGCAACATGGAAGGAAAAAATGGACATTTTAATTTTTCCAACAAAAATTTTTTTTAGTATCAATTTTTTCATTTTCACATGGGCAACAGGATAAAATGGATGCTAAAATTTGTTGGGCAATTTCTCCTGAGCACATCAATACCTCATATGTGGTCATAAACCACTGTTTGGCCGCACGGCAGGGCTCAGAAGGGAAGGAGCTTTTGAATGAAAAATATGCTTGAATATTTAGCGGTTGCCATGTCGCGTTTGGAGAGCTCCTGTGTGCCTAAACATTGGAGCTCCCCCACAAGTGACCCCATTTTGGAAACTAGACCCTCCAAGAAACTTATCTAGATGCATAGTGAGCACCTTGAACCCCCAGGTGCTTCACAAATTGATCTGTAAAAAAGAAAAAGTACTTTTTTTTTCCACAAAAATTTTGCTTTAGCCTCAATTTTTTCATTTTCACATGGGCAACAGGATAAAATGGATCCTAAAATTTGTTGGGCAAATTCTCCTGAGTACACCAATACCTCATATGTGGTCATAAACCACTGTTTGGCCGCACGGCATGGCTCAGAAGGGAATGGAAAATTAGCTCCAATCATTAGCGGACACCATGTCGCTAATGGAAAGTATGTAGTGTACGTCAGGTTGGTGTGTGTGGTGTAGTATACACCACACACACACACCCCAAACTGATGTACACTACGCCACACACACCAACCTGACACACTACACCACACATACCAACTTGACACACTACGTCAGGCTGATGTGCGTGGTGTAGTGTATGTCAGATTGGTGTGCATGGTGTGGTGTAGTGTACGTCAGGTTGGTGTGTGTGCTATAGTATACACCAAACACATACCAACCTGGCGTACACTACGCCACACACACCATCCTGATGTACACTACGCCACACACACCAACCTGACACACTATGTCAGGTTGATGTGCGTGGTGTAGTGTATGTCAGGTTGGTGTGCGTGGTGTGGTGTAGTGTACGTCAGGTTGGTGTGTGGTGGATGTAGTGAGGTGGTATTTATCATTGAATCATATGCACTTGTACGCCACTCCATGCATGGTGGCTGTCTATTTGCCTGGGGGTCTCTGTTCTTTCATCCTGTGGTGTTGTTTCTTTCATGATTTTATCTATCATCTTACTTGTATGCATTAAATAAATAAAAATTATGATTTTTTTACTCTGTCCACCCGTTTGCTCTGTTTTCCTCCTTGCATGCATAGATTGACTTTGGAGTGGGTGCTTTTGGGCTTTCCTGCCTAAGGGGGGCTGTTTGTACAGCCTCACCTTTTTGTTGACATTTTGATAATGTCACTGAGGTTTGTGCGTATAATAGTATACACCAAACACACACCAACCTGGCGTACATTACGCCACACACACCAACCTGACGTACACTACGCCACACACACCAACCTGACACACTACGTCAGGTTGATGTGCATGGTGTAGTGTATGTCAGGTTGGTGTGCGTGGTGTGGTGTAGTGTACGTCAAGTTGGTGTGTGTGGTATAGTACACACCAAACACACACCAACCTGGCGTACACTACTCCACACACACTAACCTGACACACTACGTCAGGTTGATGTGCGTGGTGTAGTGTAGTGTACGTCAGGTTGGTGTGTGTGGTATAGTACACACCAAACACACACCAACCTGACGTACACTACGCCACACACACACCAACCTGACGTACACTACGCCACACACACCAACCTGACGTACTGCGTCAGGTTGATGTGCGTGGTGTAGTGTATGTCAGGTTGGTGTGCGTGGTGTAGTGTAGTGTACGTCAGGTTGGTGTGTGTGGTGTTGTGTATGTCAGGCTGGTGTGGGTGAGTTCTGTCGTGGAATGTCAGGATGTGTTTAGTCCACGGACGTGTGATGAATTCTGAAACATTCATTCAAACACAGTCCAGGTTTGTCGGAACACGTTTCGCATTGGAAACCAGTTTCCCTTCTTGTCCCCCTTTTATAGCACACCCGGCACCTTTTTTTTTTTCTCTCCTCACGGGGAAAATGTTGCCCTGGTACCATACGGGAAACTTGAGTTCCAGGGGTGCTGGGCCACGCTCCGTCCTCGTCTCCAAAAATCATGGCCTTTATCACCGCCTCCTGGAACTCAAGGAAGGCATGGTTCTGGCCTGCACATCGTGATAGCACGCATGCGTTATACAGTGCCATTTATACGAGGTGCACAGACAGTTTTTTGTACCACACCGTCGCCTTCCGCATGGCACTATAAGGCTGGAGGACTTGATCGGAAAGATCAACTCCCCCCATGTGATGGTTGTACGCCAGGACACAGTCCGGTTTGTGGACTGGTGCTGGGGTACCTCGAACGGTGGTGGCCGTGGTGTCGGCACCATGGATTGTGGTCAAGATAAACACTTCTCTTTTGTCTTTGAACTTGACCACAAGCATGTTGCCGCTACATTGGGCTCGGCTCTCACCCTTTGGGAGAACCTGCTCAACTAGCGACAAAGGGAGACCCCTCTGGTTTCTGCGCACGGTACCGCAAGCGACGGTAGCTCTGGCAGAGAGGGATTGAAATAGTGTGATGCTTGTATAAAAGTTATCAACGTACAGATGGTAACCTTTATCAAGCATTGGGTGGACCAAATCCCACACTATTTTCCCACTCACCCCCAGAGCAGGTGGACATTCTGGGGGCTGGATCTTGGTGTCCTTTCCTTAGTAAACTCTAAAGCTGAGAGTGTGCCCTGAGGTACTCTCACACAGCTTGTAGAGTTTTATCCCGTACCTCGCCCTTTTGCTGGGCAGGTACTGACGGAACTGAAGCCTCCCTTTGTAGTGGACGAGGGATTCATCCACACAAATTTCCCTTTCGGGAATGTACACTTCAGCAAACTTGTTGCTGAAGTGTTCGATGAATGGCCGAATTTTGAACAGTCTATCAAAATTCGGGTCATCGCGCAGAATGCTTTCAGTGTTGTCCCTGAAATGAAGAAATTTATGAATCGCCTCAAAACATCTGCGACTCATAACGATGACAAATACTGGAGTTTCATATAAAATATCAGTACTCCAGTATTGGCGAATTTCTGGTTTCCTCACAATCCCCATGTGAAGAACCAGTCCCCAATATTTAATCATTTCTACAGAGTCCACGGGACTCCAAGTAGAGAATGAAGAAATTGGGTGTTGGGCGTACAAGTTTGTTTGCTCCACCATGAGACTGACGATTGACTCCGAGAAAAAGACTTTGAAAAAGTCTATTTCCCTGAAGTTGGCAGTCTCAAACTGGATTCCTGATTGGGGAACGAAATCAGGAATCCGTGGAGCAAAATTTTCAGGGACGGGGGTCCAGGAGGGAGAACTAGTGCTAGGTTGGGCGTGACTAGCACTAGGTTGGGGGAAACTCGCATTTGGCTGTGGGACTTCCTCCAAGGTACCCGACTCTTCCTCCAAGGCCTCCGACTCTTCCTCCCTGGGCCCTGGACGATTTCTCGTCATGCGACATCTCGGTGGTGGTGAGTATGTGTCGCTGGAAGAGGAAGAGTGGGAGGAATAGAGAAAGGTGGGGTCCTCTCTCTCACTATCAGTATCAGAGACAATAATTTCATATGCCTCCTCAACTGAGTAGACCCTTTGGGACTGGGATGACTGGGACAGTGTGCGTGTGGTTGTGTATGTGCAAGTGTTTGGTGAAACTTTACTTCAGGAGGTGGCTGTCAGGAGGGAGCTGTTAGGCGCGCGGGGAGCAGGAGGGAGCTGTCAGGCGCGCGGGGGGCAGGAAGGAGCTGTCAGGCGCGCGGGGGGCAGGAAGGAGCTGTCAGGCGCGGGGGGGGCAGGAAGGAGCTGTCAGGCGCGCGGGGGGCAGAGGAGATGCAGTAGCAGCAGGGGGAGATCACCGGGGGCAGAAAGGGCTGTCAGGCGCGAGGGGGCAAAACGGGGCTGAGGAGATGGAGGTGGATATGCAGCAGCAGGGGTTGATCAGGGGGTGATCACCAGGGGCAGAAAGGGCTGTCAGACGCGAGGGGGCAGAAAACGGCTGAAGAGATGGAGGTGATATGCAGCAGCAGGCGTTGATCAGGGGGTGATCACCAGGGGCAGAAAGGGCTGTCAGACGCGAGGGCGCAGAAAGGGGCTGAAGAGATGGAAGTGGATTTGTAGCAGCAGGGGTTGATCAGGGGGTGATCAGGGGTGGCAGGGGGTGATCAGGGGGGCAGGGGGTGATCACGGGGGGCAGAAAGGGCTGTCAGAAGCGAGGGTGCAGAAAGGGGCTGAGGAGATGGAGGTGAATATGAAGCAGCAGGGGTTGATCAGGGGGTGATCACGGGGGGAAGGGGGTGATCACAGGGGGCAGGAGGTGATCAGGGGGCAGAAGGGGGCTGTCAGGTGTAGGGGAGCAGGAGGGGGCTGAGGAGCTAGATCTGGATATGCAGCAGCAGCAGGGGGGGTGATCAGGTGGGCAGGGGGTGATCACTGGGGCTGAGGGATGATCACCGGGGCAGAAAGGGGCTGACAGGCGTGGGGGGGCAGAAGGGGGCTGAGGAGATGGATATGCAGGAGCAGGGGTTGATCAGGGAGGCAGGGGTTAACCAGGGAGGCAGGGGTTAAATCGGGGGGCTGAGGGGTGATCACGGGAGGGGGGGCAGGAGGGGGCGGTCAGGCACAGGAGAAAGGGGCTCAGGAGCTGGCAGCAGCAGGTGAGATTATCAGTGGTGCAGGGGCTGATCAGGGGTGCAAGGGTTAATCAGGAGTGCAGGGGGTGGTCATCGGAGGTTGGGGGGATGGAAAAAGGCGGTGGGAGAGAGCCGGTGTATACTTAGATCGCCGTCAGCGGCGGCGGCAGTGGCTATCACGGGGCAGAGCAGCGGTCAGTCACGTCCTTCCTCAGCTTCCACAGACGGGATGAAGCTGAGCAAGGAGGCAGCCATCATTATACTCCGCCCCTCCACATCTGATTGGAGGGCTAGCGTCACATGGACGCTAGCTCCAATCAGATCTGAGGGGGGTGACTAAAAGGTCACCAGGAGTGATCGTATTCCCGGGGGGGCGAAGCCGCCCCCCCCGGGGTGAAGTCTAGGTCCCCCTGCAGCGGCGGGTCGGGTGACCTTTGATTGAACTAGGTCACCCGACCCGCAGGAGCACGATCTTCTCATTACGCCACATAGGCGTCACTGGTCATATTGGTACCGACTTTCATGACGCCTATGTGGCGTCATTGGTCGTGAAGGGGTTAATGGCATTCTGGTATAATGGGCCCCCATCCTAGTCCTGGTATGCATGGTCCCATCCTTTCCTTATTCTGGTATGACTGGCCCCATTCTGGTATGTATGGCTCCATCAGAAAACATTAAAAAACATGGATTTTTGTGACAAACTCACCCTAAAATCCTTTTCTCCAAGACGCTCATTGGGGGACACAGATACTGTGAGTGTATGCTTCTGCCGCTAGGAGGCTGACACTAGGGGAAAAAAAGAGGTTAGCTCCTCCTCCGTCATAAACACCCTCGCTCCTATTGCGGGCGGAACTCAATTTGGTGCCAAAGCAGTAAGAGGACAACAAAATCAGCCTTAATACAGGTACAACATGTCCAGAAAAGGACCACCGTTATATCACATAACTAAATGCGTATTAATTAAACAAAAACAGAGCCAACTGGCTAATAGGGTGGGTGCTGTGTCCCCCAATGAGCGTCTCGGAGAAAAGGATTTTACAGTGAGTTTATCACAAAAATCCATGTTTCTCCTTCGCCTCATTGGGGGACACAGATATTGTGGGACCTCGTAAAGCAGTCCCTGTGTGGGAGATTGACTCACCGATCCAAGCTACATGCACCTCTTGTTTAAAGGTGCGCCACCGCTGCTTGGAGAATCCTTATACCCCAGCTCGCATCCGCCGAGGCCTGAGTATGACTATTATAATGTCTGGCAAATGTGTGCAGGCTGGACCAGGTTGCTGCTTTGCAAACCTGTTCTGCCGAAGCCTGATGCCAAAGCGCCCAAGAGGCGCCCACTGCCCGAGTAGAGTGTGCTCTGATCCCTGCTAGGATCGGCGTGCCTCTAATGCGGTAGGACTCCTGAATAGTCAAACGAATCCATCTGGCTATGGTCGATTTTGAGGCAGCGCGTCCCTTCCTGCGCCCTTCAGGGAGCACGAACAGCGTGTCCGTCTGACGTAAGGGAGCCGTCCGCGACACGTACCTCCGGAGAGCTCTTACCAGGTCTAACATGTGAAGAGCCTTTTCCATACGGTGCACCGGTGCTGGACCAAATGAAGGCAAGACAACATCCTCATTAATGTGAAATGAGGACACGACTTTCGGCAGAAAAGGAGGGGCTGGTCTGAGCACCACATTATCCTCATAGAAAGTGAGGAACGGAGCTCGGCAGGATAGGGCCGCCAGCTCTGAAACCCACCTGATAGAAGTGATGGCCACTAGGAACACCACTTTCCAGGAAAGGTATCTCAAGGAGATATCCTGAAGCGGTTCAAATGGAGCTTCCTGCAGAACACTTAGGACCAGGTTAAGGTCCCAGGCGTCCATAGGCGCCTTATAAGGAGTTACCAAATGTGAGACTCCCTGGATGAAAGTCTTCACCTGCAAATTGGTAGCAATTCTGCGCTGAAACAGGACGGATAAGGCCGATATTTGTCTCCTGAGGGAACTTGGGGCCAAGCCCGGGTCTAGGCCTGACTGGAGAAAAGCCAAGATGTTGGGGATCGAGAATCTCAGCTGAAAAACACTGTGGCCTCGACATCAAGCAAAGAACACCTTCCCGGTGTGGTGGTAAATTCGTACTGAGGCCGGCTTCCGGGCGCTAACCATCGTAGCGACAACCTTGCTCCCGAACATTGCCTGGGTTAGAATCCAAGATTCAACGGCCATGCTGTCAAACACAGGGCCCCTGAGTTCGGGTGGCAGACCCTTGAGAAAGTAGATCTGGGTGCCCTGGCAGTCGCCAAGGAACGTTGGTGATCAGCTGCATTAGATCTGCGTACCACGCTCGACGGGCCCGTCCGGGGCCAGCAGAATCGCCGGAACCCTTTCCGTCCTGATCTTTTTGATAACACTCGGAAGTAGTGGCAGCAGGGGAAATAGATATGGGAGGCGGAACTGGTTCCATGGCGGAACCAACGCCCCCACAGCGATCGCTTGCGGGTCCCTGGACCGAGCGACATATGTGGGTACCTTTGCGTTCACCCTGGAAGCCATCAGGTCCACATCCGGAGTTCCCCACAGTTGACAAATATGCTGGAAGACCTCAGAATGTAGTGACCACTCTCCGGACGCAAGACCCCGCCGGCTGAGAAAGTGTGCCGCCCAGTTCTCCACACCCGGGATGTGGACTGCCGAAATCACTGAGTGGTTTGCTTCGGCCCACTGAAGAACGTGCCCCACCTCGCGCATAGTTGCTCTGCTGCGGGTGCACCCTTGGTGATTCATGTAAGCCACCGCCGTGGCGTTGTCCGATTAAATTCGGACGGGGTGGCCTGCTAAGAGGTGATGAAACTGCTGTAGAGGCAGCCGAATTGCTCGTATCTCCAATAAGTTGATCGGGAGACACGCCTCCTGTGGTGACCATCGTCCCTGGGTTGTATGGTGGCGAAACACTGCTCCCCAGCCGAGGAGACTGGCGACGGTTGTTACCACAAACCAATGGTTTGGGGAGAAGGATTTCCCCTGGGTCAGAGAGGAACTGGTTATCCGCCATCCGAGTGACTGCCTGACTTGAGAGGACAGTCAGCACCGCCGATCGAGCGTGAAAGAATTCTTATCCCAGGCTGCCAAGAGGGCATACTACTGCAGGGGGCGAAAATGGAACTGGGCGAACGGTACCGCTCCCATTGCTGCCACCATTTTCCCTAGAATCCTCATCCCGAAACGAATGGTATGAGGGACTGGTTGGCTAAGAGTCCGGACTCCCTGCTGGAGAGCTAGGGCTTTTTCCTGAGGGCAAATTACCAACCCTCGGCAAGTGTCGAAGATCATTCCTAAGAAGGAGATCCTCTGAGCTGGCACAAGGGATGACTTCTTCGCATTGACCAGACACCCTAAGCGGGCAAGAGTATCTAGCGTGATGCTGACATCTTCCTCGCGTGCCCGTATTGAAGGGCCTATGACCAATAGGTCGTCCAAGTAAGGCAAGACGACTATGCCTCAAGAATGCAGTATGGCCATGACAACTGCCATAACCTTTGTGAACACTCTGGGAGTCGTGGCTAACCCGAAAGGAAGCGCCACGAACTGACAATGTCGACCGTTGATGGCGAAACGCCTTTGATGAGGAGGAAAAATGGGACTATGCAGATATGCGTCCTGGATGTCGATCGAGGCCAAGTATTCTCCCTGCTCTATGGCCGATATGACTGAACGGAAAGACTCCACCCGGAAATGCCTGATGAATTTGTTCAGATGTTTGAGGTCCAAAATCGGTCTGACATACCCGTCCTTTTTGGGAACCGCAAACTGGTTGGAATAGGAGCCCTGAGTCCTTTCGTGCTCTGGCACGAGAACAATGATCCCATTGCGCTGTAGCGATTCGATGGCTCCAACAGAGCTCTTGCCTGGGTATCCACCCTGGGAAGACGAGAAAGAAAAAACCGTCTTTGAGGGTATCTGACAAATTCTATTTTGTAACCTGAGGCCACCAACTCCTTTACCCATGCGTCGTGCGCGACACTGAACCAGACGCGGCGAAACCAGAGTAGCCGGCCGCCCACCTTGCCGATGTCATCTGGCAAGCGCCTCGAGTCATTTGGCTGACGATCTTTGGGATCTGGATCCCCTCGATCTGCCTGTTGAGTTCGCATTCTCCCCAATGGGTTGGTTCTCTTGAGACCTGCCGCCCCTATCCTGGTTGGGGCGGCCTGAAGCGGCGGAATTGGCCACTGTGGTCCGCCCCAACCGGGGGTTGCGAAAGACCGAAAACGTGCCTAAAAAGGGTGGCGAAAAGGCGGTTTGACCTTTCGTTGAGGGAGAAAACCGCTCTTTCCTCCTGTGGAGTCGGAGAGAAGTTTATCCAACTTCAAGATTCCACGGCCATGCCATGTCCTTAACTATAGAGCTCTTCTGATGGAAATTGCGTTAGCGGCCGCAAGTGCCGAGCAATTGCCACATCCAAAGACGCATTGATTACGTAATCTCCGGCCATCGCGATCTGACTCGCGATTTCCGATCTTTCTACAAGGAAGCTCTTGCTCCTGCGCGACCTTGTTTAATGATTCTGACCATGAGATCATGGCCTTGGCTACCCAAGTTGCTGCGAACGAGGGAGAGAGCGCTGATCCTGACGCCTCATATACTGAGCACACTGAGCTATCTATGAGGCGATCCGTGGGATCCTTAATAGAGGAAACGCTAGGCCCGGATAACAGGGTTATAATGGTTAGGCGCGACACCAGTGGATCCACCGTCGGCGATTCCGTCCATTTTTTATGGAGGTCCGGGGAAAATGGATACCTTGCTTCGAGTGCCTTTTGACCCGAGAAACGCCTGTCTGGTCGTTCCCTGTGTCGCTGCACTATGCCCTCAAACTCAGGGTTAGAGGAAAAAATTCTGTGCGGCCGCTTCACTCACTTAAACGCCACCTTATGCCCCGTAGCCGCTGTAGGATCATCCTCAATCCCCAAGGTCTGATTGACGGCTTCTATGAGGCTGTCCACTGTTTCACGTGACGCTTGGAGTATCCAGGTCAAGGGGCTCGCCTGAGTCAAATTCTGAGGTCTGCTCGCTATTAACCACTGGTGACGGGGAGCGAGAAGCAGAACTTACGGATGCCAAGGCACCGGATGGACTGGGCGACACCGTGTGGATTCGTTTCCCTCGGGGATGCCTGGAGTGAGAGCGGCCCCTGCAGACGAGAGGCTCTTGTGAGGTGGAGGTCCCCTCTAAGGCCGGCGAGCCACTGTCCCTGCCCCCATCGGGGCCTGAAGGGACTCAATTGCATGAACTGTGACAGTGATAGGGCCCACTCTGGGGGGCTTGGCACACTGGTCGCGGTCGTAGGGGAGGACGGACACTGAGGTTGTTAGGCGTCGGATTCCGGGCGCTGCACAGCCTTGGGGCGGTACTTCCGGGTCTGCGGCCTAGCTGCGCTCCAAAGCCCGGGACTAAATTTATCCCCCGCCGCCCAGGCCTGTGGGGCGGGCCGCTGGAAGTGACGTGCGGCCCGGGTTGGAACCTCCAGTTGCGGCCTAGCTTCGGCTAAAGCCGCGGCCTCAATTTATCCCCTGCCTGAAACGGGGGGGGGGCGCGCGAACTCCATGGCGCCACAAAAAAATGGCGCTACTTACTGGCGCGGGCTTCTCTGCACTGTTCTGCAGCCACTGGCTGGTGGCATCTGACAGCTAAGGGCTCCAGCCCCGGATCTTCGCCGCAGGAGCCCTCCCAGGCCCTCTCCTCACTGACGATCCTCTTCAGCTTCCCAGCTAAGGTATGTGAGGGGGCCTTGACAAAATAGGACGGTGCAGGCACCCTAGCTCCATCTAACCCCTTCAGGGGGTGAGGAGAGGGACCGTCCGCCGCCTTGCAGCACCGCAGTCTAAGCATTGGTGGAGCAGTGGGGGCCGCACGGACTAGTCTTGTGCCTCTGTACAGCCCATGGTTTCAATACCTAGGGGTGGTCAGGGCTAAGTCTGGCATTGTGTCCCACGTCGCGGGAGAGGATACGTGGAGGGACACTCGCACGTGCTCGCCCGTTGATGGTTTGGGGAAATCGGACCCTTTCAATAGGATCCGTTGCCCCTGTCTCATCTTCATAGATGGTAAAAATAAGATAAAAAAGTCTGGGGAAAACGGGCCAGATATGTCCCACGGTGCGGGAGAGGATACGTGGAGACGATACACAACACGTGCTCGCCCGTTGATGGTTTTGGGAGATCGGACCCTTTCAATAGGATCCGTCGCCCCTGTCTCATTCTTCATGGGGAAAAAAAAATAAAAAGAAAAAGTCTGGAGCAAAACCAGACGTGTGTGCCTCCATGGACACTAAGCAAAAAACTGAGTTCCGCCCACAATAGGGGCGAGGGTGTATAAGACAGAGGAGGAGCTAACCTCTTTTTTTCACTTAGTGTCAGCCTCCTAGTGGCAGGAGCATACACCCACAGTAACTGTGTCCCCCAATGAGGCGAAGGAGAAAACCAACCATTAAGCCCCCGTTACACACTGCGATATCGCTAGCAATATCGCTGTAAAGTCACCGATTTTGTGACGTTGCAGCGATATTGCTAGCGATATCGCTGCATGTGATACTTACCTCCGACTGGCTCCCCCGCTGGTTATCGCTGATCGCGCGAGAAGCTGCTGGATCATTCCCCGTCGGTCACTTCCTGCGGCGCTTCCTGCTGTGACGATGAGCGACGCGTGGAGCCGGGCGGGAGGACGTCAGGATCGCCGCGTCTGACAGGTAAGTAGCGATCCCAGTCCCCAGCGATGTCGCTGGTGAGATCTGCCTGTGTGGCAGCTCACTAGCGACCACCTAGAGATGCACCAGCGATCCTGACCGCGTCATATAGCTGGTCGGGATCGCTGGTGAGTCGCTAGGTGTAACGGTACCACGTGACCGCCGGCAGCTGCAGGAGGTCTCCAGCTGACACTGTGCATGCTAGGGAGCAATGAATACTCACTGCTTTGCGTGCACACAGTCCCGGCGTGCAGAATATTGAGTATTCCAGCAGCTGCCCATCAGCTTGCAAGCAGCGCATGACATCCCTGCCATGCGCTGCTTACAAGCATAAAGCAGTTGCTGGCATGGGAACAGGACGCTGCGAGGGAGCGCCGGGAAGGTAAGTGTAATGTATTTTTTTTTTTTCAAAGTATTCTGATGGGGCCATGCATACCAGGATGGGGGTGGAGGCCATGCATACCACGTTAAGGAGGGGGCCCTGCATACCAGGATAGGGATGAGGACGATCATGCAAACCAAGGTAGGGATGAGGGGGGCCATGTGTATCAGGGTGGGGATGAGGGGACCATATATACCAGGATAGGGGATATTAAGTACAGAATTGACCACATTTTTTTTGCTTCAATTTTTTTTCCCTACTTTCCTCCTCTAAAACCTAGATGCATCTTATAGTCCAAAAAATACAGTAGTTCATTGCTGCTAATGTACATGTGGATTTCTACAGGAAGTACTAGTTTGAAATAGTCCCAGTGGCCAGTAAGAAAATTAATAGGTTTATAATTTTAAAAAGCAATCATGATATCATCAAGAAAAGCCAAAATGTTTTAAAAATACATTTAACACAAAAAACAACATTTTTTGGAACTCACCATAAAATCTGTTTCTCGGAGCCTTCAATGGGGGACACAGGAAACCATGGGTGAATGCTGCTGCCACAAGGAGGGTGACACTATACAAAAAGAGAGTTAGCTCCTCCCCAGCAGTATATACCCACCAACTGGCAGAAGGCTACTCAGTTAGTGAGAAAGCAGTAGGAGAAGCAGAGAACACAACAACACGAATTTAACAGAAAACAAGGGTGGGTGCTGTGTCCCTCAATGAAGGCTCTGAGAAACAGATTTTACGGTGAGTACCCAAAATCTTGTTTTCTCTCTCGCTTCATTGGGGGACACAGGAAACCATGGGACATCCCAAAGCAGTCTCAAGGGTGGGGAGAAGTATCATATCCTCAAAGCTGAGTTCAGGTCACTGCGAGTTGCAGGACCATTCTACCAAGGATCGCATCTGATGAAGCATGAGTATCAACATTGGTATATGTAAGAATGGAAGCCCATGTAGCAGCTTTGCAGAGCTGCGAGGACTACACCTGATAGCAAACTGCCCAGGAGGCCCTCTCCAAACACGTGGAGTGTGCTTTGCATCAGAGACGGTAAGCTTCCAGAATAGTGGAAAGGATTCATCGAGCAAAGGTAGACCTGGACACAGGCAGACCTTCTCGTATACCCTATGGGATGATGAACAGAGAATCTGAGCGCCAGAACAGGCTCAGTCTTGGACAAAAAGCACGGAGGGCTCTCACAAGGTCCAGTTTGTTCGAGACCTCTCTCAAAGAGAGTGAGACGGACGAAAGGATGTAAGTACGATGTCCGTAAAAAAGGAAAACCAGCTTAGGAAGGATGGAATTGGACCTAGGTGTCCTGGTGAAGAACCAGGTAGGGAGAGCGACAGGAAACGCCGCTAACTCTGTAACCCCACTAATTGAGGAGACAGGGACCAAGAGGACGACCTTCCCAGACAGTAACATGAAAGGTTCAAACAAGAGACTCTTGTAGGACCTCGAGCACTAGATTAATATCCCAGGAGGGTCGGTAAGGTTAAGCCTGCAGCACCTGGTATTCCCAGGCGGTTTCCCATCCAAATATTAACCAGTCCCCACCCTGCTTAGCTTCTGAGATCAGACAAGATTGGGCGTGTTTAGGGTGAGAAAACTCCTTGATGAATATCTTAAGCTGTCGGCGAACAGCCAAATTCCCTTTAGAAAAAATAGAAAAGGCAGAAACTTGTCTACTAATAGAAGAAAGGGACAGTCTGGAATTCAGTTCCAACTGCAGAAAGGACAAAAAGGATGTGAAGTGAATAAAACCATCGGAGCCACCCGATAAGTCTCACACCAGAGAAAAAAATGCCTTTTAGGCACGACGTTACTATGGTACATATGTAAGGATGAAGGCATCCTTGCTTTGATCATGGTCTGTACAACCTGATCTGAGAACCCAGGCAACTTCAAAACTGCAGCTTCAACAGCTATGCCCGTTATAAACTGAACGGCTGAGAAACTGGTGAAAGAGGGGTCCCTGCAACAGAAGATCCGGAAGTCTCCATGGTGTATCCACCAGAAGATTGAACAACTCTGCGCGCCGGGGACTTCAAGGTCAATCCATAGCGATGAGAATGACAGATATTTCTTCCGCCTTAATCCTTTTTATTATTGGAATCATTGATAGGGGTGGAAACTGGAATAGGAGGGAGACTTGATTCCAGGGCATTGCTAGTGCATCAGATCCGAACGCTAGAAGGTCGCGAGATTTGGGACACAAACTGTGGTTGAGTCTGGACACTATGATGTCGACATCCGTGGTCCTCCGAGTCAGATCCTGTGAAAAACTGATCGAGTCAGCGACCATTCGCCTGTGGCGTGACCCTCTCGGCTAAAAAATGTGCCGTCCAATTTTCCACTCGTAGGATGTGTACCACGGAAATTGCTAGGACACTCTGTTTGACCAAAGACAGGATCCAAGCGACCTCTGACATCACTGCCCGACTTAAAGTTCCCCCTTGATGATTGCAATAGTCCACAGTCGTGGCGTTGTTGAACTGGACTCGAGCTGGTTATCCGTGGAAAAGCTCAGGGGTTCTTGATAGAGAGAGAAGACTCCTGGGCTGACCATCGACCCTGGACCGTCCAATCTTGGAATACTGCTCTCCAGCCAAGAAGGCTGGTGTCCATCGTTACTATCTTCCGACGAATGGGCAGAAGGAACCTCTAGAGATGGACCGATTGGGGACACTCCCACCATTTCAGGGACAGTTTCAGGGATTGAGACACTTATTGAGGGAACGGAACAGGGTGACCTGTTCCATCTGGCTAGGAATAAGAGTTAAAGAGGACACATGAAGGATTGAACAAACGGGACTGCTTCATTGAAGCAGCCATCTTGCTTAGGACATCCCTGTAGAAACGGAGGAAGCGGGAAGAACAACCTTGAGAGACCGAACCCACACATAAGTTCTAGAAACTTTTCTTTGGGTGGGAAAATCATTGTCTGGGTGGTGGAACACAAGACGTTGTAGCGGAACCAGAGACAACCTTGTGATATAGACAATCCAGACCAGATGGGAGAGAATGTGTAGGACGACCCATACCCTTATCCTGGCACGCCAAGGGTGTTGCATCCTTGAAGGGTACGTTCTCTAGATAAGGAAAGACGAGGATGCCCCTGCTGCATAGAGTGACCATGGCTGTCGCCATTATTTCCCTAAACACTCTGGTGGCGTTAGCTATGCCCAACGGCTGCGTTGTGAATCAGAAATGAAGACCCTGATGAATGTCCTTCGAGCAGAAGAAGTCTTCCGTCTCCATGGAATCTACCATGGATCAAAGGGACTCCATTTTGAAGTGACGCAGGCGCACATATCCATCTTGAAGTGACACAGACACCCATATTGGTTTAGTAGACAGGTTTGAATAAAAACCTAAGAAATGCTCTCGTGTGGGAACGGGGACAATAATGGCGCCTTGGGAAAGAAGTGGACAGCCTAGAAGACCGGAATGAGAGAGGCAGTCTTTGGTGGACGAGAGTCGAAAAAAGGGACTAAAATTGAGGGAGAGTGGAAAAATACTGTTTTTTAACCATAGGAGACGACGTCCTGGACCTAAGGTGTCGTCGACTACGGATAGCCATCTGTCCTGGAACTGAAGAAGATGACCAACCACCCCGAGAGACCCTCTAGGTGGGGGTGAACCGTCATGCTGAGGAGAATCTGTTGAAACCTGACCTGGTTTGACAGGTCTTGAGCGCCAGGTCAGGGCTGGTTTAAGAGGGGTCTTTTCCTTTGTTGAGGCACCAGGAATTCGTCCTGTCGGGGGTAACACTGTGGAGTGACCCTCCGGAAGGAGCAAGAGGGGAACAGTATGCCGTTGCAAACGGTAGGCTCTCTGTTGGGGAAGAGATGTACTCCTTCCTCCCATGGCGATGGAGATGATCTTGTCCAGCTCCTGTCTAAGGAGTCGAGAGCTGTGGAAAAGAAGACCTGTGAGGGACCTCTTGAAGCGAAATCCGCATTCCAGGCCATGAGCTAAAGGACCCTGTGGATAGAGCTGACGTTGCCATCTGCTATGGCTGAACAAGCGGCTGTATCGAGGCAAGCGGACAAGGTATCTTTCTATGTGGCCGAACTCGTCAGCCAGGTTTGCCAGCTCGTCTGCAGGGGCACCAGAGATGATACCCTGGCGGGAATATTTTTTTTTATATGGAACCCCCTGCACTGTCGCATGATACCTGTCCTGGAGATGCCGCATCCCTCTTCACAGAATGGCGCTGGAAGACGGACTTGCGTGCAGACCTCAGGGCCAACGGACATCACCAGAAGCCGTAGGGTACGATTGCTTACAGACCTCGGGGCCACTGGACATCACCAGTAGCTGTAGAGTAGGATTCCATCTTCCTCTCCTGAGCGACCGGTTCTGGAAGGCGGGCGGCGTAGAAGGGAGCACCAGTCCGCATCTTCAGCTTGCGGATGCCCCAAATATGCTTCTTGAAGTGTTAGGAGGCATGGGGTCCTGCCTGGTAGACACGAGAGGGTACAGTAGTGACGCATTCCCACACTGTGCTCCCGGTCTCTAGGGGGGAGAGCGGAGTGACCAGTTACACTCCATCGCCCAAATCACAAGTTGAATATGAAAAATAAACATCATTAATAAAAAACAACAAAACCTAAAGGTAGATACGAGGCTGAGAGAAGCCGTGTCCACCTCCTATTGACACTAAGGTAAAAAATGAGTAAACTTCTGCCAGCTGGTGGATATATACTGCTGGGGAGGAGCTATCTCTTTTTTTGCATAGTGTCAACCTCCTAGTGGCAGCAGCATACACCTATGGTTTCCTGTGTCCCCCAATGAAGCAAGAGAGAAACCTAATTTAAACAATAGGCCATTTTTTATGACACATTCCTTTTAAGATGTAAACATTTACAGGGGATTTTTGCAGGCTACACAGACATACATTGTGGAGTAGTTATCAGTACAGAAGATTTGATAAAGGGAATCTGCCAATAGGATCATCCCGCCTAAGCCATCTATATGGGCATGTAGGTCATAGGAAGCTAAATAAAATGTTGCCTTGATATCTGCGATTCCATGTCTTATTCTAGATAAATCCATGTTTTTCTTATATGTAAATGAGTTGTTCCAGGCTATGGGCTGCACACTGATCTGCATGAGAATCTGCCTCCAGACCTTACTTTATATGAAAGTGGACATTACCTGTGTGAGACATGTAACTAACAGAACTTTGTCTCATAAATACATTTGCAGCTGCAGCTCTCACAGCTTGGCTCTATTGTAATAACATTACAACCCTGTCTGCCTGTGAGCTGGAAGCGGAGAGGAACCTGCAGATGTGTCAGGTATAATCACACACAGCTCTGCAGTGTGAGGTCAGGACAGCAGAGCATGGCCATTACCCATCACACTGGCAATGGCCCATTTTGTTACAAAATAATCTCTGGGAGATTCTCATGCAGATTAGTGTCCGGCCCAGTGTCCAGGACAGTTTATTTACATATAAGAAAACCATGGATTTTTTTATGGAATAAGACATCAGATTACAGATATCAAAGTAAAATTTTATTCAGCATCCTATGACCTACATGCACATATAGACGGCTTAGGAGGGTTGATCCTACTGACAAATTCCCTTTAAGAATCTGCTTCTGAAGATCATATGTTAAATAATACACATACCAGGAGAGATAAAAGCAGAGTTCTCCTTTTCATGTAGTACTTGTGTAACTGGGTCCCCCGGTTTGTTTTCTTTGCCAATCCTGAAAACAGAACAATATATAAAACGGAATATCTTATTTACGTTAAAGACAAAATTACCATTTCCATTTGGAGTAACAGTCTCTAAAAATTATCATAAACAAATAAATATCAAATGTGATACCTGATTTTTTAGAGATTGTAGACATGCCACTGGATAAGGGATATGTATTTATCCAGCCCTGAGTAGTCTGTTGCCGAGAGCCCACCGCTACATCTAGATTGCTACGGGTCACATCTCCCATTACAGACAGGCTGTTCACTGAGGGATCCTGATTATCTATAGATGAATACAAACCACAAAAAAGGATGTGGTCAATACGAAGAATGGTTAATAGACATCACAAAAGATTGACATTTTTTCTAATACTGGACAACCCCTATAGATGTGCCTTTTCTGGGCAGCTGCGGGCTGTAATCTTTAGGCTAGGTGGCCCAATATCCATGGCCACTTACCAGCCTGAGTATACCAGCCCCCAGCTGTCAGCATTAGCAAGGCTGGTTGTCAAAAATGGGGGGACCCCGCACACCATTTTTTTTAAATTATTTATTTAAATATTTTAAAAAAAAACCGCATGGGAACCCCTCTATTCTTGATAACTAGCCTTGCTGAAGCTGACAGCTGAGCGTTGCAGCCCCCAGCTGTGAGTTTTGTCTGGCTGGTTGGCAAAAATACAGGCGAACCTACGCTTTTTTTAAAAAAAAATGTATTTACAGCTCAGTAGTGGTTAATGAATACTCCCATCCGCCGCTCCTGTTCTCACTGTAATTAGCGGTAGCAGGTGTCGGATGATGGGATCAGTAGTCCCATCAGCTGACACTAATGACTGGAGGTAAGCTTTATACCTCCAATCACAGCTGAGAGTTCACGCTGTCTTTTGACAGCATGGGAACCACGGCTCTCTGACCGGCGGGGATGATTTAAACGCCAATCAGAAGCTGTGTTTGCCGTGCTGTCATGCACATGACAGTGTGGCAAACACCGGATATTTGGGACCCCATTCACTTGAATGGGGTCCAGGTTCGCGATCGGGTACGGTTTTTGTAACTGTTCGGCTGAACCTGCCGGACCAGAACATCCAGGTGTCCGCCCATCTCTAAAACTCACACATTTTCATGAGTGTAGGCAAACATACAAATGCACCACATGACAACATCTGAGACAAATTAATAGGTACATTTTTAGAGCGGATTTGTGATGGTACCAATCCTGATACTTAATGCATAACTTTGATACAGTTTATCAACAAGTGAACTCCTACTGCACACACAGGAGTGGACAACCTCACCGGGAGGAACCAGCTGATTGGCGGTAAGGTATTTCTTGTCTGAAAACATGGCTGTCCAAAACTTAATCATAATGGTTATATCTTCCCGAAGCTGCTTTTCTGGTTGTGTTGGGAATTTAGGAGGAGAACTGTACAAAGACAAAGATTAGAAAATGGTCAATTATGGTCATGAATGATATATACTATGTTGGATTGCTCAACATACACAATTAAAATTGCCAGTCTAATCAGAACAGATATTTCATCACCTCATATTTGCATGCACAACAAAACAAATAAAAAAAGGATTTTAAAGGGAACATATCACTCGATTCATGCTGCGTAATCCACGGGCAGCATGAATAAGAGTCTGGCTCCACATGTTTCTATAAAGAGCTGCAAAGAAAATGTCCGGAGCAGCCCCCCAGCACCTATCTAGTTGACTGACAAGTCTCTGCCATGCGGGTACATAGGAAAATACTTGACAATCAAATGCAGCAGAGCAGAGATAACAAAGAGGAGACATCGCCACACTAGTCAGGTCTTTCCCTATAGCCCGCGGTTAGCTTTTCAAACTGTTTTCTATGAAATGCCGGTGCGTTTGAAAGAAAACCTAATCATACAGTTGTGGCCAAAAGTATTGACACCCCTGCAATTCTGTCAGATAATACTCAGTTTCTTCCTGAAAATGATTGCAAACACAAATTCTTTGGTATCATTATCTTCATTTAATTTGTCTTAATGAAAAAACACAAAAGAGAATGAAGCAAAAAGCAAAACATTGATCATTTCACACAAAACTCCAAAAATGGGCCAGACAAAAGTATTGGCACCCTCAGCCTAATACTTGGTTGCACAACCTTTAGCCAAAATAACTGCGACCAACCGCTTCCGGTAACCATCAATGAGTTTCTTACAATGCTCCGCTGGAATTTTAGACCATTCTTCTTTGGCAAACTGCTCCAGGTCCCTGGTATTTGAAGTGTGCCTTCTCCAAACTGCCATTTTTAGATCTCTCCACAGGTGTTCTATGGGATTCAGGTCTGGACTCATTGCTGGCCACCTTAGAAGTCTACAGTGCTTTCTCTCAAACCATTTTCTAGTGCTTTTTGAATTGAGTTTTGGGTCATTGTCCTGCTGGAAGACCCATGACCTCTGAGGGAGACCCAGCTTTCTCACACTGGGCCCTACATTATGCTGCAAAATTTGTTGGTGGTCTTCAGACTTCATAATGCCATGCACACGGTCGAGCAGTCCAGTGCCAGAGGCAGCAAAGCAACCCCAAAACATCAGGGAACCTCCGCCATGTTTGACTGTAGGGACCATGTTCTTTTCTTTGAATGCCTCTTTTTTTCTCCTGTAAACTCTATGTTGATGCCTTTGCCCAAAAAGCTCTACTTTTGTCTCATCTGACTAGAGAACATTCTTCCAAAACGTTTTAGGCTTTTTCAGGTAAGTTTTGGCAAACTCCAGCCTGGCTTTTTTATGTCTCGGGGTAAGAAATGGGGTCTTCCTGGGTCTCCTACCATACAGTCCCTTTTCATTCAAACGAAGACGGATAGTACGGGTTGACACTGTTGTACCCTCGGACTGCAGGGCAGCTTGAATGTGTTTGGATGTTAGTCGAGGTTCTTTATCCAACATCCGCACAATCTTGCGTTGAAATCTCTTGTCAATTTTTCTTTTCCGTCCACATCTAGGGAGGTTAGCCACAGTGCCATGGGCTTTAAACTTCTTGATGACACTGCGCACGGTAGACACAGGAACATTCAGGTCTTTGGAGATGGACTTGTAGCCTTGAGATTGCTCATGCTTCCTCACAATTTGGTTTCTCAAGTCCTCAGACAGTTCTTTGGTCTTCTTTCTTTTCTCCATGCTCAATGTGGTACACACAAGGACACAGGACAGAGGTCGAGTCAACTTTAATCCATGTCAACTGGCTGCAAGTGTGATTTAGTTATTGCCAACACCTGTTAGGTGCCACAGGTAAGTTACAGGTGCTGTTAATTACACAAATTAGAGAAGCATCACATGATTTTTCGAACAGTGCCAATCCTTTTGTCCACCCTCTTTTTTATGTTTGGCGTGGAATTATATCCAATTTGGCTTTAGGACAATTCTTTTTGTGTTTTTTCATTTAAGACAAATTAAATGAAGATAATAATACCAAAGAATTTGTGTTTGCAATCATTTTCAGGAAGAAACTGAGGATTATCTGACAGAATTGCAGGGGTGTCAATACTTTTGGCCTCAACTATAGCTGTAATTGGGAAGACCAGCTCCAACAGATGCTGCCCATGAATCGAGTGAAAGGCTCCTTTTAATACTGTACCTGAAGTAATCAAATGCTGTTGAGTAGATCTTTTCTCTAAGAACGTTACGGATGGTGGCATTAGGAACCACATCGGCATGTAGCAAGGACAACCCTAGAATCAGCAGCCTAAAGAGAAGATGACACGCAAATGATTTACACAATCTTTCAGTAATTAGGTGAAAATAACAAAAACTGGACTTCAAATGAGCACCTAGTCATTTAAGGTCATTTTTTAAGAAGATGCAGCGTGTGCAATTCCATAATATAACGGTGTGACACCAAATGTTCCTTATACCAATAGTGTTTAATGTCATAAGCAGGACACCAGCAGAAGGACGAGATCTATAAATGACATTGTTCCAATTATTGTCCATTCATAGGCTTCAATTATGCCATCTGCACATGGGGGGCCAGTGAGAAATGACTAATTTACAAATGGTCCAAATCCAAACATTGTGTTAAAATGAAGCTTAAACATTATTGTCAGATTGGAAGAGATGTGTATTGTGGGGCCATTGTAATCAGGTAACAGAGGGGTTATGAGCACATTACTGGAGCAGAAAGAGGGTTGTTACTTTGTGAAGAAAGGCAGCAGGAAATAAATGCATATCAAAACATTACCCTGCATAATAAATCAATGAGAAGTTAAACTTTATACATTAACAGCTGAATTTACATATATATTTTTTCCTTAAGAGATTTAAAAAAATCACTTACTTAAAACGGGGTCCAATAGCGGCTACGTGCCTATTTAGATTCCCTTTTGCCCCTCCAATATTCAAAGAAAGGGATCGCTGCAGGAGACTGGAGAATATTTCCACCTGATCAGAGCTGCAATACTTGGCAATTTCAAACCGCTGCATCAGAAACTAGAAAACAAACAAAGCAAAACAGGGTCAGCAAAAATGGTAGTGTAAAAAACGCGTTTCAACCAACCTGTATTGTTTAACCCCTTCACCCCTCAAGCCTGTTTTCACCTTTATGACCTGGCCATATTTTACAACTCTGAGCAATGTCGCTTTATGAGAAAAATAATTCTGGAACGCTTTAACATATACTACTAATTCTGAGATTGATTTTTCGTGACATATTGTACTTCAGGATAGTGGTAAAATTTGTTTGGTATAACTTTCGTTTAGTTGTGAAAAAATAATGAAAATTTGGCAAAAATGTTGAAAATTTAGCAATTTTGTAATTTTTATGCCCTGATATTAGAGTTATGTCACACGAAATTTACCACAAATGTCTACTTTAAATCAACATAATTTTTGAAACTTTCTTTTCTTGAAAGGAAGTTAGAAGGGTTACCAGTTGACCAGCGATTTCTCATTGTTCCAACAAAGTTTACAAAACCTTTTTTTTAAGGTACCACATCACATTTTAAGTCACTTTGAGGGACCTATATGACATTAAATACCCAAAACTGACACCATTATAAAAACATTTGCAAAAAGTAGATTTTGGGTTCTTACTGTAAAATCTCTTTCTGGGAGCCTTCATTGTGGGACACAGGAAACCATGGGGTGTATGCTGCTGCCTCTAGTAGGCTGACACTATGCAAATAAAAAAGTTAGCTCCTCCTCCGCAGTGTACACCCCACCGACCGGGGCCAAGCTGGTCAGCTGGTGTCAAAGCAGTAGGAGAAGCAACATGAACGGAATCAGTAGAAAAAAAAAAAGGGTGGGTGCTGTATCCCCCAATGAAGGCTCCAAGAAAGAGATTTTATGGTAAGAACCCAAAATCTACTTTTCTCTATCGCTTCATTGGGGGACACAGGAAATCATGGGACATCCCAAAGCAGTATCCAAGGGTGGGAAGACTACAAGAACTAGTCAAAAATACGAGCAGAGGTGAGAATCGCAGGATGGGGACTGTCTCTGTAATATGTAGAAGACTTTACTACCCAGGTGAAAAATGCTAGGAAGTCAGAAGGAACACAGGAAAAAATTACCACCAGAGGCGGGCTAACGCAAAGACACCCAGGAAGCCGCTAGGAATCAAGGAAGCACGCACTTCCCACAGGAACAAGCAAATCTACGAAAACAGAAACTGGTTTCTCTGAAAGGGGAACAGAGAGAAGGGGGCGTTACCTGAAAAGGCTGACTCGATGAGGCTGCCAGGGGCGGGGCTAACTGCCGAAGCAAAGAGGAGGGAAGGTGACACCAAAGGTCGGGAGAAGAAACCCGCCCGAAGCTGCCAGGAGGAGGTAGAGTTAACCCCCGGAGACAGAGGAGGAGGTAGGCCAGTGGCAGCGAGAAAAAGCCCCCCAAAGTTGCTGAGGTGAAAGAGGCGGAGTAACCTTCCGGTGAAAAAAAAGAGGGCGTAACTGTGACGGGTGGGAGAAAAGCCTGCCGAGATGAAGGGAAGGAGGGGTGGAGCAAAAATGCCAGGACTAGGCCGCGCTGAAGCCGGGGCCTAAATTTAGAAACAGCAGCCGCCAAGCAAGGGATGATAGCGTGGAGGCCCAGAAATTACCAGTAAGGTAACCCTGTGTCCCCAAAGAGGCAGAAATAAATAAGAGAGGATCTTTTAGGATAGTGAGACCTTCTGCTTACTACCACTCTTCGTACTTACCTTTGTGTTAATTTCTTTCTTTATCTTCTTTAAACTTCTCTTCTTCTTTTTCATTATCTTCCTCTTTACTAGATTCTTCTCCTCTATCACCTCTGGAAAACCTGTGGAGAAAGGAGATGTACCTTTCCAGAAGATGCGACCGTGCCTCCTAAAACCATCAGGCTATGGTGGGCAAGTGAGTAAGAGATGGGGGCCAGAATCATATCAGGATCACCTAAACACGCTTCAAGTGTTAGGGGTTGGGGTCTTGCTGAAATAGACATATGAGGATATGGGGTGGCAGTACACGCCATACTCAGTCTCAACGTGGGAGTACAGTTGTGATTGTTCACACTGTATCCCTCCAGAGATAAAGGAGAAGCTCTATCTGAAAAAGAAGAGATGTTACTGGAAATCGCAGAAAACCAAGGTAGAAATGGGTCTAGTGAAAGGCTCGTGTCCACCTCCTACTGACACTAAGCTGAAACTGACCAGCTTGGCCTCGGTCGGTGGGGTGTACACTGCGGAGGAGGAGCTAACTTTTTTATTTGCACAGTTTCAGCCTCCTAGTGGCAGCAGCATACACCCCAAGGTTTCCTGTGTCCCCCAATGAAGCGATAGAGAAAACTAGCTTTTGCATCGCCATATTTTAAGAACTATAATATTTCAATGTTTCTGCCTACAGAGTCATGTGAGGGGATTGCTTTTTGCGGAACAGGTAGAAGTTTTTATTGGTACCATTTTTCGGCACAGGACATTTTTTGATCATTTGCTATTTGGATTTTTGGGAGGCAGAATGAACAAAAACCAGCAATTCAGGAACTTTTTTAGTTTTTTTTAATGCCTTTCTGTGTGTGGTAAAGTTGATAAGGCAGCTTTATTCTTTGGGTCAGTACAATTACAGCGATACCACATTTATATAATTTTCCTATGTTTTGGCATTTTAACAGCAATAAAAAATATTTTTTCATCCATGTATTCTGAGAGATGTGGTGTAGTGACCACTGTGTCCGCTAGGGGGCGCTGTGTGGGTGTCCCAGGACGGACGGATAGCCATGTCCAGAGTGGGGCGTGTGTCTAGAACGCCATAGTAAAGTATATGTGTGTGAATGCTTGTAGGACCTGTGATGAGGTCATAGCCATGTGATCCGTTAGCGTGGCTACGGACCATATAAGGTGGCCAGGGTAGGTCACATGTGTGAATGCTTGGACCCGGTTGGTCCGTATGGAAGGTCTCGTCTGGCTGACGTGAGGCCGATTGAGGAAGAGGTGTCTGGCTTTCTGAGTGCACGTGGAGACATGTGTCTGATAGTTCTCTGGAGGGAACGAATGTCTGCACTAAGAAGCAGCCATGAGGTAACTCTCACAGGGGATATAACTGTGAGGCTTGAGAGCCTGCGTACCGGACATAGCAAAGCCTGTGTGACCACAGGATTAACAGAGGGGAGCTCTGTCATGGACGCTATGCTGATTTGATATGAACTTTCTGTTGCTGTTTGATGGTTTATGTTATGTTGAGTAACCTGTGCCAGACCTGATTTATCGGCTGCCTAGCGAGTATCCCCTACCTGAATGACAAGCGCTACCTTACAATTGGTGGAGAATGCAAAGGGTAGTGTTGTAGCCTTGTTGCTAGGGGCAACGGACGAGGTCTGCAAAATTCGGTTGCTAAGAGCGACAGTGTCCAAAAGCACATGTTGCAGTGCTGGCAACACTGAGCCAGGAGGGCGGACGGTCTTGAAAGTCATGTGATATGCTGACCGGGGTCAGTGAAAGAGATTTATAGGACACCTCTGTGGTAGAAAGGTCCGAGAACCTGCGTGGCTAGCAGGTGACGGTCGTGAAAGCCGTGTGGTATATTGACCGGGGTCAGAGAAAGACTGTGGATTGCTACAGGGTGCCTCTGTGGATAAGAGGTACCCGAGAACCTGTGTGGCCGACACAGGTAACGGAAAGGTGTCCGTGTTGTACTGACCGGGGTCAGTGAGAAAGACTGTGTATCTGGAGGGTTCAGTGTGCAAGTTCCTGGTGGATCAGTGTTGGGAGGTTCTGGGAGAAGAATCGGATCCCTGGAGCACCTGCTGAGCCCCTGGACCTGGTGAGGCCGGTGTGTTGGGAAACCCTGGGAGAAGGATCGGCTCCCTGAATAGCACCCGGTGTGTCCTGTGTGTAGGACAGTCTCAGGAGGAGACGGACGTCCTGAATAGCACAGACAGGACACGTGAGTTTTGTGCTATGTGTGTGGTTTTTTTTTCTTTTCCCTCTCAAGTCAGCTTGCGGTGGCTCAGTGGGGTCAAGAAGGTGACAAGCGGCTTGCTGTAACTCGGCGGGGTTACGAAGGTGACAAGCGGCTTGCTGTAACTCGGCGGTGTTACGAAGGTGACAAGCGGCTTGCTGTAACTCGGGGTTACGAAGGTGACACCAGCAGCTGTGTGTGGGAGAACGGTGACAGCAGGAGCTGTGGTGGTGCCAGCAAGAACTTGTGTGGTATCGTACTTAAAGGGCCAGTACCGGCCCAAGAGACAAACTGTTTTGGTGTGAACTGTGGTCTAAGGAGACCTGTAGAAAGGACATGGGGAAATCCCAAAAGGGGGCGGTGACCCAAATCTGGGTGGTAACCCAAAAAGGGTGGAGTCCCAGAGGGGGCGGTGACCCAAATCGGGGTGGTAGCCCAAAAAAGGGTGGAGTCCCAGAGAGGGGCGGCAGTGGTCCAGAAAAGGGCTGAGTTTTCAGAAGGGGCAGCACTGGTTACCTCAGGGAACATGTCTGGGGAACAGTCGTGTGTGTGTATGACTTTTCCTGAGTGTGGGACATGCTTTCCGGATGACAACGTGCCACAGGTGTGTACTGTGATGCTACACCGTGTAGGAGCCTCTGGACGGCTGGATTCATAGAGTCAGGTGACTCTGACAGGGACTCCTCTCGATGTCTGTCTGACCGAGAAAAAGATCAAGGTTCGCTGCCACCATGGGGTAACTGTGGACTATACGGTGGACAGAGTGGTAATTGAGGGGTCGAAAAGGACTGAGTGCCAAGGTGGCAGTATCCTATCAAATTTAGTGTATCTCTTTGAGAGGGGCCGGGACTTTATCTTGTTTGAAGAGGCAGGGGATGGAGACCATCCTACTGTTGAGCTAGCCGACGTTGAGACGGTGACAACTCCTAAAGTGGACAGGTCAGATGTAGAAGGGACCGGAAGAGGGGGTGTGTCTGCCCAACTTACGGACCTGACGTCTCATGACATGACTGATGGTGAGCTGGTAGATGAGATGTCTGGAGCAGACACATGGTCAGACGATGACTGGAGGGTTCACTCGACTGATGGGGCCGACCCAGTGGTACCCATTGAAAACATAATTAAAGAAGTAGTGGTGCGACACGTGATGGCCAAAAGGGAACAGGATCATGAGATACAGCTGATAAAAGAGACAGTGGAAGAACACGTCAAACGAGAAAGAGTCCTGAGACAAATGACCGAGCACAGGGTCGAGGAGCTCGAGAAAGAAGTCTTGGAGCTCAAAGAAACTGTAAGAGGTCTTCTGCTGGAGAAGAGGTTGGACGACGACTTACAGCGGCCGAGCGCGAGTGATAACAAGACGGAACTGCCAGTACCCATCTTGGCAAAGGGTCTTGAAGAGGATAAATCTCAAAGTTTGTGAGCTAAGAACTGACCAAGATAGTCACCCGGTCGAGACAACTGTAGTGAGGGAAGTGTCCGTGGTAAACCCAGAGCCTTCTGTCCAGGAAAAGAGCGAGACCACAACCTTCAAGTCTGTGATTGACGTGCCCGAAGACACGCAAGAAGCCTGTGCTGAGGAAGGTGTGCATGAGGCTTTTCAGGAGGCGGTCAAGGCATGAAAGGTGCACTGGGCACCTGAGACTCGGCAGTTGGTAATGATATAAGCCAGGGAAGACACAGCAAACCGGGTAGCTGTCCTGAAAAATATGCATCTGCAATGTCTCCACGTTAAGCAGTTGTATAGGCAGAATAATATGAAAGCTGCTCGACGCCTAGAGCTAGCAAAGGAAGCAACGAAACGGCTGGGCTTGGGAGAAGATATAATTCCCGTACCCAAAGGTCTGATTGGGAGAATCATTGGAAGACTCGGGAAGGTAATGCAAGACCTTGTACATATCTCCGGTGTGGCAAGGGTGAGGATCCCTCCGGATGATTAAGTCCAGGTATCAGCTGAAGAGGGCGTGATTCCCGTCACAGTGGTTGGCTCCATGGAAAGCCTGAGGAACATTCGGATGGTCTTGGAGTATCGGGTGAGGTACCTGCAAGAGATTGAGCAGTTGAGGCTGGACCGACTGCAGATCAACAAAGAGGTGCGGAACATCAGGTGGCAGCTGCCTTCAACCCAAGATGTAAGGGACCCTCCAAGAAGTGACATGGCAGGTGGCTGAAAACTAACAGCAAGGCAAGGACATCAAAAGGCTGCAAGTGGCAGTTCGACGGGCCGTATGAGGCTGAGAGACCTTAGTTCCTGTGAGACACTGAATGGGTCAGACTCAGGCCAGACAGTAGGCTTGACTAAGACTTATGACCGCACCAACCAGGAAAGCCGGTCGGGAAACGGGACAGGGAGAGGATGGAGACTAAACAGTGTATGATGACGCAGACGGACTGTGACTGGAAGGCCAAAGACCAAGGCCAATATTCTGACTGCTGGGGGTGGGGGAGGTCTAACGTAGATAAGAGGCTGTATGACAGACAAAACAGACGGAGACGGTTCTCTCGACCTGTGGGGCAAGGTGACATGGGTGCCCAGTCTCGAGATCCTTGGGTGATGTCGTGTGTTCAACCCCACAAGCTTGAACAGAGGGGGAGGTATGTGGTGTAGTGACCACTGTGTCCGCTAGGAGGCGCTGTGTGGGTGTTCCAGGACGGACGGATAGCCATGTCCAGAGTGGTAACGGGAGCAGGGTCCTAAATGACAGCTATGTATCCCAAGGTGGGTGGCCTTGGGATGAAGGCTTGATTATGTGCTGATCAGCAGAGCTGATCTGTTGTTCCAATGTGTTACGGAGAAGCCTTCAGGTGATTGCTGAGACGGGTGGGATCAATCACCTACAAACCCACCTAGGGGAGTGTGTCTAGGACGCCATAGTAAATTATGTGTGTGAATGCTTGTAGGACCTGTGATGAGGTCATAGGCATGTGATCCGGTGGGCGTGGCTACGGACCATATAAGGTGGCCAGGGTAGGTCACATGTGTGAATGCTTGGACCCGGTTGGTCCGTATGGAAGGTCTCGTCTGGCTGACGTGAGGCCGATTGAGGAAAATGTGTCTGGCTTTCTGAGTGCACATGGAGACGTGTGTCTGATAGTTCCCTGGAGGGAACGAACGTATGCACTAAGAAGCAGCCATGAGGTAACCCTGACAGGGGATATAACTGTGAGGCTTGAGAGCCTGCGTACCGGACATAGCAAAGCCTGTGTGACCACAGGATTAACAGAGGGGAGCTCTGTCATGGACACTATATGCTGATTTGATATGAACTTTCTGTTGCTGTTTGATGGTTTAAGCTGCATAATAAACCGAATGGACTGAGTTTATGTTGAGAAACCGGTACCAGACCTGATTTATCGGCTGCCTTGCGAGTTTCTCCTACCTGAATGACAAGCGCTACCTTACAAAAATATAACTTTTATTTTTCCACTGATAAGCCGCCATACAGCTCTGTTTTTTGCAGACAAAATTACCAACTTTATATACATTCGTCTGTTTGATCATGTTTTACTCCCACTTTTTTTTTGTATAACATGTGGTATAATGGAAAACCAAAATTTTTTGCTTCCTTTTTTTCTTTTAATCATGTTCTCTAAAGGTGTTAACCATTGGTACAGTTTTTTAGGTCGGGTTGTTCTGGATGCAGCGATACTAAATAGGTGTACCTTTTTTTTTTTTCATAAAAATATTTATTTATAGGTACATTATATATATTTTTTTAGTTATTTTGTGATATTTAAACAATTTTTTTTTCTTTTTCTTTTAGATTTTACCTTAATTCCACTATGGAACTATGCCTTTCACAGCCCTGATCGCAGTTATAAAAGCATAGCAATGCAGGAGCATGCTTTATAACTGTCAGTGCTGCACTGACACAAATTAGTTAGATCATGTACTGCGCATGACATCGTTGGGGCGTCGATCAGAAGGAGCACCCTCCATCTCCCTTCTAAATGCTGCGATCGATAGCAGCAATTAGAGGTTTAAACTGTCAGGAGCGGTGTAGGCAACGCTCCTGGCAGTGAGTGCTGTTCTGCAAGCTGAACACCTGGTGGTGATCGTGAGCAGCTCCTGCCCGGGCCAAATCGCCTGGACGTTTCCATACGTCCAAGATCAGGAATTCTTTCCCATCCTCCTGGATGGATATATGGATACATCTGATGTCGTGAAAAGGTTAAAAAATAGCTGTCCTTTTAATTTTTAAATTCACAATTCAATAGTACTCATCAAAATAAGCAATTTTGTAACATATCTCATCAGAGAAATCTGCTTCCTTCTACTCCAGGACTGATCATTTTTTTGGAAAAATCTGTATCCAGTGAAGACAGATTGTTACATTACTGAGATAGAAGATGGCAGTTACTGCTGATAGGATTCTATGTAGACTAGGGGTACACAACCTTTTTTGGGGTCCCAGGGCCATACATTCAAATCAAACCAACTTCAAGGACCGCAATATTACCAAAGTATTACCTTCGGAAATATCAATTTTATTATTTCTAAACACTGTTTTTCGGTGATTCCTTTGTATCCCCGTTGATACTGCACCCAAACACACAAATGATACACCATTTGAAAGGTAAACTTGCCCCCTTAAGCAAGAAAATAGCCAAACAAACCACACATCCACGATTTGATCACAAAATACAGTTTAAACATTAATTTTCATAAACCTGCAGTAAGGAAATATGACCTACAGGTGGCACCACAGTACCCCAAAGAACACATTTGTAAACTGCACTGCCTTTTCGCTGATTACTTCGCCTCACACACACACACGATACACCATTTGAAAGGTAAACTTGCCCCCTTCAGCAAGAAAATAGCCAAACAAACCACACATTCACGATTTTATCACTAAATATAGTTTAAACATTCATTTTCATAAACCTGCAGAAAGACACAATGACCTACAGGTGGCACCTCAAACGGAAAACATTTTTTGGCCTCTACTTATCAAAACAATTTATTGTATTACCAATCTACATATATACAGGGGTTGGACAAAATAATGGAAACACCTGGAAACATCAACAAAAGTTAGTTTAATATGGTGTACATACAGCGATTACAGCCTCAATTCTCCGAGGTATGGATTCATACAAGGTGTGAATTGTTTCCAAAGGAATTTTAGCCCATTCTTCAGTTAAAACACCCTCCAGTTCTTTGAGCGACGATGGCGGCGGAAATCGACGTCTAACTTGAATCTCTAAAATTGGACATAAATCCTCAATAATGTTGAGGTCTGGGGATTGTGGGGGCCAGATGAGATGCTCAACTTCATTACAATGTTCCTTGTGCCATGCTTTAACGATTCTAGCTGTATGAATTGGTGCATTATCATCCTGAAAGATGGCGTTCCCCTCCGGGAACAGTGCTTGAACCATAGGATGCACTTGGTAGCCCAAAATGCCTAAATAATCGCGGCTGTTAATTCTTCCATGAAGGGATATCATTGGCCCGGCGGATCTCCACGAAATAGCACCCCAGATCATCACAGAACCTCCGCCATGTTTTACGGTTGGGAGAAGGCAGTCTGGATGGAATGCTTCTTTCGGCTTTCTCCAAACGTACACTCGGCCGGAGGTCGGAAATAGGGTAAACGATGATTCGTCTGAGAATATCACATGCTTCCACTGCTCGAGGGACCTATTTTCTGGAGGTTTTTACACCACTCTAAATGCTTGGAAACATTTGTCATTGAGAGCAGCGGTTTTCGAATTGCAGCTCTTCCGTGGAATCCAGATGTGTGCAGCTCCCGACGAACATTTTTCGTGGAAACTGGGTTCTGTAGGTGTTCATTGAGCTCAGCAGTGATTTTCGGAGCCGTGGTCTTGTGATCCTCTCTCACAATTTGCTTTAGAGTCCGACGGTCTCTCTCAGTCAACTCCGACTTTCGGCCGGACCTGTGCTTTGCTGTGGACATTTTTCCTTCTCTTTCAAACGCAGTCATTACTTTGGAGACAGTACCTCTTGACACGTCAAGCATTCGGGCACTTTGTTACACTAGCGCCTGCCATACGAGCACCAACAATTTGGCCTCTTTGAAAATCCGAGAGGTCTGCCATTGGTATCAGGTTTTCATCAATGTTCTTACAATTCTGCAAAACAAACAGTTAATTTACATACACATATCACATAACACAAATAATCAACTACAAAACATTACCATATGTCACGGTTTGCATGTTTATAACATGTTCGAAGATTATGATGCCAAAACATTAGGTGTTTCCATTATTTTGTCCAACCCCTGTAAATACCTGTCTGTGCTCATCAGCTCAAGAAATACATTTAAATTTGACCAGCTTGCTTTTTCCGAAATTGCCTGCGCCCCCGACGACCAATGTGCTAAAATTTTGCACGGGCCAAACTAGTTTACATCATATTGTAAGTAGCTGCCATAAATATCTAATAAATGTTGGTTCCATTATTAGGTCTTACACCCATCAGCAAGATAGGGGTAATCTTCTCAGGAGTTTGCAGTCCAGAAAAAAGGAGACTATGCATTCAGACCTCTACAGTGTAGTATATGGCAGACTGTAAGGATTCCAGATGTTCCATGGAGCCTGTTTTGCCCGGTCCAAGATGGGGTCTGGTACTTCGTCCTGCCCTTGAAATTCCTGTCTGCCCTGTTATTTAAGTCTGGGTTGGGAAACACTCCTTGCCTGAGTATTTTGTGTGCAGCTGGCTCCTGAGGTTCCTCCTGGCTTGCTTCTGTAGCTCCTACTGCTGCTCGTTACTCGGTGCTCTGCCCCATCACTTCCGCCTTAAGTCATCTGTGCAGCTTCCTGATCCTGGCTGTGGTTACATTTGTTCGGACGTCTAAGTGAGGAGTTATACTTTTCTGGAACTGCTGTGTCAATAAGAACCTTTGATTTTATTATCAGTGTACTAATTCTTGAACTGTGTCTGTGCGGGCTGTGGTGCTGGACTTTGCAGGACTTTTTCAGCCCTAAAGTAGTACACAGGAAATCCTCCTCATTGAACCTCATTGCTGAACATCATCTGCATATTTCTGGACTGCCATGAAAGTTGCTGGACATTTTCATTACGTATAAATGCTGGTAGCACTCAGCTTCATTTAACGCTGTTGCTGGATATTTTCGTTTTGTGCCGTTTTACACTTCGCTGTAAATTGAGGATAATCTCTGCTAGTTTATGTTTTACACCTTGCTTGTTAATACAGTTTATTTTGTCACAACTTCGGTCTCAGATTCGTTCTTATCCTATGCAATCAGATTCCATAGTATCTTCATAATTGTTACAGACACTGAAATAGTGGAGTCTTTCCCTTCTCCTATGAACCATAATGACTAAAGCAGCACAACTGCATGGTCACTGCATCACATCACCTACTCCTTTTTGGGCTACAATAGCTAGGAACTGACCACACAGCACACCATTCCTCTCTAAGGTACTACCCACCTGATCTTCTCCATGTCCTGAAAAATACATAAAGCCACACTCTATGTTTGTGAGCTTTTGCTGGATTGGTTCTAGTAGTTGAGATAATTCATCCTTGAAAATAATGCATTTTCCCAATGCGACTTGTGTGTGATAAAACACCAAAAGCTATTGCATAGGTTAACTATTTAAAAGTATCTTAGGTAATAAAATATGATTATATGTAATTATGTTGCATTTTTTGAAGCAGGAATTCTACTGTAATTAATAAACTATTATAAACATCTCAAAGTAGAGCCAATATGGCAAAACAAAAGTCATATTCTTAACCAGCACAATAAACCTAATATAAAACCGTTCAGACATTGTTGGCACCAAAATCACTGGACACCAATGTTATCATTTAACACACAAATCGCCACTACAAAGGTGTTAACCCCTTAACAACCGCCGATACTCATTTTAAACGGTGGCAGTTAAGGGGCCTTATTCCTCAGCTGAGAAATAAGTGTATAGTGCCCCCAGCGTTGGAAAATCTCAGGCGTCTCGGCTACAGGGGGTAGTTGAGACCCCGGAGAACATGATTCGGAAAGGTTTTTACCGTCCCCAGTCTTCTGTTCACCGTTATTCCTCAATTGACGACGATCACAAAAGTCCACTTTTCCATTAATTTCTCTCTCCTCTGATATGATCTAGCACATCAGAGAAGAGAGAAATGGGGTCCCCCGAGACTCCACAGTACTTCCTGCTGTCCCCCCCACCCTCTGCTTCTTCCTGGAATAAAATGGCGGGAGCATGCGCAGTGCGCCCGCCGAGATGTGCCGGCCCTTACCTGGAAACAAAAGGACATTTTTCCTATTGGTTCATAACACAGTAAAAAGACCTGATAAACATGGGAGGGTGCTGGCACCCCCAACGAAGGCTCCGAGAAACAAACTTTACGGTAAGTAACCAAAAATCCTGTTTTCTGTATCGCCTCATTGGGGGACAAAGGAAACCATGGGACATCCCAAAACAGTCCCTGGGGAGGAAACAGCAAAAACTCCATTCAGGTAGGAGAACTTACCAGGTTGCTGCTTTGCAAAGTTGCAGGGCGGATGCCCTATGCTGTATTGCCTAGGAGGCGCCCACTGCCCGGGTAGAGTGAGCCTTAATCCCAGGGGGAGGCACTCTGTTCTTGACCCGGTAAGCCTCCAGAATTGCAGTTATGATCCAGCGAGCAATCATAGCCTTGGAGGCCGCACCCTCTGGAATGACAAAGAGAGAGTCCGTCTCCCTAAAAGGGGCGGTCCTAGCCAGATAGACCCGCACAACCCTAACCAGGTCTAACCTGTTCAGTGAACGCTCCAGAGGATGAGATGGAGCAGGACAAAAGGAAGGGAGGGCAATATCCTCATTTAGGTGAAAGGCGGACACCAACTTGGGAAGGAAGGTAGAGGCCGCAAAACCACCTTGTCCTGGTGAAGAACCAAGAAAGGAGGGTGACAGGAAAGAGATACATTCCGAGACGTGCCTAATGGAGGTAATGGCCACAAGAAACACCACCTTCCAAGACAGAAAGGACAGAGACTTCTCGGAGAGGTTCAAAGGGAGAACTCCTAAGGGCCTCCAGGACTAGACTGAGGTCCCAGGGGACCACGGGTGACCGGTATGGGGGCACAGTATGCGCTACCCTTGGAGAAAAGTTTTGACCTGAAAACGGGAAGATACATTTTTTTGAAAAAGAATAGAAAGTGCTGATATCTGGCCCTTCAGTGAACTAAGAACAAGACCCGCATGGAGAAACGCCAGAATGGAAGGGAGAACAAAGGACATAGGGAGAATGTGATTAGACTCACCATCTGAAATAGGCTCTCCAAGTCCGATAATAAACCCTGGAAGACGACGGCTTCCTAGCCTGGATCATGATGTGAATCACCCGATCTGAAAACCCGGACGCTCCCAGAAACTCGATTTCAACAGCCACGCTGTTAAATTGAGCGACCGAGAAATCTGGTGGCAGATTGGTCCTTGGGACAGAAGATCTGGTCTGTCTGGAAGCTTCCAGGGGGCGTCTGCGAGAAGATTGACGATCTCTGCGAACCAGGACCTCCTGGGCCAATCCAGTGCAATCAGAATGACCGGCACCCCTTCTGCCTTGATCTTCTACAACAACCTGGGAAGAAGGGGGAGGGGAGGAAAAAGATAGGGAAGCGCAAACTATGACCAGGGTATGGCCAGAGCGTCAGTGCCCACCATGAGAGGACTGCGGGGCCTGGAAACGAACCGTGGAACCTTCCTGTTCAGCCGGGACTCCATAAGGTCCACATCTGGAGTTCCCCATCGAAGGCAAATCTGATGGAAGACTTCCTGATGCAGAGACCACTATCCTGCCGCGGCCTAATTGTCCACGCTGGGGCTATGCACTGCAGATATTGCCGGGACCGTCGCTTCTGCCCAGAGGAGAATCTTGGACACATCGGCCATCTCCAAGGGGCTCCAAGACCCTCCCTGGTGATTGACGTATGCCATGGCATTGTCCATCTGAACTCGGACTGGCAGACCCCCGAGAGGCCTTTCCCTGTGACGGAGGGACAAAAGATTGGCCCTTATCTCGAGGATGTTGATCGGCAGAGGGGATTCCTCTGCCGACCAACGTCCCTGGACAGAAGGCTGATGTACGTCGTCACCACTTGCCAGTGAACAGGAAGAAAGGACTGACCCTGGAAGATGAGAGGGGATGACAGCCACCAACTGAGAGATCGTTTGACTCGGGAAGAGAGCAATCCAGAGAGAGAACAGACTTGTTCTACTGAGATAGGATGGCCTGTTGAAGTGGTCTTGAATGGAATTGCGCAAAAAGAATGGCCTCCGACGCTGCCACCATCCTTCCCAGGACTGCCATGGCTGAGCGGAAAGATGGAAGCCAAGGGCCCTGAAGAGAGCGAACCCCTCCTGGAGATTTGCTCTCTACTCTTCAGGAAAAAAAACCCTTGTCTGGCGGGTGTTGGAACAGCATGCCTAGAAAAACTGAAACTGAAAATGGTTCTGCTGCATGGCAAAACGCAGGAATCTCTGATGCCCTGAAAAGATAGGGACATGGAGATGGGCGTCCTGGATGTCTATGGAGCACAGAAACACTTCTGCGCCTCTATGGAAGCAATTAGTGAACGAAGGGACTCCATCCTGAAATGTCACAGTCGGACACTTTTGTTCAGTAACTTTAGATCCAGGATGGATCGAACCATGCTGATCTTTTTTGGCACCACAAACGGGTTTTTGAAACCTATGAAACGTTCCCGTTTTGGGACGGCAACAATGACCCTTGAACTGAGAAGGGAAGAAATGGACACACGGAAACCTGGAACCAGAGAAGTACCTCTTGGAGGACGGGATTCGAAGAATCGATCTCGGGGTTCTCCCGTTCCCTGGGAAATACCTCCTCAAATTTCCTATGTGGAGCAAAGATCATGGGAGCGGGTTTCGACCATCTAAACAAAACTGCCTGTTGTGCAGGTTCCATAGAGGTATCCTTAATGCTGAAGGTTTGGTTGACCGCCACAATGAGGCTCTGAACCATGTCTCTCATATTAGAGGCCTGGTCATACTACGAAACCGCCTCACCTGACTCAGGAGAGGAGGATCAGGAAGAGGCTGACCGCCAGGGAAAGATCGGGGGGAGAGATAGAGCGGGAAGAGGACCTAGAACAACACACCTGCCTGGATCTCTTATGGCCTATGTTGGTAGGCACAGCCGGTGAGTCCAGCGACCCACTAGTAATGGTGGGGGCCGGAAAAGGGCAACCTGTCAAGAACGGACACTAGGGTCTGCGACACCTTGGTGAGGTCCGCCACGGACTGTGATAGAGAGGAAGCCCACACTGGGATAGGGGCACCACACTCTACTGGGGCAGTAGGGAGCTCCTGGGTAGTGGGCAAAGCATGGCTGCTGCAGTACAGACAGAAGGGAGAGGACTGACCTGAAGGAAGCTTGAATTCACATGAAGAGCATACAAAGTGTCTGATAAGAGCAGAGGAAGAAGAAGAGGAAGCAGGAGGACGAGAACGCTCTTCTTTAGGATTAAGCATGATGAGCAGACCCACTAACTAATGCCAGAAGATTAGGAGACAGGAAAAGAATGCAGAGGAGTGTGTCAGTGTGCAGAGCAGAGCTACTCACAGTAAGATGCAAGTATCCTGAAGTCTGCTTCCAGGCTGTAGAGGGCTGCAGTGCAATTGTAGGTAGAGAGGATGCAGGTCCTGCAAGGAAATGCCACCTTCCGGATCAAAAATCTGGAAAATAGCGACCACAAGGAGAATGAAAGGCACCAGCAGAGAGAGCATGCGCTGCAGAGGGGTGGGTGAACGCTGAAAAAGCCCACACTCTGAGGCCGGAAGAAGGAGCTGAGCTAACCACCAGGTCCAGGAGAGTGGAAAACTTGCCTGATCAAACTGGGAGGAGGGGGAGGAACTAGCCGTCGGGGACAAGAAGAGGAAGTGTGGAAGCGACGGGCGAGAGAAAAGCCCGCCCGAAGTGCTAAGGAGATGGGGGCGGAGCCAAACGCTGAGACTTGGCCTGAGAGAAGCCGGGACCTAGATTAAGGACAGTGACCGCCGGAGCAGGGGGAAGCGGCGCGGAGGCCCTAAAAGTGCTGCAAAAGGTAGCCCAGTGCCACAATCCATAAAGAAACAAAGGAAACGACACATATGGATCTCAAAAGGACTAGAATTATACTAAAGCCCAAGCAATAAAGTGAGGATTTAGGGGGGAAAAACTCAACATCTTTCTTCTGTCTTCATCCTTTGTTCTTCGTATCTTCTTCTTTACTTGAATCTTGACAAGCAACTTCCACTCGTCGCCACTGGAAAGGAACCAGAGGAAGAGAGAGAAAGAGATGTACCTCTCCATCCAGGAAATATCAGACGTCCGAAATTCATGTACTGTGGGACATCCATGCCTCCTAAAACTGACAGGCTTTGGTGGGCTAGTGGGTAGGAGATGGGGGCCAGGACCAAATCTGGATTACCTAAACACTCTTCTGTGTAAGGGGTTGGGGTCCTGTCGACTACACATATCAGGATAAAGGGTGGCAGTACACGCCGTACTCATAATCTCTACGTGGGAGTACATTTGTGAATGTTCACACTGTATCCCTCCAGAGGTAAAGGAGAAGCTCCATCTGAAAAAGAAGAAACGTTACTGGAAATCGCAGAAAACCGAGGTAGACATGGGTCTAGTGAAAGACCAGTGTCCACCTCCTACTGATACTATGCTAAACCTGATTAACCTAGTGCCAGTCGGTGGGGTGTACACTGCAGAGGAGCAGCTAACTTTTTTGTGCATAGTGTAAGCCTCCTAGTGGCAGCAGCATACACCCATGGTTTCCTGTGTCCACCAATGAGGCGATTGAGACAAGGACATTTTTTGCATATGCTAAGTCTATAGATATATTCGTCAAATATGCCAGGAGCTTTTCATACACATGTACAAGACTGACAACTCAAAGTACTCCTCCAATTCATTGCCCTGTTGTATAAAGTGGGTAGCAAATTACAACTCACATCAATCCATATATAATGGGGATTCACTTTTGGAGGACATGGATGAGGCTGACTTTGTTCAGAGGCTGCCAAGGGGTCCGCTTCCTTCTCCTCTGGTGAGAAAAGTCCAATCTTCTGTTCTACTGTCATTTGCCATGCACCGGCCATCTCTCGCATGAACTGTGAAAATACCAAATGAATTTTGGAAAAATAAAATACAATGCCAGAAATTAAAGTACGATAAGGACCAACGAATTTGATGAAACATTTTCACTATTATGTTTAATTCATCCATTTAGTCCTTACCGGCACTTCAATCCCATTCTTAGCTGCCAAAAGCCAGTCCCAGCAGGCAATGGCTGTCTCCATGCCATGGTCAGTGAACATACGAAGAGGGGCCCAACATAAGTGGTGCAGAAGCTGAGCATCACATTCTGAAAAGGATTTTTACTTTTCGGATTAAGAACACCGGCACTTTGTCATGCGTCTATTTACAATCATAGTACGATCCTTACCTTTGCTGCTGATAAGCATGGCTGTAAGTTTGAAGAGGACTTGCGTGTACGCCTCTCGTTGATTTGATTCCAAGGCATCATTCAGATGTTTTAGCATTAACTTGTTCAAATCAGAGGAGCGACCAGTGGCACGGGAAAACTCTATCATGCCGGCAACCTGCCGAAATAAGCCAAGATTGAGGTTTCTTTGGATTTCATTTTTTTTTTGGTACGAAAAAGCCAAAGTTTACTGTATACGCCAAGACCAGGGCTGGATTTATCCATGTACACAGTAGGCAAATGTGGGTGAAGACTTGTGGTATACGATGTACATTTATAACACTACACACTTTTGTAAATGCCGGGGCTCTTCGACCTCTTCCGGCTCCTGCACACTGCAGTACTTTGCTCTGCCCTCAATAGGACAGAGAAGTATGCCTGCACAGGAGAGCGGTGCCGAAGAGACTGTGTGTCATCCACACGAAGCAAGCAGGAGGACTGGGATCGTAAGAAGATGGGAGGCGCCGGACAAAGACCAGCGACACCCCTCTGACCGGACCGCCCCTGCAGGTGAGTAAAATAAAAGTTATTTTTCTTCTCTTGCATGTCGGGTTGGGGGCTTATCTACAGCATTATAGAATACTGTATATCAGCCCTGAAAGGTGATGGCCGTATCTCATATCGTTCAAAACTGCTGACAGGTTCCCTTTAAAGTCCATTTGTTACAGTAATTACTCGCAATATTACAATCTGTTTGAAGATGATGTATACACCCCCAGTGAAAACTATCTGATAACACTCACTTGGACTTAACGAAAATTAACTCATGAGGGGCCAAATACTTTGATAATATCTCCGAAATGGAGAGGTGAAATAAAAAAACTAAACAAAACAATGTTTTATTCCGTTCTGCAGCCACTATTACATTCTGTGTTTCCAGTTCTACATGGAAAATTTGGTGAAAAGTCCTGCTTAGTATGGTTCTTTGCATTGGAAAATTCCCTCTTGTTGAAAAAGTACCTTAACCCCTTAACAACCAGAGGTATTTTTGGTTTTGCATATTCATTTTTTGCTACCCTTCTTCCCACAGTCATAACTTTTTTATTTTTTGGTCAAAATGGCCATGTGAGGGCTTGATTTTGCTGGATGAGTTGTACTTTTGACCACCAACATTGGATTTAACATATTGTGTACAGTAAAACGGGAAAAAATCCAAGCACGGTGAAACTGCAAAAGAGTGCAATCCCACAGTTGTTTTTTGCTTTGTTTTTTTACCATGTTCACTAAATGCTAAAACTGACCCGCCACTATGATTCTTCAGGTTATTACGAGTTCCTAGACACCAAACATGTCTAGGTTCTTTTTTAAGTGGTGAAAAAACATTTCAAGGTTTGTTAAAAAAAAAAAAAAAAAAAAGAAAAATATCGTGCCATTTTCTGATACCCGTAGCGTTTCCATTTCTCGTGATATCTGGTCGAGTAGGGTCTTATTTTTTGCGTGTCGATCTGATGTTTTTAACCCCTTAGGCCCCAAGGGTGGTTTGCACATTCATGACCGGGCCAATTTTTACAATTCTGACCACTGTCCCTTTATGAGGTAATAACTCTGAAACGCTTCCATGGATCCCGGTGATTCTGACAATGTTTTCTCGTGACATATTGTACTTCATGTTAGTGGTAAAATTTCACTCAAATAACTTGTGTTTATTTGTGAAAAAAAAACGGAAATTTGGCAAAAATTTTGAAAATTTAGCAATTTTCCAACTTTGAATTTTTATGCCCTTAAATCACAGTGATACGGCACACAAAAAACTTGATAAGTAACATTTCCCACATGTTTACTTTACATCAGCACAATTTTGGAACCAAAATTTTTTTTGTTAGGAAGTTATAAGGGTTAAAAATTGACCAGCGATTTCTCATTTTTGCAACACCATTTTATTTTTACGGACCACATCACATTTGAAGCCACTTTGAGGGGTCTATATGACAGAAAATACCCAAAAGTGACACCATTTTAAAAACTGCACCCCTTAAGGTGCTCAAAACCACATTCAAGAAGTTTATTAACCCTTTAGGTGCGTCACAGGAGTTTTTTGAATATTTAAAAAAAAATGAACATTTAACTTTTTTTCACAAAAAAAATACTTCAGGTTCAATTTTTTTTATTTTACCAAGGGTAATAGGAGAAATTAGACTGCAAAATTTATTGTGCAATTTGTCCTGAGTACGCTGATACCTGACATGTGGGGGGGAACCACTGTTTCGGCGCATGGCTGAGCTCAGAAGGGAAGGAGCGCCGTTTGACTTTTTCAATGCAAAATTGGCTGGAATTCAGATCGGTCGCCATGTCACGTTTGGAGAGCCCCTGATGTACCTAAACAGTGGAAACCCCCCACAAGTGACCCCATTTTGGAAACTAGACCCCCCCACGGAACTTATCTAGATGTGTGGTGAGCACTTTGAACCCCCAAGTGCTTCACAGAAATTTATAACGCCCGGGCGTGAAAATAAAAAAATCATTTTTTCCACAAAAATGATATTTTTGCCCCCAATTTTTTATTTTCCTAAGGGTAATAGGAGAAATTGGACCCCAAAAGTTGTTTTGCAATTTGTCCTGAGTAGGCTGATACCCCATATGTGGGGGTAAAACACTGTTTGGGCGCATGGCAGAGCTTGGAAGGGAAGGACCACCATTTGACTTTTTCAACTCAGAATTGGCTGAAATTGAGATCAGACGCCATGTTGCATTTGGAGAGCCCCTGATGTGCCCAAACAGTGGAAACCCCCAATTCTAACTCCAACCCTAATGGGAAAATGGAAACAAATACATTTTCTTTTAATTTTATTATTTTTCCCTAACTAAGGGGGTGATAACAGGGGGTTAGATTTACTATTTATGGCGAGTTTTTGTGTTTGGCAGCTGTCACACGCTAAAAGACACTTTTTATTGTAAAAATAGTTTTTGCATCATCACATATTGAGAGCTATAATTTTTCCGTATTTTGACCCACCGAGTCATGTGAGGTCTTATTTTTTGCAGGACGAGTTGACGTAATATTGGTACCATTTTCGGGCACGTGACATTTTTTAATCGCTTTTTATTCCGATTTTTGGGACGCAGAATGAACAAAAACCAGCGTTTCATGAATTTCTTTTGGGGGGGTGCGTTTACACTGTTCCGCGTGCGTAAAATTGATAAAGCGGTTTTACTCTTCGGGTCGGTACGGTTACAGCGATACCTCATTTAGGTCTTTTTTTATGTTTTGTCGGTTTTATGCAATGAAAACTATTTTATATAAAAAAATAATTATTTTTGCATCGCTTTATTCTGCGAGCTATAACTTTTTTATTTTTTCGCTGATGATGCTGTATGGCGGCTCGTTTTTTGCGGGACAAGATGACGTTTTCAGCGGTACCACGGATATTTATGTGCGTCTTTTTGATCGCGCGTTATTGCACTTTTTGTTCAGCGGTATGATAATAAATCATTATTTTTTACTTCGTTTTTTATTTTTTAAGGGGTTCGCTGAAGGGGTTAACTAATGAGACAGTTTTATAGGGCAGGTCGTTATGGGCGGGGCGATACCAAATATGTGTACTTTTATTGTTTTGGGGTTTTTTTTATTTCCAAAAAATTAATTTATTGGGGGAATATTTATTTTTTTTCTAATTTGGCGATTTTTTTTAATTATTTTAACACTTTTTTTTTTTTTTTTTAACTTTATTACATTGTCCCAGGTGGGACATCACTGTCCTGTGACAGATCGCTGATCTGTCACATCACAGATTACTGTGACAGATCAGCAGGCTTCCTTGTGCCTGCACTTTGCAGGCACTGAGGAAGCCGGCTCCCTGCAGGCCCCCGAAGGTCTCCGTCGCCATCTTGGATTCGGGGGCCTGCAGGGAAGGAGCCCCCCGCAGCAGCGCTGCACATTGCGCTGCCGTGGGGGGCTCAGGGAAGCACGGAGGGAGCCCCCTCCCTGCCGATGCTTCCCTTTAACCCCCAGTACACCGCGATCGTGTTTGATCGTGGTGTGCAAGGGGTTAACGTGTCGGGGGCGGTCCGTGACCACCCCTGACACATTGTGCCGGGTGTCAGCTGTGATAATCAGCTGACACCCAGCCGCGATCAGCGGCGCTCACCACGTGGGCGCCGCTGATCGCTATGACGTACTATCCCGTCCCTGGGAATTAAGTCCCAGGGCACATGGACGGGATAGTACGCCATATGGGATTAAGGGGTTAATGATACCATTTTGGTGCAGATACGATCTTTTGATCGCCTGTTATTGCATTTTTAAGTCAATGTTGCTGCGACCAAAAAAATGTTTTCTCGTTACGCCGTGACGTTAGTGATTAGGTTAATTTTTTTTTTTATATTGCTAGATCGGGCGATTCTGAATGCGGAGATACCAAATATGTGCATGCTTGATTTTTTATTGTTTTATTTTAAATGGTGTGAAAGGGGGTGATTTGAACTTTTATATTTTTTTTAATATTTTTAAAAACATTTTTTTTTTTTTTACATGCTTCAATAGTCTCCATGGGAGACTAGAAGCTGCAGTACTGGCTCTACTATATACAGGTGACGATCACATCGCCTGTATGTAGCAGAAATGCTAAAACTGCTGACATGTGCCAGCAAAAATGTGGGCTCAGCGCCGGAACCCACATCAAAGTGAAGGAGTCCGACATTGGTGTACTATTACGCCCGATGTCGGAACGGGGTTAAAGGGAACCAGTGACCAGTTTTTTCATGTGTGAACTAAGACTGGCACCTTAATCCGAGTCTGTGCTGCATTCCATAGAGGGGTATACAAATCCCAATATACAGTGGGGCAAAAAAGTATTTAGTCAGTCAGCTATAGTGCAAGTTCCACCACTTAAAAAGATGAGAGGCGTCTGTAATTTACATCATAGGTAGACCTCAACTATGGGAGACAAACTGAGAAAAAAAATTCCAGAAAATCACATTGTCTGTTTTTTTTTCATTTTAATTGCATATTATGGTGGAAAATAAGTATTTGGTCAGAAACAAGCAATCAAGATTTCTGGCTCTCACAGACCTGTAACTTCTTCTTTAAGAGTCTCCTCTTTCCTCCACTCATTACCTGTAGTAATGGCACCTGTTTAAACTTGTTATCAGTATAAAAAGACACCTGTGCACACCCTCAAACAGTCTGACTCCAAACTCCACTATGGTGAAGACCAAAGAGCTGTCAAAGGACACCAGAAACAAAATTGTAGCCCTGCACCAGGCTGGGAAGACTGAATCTGCAATAGCCAACCAGCTTGGAGTGAAGAAATCAACTGTGGGAGCAATAATTAGAAAATGGAAGACATGCAAGACCACTGATAATCTCCCTCGATCTGGTGCTCCACGCAAAATCCCACCCCGTGGGGTCAGAATGATCACAAGAACGGTGAGCAAAAATCCCAGAACCACGCGGGGGGACCTAGTGAGTTGCATCCATCAAACACCATACCTACTGTAAAGCATGGTGGTGGAAACATCATGCTTTGGGGCTGTTTCTCTGCAAAGGGGCCAGGACGACTGATCCAGGTACATGAAAGAATGAATGGGGCCATGTATCGTGAGATTTTGAGTGCAAACCTCCTTCCATCAGCAAGGGCATTGAAGATGAAACGTGGCTGGGTCTTTCAACATGACAATGATCCAAAGCACACCGCCAGGGCAACGAAGGAGTGGCTTCATAAGAAGCATTTCAAGGTCCTGGAGTGGCCTAGCCAGTCTCCAGATCTCAACCCTATAGAAAACCTTTGGAGGGAGTTGAAAGTCCGTGTTGCCAAGCGAAAAGCCAAAAACATCACTGCTCTAGAGGAGATCTGCATGGAGGAATGGGCCAACATACCAACAACAGTGTGTGGCAACCTTGTGAAGACTTACAGAAAACGTTTGACCTCTGTCATTGCCAACAAAGGATATATCACAAAGTATTGAGATGAAATTTTGTTTCTGACCAAATACTTATTTTCCACCATAATATGCAAATAAAATGAAAAAAAACAGACAATGTGATTTTCTGGATTTTTTTTTCTCAGTTTGTCTCCCATAGTTGAGGTCTACCTATGATGTAAATTACAGACGCCTCTCATCTTTTTAAGTGGTGGAACTTGCACTATTGCTGACTGACTAAATACTTTTTTGCCCCACTGTATACTCCCCAAAAACCTTTCAAAACTCTCCTGCGCTCTATCTAACTCTGCCGCTCCAGTCAGATAGGCATCCTTGCTGAGGTGTCTGTCCCTTCTCCAGGCATGCACCTTTATATTTTAGGCTCTGCTCGCAGTATGGCAGAGCAAAGTGCGCAGACGTGAGCCGTCAATATCTGTGCGCAGGAGTGAGATTTCGCCCGGCTCAGTGGATGATGCAGGAGGCATCATTCACAGCAGGAGGACAGCAATCAGAAGCCGTGAAGAGAAATAGATGTCTCAGAAGCAACACCTAACGGACCAGACTGGCAGAGTATATATAGAGCGCAGGAGAGTTTCAAAAGTTTTTGTGGGTAAAGAGGGGGAGTCTAGGCTCTATGTACAACACAGGCGCTGATTAAGGTGCAGGTCTTAGTTCATACATGAGAGTATGATTCTGGATCTTTCTCCTCTTCCCCTCAACATCATTTGTCAGGGAGAGTAGGGAGCCCCCATAAGCATTAGTCTGTGGGCCAAAACTGCCAAAATCAGCAGGTTCGTCCGACATCAGTCTAATGTGCATGAGGGCCTTAGGAATTCTCTAATAGATTTGAAAATCAAAGGGCTTTCTAAAACCGGGAAGCGACTCTAATAACAGGGACCACTGTATTCCTAATGCTGGCTGATAGGAGCCTACTTCTGCAATCACAGTGGCTCAGTGGTTAGCACAGCAGCATTGCAGCGCTGGGGTCCTGCGTTCAAATCCCACCAAGGACAAAATCTGCAAAGGAGTTTGATGTTCTCCCTGTGTGGGTTTCCTGCGAGAGCGTGTCCTACATGGGTTTCCTCCTGGTTCTCCGGTTTCCTACCACACTCCAAAGACATACTGATGGGGGATTTGGATTGTGAACCCCAATGGGGACAGTGATGATATCTGTAAAGCGTTGCGGAATATGATGGTGCTATATAAGCAAAGCATAATAATTAATAATAATACCTCTCCAGCATAACGGTTCCGCAGGTTCAGCGATGCCATGAAATTAGAATAATCCTTTTTTACACAAGCTGGACGTTCAGTCAGTTGTGTTGCCTGTTGGAAATGCAGTGAAATATTTAGTGGTAATATTGGAGGACTGGTAATTCTGTTTTTCATTTAAGCAGAGAAAAAAATAAAAACAGATGCAGAGTAAAATAGAGAAAAGTCGGAGGTGGCTATTCCATCTTAAAATAAATGACTCAAAAATAAAGGAAAGCAGCTGTTCTAGGTGTAATTTAAGAATCAGATGGAATAAATCTATATCAGCAAATGAAAGGTATACAGCAGAGTCGCATGTTATTATATAAATGGAACTAGGTGCGGTGTAATTGACGCACCACATTTTTCTGAAAATGTAAAATGAGAAATTCTGCATAATCACTAATTTATTGTAATCCAGAGCTGCATTCACAATTCTGCTGGATCAAACTATCATCTCCCAACGTCTGTCGGTTCATAGTGAGGATATTCTTCAGATTTGCACCCCGAGATAAACTTTAAAGACTCCCTCCATCATGGCAATTTATCATGTACAATCACTTTACATGGTGTCACCTGGTTGTCTTCCACTGCATCCTCTGCGAGATCATGTTCAAGTCCTCTTGCATCCAAGATGGCTGCCACAGTGACATGGGGATTGCAGTGATGAATTGGAACCATAAATACTCTTTAAGGCCAAGTTCACACTTGTGTATGGCTTGTCTGCATAGGGCTGCGTACTTCCTCCCTTAAGCTCCGCCTACTTCCGCATGCATCCTGCGTACCTATCTTTAACATTTATTTTTACGTGCCCGCAACATGTTGCGTTCCCGTGTGGTTGGCAGGCACGTCAAAACGCCGCATGCGGACGCTTCGGCATACAACGCATGTCCCTGTGTACCCAATGTTAAAGAGAGGTACACAGGACGCATGCAGAAGTTGGCGGAGCTTAAGCAAGGAAGTACAGAGGAAGTACGTAGCCAAGCCATATGCAAGTGTGAACTTAGCCTAACCACTTCGTGCAGCAGACCGTTTTCGTTTTTGAGTGTTTTTCGCTCCCCTTCTTCCCAGAGCCATAACTTTTTAATTTTTCCGTCAATATGGCCATGTGAGGGCTTGTTTTTTGCGGGATGAGTTGTACTTTTGAACGACACCATTGGTTTTACCATATCGTGTACTCAAAAACGGGAAAAAAAATTCCAAGTGCGGTGAAATTGCAAAGAAAGTGCAATCCCACACTTGTTTTTTTTCTTTTCACCATGTTCACTAAATGCTAAAACTGACCTGCTATTATGATTCTCGAGGTCATTACGAGTTCATAGACACCAAACATGTGTAGGTTCTTTTTTTATCTAAGTGGTGAAAACAAATTCCAAACTTTGTTAAAAGAAACAAAAATTGTGCCATTTTCCGATACCCGTAGCACATCCATTTTCGTGATCTCAGGTTTGCTGAGGGCTTATTTTTTGCACACCAATCTGACATTTTTATTGATACCATTTTGGTGCAGATACGATATTTTGATAGCCAGTTATTGCATTTTAATGAAGTGTCGCGGCGACCGAAAAAATGTAATTCTGGCATTTTGACTTTTTTTTTTGGCTATTTACCGATCAGGTTAATCCTTTTTTTATTGATAGATCGGGCGATTCTGAACGCGGCGATACCAAATATGTGTATGTTTGATTTTTTTTTTTTTTGGTTTTATTTAGAATGGGGTGAAAGGGGGCTAATTTAAACTTTTATATTTTTTAAAGATATATTTTTAAAAGCGTTTTTTTCCTTTGGCATGCTTCAATAGCTTCCATGGGAGACTAGAAGCTGCCACAACTCCATCAGCTCTGCTACAGAGGCGATGGTCAGATCACCTATATGTAGCTGAATTACTCACTTGCTATGAGCGCCAACCACTGGGCGGCACTCACAGGAAGCCGACAGAGACAACCACCGATTGTCATGCCTATCCACTGGTGACCCGCGATCACATGATGGGGTCACTAGTGGGCGGATTTCCGGCCAAATCGCCTGAAACACGCGTTAAATGCCACTGTCAGAACTTGACAGCGGCATTTAACGGGTTATTAGCCACGGGTGGATCGCGATTCCACCCGCGGCTATTGCGGGCACATGTCAGCTGTTTAAAACAGCTGACATGTCTAGGGAAAGATGTGGGCTCACCGCCGAAGCCCATATCAAAGGGAGGGAAGCGACATGCACCGTAAAAGTAAGGCGCATGTCGCAAAGGGGTTAAAGAAGGAAATTTGGTGGCACTCACCGGTAAGCAAAATATAAATCCTTTATTCTATATATGTTAAAAAACAGTGAAGTACACAAATACATGGACAACTGTTTTGCGCCAACCAGGCGCTTCTTCCCAATTCCTCCGGAATGGACCAGGGTAAAGAGTTTCTATTTTACTGACTGGTGAGTGCCATCAGATTTCTGTCTTTGAAGAATATGCAATTAGAACGGTTATCCTTACATAGTTGAGCACTACCAGAAGTCCAGAGTCCATTATTGGTGTATAGGGTATGCTGGTATCACTTTGAATGGACTATGTACAGCTGAACCATACCTCTGCCTTTCCTACGCAGTGGACCCGTGGTTCAGACTCACTGCTGTAGCAGCCATCTTGGATGCAGGAAGACAGGAATTGCGTTCTCAGCAGAGGAGGCACAATGGAACAGCCTGAGAGCACGAGCTAGGGTGATTATACGTGAAAAATGTGTAAACAGGTTTTATTGCCAAGGTTAAGAGTCTCTTTAAAGGTTTCATAACTAATGTAGAAAATATAGCAAGACAGGAAAGCCAATTGATTTTTTTATGCTTTTGTCTATACAAAGAGGTCCATAAGGTCAATATATATAACACGCAATAGCTGTAGCCCCCGACAATCTGCTCTGTGGCAATCCCTGTAAGAAGACAGCAATGTTAATAGAAGAACACCCAGCAGAGCCCCATGGAAAGTGTCACCATGCACCAGTCAGACCAATCTAAAGTAGTATGTTGTCCACCACTAACTCCAAAACCAGGGGATTAATGTTCCGACTGAGGAAAACTGGAAGATAAGTCAAGAAGAAAAGAGCTGCCTTGGCTGAAGAAACAAGCAGAGACTTGTGGCAAATGGTGAGTGTTAGAACAAACCTGGAGATAGGAAGCTGGAGACTGGAGGGGAGGGCAACAACAGACAATGCATGGCAGGGGGAACAGGAACACATGGATAATGAGGTCACATCATCAGTGCAGAAGTGGGAGAAAAGGCAATGCTGTTACATCGGGAAGTGACACATTGGTGAAAAAACAAACATACACAAATAAGTAGCCATGCTAACATATAAAGAAGCACTCTGCAGGACACGGACATCAGAGCGGACAGCTAATGCTGGTGACATGGAGAGGAGTGATGCTTCACTTTCACACTGATTAAAGCACAACTCCTCCTAAAAATGAAAATGTGCCCAATGGTACAGAACCCAATGTCTGTTCAGGAGCCGAAACAAACTGCAAAACCGGATGAATGTCACTTCCCACTACCACTCCACTGCTGGGGGCCAAAGTTTACTCCAAAACAGGGTCTATGATGGATCCATTGGAAGAGATCTAAATCGACCTTGAAAATCAAAGTTACAGGGGAACGGAGGTGGGCTAGGGGACATGACACAATGAGAAAAAGTTAGTTGGGGCAGTAAATCATCTTTGAAAAGATCCAGAGAACTGGAAAAAAAATGTTATTAACAGATCACGAAAAACAGTAGCAAAGGGAAAATTGTATAATGTACAATAAAATAATAATAAATATATATATCTGCATCATGGAGAGTTAATTTGTCAGAGTTGGGCTTAAAAATTAGCCAATTGCTTCAGGCAACAATGGATGGAATGGTCAATTACGCTCTAACAATAATGTACATACAGGACCCACAAACTTCAATATAGGTGGGGATATAAAAACTGTATAGATGGTCAGACAGAAAAGGGGACACGGAGCAGGAGAGTTTAATTTATTGGCGGTTACCCTGCATTACAATGACAAACCTGAAATAAATGCCACAAAAACAGACACAAGAAGTATTACATACATATTATGAAATGATGCATACAGCAAGAACTCTGTATGGGGCATACAAAGCTTTGTGGGTTGATTTATCCATTGCTCTAAGGGAAAACAGCATCCAATGGAGCATAACCACTGAAAAAATGTTTGCTTTAGACTAGGAAGAAAAGGTGACAATATGGTCCCATAAACTTCAAATAGTACCTAGCAGGACGTTATATACGCAGCACGAGATCTTCAGCTCCATAAGGATCACACCAATGTTTATATACAGATACCAATAAGTAACAGTGCAAACTGTCCAACAGCACATACACCAGATGCAAAAGTGACAAAACTCGCAACCCAAGTGAATAAATATAACAAGGCGGCATTTGGATCTGTTGTACATGGCCTGTGAGATATCAATATGAAAACAACATTCATACAGCACACATAAGAAGAAAATGTCCATCCATCTATTGCATGAAACAATGGCTCCTAAAATCAGCCACGTATCACTCACCCCTAAAGTTGTGTTCTGCCTGTTGTATCCGGCAAAATGCAATATGCTCTCAGTAGCCATAGCAAGGCCAGTGTGCTGAGACAGGCCAGATACCCAGTTCTGGTGCTTGTTCAGGTATTCCTATGGAAAAGTGGATACAAGATGTAGGTTAAAAAAATGGCACAAATTATGAAACTGGATGATATTTGGCATATGCCCTTTAAATGGAGTTTCCTGGGTCAGAAGGGCTTCCATGTCCAAGTTCAACAAACAAGTTACGCAGATAGAATTGTTTGTGTCCCGGATAATTAGTGAATCTTTGTAAGCTGCACTTTTTGAAAACTGATTAAAGAAGAGCGTCCATCAAAATTGTTATCCTCTTAATATATTGCAAATCATCAAAATGTGTAAGCACTGTGTACTTACAATTGCTCATTTTGCCTTTCTACCCAGCTAATTCTCCTCTTTCTCTTTATGTTTATTACATCATGTGATTAAAAACTAACTACCGTAGCCGAATCCTTCTAAGCTCTATGCAGAAACAATAGGTCAATTTTCCCTGTATGAGTCATGAGTCACTGCAAAAGTCCCTGACAGGGAGAGGAGTGGAGCCGCTGGATCAGGAGTTGGAGAGGGGGATGATAAATGCAGGGATTAGAGCCTTTCTGTTTCTACATAGAGCAGAGAAAAAAGAAGAATGATCTGGGTAGAAAGGCAAAATGAGCAATTGTAAGTACACAGTGCTATATAATATGATGATTGCAATTTAATAAGCAGATGAAATCTATGATGGGAGGAGTTTATTCCCCCTGTGTCACTGCAGTACATGGATACACGCAGCTTGCAATACAGCCTACCATGTTCCATGGCATGCATCACTCTTCCTCCAGGCTCCTGTAACCTGTTCAGTGTGGCCTGCTACCCAAGAACACTTCCTGTTGTGTGTGATGTGCGATGTTACATAGGACTGCAAGTAACTTCTACTACATTATCTGTTCTCAGAGTTATCGTTATGCTGTCTGTGATGTTACATGAGACTGTGGATGATTTCTACGACATTACCTATGCTCAGAGCTATCACTGTGTGTTACATAGGACTGCAGGTGACAGGCACTACATTATCTATACTCATAGAGCCATCTCCGTCTGATTTTAGTAACTGCTGATAATCCCCATTTAGCCACGCTATGAGCAGAAATGACAATTTCTAGGAAAGCTCCATTCACAATTTTTGTCCTGTCTAAGCAGATCAGCAATCACCTGAAGAATGAGTAAGAAAAGTGCGTTTGGACTGTCTAAACCGCCACTTAGATAATCGCTGATTAACTACATATAAGACAGTCGTTGGTTGCTTTATCTAAATGGGCCCTTTCCCAGGTGACATTTCCTACATTATCTGTATTTAGATGAATCACTGTGTTATCTGTGGACTGCAGGTAAATTTACTACTATATCATTTGCACTCACTTATCACTATTATTGTGTTGTTATATTTCTCTTTTGAAGAGGATAAAAAAAAAAAGAAAAAAAAAAGACCAAGAAACCAAAAATGAGCATCTACCCTACGTGCTCTTACACCAGACCAGGGCAAAGTGCGGCCTGTGTACCACATCTGGCCCTCTGGCTGTCTCAGTCTGGCCCACGGACCGAGTCAGCCGTGGCGCTGGAAACCAGAGGTCCGCATGCCGCACCGTGCCCACCCGCTGGCTCTCTCCGTTTTCTCCCTAGGGCGGCGCAGTCCGCATTGGTGGAGGATGGGCCTCCGGTCACTTCCTCCACCCATCAGCGTGTGAAACAGCTGACACAATGACGTCATCTCATCGGGTCAGCTGTGTACCGCCGGACAGTCAGCGCACCGGAGGTAGAGAGAAGCAGAACGCCAGGGAAAGGGACCAAGGTGAGTTTGTGGTGTTCTTTTTTTTTTCATGTGTATGAACATGGGGATTCTATGGGGTGACAGACAGCACATGGGGAGGCTATGGGGTTGACATGCAGCACATGGAGATTCTATGGGGTGACATGCAGCACATGGGGAGGCTATGGGGGCCTCATGCAGTATATGGGAAGGCTGTGTGGGGCTCATGCTATATATATATAGGGAGGCTGTGTGGGGCTCATATAGTATATGGGGAGGATGTATGAGACCTCATTTAGTATGGGGAGAGACTGTGGGGCTCATGCTGTATAAAGGGAGGCTGTGTAGGGCTCATGCAGTACAGTCATGGCCAAAAGTTTTGAGAATGACACAAATATTAATTTTTACAAAGTCTACTGCTTCATTTTTTCTAATGCCAATTTGCATATACTCCAGAATGTTATAAAGAGTGATCAGCTTAACAGCAATTACTTGCAAAGTCAATATTTGCCTAGAAAAAGGAGATTTTTGTGTACTCACCGTAAAATCTCTTTCTCTTAGCCTTTAATTGGGGGACACAGAACCTTGGGTGTTATGCTGCTGTCCACTAGGAGGCGACACTATGCATAATCTGAAAAAGATTAACTTTGGCTCCTCCTCTGCAGTATACACCCCTGGACGGCGTCAGCCTTCTACAGTTTTGTGCCAAAGCATAAGGAGGAACGTAACCAAATAACATAACCATGCCTGTAAGAAGGCTACTATGTACGAGCTCAAAGAACAATATGAGAACTCAACAGGAAACAACGGCCCGTAAGGGCAACAGGGTGGGAGCTGTGTCCCCCAATTAAAGGCTAAGAGAAAGAGATTTTACGGTGAGTACACAAAAATCTCCTTTACTCTGTCGCCTAATTGGGGGACACAGAACCTTGGGACGTCCCAAAGCAGTCCCTGGGTGGGAAGCAGTGGACGAATATTGTGCTGACAGTCCCCTAGACTTGGGGTACTGCCGCCTGCAGAACCAGTCTACCCAGGCTCGCATCCGCTGAGGACTGGGTATGAACACTGTAGTGTTTCGTAAACGTGTGTAGGCTAGTCCAAGTGGCCGCCTTGCACACTTGTTGTGCCGAAGCCTGATGCCGAATGGCCCAGGAGGCCCCTACTGCCCGTGTAGAGTGTGCCGTGATACCGGCCGGAAGAGGGGAACTGTTAAGTCGGTAGGCCTCATGTATGGTGGACCTGATCCACCTGGCAAGGGTAGCCTTGGAAGCCGGCAAACCCTTGCGACTACCTTCCGGAAGAATGAAGAGGGAATCAGATTTCCGGAAAGGTGCAGTCCTGGACACGTAAATCCGCAATGCTCTGACAAGGTCAAGCGTATGCAGAGCCTTCTCCACTCTATGAACCGGAACCGGGCAAAGGGAAGGCAGTGAAATCTCTTCATTAAGGTGAAAGTTGGACACAACCTTCGGAAGGAAGGATGGTACCGTGCGGAGAACCACCTTGTCCTGGTGAAAGGCTAGGAAAGGCCGTCTGCAGGAAAGTGCTGACAATTCCGACACTCTGCGTAACGAGGTGATCGCCACTAGAAAAACCACTTTCTGAGACAGAATGGAGAGTGGAACTCCTCTAAGAGGTTCGAAGGGTGGGGCTTGCAATGCTGTCAGGACCAGATTGAGGTCCCACATATCCAGCGGACGTTTGTAGGGAGGAACCAATCGGGAAACTCCCTGGATGAAAGTCCTTACTTGCGGTTTAATAGCAATGCGCTTTTGAAAAAGGACTGAAAGCGCCGACACCTGACTCTTAAGCGAACTTAAGGATAGCTTGGCATCTAGGCCCGATTGAAGAAAACCTAGTACCTTCGGGAGGGAATAAGGGAGTGGGACTTGTCCATGAGATTCGCACCAAGAAAAAAAAAAAAAAGCTCTCCAGGTACGATAATAGAGCTTGGCGGAGGCAGGCTTCCTTGCCCTGATCATAGTTGCAATGACTGCCGGTGAAAAACCTGCCTGGGTTAGAATCCAGGTTTCAAGGGCCATGCCGTCAAATTGAGAGCCCCTGAATTCTGGTGGAAGAACGGACCTTGAGACAGAAGGTCGTGACGGTCGGGTAGACGCCAGGGGGCGTCTGCCGCAAGTTGCACGATGTTGGCGTACCAAGTACGTCTGGGCCAGTCTGGCGCGATGAGGATGGTCGGAACTCCCTCTTGCTTGATCTTCCTCACGACCCTGGTGATTAGGGGGAGGGGTGGAAAAATGTACAGGAGTCGGAACTGGGACCAGTCCTGGACCAGGGCATCCGCTCCGAGCGACCGCGGGTCGTGTGTCCTGGCCATGAAATTGGGGACCTTGGTATTGAGATGGGATGCCATTAGGTCCACATCTGGGGTTCCCCAGCGTTGACAGATCTGGTAAAAAATCTCGGGATGGAGAGACCACTCCCCCGAGTCCATTCCTTGCCTGCTGAGGAAGTCGGCTTCCCAGTTTTCTACACCCGGAACGTGTACCGCAGAAAGTACCGACCTTGTGTCTTCCGCCCAGCGGAGGATATGAGCCACTTCTCTCATCGCCTGGGCGCTGCGGGTCCCGCCTTGGTGGTTCACGTATGCCACAGCCGTGGCATTATCCGACTGTATCCGTATGTGCGAGGCTGCAAGCAAGTGATGAAATGCTCTCAATGCCAAGAGAATGGCCCTGATTTCCAGAACAATGATAGGCAATGTCACTTCCCTGGGTGACCACTTGCCCTGTGCCCTGTGATGTAGGTGCACCGCCCCCCAGCCTGTCAGGCTTGCATCGGTAGTCAGGATCTTCCATTGTCCTGAGAGGAATGGCTTCCCTCGTGTAAGCGAGTTTGGTTTGAGCCACCAATGCAGGGACCTCCTGGTTGATGACGTCAACCTGAACTCCCTGTCGAGGGAGAGAGGGTTCCTGTCCCAAGATCTGAGTATGGCTAGTTGAAGGACCCTGAGGTGAAACTGGGCAAATGGCACTGCCTCTATTGCTGCTGCCATCCTGCCGAGGATTCTCATGGCAAACCGGAGAGATCGAGGAGGACTGCGAAGGAGTGTGCGAACTCCCAGACGGATGGCCAGTGTCTTGTCCTTGGGAAGGAGCACCAGGCCCCTGGCGGTGTTGAATACCATTCCCAGGAATGTTAGAGTCCGAGTTGGGATGGTCGACGATTTCTGTAGGTTGACTAGCCATCCCAGGCGACTCAGAGTGTCTAGAGTGATTGAGACACTGACCTCGCAGTCTTTGAAAGTGGGAGACTTGACGAGGAGGTCGTCCAGGTACGGGACGACTAGGATGCCTCTTGAGTGCAGGACGTCCATGGTGGCCGCCATGACTTTGGTGAACGTTCTTGGAGCCGTGGCGAGTCCGAACGGAAGGGCGACAAACTGGTAGTGGTTTTGGTTGACCGCGAACCTGAGAAACCTCTGGTGGGCGGGAGCAATTGGTATGTGGAGATACGCATCCTGTATGTCTATGGAGGCGAGGTATTCTCCCTGCTCCATGGATGCAATGATGGACCGGAGGGACTCCATGCGGAAATGACGGACCCGTACGTAATTGTTGAGCTGTTTTAGGTCCAGTATGGGTCGGACGCCGCCTCCTTTCTTGGGGACTACGAACAAATTTGAGTAGAATCCTCGGAATCTCTCGTTCGCGGGAACCGGCACCACAACTCCTGATTGAAGGAGAGAGGAAACCGCTTGGTGGAAAACACGAGCCTTTTCTGGTGGTGTTGGAGGAACAGAAAGGAAGAACCGGTTCGGTGGAACGGAAGTGAACTCTATCTTGTATCCGGAAGACACTATTTCCCTGACCCACCTGTCTTCTGTAATAGGCAGCCAGACTTGCTGAAAGAGTAAAAGTCGGCCGCCTACTGGTGGGGTGTCTTCCGGAGGTCGCGAGTCATGATGAAGCGAAGTTCTGAGGTTTTCCTCCCTTGGGTTTCGCTTGGCCTGCTTTCGACTGCCAAGCCCTGTCCGGTCGCTGCTGCGTCCGTGGGTTGTCTCTGCGTGGAGAACGGTTGCAGTTTTGCACTGGGCGCGAAACGGACCAGCCTGAGGAATTCCGAAAGGATCGGAATCGCGTCTGGTTTCTTCGTTTAAACGTGCGTTTCGGTTTTAGTTGAGGGAGAGAGGTACTCTTACCCCCAGTGGCATTGGCTATCATGGTGTCCAACTTTTCGCCGAAAAGTCTTCCAGTAATATACGGAAGTCGCGTGAGGGACTTCTTTGAGGCCGCATCCGCTTTCCATTCTCGCAGCCAGAGGATGCGTCGGATCGTGATGGCGTTAGATGCTATTCCCGCTACACCTCTGGCGGAATCCAGGGCTGCATTAATCATGTAGTCTGCTACCACTGCCATCTGGACCACTTGGTCCGAGAGTTCAGGATTTGAAGCCTGAAGACCCTCCTGTAGTTTTTTGGCCCAAGCCAGGATGGCCTTGGCTGCCCAAACTGAAGCGAATGCAGGGCCCAGAGAGGCGCCTGCCGCTTCGAAAATAGAACGAGCCATGCGTTCTACTTGCCGGTCTGCTGCGTCCCTGAGGGTTGAGCTATCCGGCAGAGAGAGTAAAGTCTGCGCTGCTAGCCTAGAAACCGGAGGGTCCACTTCAGGTGGATCTGTCCATTGTTTGGTGTCTTTCTGTGGGAAGGGGTACTTCGCTTCCAAATATTTGCGATTAGCGAATTTTTTGTCAGGCTGCGCAAACTGTTTGGTAAGTATTTTCTCAAACTCATCGTGATTAGGGAAGACCTTTGGTGGTTTTTGAACACTTTCGAAGCAAATCCTATGTTCTGGGACTTCCGGGGGCGACTCTGGAATTTTTAGCACCCGATGAATGGCAGAAATTATGTCCTCAACTAGCGCTGTATTGCTAGGGGGAGAAGGTACCACGGACCTGACCGTTTCATTATCTGAGTCGGAGTCACAGATGCCCTCCGAATCCTGTGCCTCGCTAAGGTGATCCCTGGAGGGCGACCTGGGGCGGGGGTCTTCTGTGGTGGGGGATCCCTGTGGTAAATTGCACTGTCTGTCTGTGGCAGGGGACTGCCCAGGAGACCTGGAATGACGCTGTCTCTCCCTAGAGGGGGACGACCTTGTGCTATAGTGCGACTTAGGTGATCGAGACCTGTGGGTCCGCTTACGTCTGTGAGAGTCGGAAGCAGCATGTTCCTGAGACAAGCTGTCCGTTTGCTGTGTACCGTCCATAGCCGGGGCCCGACTCTGCAGAGCTTGCAGTAATGTAGCAGTTAGGTTGTCTATGGACTGTGACATAGACCGAGACATCTGAGTTGCCCATTCCGGCGTGGCCTGTGACACTGAAGCGTCAGTAGGGACTCCCTGGGGTTCTGACCCGGAGTTCTGGATGAAGTCCCGGCAGTGCGGATACGTGCTGCCACTAGGGAGCGTGGCTTTGCAGGCTGTGCAGAATGCATAGAAGCATTCCTGCCTGGTTCTCTTCCTTGAGCCCGGCATAGTGCACAGAGGCTGGCTATAAGGGATCGTACAGGGGTGGCTACGCAGAGGGAACCCACAGAAAGCCTTATAGGAAGTATAGATTCACAGCTGAGTATGAGAACCCAGCTGTGAGCTTACCCCACCGGTGTGCCTCTAGGTCCAGCGCCGACAGATCCAAGTTCTGTGCCCCCCGGAGACCGCTGTGATGCTCCTCTCCTGGATCTCATCCAGAAAAAAATGGCCACCGGGGCTCTGAGGAGAGGGAGGAGGGGGCGGAGAGCTGAAAAGGGCGCGCTGGGCTGTGTAAAAACGCGCCCTTTCTGCTTCAATCCGCCCCTTCTATGACACTCCAGCGTGTCATTTTGGTCATCCGGGGGGCGGGGAAAAGGCGGCGGCTTCAGCTAGGCCGAAGCCGCGGCCTAAATTAGAAGCCTGATGCCCAGGAGGGCTCCAGAGCGGCGCGGTAGTCCGGGGGGGGGGGATTTGTACCAGACCCCCCCAGAATGGTCGACTGGATAGCGGTGGGGGTAGCAGGGGCAGCGGTTTTTGTATGGGGTGCCCCTGAAGCGCTATGGAGCCGCTGCTGTTGTAGAGACAGGGATGCAGAAAACCCCTGTCTCTGCTGTGCCATCCAGTCCACACCCTCCCCCGGCCCCAACAGGATCCCTCAGCCAGCCTGGGGTCCCTGGAAGCTGCGAAATGCTGCCTGATCTCCGACCCTACCTGAGGCGTCTCAACCTAATGCCCCCTGCGGGGGATTAGGGAGGGTGCGTCTGTCACCGTCAGGGGGTCTTCATCCTCGCCTCAACCTCAACCCAGACCCCTTAAAGGGGTTGGGGAAGGAGGGGGGTCTCGACCTCGAACCAGGACCCGAGGGACTGGGGAGGGAGCGACATGGGGAAAAACCACCTCGACCTCAACCGGGTACCCCTAATAGGGGACCGAGGAGGGAGCCATGCCGGGAGTCTCGCTGGAGACCCACTTTTCTTCATCTGTATTTCCGGACGAAAAAAGGAAAAAACGGAAGAAAAAAAGGTGTGCCTCCTTGCGACACTAAGCAAAAACTGGAGAAGGCTGACGCCGTCCAGGGGTGTATACTGCAGAGGAGGAGCCAAAGTTAATCTTTTTCAGATTATGCATAGTGTCGCCTCCTAGTGGACAGCAGCATAACACCCAAGGTTCTGTGTCCCCCAATTAGGCGACAGAGTAATTAACTTTATCCCCCAAAACACATTTCAACATCATTGCAGCCCTGCGTTTCAGTGATTGCTCCATTAACACAGGTGTGGGTGTTGATGAGGACAGGGCTGGAGATCAATCTGTCATGATTAAGTAAGAATGACACCACTGGAAACTTTAAAAGGAGGCTGGTGCTTGGCATCATTGTTTCTCTTCTGTTAACCATGGTTATCTCTAAAGAAACACGTGCAGTCATCATTGCACTGCACAAAAATGGCCTAACAGGGAAGAGTATCGCAGCTAGAAAGATTGCACCTCAGTCAACAATCTATCGCATCATCAAGAACTTTAAGGAGAGAGGTTCCCTTGTTGCCAAAAAGGCTCCAGGACACCCAAGAAAGACCAGCAAGCGCCAGGACCGTCTCTTAAAAGTGTTTCAGCTGCGGGATCGGGCTACCAGCAGTGCAGAGCTTGCTCAGGAATGGCAGCAGGCAGGTGTGAGTGCATCTGCACGCACTGTGAGGCGGAGACTCTTGGAGCAAGGCCTGGTCTCAAGGAGGGCAGCAAAGAAGCCACTTCTCTCCAGAAAAAACATCATGGACAGACTGATATTCTGCAAGAGGTACAGGGAGTGGACTGCTGAGGACTGGGGTAAAGTCATTTTCTCTGATGAATCCCCTTTTCGATTGTTTGGGACATCTGGAAAACGGCTTATTCGGAGAAGACCAGGTGAGCGCTACCACCAGTCTTGTCTCATGCCAACTGTCAAGCATCCTGAAACCATTCATGTGTGGGGTGGCTTCTCAGCCAAGGGAATGGGCTCTCTCTCAGTCTTGCCTAAAAACACAGCCATGAATAAAGAATGGTACCAGAATGTCCTCTAAGAGCAACTTCTCCCAACCGTCCAAGAGCAGTTTGGCGATCAACAATGCCTTTTTCAACATGATGGAGCACCTTGCCATAAAGCAAAGGTGATAACTAAATGGCTCAGGGAACAAAACATAGAGATTTTGGGACCATGGCCTGGAAACTCCCCAGATCTTAATCCCATTGAGAACTTGTGGTCAATCATCAAGAGACGGGTGGACAAACAAAAACCTTCAAATTCAGACAAAATAAAAGCATTGATTTTGCAAGAATGGACTACTATCAGTCAGGATTTGATAAAGAAGTTGATTGAGAGCATGCCAGGGAGAATTGCTGAGGTCCTGAAGAAGAAGGGTCAACACTGCAAATATTGACTTGCTGCATTAACTCATTCTGTCAATATAACCTTTTGTTACTCATAATATGACTGGATTTATATTTCTGTATGTGATAAAAACATCTGACAAACACACATAAAAACCAGAGGGCAGCAGATCATGTGAAAATATAATATTTGTGTCATTCTCAAAACTTTTGGCCATGACTGTATATATAGGGAGGCTGTGTGGGGCTCATGCAATATATGGGGAGGTTGTGTGGGGCTCATGCAGTATACGGGGAGACTGTGGGGCTCATGCAGTATATGTAGGTAGGCTGTGTGGGGATCATGCAGTATATAGGGAGGCTGTGTTGGGTTCATGCAGTATATAGGGAGGCTGCGTGAGGCTCATGCTGTATATAAGGGGCTGTGGGGGGTTCATACGATATACAGATGGGCCTGTACTTGGATTCAAAGATATATAAGGGGGTGCCAGCATACTTAATTCTTCTGAATATTAAGGGATACAATTAATATTAATACATTAATATTGAGCAGAATTAATTTCAAGTTATTGGCTCGGCCCTCAACAATAGTCATGGTCTCTCATGTGGCCCCTCAGAAAAATTAATTGCCTACGCCTGTCTTACGCTATGAACATACACCAGCTTATAGTCCAGCTCAGTTTTTTGGTTTTAATGTAATCTCTTATACTTTCTCCATATAGGGGGCATGGCTCCAGTTTCTGAACCAAGTATTCCACCTGTATAGCTTCCCATGGGTGGATGTCACGCTCTGCCCTTATTCACATTGACATTGTAGGACACATGGTAAGGTTTTAATATTAGACAGGTTCGGATTTTCCTGATAGGTACTCGTGGTTCGTGGTGGGATGGCTTTTTTTTTATCAATATAGAGTTAACTAAGTAAGCTATGTTATTTACATGTACTATTTACTTGTTGTAGGGTATATGCTCATTTTTGTTTACTTTTCCTTAGGTTTTGAGTGTGAAATGGCAACAGTGTGAACGTGCTCTTACACTTTGCACACATACTAGCTTAGAGTCCAGCTCAGTTTTTTGTTTTTGAGGAAGATACTGGTAATAAAACATATTACCCCTTATCTTTTCTGACCCCAACAATGCCCATGCTATTTACATTAGTGAACAGGCTGCTTCAACAATCATAAAAACCCCTTTTGCTTGTGAATTGGTGCAGAAAAGACATTCGCAGATAACATGTTTTGCTCATATTAAGGATATGCCATTAATACAGCTAGCTTTGATATTGGTGAAGCACATGCACAGCCACCTCTCAATTCATAGCGATAAAGAGACAGGGATCTTACACCATCGTTCTTTAGATGAGTGCAGGGCCCATTGCAGAAGTGGGTCCGGCATATATTATGTCATTATGGAATATCATGCCAATACTGTTTAAGATTGCAATACCCTGCGAAAATAAAAACTCAAGATTCCAGTTAATACCTGCAAGTGGGATTTAGTCACAGACGGTGCCCATTTCATAGCTTCTTGCAAGATCATCCCACATCGAGCAGCAAAGTCCTTAACAATGCTCTGTGATAAACAAAGTGAAAATATTTTGATGACGTTTGCAATAAAAATGTAAGTTTTTGGTTGAAAAGAATCATTAAATACCACATACAATAGTTTACAAATGATAATAAAGGAAAAAAGTATCAGTAGTACTGGCAATGAAAATCGTTTTACCTCTCTGGCCTCATAAGTATCAGGCACAGTGATTCTGTAAGGAGCATCTGGAATGTCATAAAATGGTTGGTCCTTGTGAATGTCCTGAAACAGGTTGCAAAATTTGACATCATCAGTGTAATAATAAAAGCACTGCAGTTATAGTATCCTGTTCGGGTTAAATAAGGACAATCTTCTAGGCTCGATCAATTAACGGACAGTAAACCTGGTACACCTGGTTATGCCTAGTGAAAGCCATGAAGAAAGTGGTGAATGTGTTATTGTGCTTTCTTATTTTTAAGTTCATTTACTACCATCTCAGTTATTTCTTTAAAAAGGACCTTTCACCAAATTTTTCAAGTTGAACTGTACACAAAATGCAATAGTGGCTGCAAAGCAGAATAAAATGTGTGTTTTTTTCTAATAAAATAAAGTATTTGGCAGCTAGTAATCTTGCTAAATCCAAGTGAGCTTATCAGAGAGTATTGACTGGGACGTGGACTTCTTACCCCTGTATGACGTTGACCAGTCATAACCAGGCAGAAACACTCAAGGGAAAGAAGAATACCACCCCACTATAGCTCATAACAGGCTAGTCCTGTGTGAGGAATATAACAACAGACCGCCTGATATCACTGCAAAGCAATTACAAGTTAAGCATAACAGACATAAATGTGATATCTGACACCCTTGGGCTTTCATCTCCTTGCAGTCCCTGTGGGGGTATGTACAGTACAGCGCAGGTAACAGTGTTAGAAGAGGGAAAAAGCTGACAGAAATGTTTGTAATGTGACACAACTAAACTCAGCTGTGCCACAGCCAGGATACAAAAGTGCAAAGGTGTCAGTAATCACATATGTCTATCGTGCTCATAACAACTTGTAATGGCTCTGTAGTGAGATCATACTGTCTGTAGTTATATGCCACACACAGAAATTGCCTATAGTATGCTTTTGGGGGGGGGTTGTTGTGTTCTTTTTTTCACTTGCTGCCTGCTTATGATTTGTCAACGTCATACAGGGGGAAGAAGTACATCCAACGAAAACTACGTGATACCACCCACTTGGACTTAAAGATTAACTCTTTATTTATCAAATACTTTGATCACTAATATCTCCGAAGCAAACAACATGTTTTATTCTGCTTTGCAACCACTACTATACTGTTCCAACATTAGAAATATGGAGAGGGGTCTGCTTTAATACAATGATACATCAATCAGCAATGTTGATGTCTGTAAAGCACCATTAATTCCACAGCACTTTACAGACATCTTTATCATTGTCCCCATTAGGTCTCACAATTTGAATTCCCTATCTAAAGATATTCCTATGTCTTTGGAATGTGGGAGAAAACCCATACAAACACGGGGAGAACATAAAAACTCCTTGCATGTGATGTCATTGGTGGGATTTGAATCCAGGACCCCAGTGCTGCAAAATAAAAGCGCTAACCACTGAGCCACCGTGCTGCATGTAAAGACTTCACTGTATACTAATACTTAGGATTTGATACACACCGCACTAAGTGACAAAGATAAAGTCTGCAGGATATCAAGCATGGTTTTCAACACTGTGCCACTCCATAGTAAATGTGGGAACCTAAAAACAAAACAAAAAGCTCTTAGCACTAATCAAAGGAGAAGATTTCAGAGAAACACCAAATGTCGTAAAAATTTACTCCAGGGAGAAAGTTTACTCAAACTTGACGCTTTATGTTAATGTTAGAACTTTTGAATACTTCATCTGGTCTTCATTTTATAATGACTCACAAATCCGGTCTTTGTAATACATGTATAGTTGTGCTCAAAAGTTTACATACCTCGGCAGAATTTTTGCTTTCTTGGCCTTTTTTTCAGAGAATATGAATGATAACACTGATACTTTTTCTCCACTCACGGTTAGTGGTTGGGTGAAGCTATTTATTGTCAAACTACTGTGTTTTCTCTTTTTAAAGCATAACAACAACCCAAAACATCCAAATGGCTCTGATCAAAAGTTCACATACCCCATTTGTTAATATCGTGTAATGCCCTCTCTGACATCAATGACAGTTTGAAGTCTTTTGTGGTAGTTGTGGATGAGGTTCTTTATTTTCTCAGATGGTAAAGCTGCCCACTCTTCTTGGCAAAAAGCCTCCGGTTCCTGTAAATTCCTGGGCTGTCTAGCATGAACTGTGCTCTGAGATCTCCACAGAGTGGCTCAATGATATTGAGGTCAGGAGACTGAGATGGCCACTCCAGAACCTTCACTTTGCTCTGCTGCAGCCAATGACAGGTCGACTTGGCCTTGTGTTTTGGATCGTTGTCATGTTGGAACATCCAACTACGTCCCAATGCACAGCTATTGGGCTGATGATTGAAAATTTGTCTCCAGTATTTGCTGATAACATGCTGCATTCATCTTTCCTTCAACTTTGACCAAGTTTCCTGTGCCTTTGTAGCTCACACATCCCCAAAACATCAGTGATCCTCCTCCGTGCTTTACAGTATGAATGGTGTTCCTTTCATCATAGGCCTTGTTGTCCTCTCTCCAAATGAAACGTTTATGGTTGTGGCCAAAGAGTTAAATTTTTGTCTCATTACTCCAAACTACCTTGTTCCAAAAGTTTTGAGGCTTGTCTCTGTGCTTCTTTTGCATATTGTAGGCGAGATACTTTGTGGCATTAGTGCAGCAATGGCTTTCTTCTAGCAACTCAACCATGCAGCCCATTTTTCTTTAAGTGACTCCTTAGTGTGCAATTTGAAACAGCCACACCGCTAGTTTTCAGAGAGTCACTGCTGACTGGCATTATCAATTTCTGGGATATCTTTTTGTATCCCTTTCCTGTTTTATACAGTTCAACTACCTTTTCCCGTAGATCCGTTGACAATTCTTTTGCCTTCCCCATGACCCACAATCCAGAAACGTCAATGGCTGGATGAAAGATGCAAGCGTCTGTCTGGATCCCAGAAACTCTCTCAGCTTTTATGCAAACACACTGATGACAAGCAAACACACGTCACAGGTGAGGATGTTACCTTTATTAGCCATTCAAACCCATTTGTTTCCACTTCTGTGCAGGCTATCAGGCCAAAATCACCAGGGTATGTGAACTTTTGATAAGAGTCTTTTGGATGTTTTGGGTTGTCATTATGATTTAAAAAGAGAAAACACAGTAGTTTGACAATAAATGGCTTCAATCAACCACTAACCATGAGTGAAGAAAAAGTGTTGATGTTATCATTCATATTCCCTGAAAAAAAGCCAAGAAAGCAAAAATTCTGCCTGGGTATGTAAACTTTTGAGCACAATTGTACATACCATAAAATTATACATCACTCTGAATCTTGTGGATATGTTCTACTCACTTGTCTACCAGCCCAGACAAATACTTGTCTGCGACCCTCCTGATGCGCTTGTGAATGTGATTGAAGTTCACCAGCAGGAACTGAGCATGGCGCTCCAACTCTTCCTCATTCTCCTTTGTTTTAGGCTTTACAACAGGAAAAAAAAAACAGAAGAAATAACACACTTTATAATGGCACTAGTGACAGTATATGTAGGCCAGCATCATGATACTTATTTCCAGCTGTCCTTGAACATAGCACAACCGGATTCCTTTGGATTGATTTCAGGTATGCAATGAAGCTATGAATCTAATAATGGGGAAGGAATTTCTACATGATAGTCTGGTGATTTACATCTAATTGAAGCAGCAGTTAAAAGGAATTTCAAATGTAATTATCTTCAGCTTTATTATTAGATGCAAGTTTGAAATCTTTTTGGCAGCGGACATATTGGAGACACACACCTTGTTACTGCATTGTGAAGGTAGCTGCGCTTTATGGCAGCTGCAATGAAAGACTTGAGATAAAATGTTAATTTTCGGTTTTGGGAAGAGGCTGTAAACAGTTCAGGGATTGGTGAAAGGCTGGGGTACTCGTTTTAAACAGGTTTCTTGTGCTTGCTGATCCCTTGTCTGGGCCAGATATTGATGACGTCATCAATATCTCAAACCTGGAAAATGCTGATCAACTATTTTGAGATTATGTAAATAATGAATGGAGCTGAACAGCACAGCCCCTTTCACTGTACTTTGGCTGTCCTCAAGCACTGCAGTGAAGCTCCTATTGAAGTGACTAGGAGCTGAGCTGCAGAACACAGGAACCACAGCTTGGTCAGGATCAGACAGGAAGAGTCAGTGAAGTGAGCAGCCATCTGCTGTACAGAAATCAATTGGCTGGGGAGAGCGGACTGGGATCTTAGGAGTGAACGCTGCTCCTGGAATGTAGCTACTGCACACACTGGGCTAGGTTTTGGTGTTCAAGCAACTGGAAAACAAGCTGAACACTATGTAAGATAAAAGCTGGAGAGCCACAGCAGATAGAAAAGCAAATCAACTGTAAATTTACTTACTTTCATTTTGTCTAGCTAAATCCATCTATTACCATGAGAACGTCCCTTTAAGCAGTATACATAAGGCACAGCAGAAAGCAGACATTTGGAAGCCAATCATCTCTTACCTTATCAGCCATTACAGCTAAGAAGGCATCAAATACTTTATCAGCTACAGCAATAACACACTGCATCATCCCTGAAAAGAACAAGAATGAATTACACCACTTTATCTACAACACAAACTGTTCATATTCTTGAGTAGAAATGACCAATCAATAGATTCACATCTTGTCCAAAGCCAACAGCCATTCCATTGTTCTATTTTGTTAGACAAATGTGGGGTCATTAAGCCAAAATCCTGACTGTGATTCCACCTCTAACTGCTTTATAAATGCCTCATTTATTAGTAATACTAAATTTAATGCACTGAAGTGGTAACGTCAGGGTTCTCATCACCATAATCACTATGATTCCAAATTTACTATGAAAGCAAAAATACAGCAAACTCTGCCTCTAACTCCTCCCCTCTCCATTCTACATAGAATCTTATCAGCACCAACTGCCATCTCCTATTTCAGTAATGTAAGAATTAATCCATCTTCACTGAATAACAGAATTTACCCAGAAATTAAAAATTTTGAGAATGAATGATATGTCCGGGAGGAGAAAGGTGCAGATTTCTCTGATAAGAAATATTACATAGTTGATTATTTTCAGGTTGTACCATTGATTTATGCAAAAAAAATTAAAACGAAGGTTACTCTTTAATAAATAAAGAATGTTAATTAAACATTGTTTTATACGTATTTTGAAGACGGAATTCAAATTATTGCCAACGTCGACTCTACAGCCTCTTTAGTATAGGAAGATGGTAGACATCTTAATATATTGCTATTTATTCAGCTAACAGAATTATTGAACTGTATCTTTAATAAATGAATATCACAAAAATCCTGATATTTTGTACACGATGTAGAAAGTCAGTACTTTATAACTGCACATAACATCAAAGATGGGCTATAGTAAGCAGGATTTACTATAACATCCCTCTATATTAGTTTTATATGCTCAACATAACACTGTACCCTAAAAGGTCTGCAGTCCTAGCAGGCGAGTGCATTACACTTTCATACCATTTCACTGTCCTGTGATTTATCTTGGAGAAAGTGTCCCTCCATTGTCAGCACAGCTTTTTGAACTTTTTGTTTTTTAAATTTACTCAATAAAGCTATGTATTTTAACTAATTCTTGCACTTCTTTGGTGTCCTTAAGCTTACTATAGCCCACCCTTGGTGTTGCTTTATTAAATGAAACCTGCCATACACATCAGATGGCTGTCGGCCAAACAATGGTTTGGCCTGAAGCCATTTTGGCCAGCTCTCATATATAGAAGTGCTTACTTGGCTGACCGCTCATGTGTTCTCCATGAGAGAGCCATTGCCAGAAATATCTAGCAGGGGCTTATGTTCAGAAGAACAATGCGATCAGCAGTCCAAAATCAGAAATGACGATCAACATCTTGCCCATACACCTTAGGCTGTTGTCCGAACCCGTCAATATCGGCAGGTTCGACCGACATTAGTCTATTGTGAATGGGGAGCTTTACTCCAATACTGAAAAATAAAAGGCGTTCCTAAATCTGACCGCTGTACCAAACATGTTAAATTGATGTCAAATTGATGAAGCCTGGCATCTGGAACAGTCTCATTCCTCCAGAAGAGATAGATATAAACATTTATTCACCATGTATCTTCAGACAATCTTTGAGACATCTTAGGACAAAATATGCTCTAGTGGAGGATGAAGGCCAGAAGTTCGTCATTTCACTCGGCATATGCAGGGGGTTGAAAGCAGAAAATCAAAACACGAATCTATAGCGATTTATTAAAGTGCTAAAATCTTCAAGCTTTCCATTTGATTGACAATAACCCAACAAGCAGAATACCCTGAATCTTACAGGTGCGATCCTATCGATCATAAGGTCGGAGGGCCAATGTCTCCTGTAGAGTGTGGCTGAATAGGCATGTTGAGGTTCCATTTTCTGTCCAAGGGACTAACTGATAGCAGAGAACAGCACTTAGCTATCACAGGACCCCCTAAGCTTTGGCCCTATCCTCCATGTCCACTTCCCCAGGTACCAAAATTAGGTTGTGTAGGTATTCCAAGAAGTGACAAGGTACTGTCATATCGTACTATAACATGTATTCTGACAAGTGTAATCATAACTGTTTCATACCTAATCAGATGGTTTACCAAGGAGTACTGGAGACCGCAGCGAGACTAACCTGCCATGTGTCACTACAGTCTGAGCTCCCTGCTGTTACAAGTGTCCCTTAGTAAGTCTGCTACATATCATAATCACTGGATAGTCAGCAGCCTAGAAGAACCACATCCAATTCAAAACAATCCCCTATAGTACTTTATAAAAGTTATGCCCAGGACTCAATTTGCTAAAAAGTGACCTATTCAACCAAAAACAAGACTTACCAAATGCCTACCTCAGAAGGTTTCAATCTACATATCTGGTAGATTTCAAATTGTCAAGCAGTTAATCAAAAGACGAAGACTAACACACAAAAACATTAATCCCTCAGAAATGCATGAAGTTTTCTGAAGAGAAAACCCTTTAGAAACATTTTATTTGAAAGTTGTTGCAAAGGGGTTCTGCAAGCACGCGATACTGCCGACTTTTCCCTGGAATTGGTCATCAATATCAGATCAGTGGTGGGCCTGGACCTGGCACCCCACCAATGCGCTGTTCTAGCTGTGGCAGTCAGATGTAATCACTGAATGGAGCTGCACTGTGTGGCAGCTGCATTCAATGCGTAGTGGCCGCTGCTGGGTCCTGCAGATCAGCTTCTATTCTTCTTAGTAGGAGCTGATGCACAATACTTGTCAGCGGCTGCAATGCTGCCAGAAATAAAGCAGATTCACGGTGGAACTGCATGGTACAATTAAGAGAACAAAACTAGCAAATGACAATACAAAATGAATAAACCTTAATAGAAAACAGCACACGAACCTGATTTATCTTTCTGGATAGCTTTGTCTTCAAAGTAAAAGAACATAACTTGGAACCGATCCTTATCAGTTGAGTGCAAGACTCTAAGACAGAGATAGTTGTAAAATAAATAAGAAAAGGTATAATACATGCAAGCAATCCAACTGTCAGTGACAACAGGTATGTGACTCTGTAGTTAAGCCCACCTCATTTGTTCTAAACGGTAGACAGAGAGCAGGTAGGTGGACATGGCAAAGTCTAGCTTGTTGATGAGTGCAGAAACCTCAGGAGCAGGATCCAGCAAATTGATGATTGTGCTCCTTAGCTCATTAAGTTCTGCCTATAAAAACAAAAAACACATTTTTTTGCAAACTGAACATTATAAAATATAGGTCACAGAACTTAAATTTAAAGGCTCTTACCGATGTCACAGTGTCATTCTTCATAGCAGAGTTGTACTGCAGGACAGAACGCAAAGGCTCCTTGCTAGGAAATGTCAGCAATGGTGACTTGGTAGCTATTTCGCAGACTCCTTCATACCACTCTTCAGGCCACAGACCTGAGAAGGATTGTATGATGTTGGCATTTGTGGACAACACACAGAAACAAAAACATGATGACCAAAGAAAGTTGCCCATAAAAATGAAAACCATGGCTAGAGTTAAGAAGTTACAGCTTTTATATTCAGAGGTATGCAATATAAAACAGAAAATTAAGAAGAAAATGCAGTATTATTTAGAGACAATGTGTAAAATATGGTGAATGAGAAATGTACATCACCATTTCATGGGTACAAAGCCATATAGCGGTGCATTACGGCTTTAGAGTAAGGACCGGTAGGCCAGGGCTGCTATGTGGCACCTCCATGGGGGCAACACAAACACATAGAAGCCAAATGCATTCTGCCAACACTATAAATTTAATGTCATTGGGGCCTACAATTTACAAAGGATGACATTTTTATGAATGTGTATAAATGCAAAGCAAGTGAATATATTTCTTGTGCTACACAGAACACACTGTATCACAAGGACTACCTACAGTAAAGTAGACTGGTCATGGGCAGCATTGTAGAATATTACTGAAGAATATCATTTACAAAACTCAACAAGAGATCATATATTGAAGAGCCACCCCCAAAATGTGTCTATATGGTCATGTAATTCTCTGAAAGATTAGGTCATCCACTGATGCAACCTGTTGCTCCCTGGCTTTAAAAGAAAGACAATTGCTGTTCTAACTTGTATGCAAATGAGACGTGCTATGGGTGTGTAGTAGCACTTCCCAACCCTTTGCCTCCCAGTTCCATTTGCCTCCAAGCCCCAACTCCCTCTTCTTGACTGACAGCTTATTGACTACACACCAAAGGAGCAGTCCAGTCAAGCAGTGGAAAATGGAGTTGGGCAATGAATAGAGAATGGCCCAGAGCACTTAGGCCTCATTTGTATATGAATGAAAAGAGCAATTTTTTCAGTCGGGGAGCAGTAAATTGCAGAATTACTATAGCTACAACCTTTCAGGGAGCAACACAACCAACAGTTTGGGAACGGGGAGCTTGTGCCGACAGATTCCCTATAAATTTATGCACGTGAAAGCCACATTTGTGATAGCAATTTTACCTGAACCTTCCACGGCAAAGCCCATTAGAACGGAGTACAGCCAGAAGTCTCGGAAGAGCTTCTGCAGTCTTGGTTTGGCCTCCTTAATGGCTGGCAATCTTCTTGTCAGCTGTAAATCAATCAAAGAGAATCTTCATGGAATAGGGAATGTTATCAGAAAGAGAACCTGAATATCTTACAAAGACAGGAGATGCTGCGACTTTCTTCAGCCACATTGTTGTTCCTCTGAAGCCGGGTGTACGCTTCTTGGCTACAGAGGCGCACTGTGCATGTACGGACGTGGAGAAGACATCTTCCTCACTTCTGGACTTGCGCAGTGCTCATCTGTAGCCGGGAAGTGTACACCCGGCTTCAGAGGAACAATGATGTTGCTGGAATCAGTGTCTCTGCCCTTTCATTATGCTACACTCAGATCAGGTAGAAATAAAACCTGGTGATAGATTCCCTTTAATATGAAATTGTGCATGACGATGAAAACAGTATCAAGGCTGAAAAGAAACCAACATCTCAAGCAGATGTGCTTCTACTATTGTAGAGAATTGAAATTTAAACTGAAAGTCTTTAGAAAGGCCAACAAAATTTTTCAACATTAAAAGGTCAACATCAAGAAGGAAAAGTATTGAAGTTATGGAAATACCAGGATCTATAGACATGTTAATGATATGCAAATGATGACAAAATGGAAACAAAATTTTCGAAACATCTTGATTCAGCATCAAGTATGAGCACCACGTGAAAAACACACACACTTACCCACATTGGCTGCCATCAATGAGGTTATTAATGATTGTCTGAGGAATTTTCTGCCATGCTGAATACACTTGGAGAAATCATCAATATCTGCTGTTTGCAACTCCCTCTGCAATTGTCATCCAAAGACACAGATGTGCTCGATAGGAGACAAGTCCAGTGATGCTGAAGACCATGGTATCAAGTTTAGGCTACTCACAGAAGCATGAGCAACAAGAGGAGTGGCATTATCATACTGAAAACGGATCCTGTGCCACTTTGGAAAAATGGTCGTACCACTGGTTCTACGATCGATCCATTCTATACTGCAAGTGATATTGGCTGTCAAATACCTAATATGAAGCGTCAAACTGTGTCTACACGAATAATCAAGTATTTGCACAACACTGGGCTATGAGCAAGAAGTCTAAATTCCATTGACCTCCCTCCACTGCTCTCAAAGGCTATCCTGGTGCAGGGCAAGATGGCAATATAGGGTAGGATGGAGGTCCATCCTCTTCAGCGAGGAGTTCCACTGTTGTCTTAGACTCACTGATAGATGTAGATTAGTCTGGAGATCACATGGGCAATGTCATGAAGAGGCCTTCACGATGGAACATCACACCAGTCCTATTCCAGGAATTATGGTGTGTTGCTGGGTAACATATGGTAGCCAGACACTTCTATTCTTCATATCTGCTATACTAACAGCATTTCTCCAAAGTGTTCCAGCAGTCATTTTTCAACAAGACAACATCAGGCCGCACGTTGCTCATGGTACTGTGAGCAGGCTGTGTGACTTAAACGTGTTAATATGGTCTGCAGCCTCTCTAGATTTGTCTCCCATTGAGAACATATGGGATATAATTTGTCAGCAATTGCAAAGGTAGCTGCCAGCGATGGATCTTGATGATTTGAATTCCCAACACCAGCAATAACCTCCCTGATAGCATGTAAAGGTGTGTAAACGCATGTACAGTATTGGTGCAAGTGGCGCTCATTCTAAGTACTGAATTAATCAAGTTTTGGGAAAATCTTTTTATGTTTTCATCATTAACATGCCTCTATAGCTTGTGATTTTCATAACTCTGCAACTTTTTTTTCTTGGTGTTGAAATTTCCATGTTGAGGAGTGTATTTTGAGCAGTAAGTCATGTGTGTACATGCCGCTGCTCTGTGCACTTGTAATCGAAAAGTGTCGCCGTTCCAAAAGTATCCAGCTGTACACAGTATTCTGCTTTCTTTAGGTCTCTACCATTGACTACAATTTTAACTTCACCACAATACTGAATAAATTCTGCCCTTTCATCCAAATCAGGAAAACTAGTTGCCAATTTTTATTAAGCAGGACAGTAACCTAAAACAATAATCTATTGACTTTAGAAGAATTCATGCAGTACAAAAAAAGGTAAAAAAAAACATAACACCGCAAAACTTCCACACAGTTTGTTATTGTAAACTTTACAAAGGAATACAGGAAATAAAAGGGGAGGGATGCTGGGGAGGGAGAAAGGGGGCCTCCAGAAGGAAAGGACTTTAGCTGTACAGGCACTTCTGTGCATGTTTGATGTTTTGGACAGTTTACTCTGGATAGTGACAAAGGTTATGTTCTAGCTCTGTTGAGTCATAGCTTTACATTCAACATTTAGCAGTTGCGACAAGTAGCCTTCAGGTAAGGACACTTCACATTCGTTTTCCAAAACTGATTTGTGCTGGTCCCAAAAGGCCTAGCTTGATATGAATCTTATTCCAGTTATGTATGACTGTAGATATTTTGTCAAAGCATTTCAAACTGATTTTGATGTTCCAGAATCACTTCTCCAAGGATGGGCCCTCTGCATCTTGCCACAAGCTTATTGCTTATTTCTACGGCATTATGTGGTGTCAAAGACTTGAAAGAGCATTTTGCTAAAAGCGATGGGGCGGATTCTTTGAGCGCACGGAGTCTTCCTTCACAAAGCGAAATGAATTTACAAGACGAAACCGTGACCAATGATCTCATACCGGAAGGAGACGATGATGAGGACTACCTAGACTTCGATAAATTATTTGGTGAAGATGAAGACTACTCAGAAATCATTGATGCTATTCCGGAAATCAAAGATGATGACAAAACCCAAGGAAACATATATGAACTATTCCATGGAAAAACTAGAATCCAGAGGCTTAACATTATAAATGCAAAGTTTGGCTTTAATCTTTACCGTGCCATCAGAGAGAATACAAACGCAACGGATAATGTCTTGTTGGCACCAGTTGGAGTGTCCACAGCGATGGCTACAATATCAATGGGAACGGAAGGGCAGACTCAGACTGAAATTTTCTCCACATTGGGCTTTAAAGAATTTATCAACGCCAGCACAAAGTATGACAAAACCACTATTCACTCAGTATTCCGGAAATTAACCCACAGACTGTTTCGAAGAGACTTTGGCTACATCTTAAGATCAGTCAATGACATTTACATACGGAAAGATTTCCCTATCAGTAAGGATTTCCAGGATAACCTAAAAAACTTTTACTATGCGGAGGCTCAAGTTGGCGATTTTGAACAAAAAGCTTTTCTCCACAAGGTTAACCAGCGAATTCAGAAGCTCACCAAAGGGCTCATAAAGGAGGCATTGGCCAACCTCAATCCCAATATTCTAATGTTACTCATTAACTGCATCTATTTCAAAGGTAAGCAGTAAATTTATGTTATTCACTTATTCATACAAAAAGAGGCAAGTGCAAAAGAAAAGTGAAGGCGTAGTCAGTAGTGACCAAAAAGGTTGTGCTTTTCATTTTCCATAGAGCACCTCAAATTTGGGAGCTGTAAAGTGATTGGTCTCTCACATTTCCCTTGCACTAGTTATGTTAAATCTTCTTAAAAGGGAATCTGTCATTAGATTCATGCTGCCCAAACCACGGGCAACATTAATCAGAACCTGGTTGTTGCGATAGCATCTAGTTATGGTTTTCTCTGAATGTTTGATAAGCCAGGTCTAAAAGTTAGAGACCTGACTAGTCTGGTGTGATGCTGTCCTTCACTATACTCCAGTTGATTGATTGGCGTGGATAGAAGCCTTCCGGGGGCTACGCTGGACTACTCAGATCTCTCCTTTTAGTCCCCATCCGCCTTTTCAAACTTTGTTTCTTCGAAACACCCCAACGTCTCAGAAAAAAACCATACTTGGCTGCAATCAAACAGCCATGTTCTGATTCACGCTGCATGTGGTTTAGGTAGCATGAATCTAATGACAGGTTCCATTTATCCCTTTTTATTTGTCTGTAAAACTAAGATGAAGGAATACTTTCTCTTTTCACACAGGGACATGGGAGAACAAGTTTCCGCTACAGCAAACCTACAGTGCAAATTTCCGTGTTAGTGATAAAGAAGTGGTAAAAGTTCCAATGATGAAGCTCAAAGGAAGCTTTTTGGTTGCTTTGGATTCGGAACTGGATTGTGACGTTCTGCAGTTGCCCTATGTTGGTAATATAAGCATGCTGATAGTGGTGCCGCACAAACTATCAGGTATGAAGCTCCTGGAGAAGCAACTCAGTCCACATTTGATAGAAAGATGGCAGAAGAGCATGACTAACAGGTAAAATACAAAAATTGCGGTACATAAAAATATTTTTCCAACAAACAAAATGAAAAGTATCCAATCCACTACAAAAACCCTTCCACATGTACGGCACAAGCTTTCCTTTTGGCTTTTATGACCGATTATAAAGTTCAAGAGCAATTAAAAGGGCTAAAAAGAAAAATCTCGATGTTGGTGTGGAAATCCACTGTGTACAATGTATAAAAGCCCACGTTTTTCATATAACCCATTAGGGAAGTCTGAGATAATAGATCGTGGGGCGGTCTTCTGTTGAAGATCCTCATCTCCTGGACATCAGGCTAGAGTTCATGTACAATGAGACTTTCTTGCTCTGGAGAACCAGTCTGGTCCTACATTTCGTAGACAATTTTTTTTTTTTTGCTTGGCTATGATGTAACACTTCCCAAGATTACAGCTGACAATTGGGGGGCGGGGCCTTAACAGGGGTACAACTTGCGACCTGCATGTCAAGAGACCACTCTAACAAAGTTGTGAAACCCCTAGACAGGGCTGTTCACCTGTGGCAGCTCTTTTCTTTAGACAACAACCCCAACAAGCTGTGATCCCATAAAATGGTAGCAGCTCCAGAGCTACATAGGAAAAAGGCATAACGATTGTGGTGTCATTTCATTAATAATTGCATTAAAAGGGTCTGGTCACGAAGTCAGACGTAACAAGATTTTGCTCTTAGTTTATTCTTGCTGCTCCCCTGAGTACAACAGTTTTTGGGTTTTTGTTTTTTTTAATACACCAGAACTGTCTCAGAGGTGACCTTTTTCTATTTAGTGCTATTTTTTTTCTTACCAAGGGGTATTGCTCACAGGGAATATAAGCAGAGCAACCTAAAAAACATGCCCCAGAGAATCCTGTGAGCCTCACCCTCTTATAAAGACAATTAAATAAAAAGTCCCGTATCTCTGGAACTGTATAGCGGATTAAAAAATATATACTAGGGGGGCAAATTCTAGAGGGAAGTTCCATGACTGTAAATATGGAGATAGTTGCATTAGTAGCCAACAGTGCAGTCCGGTGATCAGAAACACTGCACGTTTGGCCACCGCTGTTAGACGGAAGCGGTCGGTATAATGGACCGGAAAATATGTGCCAAGTCTAGTAAATGTACATGGAAAAAAGAAAGATTCTTAAGAGAGAGCACATTGACACATACTGGAAAAGTGAAAGCTCCGTTTTTAAGGCTTTGTTCACTTCTCCAGCAATCATCAGTTAGTATGGATCCAGTTGAGCTATGGCTGGCACAACTTTTTTGTCCACCTGAACAAAATGATTTCAAGTCGTTTTTTTTTTGTTTTTTTTAACACTGAATTCCATGGAAAATGGATCTGTTAAATAGCCATCAGTTTTTCTCTCACTTGAAAAGAACCTGTTTTCTGCTTTGTGGAGGTTGAAACTAAATATACTAATGGAAATGTGAACTTTCAAGTAGTCATCCATTTGAAACTGATCCAGTGAGCAAAAAAAAAAAAAAAATCGATCCTTTTCAAATGGGAAAAAAATAGACGGATCTGTTTTCCATAGACTTCAATGTTAAAAGAATGAATCCAGGTGAAATCAGCGGTTTCAGGTGGACAAAAAGAAAAGTCGTGTCTAAACAACTTTTCTATCAAAGGATTGCTGCTGGATCTGTTCTAATGATTACTGGACATGTGAACATTGCCACCGTTTTTCTACCCAGCAGGTTAGACTCCGTAGTACTCGATGTGCTCCTGCATACAGCTGACAGTATGGTACTATCTGTGTTCCCTAACTTGAGCAAACATGTTATCTGTACTACAGACTATATGAAACAGAGCACATGTAATTGTTCTTAGGACAAGAGAAGTTCATCTACCACGTTTCAAGTTGGAAAAGAACTACAATTTGAGGGATGTACTAAGCAATATGGGGGTGAAGGACCTGTTCACAAGTAGAGCAGATTTCTCAGGCATTACAGATGAAGACATCAATATCGGCCTGGTGAGTATACCCAAGTGAAGTAGGACTTCATTATGGGAGGTAGCCCCCTTATAATCTTTTAGGAGAGGTAAAAACAAAACTTTCAAGTTCTTAACATCAAGCAACTATGGTTGACAAAGAAAAGAATGGACCATTCATATTCTGAACACAGGTAGGACATTGTTTAGGGCACAAGAAAAGAATCTCTGGGGTTATCATCAAAATATCTAGACAGTATTCTGGTGTACAAAAATACAATAATGACGTAAAAGATAAGGCATGGTCAACTGATTTACTACAAGAAAGTGATATCTACAGATAAATCTAAACCATGTCTAGTTTTGAGGCGCAAGGACAAACTATCTCTAGTAGTGATGAGCGAGTATACTCGTTACTCGGGTTTTCCTGAGCATGCTCGGGGACCTAAGAGTATTTTGGCGCGCTCAGAGATTTAGTTTCTGTCGCCGTAGCTGCATGATTTGTGGCTGCTAGACAGCCTGAATACATGTGGGAATTCCTAACAAACAGGCAACCCCCACATGTATTCAGGCTGTCTAGCAGCCACAAATCATGCAGCTACGGCGACAGAAACTAAATCTCCGAGCGCGCCAAAATACTCGGAGGTCCCCGAGCATGCTCAGGAAAACCCGAGTAACGAGTATACTCGCTCATCACTAATCTCTAGCCATTTTTTAACTCAATGTCACATTAACTTTGGATTTTATTATACAAAACTGTGACTATGTGGTGGTCTTTGAAAATGAGGATGAATGAACTCATGGAGATCAACATCCAACACTGCGGAGACACCATCACGTGTTTCTCAACGCAGTGATTCTAGAGCACTGCCCCCATCCCTTATGGGAAATATGCAAAACATGCAAAACAGAAGCCGCGGAGACACCATCACATGTTTCTCAACGCAAGCAATGACCAGCCAGGTCTTTCCCCGGGAAGGAACAACCACGGGAAGGGCAGTCTCCAATGAAGGAAACCACCTATGCCAAAACATGGTATCCATCCACAGACAGCTGTTTCGGGGTATTGCCCCTCATCAGTGTGGAGTAGGAAACTGGCTGGTAGGAGCAATGCCTAGTAAAAGACTATGAGAATGAGGATGAATGAACTCATGGAGATCAACATCAAACACTGCGGAGACACCATCACGTGTTTCTCAACGCAGTGATTCTAGAGCACTGCCCCCATCCCTTATGGGAAATATGCAAAACATGCAAAACAGAAGCCGCGGAGAGACCATCACATGTTTCTCAACGCAAGCAATGACCAGCCAGGTCTTTCCCCGGGAAGGAACAACCACGGGAACGGCAGTCTCCAATGAAGGAAACCACCTATGCCAAAACATGGTATCCATCCACAGACAGCTGTTTCGGGGTATTGCCCCTCATCAGTGTGGAGTAGGAAAGACCTGGCTGGTCATTGCTTGCGTTGAGTAACATGTGATGGTGTCTCCGCGGCTTCTGTTTTGCATGTTTTGCATATTTCCCATAAGGGATGGGGGCAGTGCTCTAGAATCACTGCGTTGAGAAACACGTGATGGTGTCTCCGCAGTGTTGGATGTTGATCTCCATGAGTTCATTCATCCTCATTTTCACAGTCTTTTACTAGGCATTGCTCCTACCAGCCAGTTTCCTACTCCACACTGATGAGGGGCAATACCCCGAAACAGCTGTCTGTGGATGGATACCATGTTTTGGCATAGGTGGTTTCCTTCATTGGAGACTGCCCTTCCCGTGGTTGTTCCTTCCCGGGGAAAGACCTGGCTGGTCATTGCTTGCGTTGAGAAACATGTGATGGTGTCTCCGCGGCTTCTGTTTTGCATGTTTTGCATATTTCCCATAAGGGATGGGGGCAGTGCTCTAGAATCACTGCGTTGAGAAACACGTGATGGTGTCTCCGCAGTGTTGGATGTTGATCTCCATGAGTTCATTCATCCTCATTTTCACAGTCTTTTACTAGGCATTGCTCCCACCAGCCAGTTTCCTACTCCACACTGATGAGGGGCAATACCCCGAAACAGCTGTCTGTGGATGGATACCATGTTTTGGCATAGGTGGTTTCCTTCATTGGAGACTGCCCTTCCCGTGGTTGTTCCTTCCCGGGGAAAGACCTGGCTGGTCATTGCTTGCGTTGAGAAACATGTGATGGTGTCTCCGCGGCTTCTGTTTTACATGTTTTGCATATTTCCCATAAGGGATGGGGGCAGTGCTCTAGAATCACTGCGTTGAGAAACACGTGATGGTGTCTCCGCAGTGTTGGATGTTGATCTCCATGAGTTCATTCATCCTCATTTTCACAGTCTTTTACTAGGCATTGCTCCTACCAGCCAGTTTCCTACTCCACACTGAAGAGGGGCAATACCCCGAAACAGCTGTCTGTGGATGGATACCATGTTTTGGCATAGGTGGTTTCCTTCATTGGAGACTGCCCTTCCCGTGGTTGTTCCTTCCCGGGGAAAGACCTGGCTGGTCATTGCTTGCGTTGAGAAACATGTGATGGTGTCTCCGCGGCTTCTGTTTTGTAAGTGGTGGTCTTGACCAGAAATGCTTTAAAAGTAAGTTTGTCACCGGGTTTTTGCTACTTCACCTGAGAACAGCATAATGCGTAAGAAGAGACCCCGATTACAGTGATTTATCACTTACTGGGCTGCTTGCTGTCATTTTGATATCATCAGTTTTCTCTGCTGCAAATCTAACAGTTCTCTGAATGCTGAGCTCTGAGTAACCCCGTCCCCACCACTGATTGGCAGCTTTCTGTCCATGTACAGTGTGCACAGAAAGCTGCCTGCCAATCAGTGGTGGGGGTGAGGTTACCCCAGAGCTCATAAATATGCTTGACTACCTACCAGCAGGTTTACTAGTCCTCTAATGATAATTTTCTGCTGATAAAACTGTGATTTTATCTAAACTACCCCAAGCAGCCCAGTAGGTGACACATCAATGGAATCAGTGTCTATGCCACTATGTTATGCTGTTCTCAGATAAGGTACCAAAATTCTGGTGATAGATCCCCTTTAAGTGTGACCATTGATTATGGTTACCTACATCTGAAGGGACAATGAAAATAAAGGCAATTACAGTATTTGCACATGGTTTTCACCAAGCTCTCAGGGTAGTCAAATCTTTACTGCAAGGGCTGAAAATATCAACTAATAATCCACTAGTGGTGTAAGGGATAGGTCAGAAAATACTGTACATCTCGTTTGGTAAGCCTAGGTACACGTCTTAATCTGTCCATTTGTGATTTCGCATGCCTGCTGTATTTCCCTAAGGAACTTCTGCTAATATTACATTCTATAGTTTCAGCAACAAGGCAGCATCACAGTGAATGAAGAAGGCACGCAGGCCGGAATGGTGACCGTGGTGGGATTCACACCGCTATCCATCCAGACGCGCTTCATCGCGGACCGCCCTTTCCTGTTTCTCATATATGAACACCGCACAGATTGCCTCGTTTTTTTTGGAAAAGTTGCCAATCCTACCAAATCATGAGTCAGTCCCGTAACTTAGTCTACGCTTTATATTTAGATATATTTTATTATTATACATATAACAGATATCCCCAAAAAACTGAAAAGAAATCATTACGGTAGATGTGGAAAAACTGGTTTCATCCATTGCATGCTTATGGCCATAATATAACCGTATATATGACCCATATGACCCACAAAAATGGACCATGCATGACCGATAGAGAACAAGGAGAAATAGGCAAGCAACGGACGAGACCGTGTACTGCAATACTTGCCTGACAACAGTACTCTACCCAGTGTACTATATTGCAATGCCTCAGTTTTTAATAAAGTGCAAGTCTTAGCAATGTTGTCTGTATGACTGATCAATATAGAAATATAGCAAGGGCCATTTACTGAGGGACCTGATGCGATTTCAGATGGAGATTCGATTGGCAGCATTTTTACTTTAAGGCTTGAGCAAGCTCGCTAAATATTTGTTTTCCTGCTAATAATGTAACCATTAACTCCATGTATAATGTCCTCGAAGCCATTAACTGGAAAAAGTTACCCAAGAAGTGAGTATACAGTGGCGAAACACAAAAACATGAAATACGAAGAGAAATTAGCAAAGAGAAACAATGACACTTGATAATTATCATTTTTGTTGTACTATACAGTGAAAAATGCCTTAAAAATGGAATGTCCACTACTGGATAACCCGCAAAGGCTCAAGTAAGGGATAAAAAAAATATATATATATATATATATATATATATATATATATATATATATTCTAGAAAAATGAATACCCACCTCTAAGGGTGTGTGCACACGCTGCGGAGTTTGCTGCGGTTCCGCAGCGGTTTTGGCCGCTGCGGACCCGCAGCAGTTTCTGGTGCGGTGTAGAGTACCATGATTCCCTATGGAAATCAAAAACCGCAGTGCAGACGGTGCGGAATTTTCCGCACGGATTATCTACGGTTTTCAATCCGCAGAAAGAATTGACATGTCAAGGGTATCAGGATATATTGGGCCCCAAAAGTTGTTGTCCAGTTTGCCCTGAGTACGCTGGTACCCCATATGTGGTCATAAACCACTGTTTGGGCGCACGGCAGGGCCCAGAAGGGAAGGAGCACCATTTGACTTTTTGAATGGAAAAATAGCTCCAATCATTAGCGGACACCATGTCGTGTTTGGAGAGCCCCTGTGTGCCTAAACTTTGGAGCTCCCCCACAAATGACCCCATTTTGGAAACTAGACCCCCTAAGGAACTTATCTAGATGCATAGTGAGCACTTTGAACCCCCAGGTGCTTCACAGAAGTTTATAACGCAGAGCCATGAAAATAAAAAATCATTTTTTTTCCTCAAAAAATGATTTGTAGCCCACAATTTTTTATTTTCACAAGGGTAACAGGATAAATTGGACCCCAAAAGCTGTTGTCCAGATTGTTCTGAGTATGCTGGTACCCCATATGTGGGGAGGGGCACTGTTTGGGCACACGTCGGGGCTCGGAAGGGAAGTATTGAGTTTTGAAATGCCGACTTGATGGAATCGTCTGCGGGCGTCATGTTACGTTTGCAGAGCCCCTGATGTTCCTAAACTGTGGAAACCCCCCCACAAGTGACCTCATTTTGGAAACTAAACCACCCAAGGAACTTATCTAGATGTGTGGTGAGCACTTTGAACCTCCAAGTGCTTCACAGAAGTTTATAACGCAGAGCCGTAAAAATTAAAAATCACTTTTTTTCAACAAAAATAATTTTTTAGCCCCCAATTTTTTATTTTCCCAAGGGTAACAGCAGAAACTAAACCCCCAAACTTGTTGTGCAATTTTTACTGAATACGCTGATACTCCATATGTGGGGGTAAACCACTGTTTGGCCACACGTCGGGGCTCGGAATGGAGGGAGCACTGTTTGACTTTTAGAATGAAAAATTGGCTGGAATAAATGGTGGCGCCATGTCGCGTTTGGAGACCCTGTGATGTGCCTAAACAGTGGAAACCCCTCAATTCTAACTCCAACCCTATCCCCAACACACCCCTAACCCTAATCCCAACCCAAATCATAACCCTAACCACAACCCTAACCCCAACACACCCCTAACCCTAATCCCAACTCTACCACAAGCCTAACCGTAATCCCAACCAAAACCGACCCCTAAACCTAATCTTAACCCTAATTCCAACCCTAACCCTAGTTCCAACCCTAACCCTAGTTCCAACCCTAACCCTAATTCCAACCCTAACCCTAATTCTAACTCTAACTCTAATTCCAACCCTAACCCTATTTCTAACCCTAACCGTATTTCTAACCCTAACCCTATTTCTAACCCTAACCCTATTTCCAACCCTAACCCTATTTCCAACCCTAACCCTAATTTAAAAATAAAAATAATTTCTTTATTTTATTATATGTGCCTGCCTATGGGGGTGATAAACAGGGGGTTTATTTACTATTTTTTTCATTTTGATCACTGTGAAAGAATATCATAGTGATCAAAATGAATGAATGAATCTGCAGTGTTTGCGCCATTTTCCAAGATGGTGGTGCCCATGAATCAGGACGGCGGGACACCGGGAGCCGGAGCGGGACATCGGAGGTACCGGGGGGGTGGGGGGGGGATCGGAAGGTGGGGGGAGTGGAGAAAAGGGGGGAGGGGAGCAGATGATGACGGCGGCAGCACATTGCCGCCGTCAGTCGGTATCGGGGGCAGGTCGGCCCCGTGAGTCGTGGGGGGGGGGTGGAACTGGGTCTCCAGCCATGTCCAATGCAACTGCAGCATCGGCCATGGCTGGATTGTAATATTTCATCAATTTTCATTGATGAAATATTACTATCGCTCTGATTGGCCGTTTCACTTTTAACAGCCAATCAGAGCGATCGTAGCCACGTGGGGGCGAAGACACGCCCCCCTGTGGTGAAGTACAAAGCCCCCTGTATCTGCGGGTCAGGTGGCCTTTCAGTGACCCCAGTCACCCGATCCGCAGGGGGGCTTTGAAGTCATGACACAGGGTATGCGTCATGGGATGGATTGGCACTGACTTTCATGACGCATACGCTGTGTCATAGGTCTTGAACATCATAACTAAAATAAAAGGAAATTAACTTGCTTATAACGACATATATTTTTATGTCCTTTATAGTCCAAATGGGCTTAGATCCATACAAAGAAAAGAAACACCCTACAATGACTTCTCTACAAACTGGTGTATGAACCGCACTGTTAGACGCTGGATGTGCACCAACAGTGCAGTCTCTAGTGTCAATCTATATATATGTAATCGTCTTATCATGTCTGTAACCGAAATCCTGCGTCGCTGATTGGCTGAGCCCGGCCGGCCGCGACCAATCAGCGACGCAGGATTTCTGTGACAAACAGACAGGTACTGTATGATAATGGGTATGGCGCCGGAGATCGCGATCTCCGGCGCCATACTTACCTCACCAGGAGGAGCCTGCCTCCGGCAGAACAGGTCAGCGCTGGACCACAGGAAAGATGGGTGAGTATAAATGTTTGTTTTTTTGTATGTGTGCAGTTTCCTAGGGGTGAGGGGGACCATACATACCAGGAAAGGGGGGTGAGGGGTATCACGCATACCACGAAAGGGGGGTGAGGGGACCATGCATACCACGAAAGGGGGGTGAGGGGACCATGCATACCACGAAAGGGGGGTGAGGGGACCATGCATACCAGCAAAAGGGGGGTGAGGGGACCATGCATACCAGCAAAAGGGGGGGGTGACGGGACCATGCATACCAGGAAAGTGGGGTGAGGGGTACCATGCATACCACGAAAGGGGGATGAGGGGACCATGCATGCCACGAAAGGTGGGTGATGGGACCATGCATACCAGCAAAGGGGGGTGACGGGATCATGCATAGCAGGAAAGGGGTGTGAGGGGTACCATGCATACCACGAAAGGGGGGTGAGAGGACCATGCATACCACGAAAGGGGGGTGAGGGGACCATGCATACCACGAAAGGGGAGTGAGGGGAACATGCATACCACGAAAGGGGGGTGAGGGGACTATGCATATCACGAAAGGGGGTGAGCGGTACCATGCATACCACGAAAGGGGGGTTAGGGGACCATGCATACCAGCAAAGGGGGGGTGACGGGACCATGCATACCAGGAAAGGGGCATACCACGAAAGGGGGGTGAGGGGACCATGCATACCAGCAAAGGGGGGGGGTGACGGGACCATGTATACCAGGAAAGGGGGGTGAGAGGACCATGCATACCAGGAAAGGGGGGTGAGGGGGACCATGCATAACAGGAAAGGGGGGTGAGGGGACCATGTATACCAGGAAAGAAGGGTGAGGGGGACCATGTATACCAGGAGAGAAGGGTGAGGGGGACCATGCATACCAGGAAAGGGGGGTGAGGGGGACCATGCATACCAGGAAAGGGGGGTGACGGGACCATGCATACCAGCAATGGGGGGGTGAGAGGACCATGCATACCAGGATTGGGGGGTGAGGGGCAGCATGCATACCAGGATTGGGGGGTGCATTATTGCATTATTATTAAATCTTCATAAAGAAATTACATACATATTCTAGAATACCCGATGCGTTAGAATCGGCCCACCATCTAGTGTCTGACAAAAAGCTACATTTACAAAACATAAATTCTAATTAAAGGGATGAATATTTGAGTCCTCAAATGAGAAGGTCACATTGATGGACTCTAATCTTTTTGTGGACTGGCCAGAAATGTCCAGGTCTCATCAAGATAGAAGTTTGTGTTAGGAAATCATACTAGAAAACTCATTTTCTTGGACATTTTGTTGTGTCTGATTTTCAATAACATTAGCCTAAGAACTGCAACCTTTTTTTTTTTTTTTTTTTTTTAAACCAGTTCAGTACATTGCTTAATAGCCTTTCCCAAGTACTGCGCTACAGTTAGGTCCATATATATTTGGACAGAGACAACATTTTTCTAATTTTGGTTCTAGACATTACCACAATGAATTTTAAACAAAACAATTCAGATGCAGTTGAAGTTCAGACTTTCAGCTTTCATTTGAGGGTATCCACATTAAAATTGGATGAAGGGTTTAGGAGTTTCAGCTCCTTAACATGTGCCACCCTGTTATTAAAGGGACCAAAAGTAATTGGACAGATTAAATAATTGTAAATTTCTAGTACTTGGCTGAAAACCCTTTGTTGACAATGACTGCCTGAAGTCTTGAACTCATGGACATCACCAGGCGCTGTGTTTCCTCCTTTCTGATGCTCTGCCAGGGCTTCACTACGGTGGTTTTCAGTTGCTGTTTGTTTGTGGGCCTTTCTGTCTGAAGTTTAGTCTTTAACATGTGAAATGCATGCTCAATTGGGTTGAGATCAGGTGACTGACTTGGCCATTCAAGAATATTCCACTTCTTTGCTTTAATAAACTCCTGGGTTGCTTTGGCTTTATGTTTTGGGTCATTGTACATCTGTAGTATGAAGCAATGACTAATCAGTTTGGCTGCATTTGGCTGGACCGGAGCACACAGTATGGCTCTGAATACCTCCGAATTCATTCGGCTGCTTCTGTCCTGTGTCACATCATCAGTAAACACTAGTGACCCAGTGCCTCTGGCAGCCATGCATGCCCAAGCTATCACACTGCCTCCACCGTGTTTTATAGATGATGTGGTATGCTTTGGATCATGAGCTGCACCACGCCTTCGCCATACTTTTCTCTTTACAGCATTCTGGTAGAGGTTGATCTTGGTTTCATCTGTCCAAAGAATGTTCTTCCAGAACTGTGCTGGCTTTTTTAGATGTTTTTTTTTAGCAAAGTCCAGTCTAGCCTTTTTATTCTTGATGCTTATTAGTGGCTTGCACCATGCAGTGAACCCTCTGTATTTACTTTCATGCAGTCTTCTCTTTATGGTAGATTTGGATAGTGATACGCCTACCTCCTGGAGAGTGTTGTTCACTTGGTTGGCTGTTGTGAAGGGGTTTCTCTTCACCATGGAGACTGTTCTGCGATCATCCACCACTGTTGTCTTCCGTGGGCGCCCAGGTCTTTTTGCATTGATGAGTTCACCAGTGCTTTCTTCCTTTCTCAGGATGTACCAAACTGTAGATTTTGCCACTCCTAATATTGTAGCAATTTCTCGGATGGGTTTTTTGTGATTTTGCAGCTTAAGGATGGCTTATTTCACCTGCATGGAGAGCTCCTTTGACCGCTTGTTTCCTTCACAGCAAAACCTTCCAAATGCAAGCACCGCACCTCAAATCAACTCCAGGCCTTTTATCTGCTTAATTGAGAATGACATAATGAAAGGATTGCCCACACCTGCCCATGAAAAAGCCTTGGAGTCAATTGTCCAATTACTTTTGGTCCCTTTAAAAACAGGGTTTGCACATGTTAAGGAGCTGAAACTCCTAAACCCTTCATCCAATTTTAATGTGGATACCCTCAAATGAAAGCTGAAAGTCTGAACTTCAGCTGCATCTGAATTGTTTTGTTTAAAATTCATTGTGGTAATGTCTAGAACCAAAATTAGAAAAATGTTGTCTCTGTCCAAATATATATGGACCTAAGGCTATGTGCACACGCTGCGGTTTTTACTGCGGTTCCGCTGCGGTTTTGGCCCTGCGGAATCGCAGCAGTTCCGCAGACATGGTACAGTACCATGTAACCCTATGGGTTTTCAAAACCGCTGTGCTCATGCTGCATTTTTTTCCGCGCGGCTTTTTTTCCGCATGTCAATTGTTTCTGCAGATTCCGCTGCGGTTTCACACCTTTAACATAGTAGAGGTGTGAAACCGCAGGGCCAAACTGCAGGTCACTTTACCTCCGGTTTTACCTGCGGGAAAAAACCCGCAGGTGAAACCGCAGCGTGTGCACATAGCCTTACTGTAAACCTCCCATTCACTTGATGGTGACGGAGTCAGAATCCCACCGATTTCATATTTTAGTCCTATCTCCCGGACAAAAATGTGACAGTATGAATAAGAAAAAGCAGAAGTACTCACCACAGCAATTACAGGAATCAGAACTCCCAGGTTCCCCGCACTGCTGGAAGCCTAGTACAGAACATAAGGAAAGGTCAGGTGGAAGAAGAGTCGCCATTCATGTTAGGAGAAACTAACATATTTCAATCATAACATGCAAATGTATCCAAGAATTTATTTAAAGAGCCAAATTGATGAAAAGTGAATTTGCTTATGTTTCTGTAATTTTATGTTGCTATGCTTACATCTAATAAATATTTCTTGGCTTTCCTAAAGCAAAAAAAACCCCTGGCTGCAAGTAGAATAGGTAAATGTTATAGTGACAACAGCTGAATTACAGCAGGACTGAAGTTTGCTTCCTTACTTTTCCACTTGGAAGAAGATATGCTGTGATTTAGTGGCACAAAAAAAAAAAAAAGTCTAAGGATATTTTTTTTCCTTATAGCACAGATCTAACATGTGTCACCGGTAATCTATTGCTGCATTTACTGGGTATACAAAGAACTGTAAAATGAATGACAAGCTTTTTGAAACCACTGCGGAGTAGGATCTTCTTTTTCTACACTGGTCTGCTAGAAGAAGCACACCAAAATTTACACAATATTAGCTCAATGAGTGAAGGCGATTTCTAATGCGAGCACTCAGAAAAACAGGACACCGATCAATGTACATTTTGATCCTGCAAGCAAAACCTTACCAGTTCTGCTATGGGACTTTGCCCTTTTCTTGTGTGGGTGTGAGACCTTGACATATTTGCCACATGAAACGTCGCACACTGTATAGTCATATGTGCTGTCCCACAGATAAATAACCATTACAGAAGGATGCTGCCATTACCAAGGTATGTAGGACACATATGAAGCAAACATAGCTGGCCATTGTGAAGGACATGATTCCTAGGACCAACAATTACTTTCCATGGTGAGAAGTGTAGGCACAATGTGACAGCATTACCATGGCCGATTTTGGAAAAAGGAGAAAAAACACTTAGCGCACAGTAAACTACGCCGAATTTGCTTGAGTCATTAGTTCCACGATAGGCCACAGCAGCTGACTGACCATATCTGGAGCCATAATATTGGTCAAAGTGACTCAATCATAAAACAATAGAAGAATATAAACTGTAAATTCCTGATGATATGCCTTCTCTAGCCTCACTTTTCATTGTACTGGGGTCTATACTAATAAGTATCCATTATTTTTTTCCCTTATCCCAGTTAACAAAACCCCCATGGCCAGTAGGGCATTTAAAGAGAATCTGTCAGCATGATTTCACCCACCAAACTACTTATATCCACATGTAGCTCTTTAAAAGACAAATCCACCAATATCTTCACATGGTCAGTCGTTTGCTCTGTTTCTGAGAAATCAGGATCGGCCGAGTATGCAAATGAGGCTGCAAGCTCTACCGGACATGGAAGCTCTTCCCGAGCCGCTGTCATTCTGGCTCTATTCCCCGCCAAGAGCCGCCTGCTCCTGCTTGTTTAACATTCTATAAGTCACCACCACTTTAAGCTACATTTCCCATGTAGCAGCCAGATGTGGCTTTCTGGGCAATAACATCTGAGGACTAGGAGTCAGGAATTGCAACATTGGCATTTAATTAATAAGGAATCATATTCCCCATTACAAAGATGTCTTTTTTTTCATGTCTACTTTATAGACATCAGATTACTGAGGGTTATGCAGACCTAGACATGAAAACATTCAGACTACCAAGTTGTTAAGCTAAAAGCATGTCTGTAGTAAAAATCGACCATTGGAATGATGGAATGGCAGGGTGTTAAAACTTGCACAGGCAAACAAAAGTTTAGAAGTGTCTGCAGACGTTAAAACAAAGATGTCAGAATTCATCAATTTTGGTGGGAAAGGTCAACAATTTTATGTGTATGAGAGGCTTCCATTCCCCATCATACCCATGCTGAAAAATGATGTAGTGGGAAAGAAGGATAGGGAATGCTGAATTTCAACACCCAATTTGTTTTTCTCAGAAGAGATAAGCCACCGCCAGCGGTCTCTGGCAGCATCTTACTCCTCCCTCAAATATGAACACATGCACCATCAACCGAACTTAGTGTGAATATATATGGAAGGCGGAGGAAATCGGGAGGAACAGATGCCGGCAGAATGTGTAATAGATTAATAGCTATTGAACAAGTCGAAATACATTAGCAAGAAACATCAGCTTCCTAAAATACAATACAATGCCATACATTACAACATGCAAAGAAAAAAAAAAAAAAGAGAGAACATAGTATTAACACCAACTGAATGCTGCCATTCATAACATTGTGTCCTCATGATTCAAAGCTACACTAAAAGGTCTCACCTTGAGTGCCGGACCTTTCTCACTGGCTCTCTCACTGGCTCGCTTGCCCTCCAAACCTAGTTGTACAAACAACTCCAGTAGGTTCATCAGCAGCTCATCTACCAGCTGTTCTCCTTGGATGTTAGCTGCAATGTTTGCCAGTGCATTAATGACCGCCAAGGAGCAATGTCTGACAAAAGAAAGAAGGAAATCTGTAAATTAGAGACTATTGTAACTGAAGAAATGCCAGAGGTCTTAAACATCTATATATATATATATATATATATATATATATATATATATAACATCCAAAATCACCCAAACTTTAGTCACGTAGAACAGTAAGTGCAGCATAACATACCGGTATCCATGATCTTTATAGTCCTTGGTGGCAGAGTACACAACCGAACTGGCCTTCACACTTATCTGCTGAAACAGGTTCCACACTTCTTGGTAAATATATTGCTGTAAAGAAAAAGCCATATACATGTAAAAAAGGCTGGGACTACGCAGCAACTTTGGCCACAACACTTGTCCTGAGACAAGAGTTCATTAGGCATCTCTGCTACATCACACAGATGAGGTCTCATTGCAGCCATGAAGGTACCACTGCTGTATCAAGCAAGTCGTACAATATCTGATGAGGACGTACTTCTCGCACCTTGCTTGACGTAGTCACAGTACCACTTGTATTGTGCGGAGACGTATCGGTGACACCTAGTAAACTTTGCTTGCGTGACAAGTGTCGAGGCCAAAGTTGCCATGTAGCTCTATCTCAAGGAAAAAGGCCTCTTTCTTCACTTATGAGCCCCTTAATAGCCAGTGAAGAAAGTCATCACTTTGACTACTTACATTTCCGGTTATAACCATGCACCCCAGTTGGTCTATGATCAGCACATCTAACTGTGATGGTGGTTGACAAAACTTCTGTTGAAGAATCTGAAGAATTGGCTCCATCACCTTTGGTGTATCCCTGAGGGCAACAGCAATGTGCCCCAAAGCACGGATTGTGTGATCAGGAATCAAATGTGCGTCTCTAAAAGCAGAAGAAATGGACACTTCCGTATATTTTCGGTGCTTAAACATTATTAAGGGTCTTTATTATAGCAGACAACATGACCGAACATAAGCTTCTATCTGTTCATTATTAATAAACACATCTGCTTTTATTTTTTGTTTAACCCCTTCGTGACCAAGCCTATTTTGACCTTAATGACCAGGCCATTTTTTGCAATTCTGACCAGTGTCCCTTTATGAGGTAATAACTCAGGAACGCTTCAACTGATCCTAGCGATTCTGAGGTTGTTTTTTTCGTGACATACTGGGCTTCATGTTAGTGGTAAATTTAGGTCGACAATTTTTGCGTTTATTTGTGAAAAAATCTGAAATTTTCACATTTTGAATTTTTATTCTCTTAAACCAGAGAATTATGTGACACAAAGCTACATTTCCCACATGTCTACTTTACATCAGCACAATTTTGGAAACAAAATTTTTTTTGTTAAGAAGTTATAAGGGTTAAAAGTTGACCAGCGATTTCTCACTTTTACAACAAAATTTACAAAACCAATTTTTTTTAGGGACCACCTCACATTTGAAGTCTCTTTGAGGGGTCTATATGGCAGAAAATACCCAAAAGTGACACCATTCTAAAAACTGCAACCCTCAAGCTACTCAAAACTACATTCAAGAAGATTATTAACCCTTCAGGTGTTTCACAGGAACTAAAGCAACGTGGAAAGAAAAAATGGACATTTTACTTTTTCCAACAAAAATTTTCTTTTAGCATCCATTTTTTCATTTTAACATGAGCAACAGGATAAAATGGATCCTAAAATTTGTTGGGCAATTTCTCCTGAGTACACCGATACCTCATATGTGGTCATAAACCACTGTTTGGGTGCATGGCAGGGCTCAGAAGGGAAGGCGCGTCATTTGACTTTTTGAATGGAAAACATGCTGGAATATTTAGCGGTTGCCATGTCGGGTTTGGAGAGCCCCTGTGTGCCTAAACATTGGAGCTCCCCTACAAGTGACCCCATTTTGGAAACTAGACCCCCCAAGGAACTTATCTACATGCATAGTGATCACTTTGAACCCCCAGGTGCTTCACAAATTGATCCGTTAAAAAAAAAGTACTTTTCTTTCACAAAAATTTTCTTTTAGCCTCAGTTTTTTCATTTTCACATGGGTGACAGGATAAAATGGATCCTAAAATTTGTTGGGCAATTTCTCCTGAGTGCACAGATACCTCATATGTGGTCATAATCCACTGTTTGGGCGCACGGCAGGGTCCGGAAGGGAAGGAGCACTATTTGACTTTTTCAATGGAAAATTAGCTCCAATCGTTATCGGACACCATGTTGTGTTTGGAGAGCGCCTGTGTGCCTAAACATTGGAGATCCCCCACAAGTGACACCATTTTGGAAACTAGACCCTTTATGGAACTTATCTAGATGTGTAGGGAGCACTTTGAACCCCCAAGTGCTTCACAAAAGTTCATAACACAGAGAAGTGAAAATAACAGGATTTTTGGGTTGCTTACCGTAAAATCTGTTTCTCGGAGCCTTCATTGGGGGACACAGAGACCATGGGGTGTATGCTGCTGCCACTAGGAGGCTGACACTATGCAAAAAAAGGTTAGCTCCTCCTCCGCAGTGTACACCCCACCGACCGGCAGGGATTTCCTCAGTTAGTGAGAAAGCAGTAGGAGAAGTAACAGAATAGATTGAAAACAGAACAAACAACTCAACTGTAACCATTCAACCAAAGTAAGAACAGGAGCTGTAGAACATGGGAGGGTGCTGTGTCCCCCAATGAAGGCTCCGAGAAACAGATTTTACGGTAAGCAACCCAAAAATCCTGTTTTCTCGTTCGCTTTATTGGGGGACACAGAGACCATGGGACGTCCAAAAGCAGTCCCTGGGGTGGGAAACAAACTTCCATCAGGCCAGCAGACTCACCACCGCGGCCTGCAGAATCCTTCTACCTAGGCTGGCGTCCGCCGAAGCGTAGGTGTGGACTCTGTAGAATTTCACAAAGGTGTGAACCGATGACCATGTTGCAGCTTTGCAAAGCTGCAGCGCGGAAGCTCTGTGGCGTACCGCCCAGTAGTCACCCACCGCCCGAGTAGAGTGGGCCCTGATCCCCAGAGGGGCTCCGCGACACTTAACTCGGTAGGCTTCCAAAATTGCCGATCTGATCCAGCGAGCAATAGTGGCCTTTGACGCCGGGAGACCTTTCCGCGCCCCATCTGGAATAATGAAAAGAGACTCTGTCTTTCGCAAGGAAGCCGTCCTAGACAGATAGACTCTTATTGTCCTAACCAGGTCCAGCTTGTTCAAAGACCGCTCTCGGGGATGAGTTGGACTCGGACAGAAGGACGGTAGCACGATATCCTCATTGAGGTGAAACGAGGACACCACCTTCGGAAGGAAGGAGGGCGGAGGCTGCAGAACTACCTTATCCTGGTGAAGCACCAGAAAGGGAGAGCGGCAAGGAAAAGCTGCCAATTCCGACACGCGCCGGACGGAGGTGATGGCCACCAGAAAGGCCACCTTCCAAGAAAGAAGAGAAAGGGAAACTTCCCTGAGAGGTTCAAAGGGAGAACCTTGCAGAACCTCAAGAACCAGATTAAGATCCCATGGATCCACGGGCGCCCTGTACGGCGGAACCGTGTGAGCCACGCCCTGAAGAAAGGTCTTGACTTGAGGACGGGAAGCCAACGTTCTCTGAAAGAAAATGGACAGCGCCGAAACTTGCCCCTTCAAGGAACTGAGGGCAAGCCCCGCTTCCAATCCTGCCTGGAGAAAGGCTAGGACTGAAGGGAGCGAAAGTACATGGGCGCGATGTCATTGGTCTCACACCAAGTGAAATAGGCCTTCCAAGTACGGTAGTAGATCTTGGAAGATGATGGCTTTCTGGCTCGGATCATGGTCTGAGTTACTTGGTCGGAAAATCCAGCTCGTTTCAAAACCTCGGTCTCAACAGCCACGCCGTTAAATTGAGCGGCCGAGAATTGGGGTGGCAAATCGGACCTTGGGACAGCAGATCTGTTCTGTCCGGAAGCTTCCAGGGAGCGTCCGCGAGAAGATTGACAATGTCCACGAACCAAGACCTTCTGGGCCAATTCGGGGCGATGAGAATGACTGGAATTCCTTCTGCCTTGATCTTCCTCAACAGCTTGGGAAGAAGAGGCAGAGGAGGGAACAGGTAGGGAAGATCGAACTGGGACCAAGGAACGGCCAGGGCGTCGTCGCCCACTGCCAGAGGGTCCCGAGACCTGGACACGAATTGTGGGACTTTCCTGTTGAGGCGAGACGCCAGGAGATCTACATCCGGGGTTCCCCACCGAAGGCAGAGCCGATGAAACACCTCCGGATGTAGGGACCACTCTCCCGCCGCGAGACCCTCGAGGCTGAGAAAATCGGCGGCCCAGTTGTCTACGCCGGGGATGTGGACCGCGGAAATTGTCGGAACGGAAATCTCCGCCCAAAGAAGAATTTTGGACACCTCCGCCAGGGCTGAGACACTCCGTGTTCCCCCTTGGCGGTTGACATATGCCACCGCTGTGGCATTGTCTGTCTGAACCCGAACAGGCAGTCCCTTGAGAAGCCTCTACCAGTGAACGAGAGCCAGATGGATCGCTCGAATCTCTAGAATGTTGATCGGTAGTGTGATTCCCGATCCGACCATCGACCCTGAACAGTGTGGTTGCGGAACACTGCACCCCAGCCGAGGAGACTGGCATCTGTGGTTACTATCTGCCAGTGAATGGGAAGGAAGGATCGACCCGATAGGATGAGAGGTGACGTCAACCACCAGTTGAGAGACCGCTTGATCCGGCATGAAAGATGGACAGGGCGATCCAGGTACAGAGGCGACCTGTTCCATCTCGACAGAATGGCCTGCTGGAGAGGTCTGGCGTGAAATTGGGCAAAGGGAACCGCCTCTATCGCCGCCACCATCTTTCCCAGGACCCTCATGGCTGTACGTAGGGACATGGATCGTGTGATCTGCAGCGATCGTACCTCCTGCTGCAGGGAAAGGATCTTCTCTTGAGGGAGAAAGACCCTTGACCGACGAGTGTTGAACAGTAGGCCTAGAAAGACCAAACGTTGGGTAGGAACCAGACAGGACTTTCTCCTGTTGACGATCCACCCGAAATTGGAAAGAGTGTCCAGGACGATTAACAAACTTTGGTGAGCCTGTTGAAATGAGGGAGCTTTGATCAGAATATCGTCGAGGTAAGGAAAAAGAGCGAGACCTCTGACTCTCAACAAAGCCATCAACGCAGCCATGATCTTCGTGAAGACTCTGGGAGCGGTGGCGAGACCGAAGGGCAGTGCGACGAATTGGTAATGGTGCTGCCGAATCGCAAAACGCAGAAACTTCTGATGTCCGGAGAAGATTGGAACATGTAAATAGGCATCTTGGATGTCTATTGAGCACATGAATTCCTGCTCCTCCATGGAAGCGATGACCGAGCGAAGCGACTCCATTCGGAAGTGGCGAAGGCGGACTCTCTTGTTGAGCAGCTTGAGATCCAAGATGGGACGAACTGCGCCGTCTTTTTTCGGCACTACAAACAGGTTCGAATAAAACCCTGTGAAGCGCTCCAATTCGGGAACGGGCACAATCACTCCAGAACTGAGAAGAGAGGTGATAGCCGTAGAGAACCCCGGGATCAAGGCTGGATCTTTTGTAGGTCGGGATTCGAAGAAACGATCCCGTGGAAGAGAGACGAACTCTATCTTGTATCCTGAGGATACGACCTCCCTGACCCAAGCGTCCTCTACGGAGGCCAGCCAAACCTCTCTGAAGAAAAGAAGTCGACTTCCCAATTGGAAGGGCCCCTCGGGTGCCCGACGATAGTCATGCTGATGTAGACCGTCCAGATCTAGATCTGGACGGTCTGCCCTGGGAAGAGTGGGATCGCCAGGAAGGAGTGGGTCTGAAAGAAACTTTCTTCCTATCCTGGCGTGCCTGCGGTCTCTGTTGATTGGAGGAGTTGTCCGCCGTATTGAAACGGCGGAAAGTCCGAAAGGGTCGAAACTGACGCCTTAGTGGAGGTCTGCGAGGCTTGGACTGAGGGAGGAGTGAACTTGTGCCTCCGGTGGCATCCTTAATAATCTGGTCCAATTGGGACCCAAAAAGGCGCACCCGTTGAAAAGGCAGGTTAGTGAGGGACTTTTTAGAAGACAAGTCCGCTTGCCAGGCCTTTAGCCAAATAGTACGTCGAATTGCAACTACGTTGCTTGACGCCTGAACTGCGCAGGATGCTGCATCCAAGGAAGCGGAAAGAAGATAGTCCCCCGCATGGGAGATCTGATTGGCGAGATCGGCCAAACGCTCCGGTTGCGCCTTATCTAGGAAGCCCTGACGGAGGTCGTCTGCCCACATCGCTTTGGCTTTTGCTGCCCAGGATGAAGCAAAGATTGGACATACCGCCGCTGAAGCCGCTTCGAAAGCAGACTTTGCCAGGGATTCTATAATCCTGTCATTAGAATCTTTTAGGGACGCCACGCCTGAAAGCGGGAGAACCGTGTTATTGGAAAGCCTGGACACGGGCGGATCCACCGAGGGAGAAGCAGACCAGTTGTCCGTGAGCTCCTTAGCAAACGGATAGAGTACGCCGAGACGCTTCCCTCTTTGAAAGCGTCTGGTCGGATCTTCTCTTTCCCTGGTAAAAATCTTTCCAAACTCGGAATGGAAAGGAAACACCCTGGAGGGAGTTTCTGCCCGTCTGAATGAAACCTCCTGATCTGAGGATTTCACAGGGGATTCAGCAATATCGAAGGTATGATGGATCGCTGCAATGAGGTTCTGCACTGTGACCTTCATGTTCGCATCCTGGTCTGAATCCAGCTCTAAAATCCCCTCAGATGACCTGTCCGAAAACGCTTCACCTGACTCGGGAGAGGAGGCCCGAGAGGGAGGTTGCTGAGACGGGCTATGCGGTGAGATGGGGCTAGGAGAGGATTCCGGCTGGGGATCTCGCCTGGGTCGTTTGCGACTAACGCTGGCTGACTCAGATGGAATCTCTTGGGACCTGCTGGGCCCTGCCGAAGTGTCCAGGGGCAACTTATCCAGAACGGCAACTAGGGATTGAGACACCTTGGTGAGGTCTGCCACTGATTGAGATAGCGAGGAGGCCCAGCCAGGCATGGGGGGGTTCACTCTCACCTGGGGCCGTAGATGGCTCCTGGGCGGCGTCCGACTGAATTGGATTGCTACAATCCAGACAGAGGGGAGAGGACTGACCTGAGGGAAGTTTGCGATTGCACGAAGAACATGCAAAGAACTTGACTAGGGTGCAGGGGAGGGCCATAGAGCGGGTACGATCAGATTTCGAGTTAGACATAATGAAAATCTGAGGTAGTGGAAGGTTGGGGGACAGAAGGCGGAGAAGGGTCAGTCTGCAGTGCAGAGCTACTCACGGACCGGTGTCCCCAAAGCACAGGCTGCTGGATATCCGGAGATGTGCGTCCGGCTGACAGGCTGTGAAGATGGTGCCTGCCTGTAGTGAAGCGAGCGTCCAGAAGAAGGGGAAGGGCGGAGCTCGCCGCAGGGTTACCCAATCGCTGCCCTCTGGCCATAACAGGCTGAGCAGGAGAAGGAAAGGCGGGAAGAGGGCCTTGGGAGAGCGGGAGAAAAGCCCACTTAGAAGAAAGGGGCGGGGGGCGTGGCCGCGACGCTGCGGTAGGCCTGAACAGAAGCCGGGGCCTAAATTAGTTGCGGCGGCCGCCTGTCAGCAGGGGGTCGGCGTGGAGGTCGGGACAAGGACGCCGCCGCTGGAAGCCGCTTCCCAGCATGGAAGAAGGGGAGGGAGAGGCCCTGTGCTCTCTGTCCCCAGAAAGGGGGGAGGGAAGGGGAAGAGCGGAGGGCAGCAATATAAGGATGATGTGCCCGTAGGGTGGCTGCGGAGAACCGCAGCGCCCGCATCCCTGTGCCAATGAAGAGGACCCCCTGTCCGTCGGGAATGGGCAGCCAGGTAACATAAAAAAGGCCATACTCACCCATCCCCGATCCATTACCTGGATTGAAGAGCTCCTGTGTCTCCTCCAACCGACAGGCTCTGGTAGGCGAGTGGGTGGGAGACTGGCGACAAGGACCCCTGGAGTCGCTGGCACGTCTTGGTGTCGGCGTCCGTCTGGGCTGCTGGTCCTGTCGCTGAGAACTGCAAGGATACGGGGTGGCAATACACGCCGTACTTGCAGACTCCATGTGGGAGTACAGATGTGACTGTTCACTCTGTATCCCTCCGTAGAACCTGTAAAGGAACGACGCACGACGAGGTAGATATGGGTCTAATGAAAGACCCGTGTCCACTTCCTACTGACACTAAGCTAAACTGAGGAAATCCCTGCCGGTCGGTGGGGTGTACACTGCGGAGGAGGAGCTAACCTTTTTTTGCATAGTGTCAGCCTCCTAGTGGCAGCAGCATACACCCATGGTCTCTGTGTCCCCCAATAAGGCGAACGAGAAATCATTTTTTTTCCACAAAAATAATTTTTTAGCCACCAATTTTTTATTTTCACAAGGGTAACAGGAGAAATTAGACCACCAAAGTTGTTGTGCAATTTTTCATGAGTACGCGGATACCCCATATGTTGGGGTAAACCACTGTTTGGGCACACATTGGGGCTTGGAAGGGAGGGAGCACCGTTTGACTTTTTGAACGCAAAATTGGCTGGAATCAATTATTGCACCATGTTGCGTTTGGAGACCCCCTGATGTGCCTAAACAGTGGAAACCCCTCAATTCTAACTCCAACCCTAACCCCAACATACCCCTAACCACAGCCCTAACCCCAACACATCCCTAACCCCAAAACACCCCTAACCCTATCCCTAACCCTAATTCCAACACTAACCCTAATTCCAACCCTAACCCTAATTCCACTCTAACCCTAATTCCACCCCTAACCCTAATTCCAACCCTAACCCTATTTCCAACCCTAACCCTATTTCCAACCCTAACCCTAGCCTTAACCCTATTTCCAACCCTAACGGAAAAATAAAAATAATTTCATTTTATTATTTGTTCCTGCCTATGGGGGTGATAAAGGGGGGGTTTATTTACTTTTCATTCTATTTTGATCACTGTGAGAGTTTATCACAGTGATCAAAATGAATGAAGGAATCTGCAGCCGGCGGGAGCTCTGCGCATGCGTCCGCCATTTTCCAAGATGGTGGCGCCTATGAAGCAGGTCAGCGGGACACCGGGAGCAGGAGAGGGACATCGGAGGTACCGGGGGGGGGGGTCAGAAGGTGGGGGGAGCAGAGAGAAGGGGAGAAGATGATGACGGCGGCGGAACATTGCCGCCGTCAGTCGGTATCGGGGGCCAATCGGCCCCGTGAGTTGTGGGGGGGGGGGGTCGGATCTGGGTCTCCAGCCATGTCCGATGCTACTGCAGCATCGGCCATGGCTGGATTGTAATATTTCATCAATTTTCATTGATGAAACACTACTATCGCTCTGGTTGGCTGTTTCACTTTTAACAGCCAATCAGAGCGATCGTAGCCACATGGGGGCGAAGCCACGCCCCCTGTGGTGAAGAACAAAGCCCCCTGTATCTGCGGGTTGGGTGACCTTTTAGTGACTCCGGTCACCCGACCCACGGGGGGGCTTTGAAGTCATGACGCCACATAGGCGTCACTGGTCAGATTGGCACAGCTTTTCATGACGCCTATGTGGCGTCATTGGTGGGGAAGGGGTTAAATAATATCAGTTGATAAATAAGTAATTGTTTTATTCAATAAGCAGCACAACATACTTTTCATTCTCTTGGGATATATAAAGACGATTGGATAAACTGGCAAGGAAGGCTTCTACGATAACTGGGTCAATGGTTAATCCTGCCTTTAAACACCTGTAATGAAAAAAACGATAAAGTAAATGTTTAGAAGAGGTTCATCAGTCATTCATGGATTCGGTTAGGTTTTGTCTGCTTGTCTTTTACATACTGCTCATATTAGGGAGACTATCCTCTTGTTCAGCAGAGAACGCCAGACAATGACATGTCTGGTTACACATTTACCCTGCGGAGGCCAGTAATGGGGAAATGTGGCCTGCTAGATTGAGCACTGTTACATCACTTTTCTTATTCATCTCAGATAGGATCTTTGAGAAGATGGCACACAGATACCTGCAGATGTTTTCAATGGCAATGTCTCGCAGTTGTTCGTACATGGAGGGCTGGCTCTTCCTACCATGGATAATGTTCATTGTTGACTCGGAGTGCTCATTTGTGATGCTGATCTTAATGTCATTACCCCCTGAGAATAAAAGGTGAATATGGTCAGATGCCAAATGTACGTATAGAGCACAAGGTTTTGGTACCGCACAGAAGACATGAATTAATGATCAGAAAGTTACATTTAAAAAAATAATAATTTATTTCACATATAAAAATATCCACATTTATGCATCTAGTAAAGCTATCACAATACATTGAGACTTTCTGCTTTGTTCATTTCACTTTTCAGCTTTGCAGCACAGAGTGAGACATAAGTGCAGAGTCATCTCATTATTATTAAAAGGATGGGTGAGTTACTAATTTCCCTTTTGTAATACTAGAGGCCTAGGCAAGACAGGATGGCAACATTATACACACAAATAAAGCTATATTTGCATCTCCCCAATCAATCCCTGGTGGAGTGGGCAGTACACCATTATACTCCCCAGAGTGGAATGGTGTATTAAGCTTCTCAGCGAATTGACTTTGTTGTAATAGCCTTAAGGAACACATATCATACACATACAAATCGCTTTGTAGACAATAAAGGATGGGTTATTTTCCAGTGTGACCACTCCCAAAATGTTAAGAAAATAGCTACACAAATTAAAATAAATGACTCATGAAGCTAAAATGAAATTAAAAAATGATGAGTAGAAAGACTTAAGACATCTACGCAAACAAACCATGCAGGTAAGGACTGACAGAGGAGGGAGAATGCTGGTGTTAAGGGGTAAACTTTTTTGAAAAAAAACTTTTTGCATGCAACGGTAACTTAAGTTATCATCATTATTATTTGGCAAAATAACACTTAAACACAGATGAGCGTGCTAACAGCCCTTAAAAGAACAATATTTTTACGCTGATTAATATGTATAGTAAACCCAGTTTTTGCACGTAGAGAGCCCTGAAATTAAAGCAACAATAATAGTTGTGACTTTTTCTCTAATTTCACACAAAACTTAACACATTAAAACACCATGTTATAATGAAGCCTTGTTCCTCAAAGTTTAATCACTGACAGTGATGAAGGTTTAATCATCATCACAGATGCAGATGCTTTACTGGAAGAGCAGTGAGTCTATGAAACGCCACATGATGCTGTGATTATTGATGCACTAAACAAGTTTAAAGGGAATCTGTCACCTCATTTTTCCCCCATGAGATGCGGCCACCGCCATCAGGGGCTTATCTACAGCATTCTGTAATGCTGTAGATAAGCCCCCGATGTAACCTGAAAGATAAGAAAAACAAGTTATATTATACTCACCCGGGTGTCTGGTCCGGTCCGGCAACTCCCATCTTCATACGATGACGCCCTACTTCTTACTTCTGCCGTGGCTCCTGCGCAGGCGTACTTTATCCGCCCTGTTGAGGGCAGAGTAAAGTACAGCAGTGCGCGTGCGCCGGACCTCTCTGACCTTTCCCGGCCCCTGCGCACTGCAGTACTTTACTCTTCCGTCAATAGGGCAGATAAAGTACGCCTGCACAGGAGCCGAGGGAGAAGTAAGAAGGAGGGCGTCATCGTATGAAGATGGGAGTTCCCGGACCGGACCATGACACCCACCGCACCCGACCCTGCTTAGATGCAGTTTTTGATAAACATAATAATACAGGTTATGGGTGCTAGATTCTATAATGGGATGTTGATCTAGGGAACTAGTCCGATAGCAGAATGTGGAGTTGGGAAGAATTTCTAATATGAGGCAATTAGGATCTGCCTCATGGCATTTTTGCCTTTCTCTGCATCAACACATTCATAAGTTGAATGTGATAGACCTGTGTCTTCTTTCAACCTTAAAATGATGAAATGAACCAAAGCCTACCTGACTGATTTTGGCTGTGATACTTGTACAACTTCACCAGCACTGGAGAAGGAATGACCAGGAAATCACGAAGGGATGGAGTTACTGAGTGAACGACCACAGGAAAGCGTTCACAGAGCCGACCCAGCCCCTTGTAGGAAGAGAAGCAGAAGTGAGATATTAAGTAACCGCACATCTATACATCAACATCTTTTTAATCTGTAGGGAGAATGGAAACATTGTCTAACATCACCTGTAAGCAGCAGATCAGGAGAGGCATGTGAGCTATGATAACCTTGCTAGATGTCTTTGACTGAAGCTTTTCAGACAGTTTAATGCATAAATTCTCTGCACCTATAGTAAAAAAAAAAAATCAGTATATAATGATACAGAATGAAAACAAATTTACTTGACTGAAAAGCATTTGTAAGACAAACAGACCAACAAGAAGATATACATTTAGGGATATGAAAAAGATGGATTTTTGGTTCCTACTGTAAAATCTCTTTCTTGGAGCCTTCATTGGGGGACACAGATTACCATGGGTGTATGCTGCTGCTGCTGCTGCTAGGAGGCTGACACTATGCAAAACAAGAAAATTAGCTCCTCCCCGGCAGTATACACCCACCGACAGATACCAAGTACCTCAGTTGGTGAGAAAGCTGTAGGAGAAGCCACGGAACTTTAAACATGTGTACCAACCCAACAAGGAGCTCAAAGCCCAACACGGTACAACTTAAACAGGGAGGGTGCTGTGTCCCCCAATGAAGGCTCCAAGAAAGAGATTTTACGGTAGGAACCAAAAATCCATCTTTCTTTATCGCCTTATTGGGGGACACAGATTACCATGGGACGTTCCAAAGCAGTCCCAAGGGCGGGAACAGCAAAAAGGAACGAAAGAACCGGAAAGGCTTAGGTCGGCCGGTGAGCCACCGCCGCCTGCAGAACCACCGCCGCCTGCAGAACCTTCCTACCAACAACTGCATCAGACGAGGCCTGGGTATGAACCCTGTAGAACCTCGCAAAGGTGTGCAAGGATGACCAGTTTGCGGCCCTGCAATTTTGCAAAGCCGAAGCCTGATGACGAACTGCCCACGAAGCAGCCACAGCCCGGGTGGAGTGAGCTCTCACTCCCGGAGGGGGCCGTTTTCCTGAAGTCGGTATGCTTCCTGAATGGTAGAACGAATCCAGCGAGCGATCGTGGATTTGGATGCCGGAAGCCCTTTCCGGTTACCTTCTGAGATGACCAGCAATGAATCGGACTGATGAAGTGAAGCGGTCATAGCGAGGTAGACACGCAAGGCTCTAACAACATCTCGTTTGTGGAGCGACTTCTCAAGAGGGTGAGAAGGAGCAGGACAAAACGATAGAACGATATCCTCGTTGATGTGAAAGGAGGAAACCACCTTTGGTAGGAAGCAAGGAACGGGCCTGAGGACGACCTTATCCTGATGGAGCACCAGATAAGGATAATGACATGACAAGGCTGCTAACTCAGAAACTCTTCTGATGGATGTAATGGCGATCAAAAAGGTTACCTTCCATGACAGAAGTGAGAAAAGAATGTCCTGGATGAGCTCAAATGGCGCCTTTTGAAGAGCGCTAAGAATGAGATTGAGATCCCACGGTTCTATTGGTGAATGATAAGGAGGAGCCACATGAGCGACTCCTTGGAGGAACGTCTTAACCTGCGTTAAGGAAGCGAGCTCTCTTTGAAAGAGGATAGACAAGGCAGAAACCTAGCCCTTGAGGGTACTAAGAGACAGACCCGAATCTAAGCCAGACTGGAGAAAACCCGCACCAACGGAAAAAAAACCCAAAACATTCCAATGCCTATGGTAAATGCGGGAAGAGGCCGGCTCCATGGCTTTGATCATTGTCAGAATCACCTGGTTGGAAAAACCTGATTCTCTTAGGATTGCGGCCTCAACGGCCATGCCGTTAAATTCAGAGACCGAGAATTCTCGTAGAAAAGGGGTCTTGCGAGAGAAGATCCGGACGGTCTAGAAGCCTCTAGGGGACGTCCGCGAGCATGTTCACCAGTTCCGCATACTAAGGCCTTCTTGGCCAGTCTGGAGCCACAAGAATTACTGGAACGCCTTCCGATTTTATCTCCTTGACCACTCTTGGGATCAAGGCAAGAGGTGGAAAAAAGATAAGGTAGTTGGAACTGGGACCACGGAATTACTAGGGTGTCGCAAGCGACGGCTAGAGGGTCCCTGGACCTGGCTACGAAGCGCGGAACTTTGTGGTTCATCCAAGGTGCCAAGAGGTCGACGTCCGGATAACCCCAGCGCTTGCACATCTGATCAAAGACTGAGGGATGGAGAGACCATTCGCCTGACGCTAGGTCTTGACGACTCAGAGTCGGCTGCCCAGTTTTCCACCCCTGGAATGTGAACGGCGGAGATTGCTGGGACGTAACGTCCCACCCAGCGCAGAATCCTGGCCACTTCTGACATGACTTGGTGGCTGCGCGTGCCGCCCTGATGGTTTATGTACTCCACAGCCGTGGCGATGTCCGACTGAATGCGGATCGGTTGCCGACGAGAAGGGGTTGCCAGCGAAGAAGGGCCAGAAAGATTGCTCTGATCTCGAGCAGATTGATAGGAAGAAGAGCTACGTGTGGGTTCCAGTGTCCTTGGGCCGTCCTCTGAAGAAAAAAAAAAAAAAAACGCTCCCCAACCCAGGAGGCTGGCATCGGTGGTGACGACTTGCCACTGAAGCGGGAGGAAGGACCTCCCTTGGAGGACTGACGTAGACCTTGTCCACCAAGTGAGGGATTGCCTCACTTTGAGAGGAAGGAGAATGGGCCGGTCTAAGGACCTCGTTGTCTTGTCCCAGACTGAAAGGAGGGACAGCTGAAAAGGGCGAAGTGAAACTGTGCAAAGGGCACTGCTTCCAAGGAAGCTACCATCTTCCCCAGAACTTTCATGCAGAATGGAAGGGGAATGGGCTTTGGCCGTTTGAGGGCTCGAATCCCTTTGAACAGAGACGCAAATTTTTCCCCTCGGAAGAAACACCCGGGCCAGATTTGTGTCGAATTCCATGCCTAACAAGGTCAGACGCTGAGTGGGGCTGAGAATGGACTTTTCTTTGTTGACTAACCAACCGAGACGGCAGAGAGTATCCAGGGTTATCTGAAGACTTAGGAGACAGTCTTGACGGGACAGGCCCTTGATTAAGAGATCGTCCAGATAAGGAATTATGAGAATCCCTCTGGATCGAAGGATGGCCATGACCGTCGCCATCACTTTCGTGAAAATACGGGGGGGCGGAGGCTAGGCCGATGGGAAGAGCCGTGACTGGTAATGACTTTCCTGAATCACAAACCTGAGATATTTCTGATGCTGCAAGCAAACAGGGATGTGAAGATAGGCATCCCGTATGTCCACAGAGCAGAGAAATTCTCCGGGCTCCATTGAGGCCATCACCAATCGAAGAGACTCAATTTTGAAGTGAAGACTCTTCACGTGGCGACTGAGCAATTTGAGGTCCACGATTGGCCGCAGGGAGCCGTCTTTCTTCGGGACTACGAAGAGATTTGAGTAGAACCCTGAAAAACCGTTCGTCTGATGGAACGGGAACAATCACTCAGGCGGAAAGAAGGGAAGAGACGGCCTGAAAGAATCCTGGAATGTGGGACCGTTGTTTTGGAGGTCGAGACAGGAAAAAACGCCTGTCTGTTGGGGAAGAAAATTCGATCTTGTAACCGGATGCGATGATTTCCCTGACCCAAGCGTCGTTGACAACCGACAGCCAAGTGTCCACGAAAAAGGACAGTCTGCCTCCCACCCTGGAAACACTTCCAGGTGGGGGTGCCCCGTCACTTGGAGGCAAACCTACCGGAACGGGCACCTGAGGACCTGGAGCGGGCTTGTAAGATGGTTTCTTCTGCTCTCGCTCCCTAGATGCGGAAGGGCGCTCTTGCTGGACAGATCTCTCTGTGGACGAGAACGGACGAAAAACCCTTTCTGTTAAAAAGGCGTCTTGGTCGAGACTGGGGGAGGGAAGTACTTTTACCCACAGTGGCATCGGAAATTATTTGATCCAGCTTGGCCCCAAAGAGCCTAGAACCATAGAAGGGCAGGTTGGTGAGCGCCTTTTTAGAAGTGGTATCCGCATTCCATGACTGTAACCAAAGACCTCGGCGTACAGCCACTATATTGCTGTTAGCCCTTGCTACGCAACCGGCCAAAAGGTATTTACCCGCATGTTTAATTTGGTCTGCCAGAACTTCCAACTCGTCCTGAGGGGCAGCCGACAGAGTGCCCCTGCGAAGAATTTTTGCCCAAGCTGAAATTACTTTTGCCACCCAGGCAGAAGCAAAAAATAGGGCAGAAAGAGGCGCCATATGCTTCAAAGAGGATAGACGAGGAACTGGTGGGTCCACTTCGGGAGCTTTCGTCTATTTTGTAAGAAGGTCCGCATCGAATGGATACAGGTCTTCTAAGTACCTGCGGCCTGAGAAGTGCTTCTCAGGGGGCTCCCAGTGTTTGGATAAAATGATCTCGAACGCCTTGTGGTTAGGAAAGTTTCGGGAGGAAGGTTTTGCTCGTTTAAAGGGGACGGAGCCGTCCTGAAGAGGAGCTTTATCTTCCTTTATTTCGAGCGTTTTGAAAATGGCCGATATGAGACTATCGACCATGTCCTGAGACTTGAACATGTTATCTGCGTCTGAGTCAGATCCCGTCGTTTTCTGACGAGGGAGACGAGAAAAGCAGCCTGGGTGGAGCGGACGGACCTTGCGAGCTGGAAGACGAGCTAGAGATAACGCGCTTCCTAGCAATCCTATCCGGCCTGTCCCTGTGGAGGTCGCGGTCAGGTGCAGACGACTCACCGTGAGAGGCGGTCAGAGCACAGGTGGCTGAAGATAGTTGCGTAAGACGTTCCAAGACCTGGACCAGGGACTGAGAGACATTGCAGCAGCCCACTCTGGAGGAGGAGGGGTGCGCTCATCCCGGGACTCGGGGTGCTCCGGTGGGGCAGACATCACAGAAGGACTGCCGGACGGGCAGAAGGGAGACAACTGCCCTGACGCCCGCTTCTTTTTTGCAGTGCGCACAGGCGTAGTGAGTAGCGGCGAGTCTAGGGTAAGGAGCCCCTGCAGAGTAGGACATATGCAAGGACTGCAGAATTACTGCGGCCAGTATCTGAATAGGGAGTACTGCCGCGGGGGCTAAAATTAGGGGCTCAGAAAAAAATAAGAGCCTACCGTCACCAGCACCGTTATCTGATGTGCAGAAGAACAGCAGAAGAGTCCCCCAAGCTGAGATCCCTGGCATGTGTCACACGAGGAATCAGGGAGGGGCAGGACCTTAGAGATGGGCGGCGCTGGGCGGCAGCGCTGCGCGATTGGCTGAGACCTGCGGGGGGGGGGGAGGGCGGGTCATAAGGAGAGAAAGGATCCATGAACAGAGCGCAGTCCTGTGACGGACTGAGGAATGGCGCCAACAAAGCGCGCGCTCTGCAGTGGGCGCGCACCGGAGCAGAACAGAAAGTGAAAGTAAAATCAGCGCCGCGCCGGTTTCTGCCCCCGCAGCCCTGATCCTGGCGCGATGATCCCGTGACGCCACGGTGGATGAGGGAGGTAAGGGAGAGAGGCCCCGCTGCCTGCTGCTTCAGGGAAGGGCACCCGGCGTGGGAGCTGAGAGGCGCGCGGCTGCATAGAATGGGCGGGAAATTCAAAGAAGACTCTGCTACGAGACTGTAAGGAGTGTGCATTGGACTGATGGTAGCGCTTTTGGCTGCTTACCTGACGTCCACATGCTTCCTGAAGAGGATGACCACAGGGGCCCGCGATGAGTGGGTGCCGCTGGGAATGAATGTCCTCTGCCCCGCACTCTCTCTGGAAAGTGCAGAAGACGGCACCAAACCCTTCTGCCTGCAAGGGATAGTCACCGCCGGTGACCGCCGTCTTCCTCTCAGCCCTGTCCCAGGAAAGGGGTGAGGAGGGGAATTGGCTAGGACCCGCCACCTGAAGTCAGCCCGTAGCACCCGAGGGTGATAGGGAAAGGGTCCTGCCTGCGGTCCTGAGAGTTGCGATGTGGGTAACACCACATTGCTCGCTCAGCTGCATGATATGGGAAAGCAGGGTGAACATTTACCCCCTGTTTCCCGGTGTAGAATCTGGAAAATAAAGGGGAAAAGATTAATACACACACACAAAACCTAAAAGAAAATGGTTAGATGCGGATCTGGGGAGATCCCGGTCCGCCTCCTACAGACACTAAGCACAAACTGAGGTACTTGGTATCTGTCGGTGGGTGTATACTGCTGGGGAGGAGCTAATTTTCTTGTTTTGCATAGTGTCAGCCTCCTAGCAGCAGCAGCATACACCCATGGTAATCTGTGTCCCCCAATAAGGCGATAAAGAAAATATGTTGTCAAATTCCAGACATAACCCATTACCTTCATAGTTATCAATCTGAAGGATTCTGATTAAAAAAAAAATTAATATTACATGATATTATCCAGCATTAGTATAAACTAGAGCAAAAGGTAACTGATGCTTTAAATTAGCAGCAGGACCCTGGTCAGCGGTAATGGCAATTAGTCTCAAAATGATGTTATGGCATTTGTGGTCAATTTCTGAGAACATTTGGTCACACTGGTGATGATCGTGCTGAATAAGCATGTAATTATAGACATCTGGAAAGTCTTACTCCCAGTACAGTACGATCATGGCTGTGAACAGTAATGGCTTTCTTACCTTGCTCATCCTTTACAGCCCAGACCATGAGGTCCACACAAGCGGCATTGGCCTGACATCTCAGCTTCAAAGGACTAAGTTCGCTGTGTAGTCTCTCCACATCATGTAAGATCTTCTGCAGCTCAGACTGGCTGCTGTTGAATTGTTCAAGTACAAAGTCGTGGATCTCCTTTACAAAGGAGGTCGGGAGGTCTAAAAAGGGAAGGTTATATGGCATCATCATGTTTTAGGCCCAGATAACCGTGTTCATATAAATTATCTATACAGTTCTAAACTGTTTCTCTTCCCATAGGTATGATAAAATATTGTCTGCTTACAGTCGACACTAGATGAAGCTTCCTACCTACAGTTTAGTCCTTATTTACATCTTCATGGTTAAAGGAGTTGTTCACTATTTTAAAGGGAACCTGTCACCACCCCCCAGGGCCTATTAAAGTTAAAGATGGCAGGCAATTTCTAAAAGTCTTTATTTCAGCGTTCCTAGGGATAATAATCATAAAAGCCACCTTCACAGAATGCAGCCTTAGTGCTGCTGAAGGTGGCTCTTATGTTTATTATCCCTAGGAACGCTGAAATAAAGACTTTTATAAATTCCCCGCCATACCTCTATTGCGTCATGAAGGTATGTTTTCTCGCCTGTCTCAACCGCCTCGCAGCCGTCCACATCCCCCTCTTGCCTCCGTGCGCCGCCTCTGTTCCTCGTTACGTGACCGGCGCCTGCGCTCTGCAAACATTTCTCGGGCATGTGCCGTGCGCGCTGCCCGGGAACTTACATCAGGTGATGATGTAAGGATATCACGCCTATGTGTAGCGGAGGCCCCAGATCCCACCCCATAGTGTGTTATGATGTATTCACACTGCAGGGAGCCTGCGCAGTGAGGATCTCTGCGTCTGTCCCCATCTCCCTCTGCCTCTTCCGACGTATTACGGTGGAGGAAATATCTATATAATCACTATGACATGGAACATACATTTTAAATTTTTTTTTTTACCCAATTGTTGTACTAAATTGTAAACATTTGCACCTTTTATATACTTGTCCTATTGCTATACACATTGCTTGAAAAAGGATTTCACATCCGAAACGTTGCCACGCCATTGGGCATTAAAGTTCAGGTTTTTTTTACTTCATGTGCTGGTTCCCTGTTTTTTGTTACTTATCCTGTTATGTCAATTGAACACTGGTTGGGGAAGCGTGCACTCCAATAAGGTATCGCTTTGTTGCTATTCCAGTTTTTTCTTGTTATCTATTTAAATATATATTTCCTCAAAAACACTGCCCTTTTGTACGGCTGCCAGTATCCCCCATGAATCAGGTGACCTCTGCAGCCAGTGAACAGCCGTTCATTAACTGCAGCCTTACCATTCTATCCAAATAAGAAGAAGCAGTGTTTGTTACATTGTTATTATTTAATTCTTAACAGTCTTCGGCTCCATATCGAGCCATTGTAACTTGATGGATGTACGATTTTTAAGAGGATTGATTTTGTGCAAGCCTAGATAGGTCCACCGGGTTCTTGTCTGCTGTTATCTTGATAGTATCAAGCTTTTGGGTTGCTATTCTTCCTCTTCGCCTTGCTTCTTCTATTCTTCCAACCATGATGTCCTTCTCCGGTGATTGCTCTCTTCGTATGATGTGTCCAAAGTAGAGAAGTCGTGATCTTGACATGGAGAGGAGTGTAGGGAGACTCAATGCTAGAATCCCAAATCCTAAAAGGCAGCAGCAATGGAGCTGGAGGCTGTTGACCTCCCTGGTAAAGACAGCACTAGATGCGGTAGAGATGGATTGTAGATAGCACACCATCCATGCAAAATTCAAACAGATTTATTCAGTCCATAAGAAAAAAAGAATAAAAAGGAGATTTTTGTGTACTCACCGTAAAATCTCTTTCTCTTAGCCTTTATTTGGGGGACACAGAACCTTGGGTGTTATGCTGCTGTCCACTAGGAGGCGACACTATGCATAATCTGAAAAAGATTAACTTTGGCTCCTCCTCTGCAGTATACACCCCTGGACGGCGTCAGCCTTCTCCAGTTTTGTGCCAAAGCATAAGGAGGAACGTAACCAAATAACATAACCATGCCTGTAAGAAGGCTACTATGTACGAGCTCAAGAACAATATGAGAACTCAACAGGAAACAACGGCCCGTAAGGGCAACAGGGTGGGAGCTGTGTCCCCCAATTAAAGGCTAAGAGAAAGAGATTTTACGGTGAGTACACAAAAATCTCCTTTACTCTGTCGCCTAATTGGGGGACACAGAACCTTGGGACGTCCCAAAGCTGTCCCTGGGTGGGAAGCAGTGGACGAATATTGTGCTGACAGTCCCCTAGACTTGGGGTACTGCCGCCTGCAGAACCAGTCTACCCAGGCTCGCATCCGCTGAGGACTGGGTATGAACACTGTAGTGTTTCGTAAACGTGTGTAGGCTAGTCCAAGTGGCCGCCTTGCACACTTGTTGTGCCGAAGCCTGATGCCGAATGGCCCAGGAGGCCCCTACTGCCCGTGTAGAGTGTGCCGTGATACCGGCCGGAAGAGGGGAACTGTTAAGTCGGTAGGCCTCATGTATGGTGGACTTGATCCACCTGGCAAGGGTAGCCTTGGAAGCCGGCAACCCCTTGCGACTACCTTCCGGAAGAATGAAGAGGGAATCGGATTTCCGGAAAGGTGCAGTCCTGGACACGTAAATCCGCAATGCCCTGACTAGGTCAAGCGTATGCAGAGCCTTCTCCACTCTATGAACCGGAACCGGGCAAAGGGAAGGCAGTGAAATCTCTTCGTTAAGGTGAAAGTTGGACACAACCTTCGGAAGGAAGGATGGTACCGTGCGGAGAACCACCTTGTCCTGGTGAAAGGCTAGGAAAGGTCGTCTGCAGGAAAGTGCTGACAATTCCGACACTCTGCGTAACGAGGTGATAGCCACTAGAAAAACCACTTTCTGAGACAGAATGGAGAGTGGAACTCCTCTAAGAGGTTCGAAGGGTGGAGCTTGCAATGCTGTCAGGACCAGATTGAGGTCCCACGTATCCATCGGACGTTTGTAGGGAGGAACCAATCGGGAAACTCCCTGGATGAAAGTCCTTACTTGCGGTTTAATTGCAATGCGCTTTTGAAAAAGGACTGAAAGCGCCGACACCTGACTCTTAAGCGAACTTAAGGATAGCTTGGCATCTAGGCCCGATTGAAGAAAACCTAGTACCTTCGGGAGGGAATAAGGGAGTGGGACTCGTCCATGAGATTCGCACCAAGAAAAGAAGGCTCTCCAGGTACGATAATAGAGCTTGGCGGAGGCAGGCTTCCTTGCCCTGATCATAGTTGCAATGACTGCCGGTGAAAAACCTGCCTGGGTTAGAATCCAGGTTTCAAGGGCCATGCCGTCAAATTGAGGGCCCCTGAATTCTGGTGGAAGAACGGACCTTGAGACAGAAGGTCGTGGCGAACGGGTAGACGCCAGGGGGCGTCTGCCGTAAGTTGGACGATGCCGGCGTACCAAGTACGTCTGGGCCAGTCTGGCGCGATGAGGATGGTCGGAACTCCCTCTTGCTTGACCTTCCTCACGACCCTGGCGATTAGGGGGAGGGGTGGAAAAATGTACAGGAGTCGGAACTGGGACCAGTCCTGGACCAGGGCATCCGCTCCGAGCGACCGCGGGTCGTGTGTCCTGGCCATGAAATTGGGAACCTTGGTATTGAGATGGGATGCCATTAGGTCCACATCTGGGGTTCCCCATCGTTGACAGATCTGGTAAAAAATCTCGGGATGGAGAGACCACTCCCCCGAGTCCATTCCTTGCCTGCTGAGGAAGTCGGCTTCCCAGTTTTCTACACCCGGAATGTGTACCGCAGAAAGTACCGACCTTGTGTCTTCCGCCCAGCGGAGGATATGAGCCACTTCTCTCATCGCCTGGGCGCTGCGGGTCCCGCCTTGGTGATTCACGTATGCCACAGCCGTGGCATTGTCCGACTGTATCCGTATGTGCGAGGCTGCAAGCAAGTGATGAAAGGCTCTCAGTGCCAAGAGAATGGCCCTGATTTCCAGAACATTGATGGGCAATGTCACTTCCTTCGGTGACCACTTGCCCTGTGCCCTGTGATGTAGGTGCACCGCCCCCCAGCCTGTCAGGCTTGCATCGGTAGTCAGGATCTTCCATTGTCCTGAGAGGAATGGCTTCCCTCGTGTAAGCGAGGTTGGTTTGAGCCACCAATGCAGGGACCTCCTGGTTGATGACGTCAACCTGAACTCCCTGTCGAGGGAGAAGGGGTTCCTGTCCCAAGATCTGAGTATGGCTAGTTGAAGGACCCTGAGGTGAAACTGGGCAAATGGCACTGCCTCTATTGCTGCTGCCATCCTGCCGAGGATTCTCATGGCAAACCGGAGAGATCGAGGAGGACTGCGAAGGAGTGTGCGAACTCCCAGACGGATGGCCAGTGTCTTGTCCTTGGGAAGGAACACCAGGCCCCTGGTGGTGTCGAATACCATTCCCAGGAATGTTAGAGTCCGAGTTGGGATGGTCGACGATTTCTGTAGGTTGACTAGCCATCCCAGGCGACTCAGAGTGTCTAGAGTGATTGAGACACTGACCTCGCAGTCTTTGAAAGTGGGAGACTTGACGAGGAGGTCGTCCAGGTACGGGACGACTAGAATGCCTCTTGAGTGCAGGACGTCCATGGTGGCCGCCATGACTTTGGTGAACGTTCTTGGAGCCGTGGCGAGTCCGAACGGAAGGGCGACAAACTGGTAGTGGTTTTGGTTGACCGCGAACCTGAGAAACCTTTGGTGGGCGGGAGCAATTGGTATGTGGAGATACGCATCCTGTATGTCTATGGAGGCGAGGAATTCTCCCTGCTCCATGGATGCAATGATGGACCGGAAGGACTCCATGCGGAAATGACGGACCCGTACGTAATTGTTGAGCTGTTTTAGGTCCAGTATGGGTCGGATGCCGCCTCCTTTCTTGGGGACTACGAACAAATTTGAGTAGAATCCTCGGAATCTCTCATTCGCGGGAACCGGCACCACAACTCCTGATTGAAGGAGAGAGGAAACCGCTTGGTGGAAGACACGAGCCTTTTCTGGTGGTGTTGGAGGAACAGAAAGGAAGAACCGGTTCGGTGGAACGGAAGTAAACTCTATCTTGTATCCGGAAGACACTATTTCCCTGACCCACCTGTCTTCTGTAATAGGCAGCCAGACTTGCTGAAAGAGTAAAAGTCGGCCGCCTACTGGTGGGGTGTCTTCCGGAGGTCTCGAGTCATGATGAAGTGAAGTTCTGAGGTTTTCCTCCCTTGGGTTTCGCTTGGCCTGCTTTCGACTGCCAAGCCCTGTCCGGTCGCTGCTGCGTCCGTGGGTTGTCTCTGCGTGGAGAACGGTTGCGGTTTTGCACTGGGCGCGAAACGGACCAGCCCGAGGAATTCCGAAAGGATCGGAATCGCGTCTGGTTTCTTCGTTTAAACGTGCGTTTCGGTTTTAGTTGAGGGAGAGAGGTACTCTTACCCCCGGTGGCATTGGCTATCATGGTGTCCAACTTTTCGCCGAAAAGTCTACCAGTAGAATACGGAAGTCGTGTGAGGGACTTCTTTGAGGCCACATCCGCTTTCCATTCTCGCAGCCAGAGGATGCGTCGGATCGTGATGGCGTTTGATGCTATTCCCGCTACACCTCTGGCGGAATCCAGGGCTGCATGAATCATGTAGTCTGCTACCACTGCCATCTGGACCGCTTGGTCCGAGAGTTCAGGATTTGAAGCCTGAAGACCCTCCTGTAGTCTTTTGGCCCAAGCTAGGATGGCCTTGGCTGCCCAAACTGAAGCAAATGCAGGGCCCAGAGAGGCGCCTGCCGCTTCGAAAATAGAACGAGCCATGCGTTCTACTTGCCGGTCTGCTGCGTCCCTGAGGGTTGAGCTATCCGGCAGAGAGAGTAAAGTCTGCGCTGCTAGCCTAGAAACCGGAGGGTCCACTTCAGGTGGATCTGCCCATTGTTTGGTGTCTTCCTGTGGGAAGGGGTACTTCGCTTCCAGATATTTGCGATTAGCGAATTTTTTGTCAGACTGTGCAAACTGTTTGGTAAGTATTTTCTCAAATTCATCGTGATTAGGGAAGACCTTAGGTGGTTTTTGAACACTTTCGAAGCAAAGCCTATGTTTTGGGACTTCCGGGGGCGACTCTGGAATTTTTATCACCCGATGAATAGAAGAAATTATGTCCTCAACTAGCGCTGTATTGCTAGGGGGAGAAGGTACCACGGACCTGACCGTTTCATTATCTGAGTCGGAGTCACAGATGCCCTCCGAATCCTGTGCCTCACTAAGGTGATCCCTGGAGGGCGACCTGGGGCGGGGGTCTTCTGTGGTGGGGGATCCCTGTGGTAAATTGCACTGTCTGTCTGTGGCAGGGGACTGCCCAGGAGACCTGGAATGACGCTGTCTCTCCCTAGAGGGGGACGACCTTGTGCTATAGTGCGACTCAGGTGATCGAGACCTGTGAGTCCGCTTACGTCTGTGAGAGTCGGAAGCAGCATGTTCCTGAGACAAGCTGTCCGTTTGCTGTGTACCGTCCATAGCCGGAGCCAGACTCTGCAGAGCTTGCAGCAATGTAGCAGTTAGGTTGTCTATGGACTGTGACATAGACTGAGACATCTGAGTTGCCCATTCCGGCGTGGCCTGTGACACTGAAGCGTCAGTAGGGACTCCCTGGGGTTCTGACCCAGAGTTCTGGATGCAGTCCCGGCAGTGCGGATACGTGCTGCCACTAGGGAGCGTGGCTTTGCAGGCTGTGCAGAATGCATAGAAACATTCCTGCCTGGTTCTCTTCCTTGAGCCCGGCATAGTGCACAGAGGCTGGCTATAAGGGATCGTACAGGGGTGGCTACGCAGAGGGAACCCACAGAAAGCCTTATATGAAGTATAGATTCACAGCTGAGTAATGAGAACCCAGCTGTGAGCTTACCCCACCGGTGTGCCCCTAGGTCCAGCGCCGACAGATCCAAGTTCTGTGCCCCCCGGAGACCGCTGTGATGCTTCTCTCCTGGATCTCATCCAGAAAAAATGGCCACCGGGGCTCTGAGGAGAGGGAGGAGGGGGCGGAGAGCTGAAAAGGGCGCGCTGGGCTGTGTAAAAACGCCCCCTTTCTGCCTCAATCTGCCCCTTCTATGACACTCCAGTGTGTCATTTTGGTCATCCGGGGGGCGGGGGGCGGGGAAAAGGCGGCGGCTTCAGCTAGGCCGAAGCCGCGGTCTAAATTTGAAGCCTGATGCCCAGGAGGGCTCCAGAGCAGCGCGGTAGTCCGGGGGGGGGGGCGGATTTGTACCAGACCCCCCCAGAACGGTCGACTGGATAGCGGTGGGGGTAGCAGGGGTAGCGGTTTTTGTATGGGGGGCCCCTGAAGGGCTATGGAGCCGCTGCTGCTGCAGAGACAGGGACGCAGCAAAAGCCCTGTTTCTGCTGTGCCATCCAGTCCGCACCCTCCCCCGGCCCCCACAGGATCCCTCAGCCGGCCTGGGGTCCCTGGAAGCTGCGGAATGCTGCCTGATCTCCGACCCTACCTGAGGTGTCTCAACCTAATACCCCCTGCGGGGGATTAGGGAGGGTGCGTCTGTCACCGTCAGGGGGTCTTCATCCTCGCCTCAACCTCAACCCAGACCCCTTAAAGGGGTTGGGGAAGGAGGGGGGTCTCGACCTCGAACCAGGACCCGAGGGACTGGGGAGGGAGCGACATGGGGAAAAAAACCACCTCGACCTCAACCGGGTACCCCTAATAGGGGACCGAGGAGGGAGCCATGCCGGGAGTCTCGCTGGAGACCCACTTTTCTTCATCTGTATTTCCGTGAAAAAAAGGAAAAAAACGGAAGAAAAAAGGTGTGCCTCCTTGCGACACTAAGCAAAAACTGGAGAAGGCTGACGCCGTCCAGGGGTGTATACTGCAGAGGAGGAGCCAAAGTTAATCTTTTTCAGATTATGCATAGTGTCGCCTCCTAGTGGACAGCAGCATAACACCCAAGGTTCTGTGTCCCCCAATTAGGCGACAGAGTAATTCCCCATAAAACAGCCTGAGATGTTTCTGGCGCAGTGTGCACACTTAGTCTTAGGATATCAGACAAGAAATGCAGAAGGACTTGTATAGAAAGGAATAACCAATCACAATACAAATACTAATTACATAACAAATACAACAGGTGAAAGAGAAACAGGTGAGGAAAAAAAACACAAATTTCACAAATCATTCTTAAAATTCATTCCATTGGGAAACTTAGTGTTGAGATGCAGAATTCAGAAAACTTCTCTCATCATTAAAGTCCTTTTCCAATCCTCTCCCTTGACCGTAGAGTCAATCATCTCCAGCCCAAAAAATCGAAAACGTGAAAAGGTCGTATTTATGGCTGCAAACAAAATGTTTAGTCGCTCCAGAATAGGAGGTATTGATACAAATTATATTGTATATATGCTCCACAATTCATTGCTTGAGCTTGCGGATTGTACAGCCAATATAGTTAATTTGACATTGCAGACATCTGATGACATGATTGGTTTCATCTAATGGTAGATGAAATAGGAAAAAGGAGGCAACAGATGAAACGTGTGTAAATATGCTTTGAATAGAATAAAGCATCCTTGGAAAAGGACTTATGGGGGAAGCCTTCTGGAGTCTGCATCTCAACACTAAGTTCCCCATTGGAATGAATTTTAACATCTTAGTGACAGAGCCAATTTGGTACTTAATGACCAGGCCAATTTTTACAATTCTGACCAGTCACTTTATGAAGTTATAGCTCAAACGCTTCAACGTATCCCACTGATTCTGAGAATATTTTTTTCGTGACATATTGTACTTCATGTTAGTGGTAAAATTTCTTCGAAATCACTTGTGTTTATTTATGAAAAAAAAACTGAAATTTGGCGAAAATTTTGCAATTTTCAAACTTTAAATTTTTGTACCCTTAAATCAGAGAGTGATGTCACACAAAATAGTTAATAACTAACATTTCCCACATGTCAACTTTACATCAGCACAATTTTGAAAACAATTTTTTTTTTGTTAGGATGTTATAACGGTTAAAAGTTGACCAGCGATTTCCCATTTTTCCAACAAAATATACAAAACCATTTTTAGGGACCATCTCACATTCGAAGTGAGTTTTGGGGTCAATATAACAGAAAATACCCAAAAGTGACACCATTCTAAAAACTGCGTCCCTTAAGATGCGCAAACCCACATTCAAGAAGTTTATTAACCCTTCATGTGCTTCACGAGAACTAAAGCAGTGTTGAAGGACAAAATGAACATTTTACTTTTTTCACAAAAAATTTACTTTGGCACCAATTTTTTTATTATTTCCACAAGGGTATCAGGAGAAAATGGACCACAAAATTTGTTGTGCAATTTCTCCTGAGTACGCCAACACCCCATATGTGGGAGGAAAGCCACTGTTTGGGTGCATGGCAGGGCTCAGAAGGGAGGGAGCACTCTGACTTTTTGAACGCAAAATTGTCTGGAATCAATGGTGGCGCCATGTCACGTTTGGAGACCCCCTGATACACCTACACAGTGGAAACCCCTCCATTCTAACTCCAACCCAAACTCCAACACAGCCTTAACCCTAATTCCAACCCTAGCCATAACCCTTACCACAACCCTAACACACCCCTAACCCTAGCCCCAACTCAAACCCTAACCCCTAACCCCACCCTAGCTCCAACCCTATCCCTAGCTCTAATGGAAAAATGGAAATAAATATATATTTTATTATTTTTACCTAACTAAAGGGGGTGATAAAATGCACCCGAAATTTCCTTCCAGGAAGACGCCGCCGCTGCCCGGGACATCAGAGGGGATGTAGGAGGATCCAGGGACACCAGAGGTACCGGGAAGTGTGTGAGTGTGTGTGTGTGTGTGTGTGGGGGGGTAACGGGGGACCCAATTTCTCTCTCTTCTGATATGCGATCATAGAGGAGAGAGAAATTAAATGGGAAATATGGCTTTTTCTGCATTCGCCGTTATTCCGGTAATAACGGCGATTACAACACTGGGGTCGGTAAAAACCGGCCCGAATCATGTTCTTTGAGGTCTCAGGTCTGTTTTTTCTTGGTCAATGTAAAGGTTCCTAATAAAAATACCAGATTGTTCGGCACACCCATATCTTTTATGGTATTCCAAAGTTTCTGGCGATCAACACAGTCGAGCGCTTTGCATGTAGCAGATGAAGCAAAAATAGATCTTGTATTCTTTGGCCTTTTCCATTATTCATTTAATGTTAGTAATCACATCTCGTTTATTTGCCTTTTCTGAATCCAGTTTGCTTGTATGGCAGCTCTTTGTCAAGGTAAGGTTGTAACCGTCTTTGTAGGATCTTCAGGAGTATTTTGCTGGCATGATGTATGAGAGCAATAGTACAATAGTTTTCAAAGTCGACAGCATCTCTCTTCTTCGGAAAAGGAATAAACACAGATCTTGTCCAGTCCTTGGGGCATTTACCAGTTGTCCATATGTGTTGAGACAGGCATGTAATGATATCAATTTCTAATTCAGAAGACTTTATTAGCTCTATTGGAATATTGTCACGTCCAGGCGCTTTGTTGTTTGACAAAAGCTTTATCGCAGCAATGACTTAATCTTTCAGGATGTTCGGCTCTCTATCATTTCCAATCTCAGTTTCTTTCGTTATCACTAAGTCTTACTTGCAGAGGTGCTCCATGTACTCTTTCTACCTTTCCTCGATTTGTTCTGGCTCACTTAGCTTGTTCTCGTTGTCGTTTTTCATCATGCCCATGGATGAAACTTTCGTCACAACTCTTTCATCTTTAGGAAGGCTTTTTTGATCTTGCCCTTCAGATGTTCTCTTTCTGTCTCTGTACTTATCTTTTGGTAATAAAGTTCTTTGTCAGCTCAAATAGCACTCTTCAGTCTTTTACTGATGTTGTCTGCGTCCAGCTTGTTACCTTTTGCTTTTGTCATTCGTCTTTCTTCTATAATCTTTAGGGCCTCTTCTATTACCCATGGAACTGGGGGAAGAGTCTTGAGGAGATAATTTGCATATTCCCAGTTCCTTCTGGGATAAGTGAAGAGTCTCCGCGAGCTCAACAATCACTGGGTTTTGGCCGTTGCAGCTGAAAAGACGAAATCGGAAAACCAGGGGAAGAGTCTTGAGGAGATCATTTGCATATTCCCAGTTCCTTCTGGGATAAGTGAAGAGTCTCCGCGAGCTCAACAATCACTGGGTTTTGGCCGTTGCAGCTGAAAAGAGGAAATCGGAAAACCAGGGGAAGAGTCTTGAGGAGATCATTTGCATATTCCCAGTTCCTTCTGGGATAAGTGAAGAGTCTCCGCGAGCTCAACCAATCACTGGGTTTTGGCCGTTGCAGCTGAAAAGAGGAAATCAGAAAACCAGGGGAAGAGTCTTGAGGAGATCATTTGCATATTCCCAGTTCCTTCTGGGATAAGTGAAGAGTCTCCGCGAGCTCATCTTTCACTGTTTTTAAGAAATCTCATTATGGAAGAGGCCAGGAGCCATTTGGTGAGCTGCATTTCTTGCTACATGTTCACAGACTTACCAGTGGAAAAGCCAAACTTCACATGCCACAAATGCAAGCTTGTGTCCCTGTTGGAGGAAAAGTTGCAAAATCTCGAAGAGAGGTTAGCTACGTTGAAGATCATTAAGGAAGGTGAAGAGTTCTTAGACAGAGCAGAATTATCTCTTCATTTTACAGAAAGAGAAGAAATTCGAAGTGCACCTGAAGAAACAGAGGAATGGAGACATGTGACCCAGAGAAGCAGGAGGATCAGCAGGCGGTCAGCACCCATACTGCTCAGAAACCAGTACCAGGCTCTTACGCAGGACAACGATGAAGAAATACATCAGGATAAGACTTTGCCAACAAACAGCAACCTTGAATGCCTTCAGTGTCCTCCTGGATGGAGAAAGAAAAATGTTGTGAAGAAGAAACGGAGAGTGGTGGTCATGGGGGATTCCCTGTTGAGAGGAACAGAGGCCGCTATCTGCAAACCGGATATAACTTCAAGAGAAATGTGCTGTCTTCCAGGTGCAAAAATTAAAGATGTGTCTGACAGGATATCAGGACTCTTCAGACCTACAGATGACTACCCGTTCCTGCTACTACATGTGGGGACAAATGACACCGCAAGAAATGACCTGGAAACCATCTGCAGAGACTTTGAAGACTTAGGCAAGAAAGTGAAAGAACTGGGAGCGCAGGTGGTCTTCTCTTCCATCCTCCCAGAGGATGGCCATGGAACAAGGAGGTGGAATAAGATTCTGCAGGTGAACAACTGGCTACGTCGATGGTGCCATCAGCAACGATTTGGATTTATGGATCATGGAGTGAATTACCTTTACGATGGACTACTTGCTAGAGATGGGGTGCACCTTACCAAGACTGGAAACATGTATTTGGAAGTCGCCTTGCTACACTTGTAAGGAGAGCTTTAAACTAGAACAACATGGGAAGGGAAGCAAAAGACCAGAAAAAGCCATACACCTGACAAATGCTATTGAGAACTCTGCTATTAGAAGTGGAAAGGAAGAACAAAGACAAAAGAATCTAATTAATAAAAATATTGGAAAAAGAGAAAACAATCACAAACTAAAATGTTTCTATACTAATGCACAAAGCATGGGCAACAAACAAGGAGAATTGGAACTACTAACGCAGGAAAAGAAATATGATGTCATTGGAATCACTGAAACTTGGTGGGACAATACACATGATTGGAATACAAGACTAGAAGGATACAACTTATTTGCAAGAAACAGACTTGATAAACGAGGAGGAGGTGTCGCATTGTATGTTAGAAATGCATATATCTGCACAGAGATTGAAGCTTCTGAGACCGGGAGTTCTGTGGAAACTGTTTGGGTAAGAATACAAGGACAGAACAATGGAAAGGACACCATTGTAGGCATTTACTACAGGCCGCCTGTGCAAGCTGAAGATATGGATTAACTCTTTATGCATCAAATGGCCAAGTTCTCCAAAAAATATGACATAGTTGTCATGGGAGATTTCAACTATCCAGACATTTGTTGGGAATCTCTCTCAGGCAAAACTAACAGATCAAGAAAATTCTTATCCTCTCTTGCTGACAACTTTATCTTCCAAAAGGTAGGGGAGAAAACAAGGGGAACTGCTACCTTGGATCTAATCCTTATAAAACAGGGAGGAAATGGTTGAGGAGGTAAAAGTGGCTGGGACCCTAGGAGGTAGCGACCATGCTATTTTAGAATTTTGGATAACTAGAGGAGGAAGACCTGTGAAGACTCAGACGTCAAGGTTAGATTTCAGAAAGGCAGATTTTAAGGCATTCAGAAAGAGAATTGGAGGGATCCAATGGCTGGATATCCTTAAAGACAAAAATGTCCAGGAAGGATGGGAAATCTTGAAAAATGAAATTCTCAAAGCACAATTGTTAACAATTCCGAAAAGAGGGAAGAATAGGAAGCATTTAAGGTAACCAGGATGGATGAACACAAAACTTCAGCACATGCTAAAAAGGAAGAAAGAAATGTTTATAAAATAGAAAGAGGGAGGCATATCTAAAGAAGAACATAATGCTGTCTGCAGAACCTGCAGGGCACAAATCAGATTATCTAAAGCTGAAAATGAATTGAGGCTTGCAAGAGATGTCAAAAGCAATAATAAAGGATTTTGGGGATATGTCAAAAGTAAAAGAAAAGTCAAAGATGCTATAAGATTTTTACAGGATGAAAATGATGAAATGGTAAGACAGGATGTTGAGAAGGCCGAACTTTTAAATTCCTATTTTGCATCTGTTTTCTCTCAGAAAGGAAATGTAACATCAACTGTTCTTCACTGTCCTATTAAGGGAATAGAAGAATCCAGGATATCTATAAACAGAAAGAAAGTGAGAAAACACTTAGCTAACCTAAATGAATTCAAGTCTCCAGGTCCAGATGAATTACACCCCAGAGTACTGAAGGAGATAGCAGAAGAAATTTTTGAACCCCTCTCCATAATCTTTGAAAATTCTTGGAGAACAGGAGAAGTCCCAGAAGACTGGAGAAGAGAAAATGTTGTTCCTATCTTCAAAAAGGGGAAGAAGGTGGACCCAGGCAACTATAGGTCGGTGAGTCTGACTTCTATACCAGGAAAGATCTTTGAACAAATTATTAAACAACATGTATGTCAGTACCTGAATAAGAATGAAGTGATTAAACAGAGTCAGCATGGGTTTGTAACTAATAAGTCATGTCAGACTAACTTAATTTCCTTCTATGACGGAATCACTGATTAGGTGGATCAAGGAAATGCTGTAGATATAGTATATCTTGACTTCAGCAAAGCATTTGATAAAGTATCTCATACAATCCTTATTGAAAAAATGACTAAGTATGGAATGGACAAGGCAACTGTTAGGTGGATTCATAACTGGCTTAGTGATCGGACCCAAAGAGTGGTCGTAAATGGCTGCACATCCAGTTGGAAGAATGTTTCAAGTGGGGTACCACAGGGCTCTGTCCTGGGCCCTGTATTGTTCAACATCTTTATCAATGATTTAGATGAAGGAATTGAGGGTAAACTGATTAAATTTGCTGATGACACAAAGCTAGGAGGGATAGCTAATATTAGAGAAGAGAGAGAGAGGATTCAAAAAGATATAAATGAACTGGAGAAGTGGGCAGCAACTAACAGAATGGTTTTTAATATGGAAAAATGCAAAGTACTACATCTGGGCAATAAAAATGAAAAAAGCATATACAGAATGGGAGGAATAGGGCTAAGCAACAGCACATGTGAAAAAGACTTGGGTATACTAATAGATCACAGACTAAATATGAGTCAACAGTGTGATGCAGCAGCAAAAAAGGCAAATGCAATTCTAGGATGTATTAACAGAAGCATACAGTTTAGATTACGTGAAGTCATTATTTCCCTCTACTCCTCTTTGGTCAGACCTCATCTGGAATATTGTGTCCAGTTTTGGGCACCACATTTTAAAAAAGACATCAACAAACTGGAGCAAGTTCAGAAGAGAGCGACCAGAATGGTGACCGGTCTGCAAACCCTGTCTTATGAGGAAAGGTTGCAGGATTTGGGAATGTTTAGTTTGCAAAAGAGAAGACTGAGAGGAGACTTAATAGCCATCTACAAATATCTAAAGGGCTGTCACATTGTAGAAGGATCAACTTTATTCTCATTTGCACAAGGAACGACTAGAAGCAATGGGATGAAACTGAATGTGAGGAGACGCAGATTAGATATTAGAAAAAACTTTTTGACAGTTAGAGTGATCAATGAGTGGATCAAACTGCCACGAGAAGTGGTGAGTTCTCCTTCAATGGAAGTCTTCAAACAGAGGCTGGACAGACATCTGACTGGGATGATTTAGCGAATCCTGCTTTGAGCAGGGGGTTGGACCAGATGGCCCAGGAGGTCCCTTCCAACTCTACAATTCTATTCTATTCTCTTCTTGCCTCTTGTTTATTGTCTTACTGGCTTCTTCAGTAATAATAGTCTTTTATATGAGCTCATAACTCATCAGGCTTTCTTTCATCTGTGTCCAGTCATGTGAATCGGTTGTGGAGACAGGTCCAAAAAACTTTAAATATGTAGGACAAAGCGAAGTTGGAAAGGGTCTGTTGTCTAGTTAGTTTGCGTAGCTTGACTTTAATCTTTGCTGTCCAAGGTTCATGATCAGGTCCACAGTCAGCTCCTGGCCTTGTGTTCAGGGAAATGATTGACGACCTCCATCTTTGTCGAACACATATATAGTTAACCTTATAGGTCCAGTTTGGTGATGTGCATGTCTAGAGTCTCCATATGATTTTAGAAGAAGGTGTTCATGATGGACAGCTGATTTGTCTTCCAAAAATCAATGAATTTTCCTCCAGTCTCATATCGTTCACCAAGACCAAAATTTCCAACAACGGTTCCATGTTTTCCGTGGCTCACTTCAGTATTCAAGTCTAATGAGCAAGTCTTGTTTGGCGTCTTGTGGATTTCCTCTTGAACTTGATTGTAGAATAGTTCACTGTCCTCTTTTTCGGCATCTGTTGTTGGTGAGTAGACTTGTATTACTGACATAGATTAATGGTCCTTGTAGTCGCATTGAGATGACTATCACTGACTGCATTGCTGACCAGGACAGTGTTTGCCATAGCAGCCAAAAATATGAGAATTATGGAATGCCAGATTTGTTTAAGGCTACTTTCACACATCAGTTTTTTGCTGTCAGGTAGGATCCGGCTATTTTTAGAAAAAACGGATCCGGCATAAATTTTGGAGAACTGTAGAAACGGATCCGTTTTTCTGCTGGATCCGTCTAGCAGGTTATATCTGTTTCCTGGGGGCTGGCCAATTGGATCTGAGCATGCGCAGTCTTAAAAAAACGGATCCGGTGGCTGGATCCGTCTTTTTCTGGATCCAGGGCATTCCGGTGCCCATAGACTTTCATTGTAGCAAAAAGCCGGAAGCGTCGGATCCGGCGCTTCCGGCTTTTTCGCCGGAAACAAAAAACGTTACAGTAGCCGTTTTTTCCACACACCGGAATGAGACAAGTAGCCGGATCCGGCAAAAAACGGATGAAACACAATGCCATCCGGCGCTAATGCAAGTCAATGGGGAAAAACTGGATCCGGCATTGCATTTCGCTGGATCCGGTTTTACAAAAAAAGCCTGATCGCGCCTGACGGTGAAAAACTGATGTGTGAAAGAGGCCTAAGGGTGTGTGCACACGCTGCGGATTCTGCTGCGGATCTGCAGCGGATTTGGCCGCTGTGGATCCGCAGCAGTTTTTGCTGCGGTGTACAGTAGCATTCTAACCTATGGAAAAAAAAAACGCTGTGCACATGCTGCGGAATTTTCAGCGCGGATTTGCTGCGGTTTCAAAACTGCAGAAAGAACTGACATGTCAATTCTTTCTGCGGATTCCGCTGCGGTTTGCCATCTCCTCCATTGTGCAGATGAAAAACCGCAGGGCAAAACCACAGGCTAATCCGCAGGTAAAACCGCAGGTCTTTTGACTTGCAGATTTACCTGCGAATTTTACAAAATCCGTACGGGCAAATCCGCAGAGCATTCCGCAGCGTGTGCACGTACCCTAAACAATGGATGTCAGCAAAGCTGCATGTACACCATTGACTTGTAATGGGGTCCGTTAAATTTTGTTGTGGTGTTTATCAAAGGGATATAAGGAATAGTGCTGCATGGTGTACTATTCCTACTATCATTTATGACAGAGCTTCTGATGCAGATGTGAACATAGCCTCCATATAATTCCTTTCACACGAGCTACATAAGTCAGCATGCAGTATTTTTACCCTAAGGCTGAGTTCACACGTGGCGTTTTTTTCGCGTTTCCGCGGCGGTTTTAACCGCGCGATTTTGCCGTGAAAAATAAGCATCCCATGCATTCCTATGGGATTCCGCAATGCTGTGCTAATGCTGCGGTTTTTACCGCGGCGGAATCGCATCGCGGTTAAAAACCGCAGCATGCTCATTAATTTGCAGAATCGCGGCGATCCCGCACCCATAGGAATGCATTGTTCCGCTTACTTCCCGCATGTGGCTGTGCACACCATGCGGAAAGTAAGCAGAACATGTGCGGATGGTACCCACGGTCCGGAGGAGAGGAGACTGTCCTCCGGGCTTTGGGTACCATATCCCTGTAAAAAATAGAATTTAAAATAAAAAATATTGTCATTCTCACCCTCCGACGTCCCGCGCAGCCTTCCCGCCTCTCTCCACGCTCCGGGTCCCAGTAATCCTTTGTGAAAATGCCCGCGATGGCGCCCGTTCTCGCGGGATCGAAGTCTCGCGGTCTTTCGCACGACATCATCGCGAATTACCGCGAGACATCGCGATCCCGCGAGAACGGACGTCATCGTGGGCATTTTCGCAAAGGATTACTGGGAACGGCTGCGCGGGACGTCGGAGGGTAAGAATAACACCATTTTTTATTTTTTTTTTACATTCTATCTTTTACTACTGATGCTGCATAGGCGGCCTCAGTAGTAAAAGGTTGGTCACACTCGTTAAACACTATGTTTGACGAGTGTGACCAACCTGTCAATCAGTTCTCCAAGCGATGCTTCACATCGCTTGGAAAACGCTAGCATTCTGCAAGCTAAATACGCTTGTAAAATGCTAGTTTTTCCGCGGGAAAATCGCGGGAATTTAAAATGCGATTTTCCCGCGGACTGGAATTCCGGAACTCTCGCGGTAATTTCCGCGAGAGTTCCGGTACATGTGCACTTAGCCTAATGGTGGTGGCAGACATCATTTACATTATTAATGAACTATTTGGAAACGTACAAGCATGGAAGTGAATACATTTAAAAGAAAATAAAGCTCCAATCATAATAAAATAAATATAACTAAAACAGCTGACACCAAACCATTAGAGAAATTTCTAGAAACAAAGTAGTAAGGTAGTTAATCCCTGATCACGTGTGCCAATGATGTGACTTCGACAACCAATTGCCCAGGGGTGAGGCCAGTGTATATAGCAACTGTACGTAGAAGTCATGTTATTTCTCCCAGGTCTAAGCAAAAAAAAAACAAAAGGGGACCAATGAAGCATTAGTGATACAAGATGCAAGTACTCTTGGACAAGGAGGAACATTAACATCATTTTCACCAAGAACCAGGGCTGTGGAGTCGGTAAGCCAAACCTGCGACTCCGACTCCTCAATTTCCCTTACTCCGACTCCGACTCCACGACTCCGACTCCCACACATATTGCTTATATTTAAGTGAAAAATTTATTGTAGTACAATGTGAACCTCAGACATTTAATCATTTTTATGATCCAATAATCAAGATATTTAGATAGAACAGAATATATATTGGTGTACTACCCGGTTTTCATTCTTTTTGGTACAGATACGATATGGATAGACAGATATGGATAAATGGATAGATAGAGCAGATTTCTAATCTGCTTTTGCTATTGAAAACATTATCTATGAGCTCAAAAACCTTTCAGGTGATGCAGTTTTTTAAAAAGATGATCTGCTTTTGCAGCTGAAAAACGTATCCTCAAAAAATGCAGGAAAAACGCTGTGTGTGAATGTAGCCTTAGATCAGGAATATAACAGCCATTTATAGGACATTTCATAACTTTCCCAAACTCCTATGAAAAAATATTCAGCACATCCTGCATTGAATTACTCTACCCAATTTATTATATATTTTAGGAGTCGGAGTCGGTCCATTTTATACCGACTCCAACTCCGACTCCACCAAAATGAGCACCGACTCCGACTCCACGACTCCGACTCCACAGCCCTACCAAGAACAGTACTTAAGCAAACCAGAGGGATATTTTCACATTGACACCTACCTTTCATATTATACAGTGTATCTCTGAGCATCTTAAACATCGCTACGTAGAGAGGATCGCTGAAGGTTTTATAAAAAAGATCAGCGCTGGGATTAGCCTAAAACCAGTAAATAAAAACAATCAAAATTAGTTTCTATCATATAATAAGAGTAACTAAAAATATCTGTTGTTAACAAAACTAGAGCCACAAACTTTTCCTATCTTATCCACAAAGCTTCATAAACCCAGGACTACAATGATAACTGTTGGTTTTACAACACGAGAATGGCCTTTTCAAAATATACAAGTTCTTTAAATCTTGAAAATACATTTTCCCTGCTATTCTATTAAGAGGAAATGTTCATCAACCATTCTGCAAATATTGTGTATAGAGCTGTTTAGGATGTATATAGAGGAGTTTTTAATATATAGTAATCAGTAACTCCCGTAATTAGCAACTAGTAATTAGTTACCTCTGTAACTTCAGTGATGAGACAATCTAATGAGCTCAAAACTGGATCTGCAACAATCTGCTTCACCTGTAAAGAAGAAAAAAAAAAAAAAATAACAGGACAAGAACAAAATTATTAAAACATAATAGAAGAGTTAATGAAATATGTACAGTACATTCATATCTATAATTAAATGAATATCCAAAAACATCCAGAAAATAATGAACCCCTTTCCGACATCGGGCGTACATATACTCCGATGTCGTGCCTCCCCCCCTTTGATGTGGGCTCTGGCGGTGAGCCTACATTTTTCCTGGGACGTCAGCTGTTTAAATCGCAATCCAACCGTGGTTACTGACCAGTTAAATGCTGCTGTCAAATGCTAAACAGCTGCATTTAACAAGCGCTTCAGGCCATCGCGGCGGAAATGTGCACACCGGTGACTCACGTCACGTGATCGCGAGTCACCGGTGTGTAGGTATGACAACCGAAGGTCTCCTGGAGACATCTATGGTTGTCAGTGCCGGATTGCTGTGAGCAACACCCAGTGGTCGGCACTCACAGCAAGTGAGCAATTCTACTACATTGAGGTGATCTGACTCAGAGCAGAGCCGATCGGGTTCTGGCAGCTTCTAGTCTACCATGTAGGCTATTGAAGCATGCCAAAAGTAAAAAAGAAAATGTTTTTAAAAATATAAAAAAAATAAAAAATAAAAAATATATAAAAGTTTAAATCACCCCCCTTCGCCCCATTCAAAAATAAAACAATAAAAATAAAATCAAACATACACACATTTGGTATCGCCGCGTTTAGAATCGTCCGATCAATAAAAAAATAAAATAAACCTAATCGCTAAATGGCGTAGTGGGAAAAAAACCAATACACCAGAATTAGGTTTTTTTTGTTCGTCGTGACATTGCATTAAAATGCAGTAACGGGTGATCATAAGATCGTATCTGCACCAAAATGGTATCAATAAAAACGATAGCTCAGCACGCAAAATATAAGCCCTCACCCAACCCGAGACCATGAAATATGGAGATGCTACAAGTCTTGGAAAATGGCGAATTTTTTTTTTTTTCACTACGTAGATAAAAAAGAACCTAGATAAGTTTGGTGTCTACGAACTCGTAATGACCTGGAGAATCATAATGGCAGGTCAGTTTTAACATTTAGTAAACGTAGTAAAAAAGCCAAACAAAAAACAAGTGTGGGATTGCACTACTTTTGCAATTTCACAGCACTTAATTTTTTTCCGTTTTCTAGTGCATGGCATGGTAAAACCAATGATGTCATTCAAAAGTACAACTTGTCCCGCAAGAAACAAGCCCTCAAACAGCTATAATGATGGAAAATTAAAAAAAGTTATGGCTCTGGGAAGAAGGGGAAAGAAAAGGGAAACCGCAAAACTGAAAAAAGCTCCGGAGGTTAAGGGGTTAATGAATCCTGAAATTCCCTCAATTGACTGTATGGGGATTCAATGAAGGAATAATAAAGACTTTATTGTCGCCCTGCTGGAAGATGGGGCATTTATGGGGACATTTCTGGAAGTAGCGATCACAACATTATACCATGCACAGTAGTTGACGCAGGGTTTCTTGAGGGATATCAAACTCTTTATTGTTGACACCGGTGAACAGAGGGGAGACCGAGAAGCTGGAGCTGATGGTGGTGAGGTAATAATCTGGATCCACCGCGCTGCCATCTGGCAAATAAGATCCTGTAGGAGAAAAAAAAAACAGAGCAATTAAAAAAAAATTAAGGAACTGAAAAAAAAAAAAAATACATAACAGTAATGGACCAAACCATTAGATGTTTTGGATATTAGGTGTTAACAAAGAATACATTAACAGGTCACAGTTCTCTTAAAGGGAATATGTCATCCAAAAATAACCTATTGTTTAAATCAGGTTTTTTGTTAAATGTACGTTTCATGTTTATTAAAAATATTTTTCACTGTTTGTTTTAAAAAAACAGAAATCTTGCAATTTTCACACTGGCAACTGAGACTTATACTTGGCTCACACTTCCTTTACTTTGGAGATGGCTTTTCAGCAGCCTCATTATCAGCACAGACAGGATTATGATGAGTGGTAACACCTGTACGCACAGACAATAACAAAGGATCAGCTGTTCACAGCAACAGATGATGCAGCTCCACCTCATCCTCTTCCTTCACAATGATATTGGCCCAGATTGGAGCATTCTCACATAAGACTTCTAGACAAAGAAGCCTGAGGCAATCTATTAATTTTAATACCCATGTACCTAACAGAAAGTAGAAGTGCAATATTAAGCATACTGAAGTTTTTCTTATTACATAGCATTTTTTTTCTTTTATATTCCTCGTTTTTGTAATTTTTTATTAAATATTCAAGAAAAAGAAGATTTTTGGTTACTCACTGTAAAATCCTTTTCTTCATTGGGGGACACGGGAAAACATGTGCTGTGTGTCCCCCAATGAAGCGATAGAGAAACATACCATAAAACAACAGGTATTGCAAAAGTAAAAATAAATGGAAACATTTTTTTCTTTTTAATCCTTAAACTCCCTATAACCCTTTATCTTTCATATTATTTTATTATAATTTTTTAATAGAACTGTTTTGTCCATGTGATTCCTCATTAACGAGGTTGTCTGGTCTTAAACTACAGGTCTGCAGTCAATCTATGTGACTGCAGACTTGTGAATCAATCACTGTGAGGTGTGAGGATTCTTCGCTGCCAGCGGCGATCATGTGACTGCAAATATGCAATATGCATAGTCCTGGCCACACTGAATAGATGGACAATGTCTTGCTCGATGCAAGTGTATTGATCAAGGCCGGAAACAGTCTAGTCGGAATGTGGCTGGGAGTATGCATATCGCACACTTGCGGTCACATGACAGCCACTCTCAACACTGGCAATGGATAATCCTACCAGCGGGTGAGGATTAACAAGTCTGCAGTCACCGAGTGACTGCAGACTTGCAGTTTAAAACTGGACAACCCCTTTAACATAGATACCCAAATATGAATGAACACTATTAGGCTACATTACCTTCAAAGTACTGGATTGTGGATCCAGCAGGAGATCCAGGGAGGGGAACAACATGATCTGGGCTAACCTGTGATGAATCAGCAAGGCAACAGTTCATCATTATTGCATTATCACAAATTACAGATTTTTTTGGTGTGTTTTGCAGAAACTGCCATTTTAACATTAATAAAATCCAACATGTATATTATAAAATTAACAAATGTTACATTATCTAATATATACTTACCTTGAAATGTCTTCACATCCTTCACAACATTCTGCCCAGATGAGTACGGATCCCAGAATTCCAAGCGGTGGAAGTTCACCGGCCGCCATATTGGGACACCCTTGATGGGTGTCTCAATACGGAAACTGCTGGTGGTACCAGCGAAACACCGTCGCACCACACACACACACAGTATACGCAGTACGAACCACACACACACACTGTATATGCTGTACGCACCACACACATTGTATATGCCGTATGCACCACACACACGCACTCTGTATATGCCATACGCACCACACACTCACTGTATACACCACACGCAGCCTCTTGCGGGTACCACCAGTGGAACACCGTCGCACCACACACACACTCTGTATATGCCATACGCACCACACACACAGACAGTATACGCCGTACAGACCACACACACAAACACACACTGTATATGCCGTATGCACCACACACACACTGAATACGCCGTACGCACCACACACACTCTGTATATGCCGTACAGACCACACACACACACACTGAGTACGCCGTACGCAGCCTCTTGCACGGTACCACCAACGGAACACCGTCATGAACACGCTGCCGCCGGGATCAGCCGAATAAGTCACTGACCGTCGCCATCTTTGCACAGGAGGACTACATGTGCAGTTTTAATGTGACCGCCGCTATTTGTCTGCACAAAGATGGCGGCGGTCTGATTTACTGCGCCTGCACGAATTCCGCGCAGGTGCAGTGAATCATTCAGCTGATCCCGGCGGCAGATGCGCGACATGTCTACAGGCAGAGGAAGCCGGTCACATTAAAGGGGTTTTCCCACAAACGAAAGTTCATTTTAAAAATTGTCTATGTCTGACCGTGTACGGAGCATACCACATGTCCTGGGCAGGGGAGGAAGCAATACTGACAATGCAGCAGGGGATCACAGAGGATACATTTTGTGAGGTAAACTATTTCGCGGACTGTTTTTAAACAATATTTTACCTCACAAAATGTATCCTCTGCGATCTCCTGCTGTAATGTCAGTATTGTCTTTTGCTTCCTCCCCTGCCCAGGAGCTGTGGAATTTTCTGTACATGGTCAGACACAGACAATTTTTAAAATGAACTTTTGTTCGTGTGAAAACCCCATTAAAAAGCAAATATCAATGCCAACATGGCTCCTCCTAAAAAGTACGCCAATGACAATGAAAGGAAAGCAGCAAAGGCACAATGTCGAAGACAACAAAGGGCAAATGAGACTATTGAAGAGGAACAGCATCGCTGGGACAAAGACAATGCATATAAGCAAAGCCTGCCCCCATTGTGACATTACTGGCCTCCCAATGCGATAGAATCGGGCATCCATCTAGTTTACATATAATTGGAATTAACTTACACACATAAGGTACCAATATATAACAATTGCACATTTACCTGAGAGCCACTAGATACACTACTTGTCTTTCTCTTCAATGAGTCTGATTGACATACGTTGAGGAGTGAATTTGGAAGAATAGATCGGAAATCGTTGAAGGATCGTCTACGGATCCCTTCCAGCTCTTCTGGAGCCTTCAGAGATTGAGGGGAGATCTTAGGAAACAACTTGGATAGTAGAGACTCTTCAGAGTTGCTATATCTCCCAAATGCCCGAGATATGCCAATTAAGCATGGTATTGCATACTTGCACAGGTATTCTGCAAAGTGAGAGATTCAGTCATTCACATTATGAAAGAACAGATGATACATAACAGTGAGGCAAAAAAAAAAAAACAACTTTGTACATCTTAAAAAGTGTCTCAAGTTAACTTGTATGGTTGTCAGATATAAAAAGAAATTTCAATAACTTAGATATACTACAGGAAACTTCTCTTCCAGTAGATCTAACTGAGAATCAGAAGTCTATAAACCATTTCTAAGTCAACACAGGATCATCCATCAACGCATGATTGGGGGGGGGGAATGGCATTCCTAGAAATAAAAAAATTAAAAAATAAAAACTGTGGTGACACTTGCTGGAGCTCAACTTTGCCTTCACTTGTACTAGACGGACCAGCAACATCCTAACGAAAGTGGCTGTGCCTGGTACAGCAGGGCAACCATACTGAACCTTGTCGCTTCAATGGGCAGAGCTGCAGTATAATCACATTAGCCTGGGTGTCGCTGAGACGGTGAGTACAGGGAAGAGGAAGGGACATCCCCGGAAACGCCGCAGCCAGGATCAGACAATGTGGTCCTGATCTCTCATCAAATGCGGTCGCAGAGGGTGTGGCCACAAAAAAGCAAGTGCAGAAGTGGTCCCCGCCTACGCCAGTGTCTATTCAGCTGGATGTGCGTCAGAGAACACACATGCATTAAAATATATTGCGGCGCACAGAACCACTAGCTCCCTACATTGTCAAAAGCAGGTAGATGCGCCACAATCAATCTTTAATTTGTAAATATCTGAAATATTCAGAAAAAGGGATTGAGCGCTTCTCTTTCAGATCGTCAAGAGAGACCAAGCCTTAAGAAGACAAGAACTGATGAACTTTCTGAAAACCATTTGTCCCACCATCACAAAAAAGAAGTATGCAACGGCTGGGAAGGCCCCGTTATACCATAGAGCAGTGTTGCTCAACAACAGATGTCAAGAGCCACCAACAGACCATGTTTTCAGGATTTCCTCAGTATTGGATGGAATTATCACCTGGGTAATAATAAGGAAATCCTGAAAACAAGATCTGCTGGTGGTTCTTGATCATTGGAGTTGGGGAACACTGCCATAGAGGTTGAAGAGGGAAGTGAGACGGATGCAAGTTTACCTGAGAATTTTACCTCATTCCACACTTTAAGGGAATGCGGCATCAAATAGCTTGAGACAGAAGGGATCCATAATAGGGAATTAAGTCAAAACAGAAACATTAGGAATTTCTAGGAAGACCCAGAGCATTTCAGCAGTTGAATGTAATGTAGAAAGGTGTACTACTGTAGCTGCCCAAAAGATTTGTGAAAAGTAGCATGAACTCCAAGGCCACTATTTCATTTGTGAGATGTCAGAGAGCAGAGGGGGATACGGGGCCACATGACCTTCCATATATAGGAGATGAGACATTTTTGCAAGAGTCGCAAAAGAGTACATGGGGACAGAAACCATCACGGGACCAAAATGGTAGAGGACACAGAAAAGGGAATTTTACAAGATTAAAATTCATCATATCATGCAGCTTTTACAGGGGAATTTGATTTGCAGCAAATGTATTATTTGTGAATTGAATGTCCCTTATTATTTGAGACCCAAATGCATAATAAATGTAAAATATGGGGAAAAAATAATACTCATCGCTCAACTCTGCTGCTCACAGTCCCCTGTATGGTCCTCTACACATCTTACCACTTGTCACACACTGAAACCCTGGGCATCTTCATACTAGACCAGGACTTCCAACTGCAGCTAGGACAGGGACATCCCTGTGCACATCCAGGGATGTTCTGAAGTCAATTTCATCCTGAAGTCCTGCTCTAGAGTACACATTGTAAGGTCATTGTGCACGTTCTGATTTCACGACAACCAAGCAACTAGAAAGATGTACAGCGCCTAGCTGCGTCCGAAAGTCCCAGACTAGCATGAAGAAGACAGGGGTTTCGTTTTAACGCTTCAAGGAAGTAAAAAAAAAAACAAAACTAAAAATAAAAAAAACAAAAGGACATTTGGGGAGGGGGGCACAATTACTTTCTAAAGGGGAAATTTGGGGGCATCATTTGTTTTAAGAGGGTCATTAACTGGCAACCCTTCCTACAACACTTCACCAACGTCTTTGGGTCTGTCCGTGGCAATATAAAAAATGACCTGTTTTATTCTCTTTTTCTTACAGTCAATGGTAAAGGTAGATTAGATGTACTTCATGTAGGTCTTTAATAGTGAGCAGGTCACATTTTTCAAATCTGACCAGTGTCAATTTAAGTGTTTATAATTCTAGAACGCTTCAACAGATCTCATTGATTTTGCGAACGTTTTTTTCGTGACATATTGTACTTTATGTTAGTGGTCAATGTATGCCAATATTTTCTGTGTTTATTTATAAAAATATCAGAAATCTGTCAAAAAATTCTAAAAAATTAGCAAATCCCTTTTTTGAATCAGATAAATTGAAACACAGAACAAAGTCCAGACATTACAATGTCCAACAAGGTCGCATATTTTCAATTACAGCGCATCCCCTCCCTCCCCCACTTATAGAAAAAGCAGCAACACATACTCAGTAGTATGTCCTCCTTTCGGGATCATCGTCTCTCCACCCACAGTGTCCACAATGAATTGAACATTTTTTCTCTTTTTCTTTTGGCGTAAATACCTTTTCTCTTTCGTCTCATTGGGGGACACAGGAACCGTGGGTTTGTGCTGCTGTCACTAGGAGGTTGACACTATGCTATGAAAAAAATGTTAACTTCGCCTCTGCAGTATACACCCCTCCGACCGGCTGTAGGACAATCAGTTTTACTTAGTGTCAGCAGGAGGTGGACAGAGGTCTCTCGCAGACCCATGCCTACCTCAAAGTGCGTCGTTCCTTTTCAGGTAACCATGGATGGATACAGAGTAGATATGCTACATCTGTATTCCCACACCGGGATTATGAGTACGACGTGTACTGCCACCCCGTATCCTCATGAATCCCATTGGCAGGACCCTAACCCCTAACACAGGACTCGTGTTCAGGTGGCCGCTCCTGGTCCTGACCTTCGTCTCCCATCACTCTTCCTCCAGAGCCTGATGATCGAGAGAGACGCCCTGCAGAAAAGGTTTGGGACAGCAATCTTTTCATGCTTATAGATAACCGACCTGTTACGGGGTGAACTGGAGGTATGAGGCTGCATCGTTTTATATTCTGCTCACCAGCCGCCCTAGGCTGAATGTGACCGCTCTAATCAGGGCTCGGGCTCGCAGCCCATGGCTCTATGTTTAGTTTAAGAGCCAACACTTACTTTCAAGCATTCGGTACAGCACGGTTCCAGCCTCCTCCCGTGGCAGCGTTATGGCCCTGGGCTCCAGCAGGAACTCCGCACGGCCGACGCCAGATTCCGGCTTCCGGCAGGCTCCGCCCCTCGGCTTCCTCTTCCTGTACCAGCGCCATCTTGGTGCTCCAGGAGGCACCGCTTCCGGGCGGGGATTTCATAAAGCTTGTAGGCAGGGGGCTGTTCACCTCGCTCTCTCTCCCTCATCAGCCTTCGGGCAGCAGCTGCGGCAGGGACACAGGTCGTGGGTATGTGAGTACTGCACCACAGTTTGCTCTCTCACTCCGCTTTCTACCCCCGACGGTCGGCACCAGGTAAAGCCTGTTACTATGCCCAAGGGAGAGCAGTCCCGCTCCTCCTCATCCGCTTCAGCAACCTTGGTCAAATATTTTGTATGTACCAAACGCAATGTCAGGCTTCTTTCAGGTCAGTCCTCACCACTCTGCTCAGTTTGCAGCAGACCCACGGTGTCACCTACGATAGAGAGCAGGTGCAGCCCCCCCACCTTACCTGTCAGAGCTCCCGCATTATCCCTGGAGCAGGAGGAAGCCACCCTGCCTGCCGCCCAGGGGCCATCCATCGCCACGGGAGACAGTGAGTGTCCAGGATGGGCTTCTTCCTTATCTAAGTTCGTGGCAGACCTTACCAGGGTATCATAGTCCTTGGTAATGGTGCTTGACAGATTGCCACTTCAGACTCCAGTGGACAAAGGAGCATCAAAGGAGCCTCCTTTTGGGCGTTCTAGAGGCCGAAAAAGGTTTAGACAGGAACAACAACCCAGGTCCCCTTCTCACTCCATCTCATCGCCACAATTCCTCTGGCCGTCTGCCTCCTCCCGGTCCACATCCCCGGAATCAGGCGAGGCATTATCAGAGACACATTCAGAAGAGGGTTCTGAGTACGGGCCAGAACAGTCCCAGGGCGTCAAGGATATAGTACAGGGCCTCATTGCCACAGTCAATGAGACCTTTAACATTGGGGACGCCACATCAAAACCTAAAGATCAGGCTTTTTCATTTAAGCGTCATAAGTCCCCCGCTAGGGCCTTCGCCTTCCACAAGGATTTTGAGGAAGTGTTGGCCAGTGAAAGGGAAAACCCAACCAGGCGGTTTCAGAGGGGAAGTCGTTTTGGGATTCTATATCCTTTCCCTCCAGATCTCACTGCCAATTGGACAGCCTCCCCTTCGGTGGATCCACCAGTGTCCAGACTCTCTACCAATATAGTCCTCCCACTCGCCAGTGGGGCAGCCCTAAAGGATCCCAATGAGAGGAGGATTGAATCCCTGGCAAAATCCGCTTTTGAGGCAGCAGCCGATACATTGTGTCCAGCCTTCGCCTCAGCCTGGGTAGCTAAGTCCGTTACAGAATGGGCCAAACAGCTTAGACAGGGCATATTGGCCGGGGCACCACCAGCAAAACTGGCAGAGTTTGCAGATCAAATCTCTCATGCCAGGAGGTATATGGTATCAGCAGCCCTGGATGTCGCGTCTTGCGCAGCTCAAGCATCCAGTAACGTGGTAGCCGTCTGGCGGACGGTCTGGATAAAGGCTTGGCAGGCTGATTTGTCCTCAAAGAAATCACTGGCCAATCTGCCGTTTCAGAGTGCCCGACTCTTTGGGTCAATGTTAGATCAAATCATTAAGAATGCAACAGGGGAACAAGCTCCCTTCTCCATCAGGCCAAGCCTTGATGTTTTCAAATGTAGGGCTCAGCCCTTTCGCTGTACCCCAGCGACAGGCGCTTATGCTCAGGGCCCACAGAGGTCGCAAGCACCTAGAGACAGGAGGAGGGTATCCCTTCGGGCCACCCCTTCATGGCATTCCCACAGTTCCAACAGCAGAGCTACCAGGTCGGGGCCGAGCAGAGCCACTTCAGCCTGACGCCGACAGGGAATCCAACTCCCTTCCCAGTACCTCTCCCAGACTAGGAGGCCGCCTTCTCCTCTTCAGAGATGTCTGGCAGAGTTCAGTAGAGGATATCAGGGTAAAGGAGGTGGTATCCACAGGATGCAAAATAGACTTCAACGCGCTTCCACGAGACCGTTTCTTTCTATCGCAACCTCCAAAAGACGCTGCTATGGCTCTAGGGTTTTTTGCAACAATCGAATCTCTCCTCAACGCAGGAATAATCGTCCCCATTCCCGAGCAGGAATGTTTCACCGGCTTTTACTCAAACCTGTTTGTGATACCAAAAAAGGATGGCTCAGTTCGTCCAATACTAGACCTCAAAAGGATAAACAAATGGGTCCGCTTACGCCATTTCAGGATGGAGTCAATTCGGTCGATAATTACATCTATGGAGGATCAGGAATTCCTATCTCCCATAGATATGCGAGACGCCTACCTGCACGTCCCCATTTTTCAGGGACATCAAAAGTTTCTGCGGTTTTCTGTCCAAAAGCAGCATCTCCAGTTTGTGGCTCTCTGCTAAAATTCCAACTTCTATCCTTTCGCGCTGTCATGAGAGTCCTGGGGAGTATGGTGGCAGCCTCAGAGGCAATACCCTTTGCCCTGTTCCGTTCCAGGATACTGCAGAGGAACATCCTCCTTTAGTGGGACAGGTACATCTCTTTGCTGGATCGCCCCTTCCTCCCTTCCATTCAGACCAGGACGTCCCTCAAGTGGTGGCTGAACTCCCCCTTTGTTCATCTAGGATGGCCTTTTCCCTGTCCACTGGCAGGTGGTAACTACAGAGGCCAGTCTCCTGGGCTGGGGTGCGGTATTCTGTCACCTGACGGTCCAGGGACGATGGTCAAGGCGAGAATCCTCACTATCAATCAACATTCTAGAACTGAGGGCGGTCTTTCTAGCACTCCTACATTGGGAAAGATACCTCAACATCCAGCCAGTCCGGATTCAAACATACAATGCCACAGTGGTGGCATACATCAATCACCAAGGGGGAATCAGGAGTCCCCGGGCACTGGCCGAGGTATCCAGAATCCTCAGCTGGGCGGAAACCGCAATTCCGGCAGTTTACATTCCCGGCACAGACAACACGGCCGACTTCCTCAGTCGGGAGGGGCTCACGGCAGGAGAATGGTCCTTACATCAGGACGTGTTCCGTCAGATATGCCGGCGATGGGGGACTCCAGACGTGGACCTTCTGGCTTTGCGACAGAACAGAAGGGTCCAACAGTTTGTCTCAAGATACCACGATCCTCTATCAATAGGGGTCGACACGCTGGTCATTCCCTGGACACAGTTCAGACTCCCTTACCTGTTCCCTCCCCTTCCTCTCCTGCCCAGACTGCTAAAGAAGATCAAGGTGGAAGGGGTGCTGGTCATACTCATCGCCCGTACTGGCCCAGGAGGGCCTGGTTCGCAGAAATTATCAATCTTCTCGCAGGCACCCCCTGGAGACTCCCCGAAAGACCAGATCTCCTGGCTCAGGGGCCCTTTTACCACCCAAATTCTCGGTTTCTCAATTTGACGGCATGCTCGTTGAAACCACAATACTGAGAGCAGCGGGATTTTCAGACCGAGTCATTAATACAATGATCCAGGCTAGGAAGCCATCCTCTTCCAGGGTCTATTATCGAGCCTGGAAGGCCTATTTTGGCTGGTGTGAGTCTAATCACGACACCTATGCCCTGTTCCCTACCATCTGTCCTAGCTTTTCTCCAGGCAGGGTTAGATGCCGGTCTGGCCCTAAGTTCTGTGACGTTTTTAGGTAAAAAGCTACGTCGGAGAGTGGACCCTCTGGATCGCAGATCCGGAGCCCCCGGGCCGAGCACTCCAGGTGAAGACCGACCCCTATACAGGGATCGTTTGGGGCAGGACCACAGGGGACGGAAGCGCAACAGCCGGAACCAAGAGGGACGGCTCCATGGACAAAAAAGGACTAGGGAGAAGGATGGCTTAGATACGGGCCCAGGACTGACGGACAGAGGAATGTAACACAGGGCACGGCAGGGAGGCAGAGCACGGACAAGAGGAACTACAGAGGCATGTAACACAGGCAAGGCAGGGAGAGAGCATGGACAAGAGGAACTACTGAGGCAAGGAACACTGGCAAGGCAGGAAGGCAGTGAGACAGGGAGTGGACAATAGGAACTACAGAGGACTGTAACACTGGGCAAGGCAGGGAGGCAGAAAGACAGGGAGTGGACAATAGAAACTACAGAGGACTGTAGCGGCCAGAGGGTGCAGGAGACTACACGATCATCAGGCGTCCTCCTTACAGCGAGGACGCCTGAAGTATCCTAACACCTGGAAGTGCGTCCCCCTGTCCTGCCCCTCAGCGCCGCCCACCGCTGGAGGGAGAGAGCGGGAGGGGGTGTGCGCGCGACAGGGAGCGGGTGCCAGGAGCCACTGTGAGGAGGATCGCAGGACGGGCGCACGCCTGGACGGGGGCGCGCAGGTAAGAGGAAGCTGTGGCGTGCGCTGCTGCGCGAGGGACATCGGCGGGCATAGCCGCCGATGTCACAGTACCCCCCTCCTTACGTCCTCCCCTACTGAGATTGGCCAAGAACTTTTTCAGAATCCGGGGGGCATTGATATTCTCTCGAGGCTCCCAGGACCTTTCCTCGGGACCAAAACCCTTCCAATCGATAAGAAAAAGGGTCTTTCCCTTGACTCTTTTCATAGCCAAGATGTCTTTGACCTCAAAGACGTTGTCCGAGGCAACTGGTAAAGGATGGAAACCGGTTGGAACCAATTCAGGACTATGGGTTTCAAGAGCGAGACATGGAAAGCGTTGGGAACCCGGAGCGAAGCAGGCAACCTCAGCTTATAAGCCACTTCATTAATGCGTCCGATCACTTCAAACGGTCCAATGTACCGAGGGCTCAACTTGTAAGAGGGAACTCTCAGACGGATATGTCGAGTTGAAAGCCAGACTTTGTCACCTGGATGGTACGGAGGCACGTCCTTTCGTCTTTTGTCCGCATGTTTCTTGATCTGGTTATTGGCACTCTTGAGCGCTTCCCTGGTCTCCCTCCAAATCTGCGAGAATTCCAATGCGAGTGAATCAGCTGCGGGCACTCCCGTAGGCGTGGAAAAGGGTAGCGGAATACCTGGATTTTGACCGGTTACCACAAAGAATGGTGACTTGGCGGTAGATTCGCTGGGATGGTTAATGTGCGAGAATTCAGCCCAAGGTAGGAGCTCGACCCAATTGTCCTGATGGGCGTTGGAGAAGTGACGTAAGAAGGTGGTTAACGCCTGATTAATTCGCTCCACTTGCCCGTTGGTCTGAGGATGGTATGCAGAGGAGAAGTCGAGAGACGTACCCATGAGCCGGCAGAGAGCCCTCCAGAAGCGAGAGGTGAACTGGACCCCCCGATCCGACACAATCCGCTGAGGAAGACCATGTAGCCTGAAGATCTGGTGGATGAAGATCTCGGCCAACTTCGGGGCGGACGGCAGTCCCGGTAAGGGAATAAAGTGGGCCATCTTGGAAAAACGATCAGTTACGACTAAGATGGTGGTACATCCAGCTGAGCGGGGTAAATCGGTCACAAAATCCATAGCGATTTGCTGCCAGGGAGCCTCTGGAACTGGTAATGGGTGAAGAAGACCGGAGGGCAAAGCCCTAGCCACCTTGTTTTGGGCACAGGTTGTGCACGAAGCTACATAGTCGATCACATCCTGGCGAAGCGTGGGCCACCAGTAATACCGGGAAAGCAGCAAGAGAGTCTTCTTAGTCTCAACGTGTCCAGCAACTTTGGAGGAATGCCCCCAGCGTAGCACCTCTGAACGTCTGCCTTGAGGAACGAAAGTTTTACCAGGCGGAGGAGTGGAAAAATTCACAGGAGCCACGGTGATCATCTTAGTAGGCTTGATAATATAGGATGGGTCTTCATCCCTCTCTGGTGACTGTAACGACCTGGAAAGGGCATCGGCCTTGATGTTCCTATTACCAGGTCGAAAGTGAAGTTGAAAGTCAAAGCGGGAGAAATACAGGGCCCACCTGGCTTGCCGGGCATTGAGTCTTTGGGCAGACTGCAGGTAAGCCAGATTCTTGTGGTCCGTAAGGATGGTGAATGGATGAACAGCCCCCTCGAGTAAATATCGCCATTCAGCCAAGGCCATCTTAATGGCAAGTAATTCCCGGTCTCCAATGGAGTAGTTGCACTCCGCAGGCGAAAAGGTTTTAGAAAAGAAGCCGCAAGGGACCAGGCGCCCGGATGAAGCCTGCTGGGACAGGACCGCCCACGCTCCAGTGGAGGAGGCGTCCACCTCTAGGACGAAGGGCCTGCTGGTCACTGGCCGATGCAAGATGGGTGCCGATGCAAAAGAACGTTTCAGAGCCAGGAAGGCGTTTTCAGCTTCGGGGGACCAGCTGTTGGGTTTCGTTCCCTTACGGGTCAAGGCCGTGATGGGTCAAGTAACCGTAGAAAAATGAGGCACGAATTGACGGTAATAGTTTGCGAAGCCAAGGAACCGCTGGATGGCCTTTATCCCCACTGGACGGGGCCACTTGAGTACCGCACTGAGTTTTTCGGGATCCATCTTCAGACCGGAATCAGTGACGATATATCCCAAGAAGGGCAATGACGTCTGCTCAAAAAGGCATTTCTCAATCTTGGCATAGAGTCAATTCTCTCGAAGGCGATGCAAGACCAAGCGTACGTTCTTGCGATGGGAGGACAGATCGGGCGAGAAAACGAGAATGTCGTCTAAATACACCACCACACAGGAATAGAGCAGATCCCGGAAAACCTCGTTGATAAATTCTTGAAACACAGCTGGTGCATTGCAAAGGCCGAATGGCATGACTAAGTATTCATAATGCTCGTCACGGGTATTGAAGGCCGTTTTCCACTCATCCCCTGCACGGATCCGGATCAAATTGTAAGCTCCCCGCAGATCTAACTTCGTGAAGATCCGAGCTCCTCTCAGCCGGTCAAAGAGCTCAGGAATCAACGGAAGGGGATATCGGTTTTTAACGGTGATATTGTTTAGGCCCCGGTAATCTATACAAGGCCGCAGTGATCCGTCCTTCTTCCAGACGAAGAAAAAACCCGCGCCCGCAGGAGAAGAGGACTTCCGGATGAACCCCTTGGTCAGGTTTTCCTGAATGTATTCCGTCATGGCAGAGGTCTCGGCTGGAGAAAGAGGGTACGTTCTTCCTCTGGGAGGGACAGCTCCGGGAATCAGGTCGATAGGGCAGTCATAGGACCGATGTGGAGGCAGGGAATCCGCTTCCTTCTTGCAGAAAACATCAGCGTAGGCGTGGTAAGGAACAGGAAGGCCAGGAAGATCGGTTGGCTTAGGCAAAGAATGGGGACGAACAAGGGTCCGCAAACAGCGTGCATGGCAGGCGTGCCCCCAGCGCAAGATCTCCCCGGAGCGCCAGTCGACAACTGGCTCATGCCGCCTGAGCCAAGGTAACCTTAAGAGAATGGCGTGGGATAGTTGAGGCAGGACACAAAAGGCAATCTTCTCGGAGTGAAGTGCACCAATTTGTAGCTCAACTTCGGTGGTAACCGTGGTGATGAGTCCAGGCAGAGGTTTGCCATCGACGGAGGTGATAGCTCGCGGATTTCTTAAGACGACCACGGGAATCTGGAGTTTGTCCACCTCTTCCTGGCGGATGAAGTTGCCTGCTGCGCCCGAGTCCACATACGCCTCCACAGAGCCACGCCCCGACCTGTAACAAGTTCTTTGAAAGGCCAGGTATCTGCTCTCTCTATTCTTTTTCAAAGAAATTTGGCCTCCCGCTTACAGGTTAAGACCTTTCTGCAAGGGGTGGCGCATACCGCTCCTCCTTACAGATCCCCAGTGGCTCCATGGGATCTTAACTTGGTCTTGGAAGCCTTGACAGATTCACCCTTTGAACCCCTCCAGGAAGCTCCCATGTCTTTGTTATCCTGGAAGGTGGTATTTCTCGTAACCATCACCTCTATTTTCAGGTTTCAGAATTAGCGTCATTTTGCTGTCGCCCTCCATTCTTAATTATGCACCAGGACAAGGTTGTTTTGCGGCCTCCTCCTAACTTTCTTCCCAAGGTGGTATCGGCCTTCCACCTGAACGAGGATATAATCCTTCCGTCATTTTGTCCCGCTCCAACCCATCCTCTGGAGCGTTCTTTAAATAAGCTAGACCTGGTCAGGACAATAAGGGTCTATCTGGCCAGGACCGCTCCCTTCAGGAAGGCAGACTCGCTCTTTGTTATCCCCAATGGGGTGAGAAGAGGCCTGACGGCCTCTAAGGCAACAATTGCCCGCTGGATCAGAATGGCAATTTTGGAAGCCTACTGGGTGAAGGACAGGGTGTCCCCTGCTGGGGTCAAGGCCCATTCAACCCGGGCGGTGGGTGCCTCCTGGGCGGTACACAATAGGGCATCAGCCATGCAGTTGTGCAAGGCAGCCACATGGTCGTCCGTGCATACTTTTTCAAGGTTCTATAAGGTCCATACCTATCCCGGTACTTTCCTGCACGCAACCTCCGATCCTCACAAGATCTCCTTCTCTACTCCCCTCTTATCTCCTCTTCCCACAATCGCATACAAGATTTCTCTCGCGCATCACCCCTACTCTGGAACTCTCTACCACAACATATCAGACTCTCACCTACCATCGAAACCTTCAAAAAGAGCCTGAAGACCCACCTCTTCCGACAAGCCTATAACCTGCAGTAACCACCGATCGACCAAACCGCTGCACGACCAGCTCTACCCTCGCCTACTGTATTATCACCCATCCCTTGAAGATTGTGAGCCCTCGCGGGCAGGGTCCTCTCTCCTCCTGTACCAGTTATGACTTGTATTGTTTAAGATTATTGTACTTGTTTTTATGTATACCCCCCTCACATGTAAAGCGCCATGGAATAAATGGCGCTATAACAATAAATAATAATAATAATAATAATAATAATAATAATAATAATAATAATAATAATACCTATGCTTCAGCGGACGCCAGCCTAGGCAGGAGAATCTTGCAGGCGGCAGTGGCGAGTTTTCCGACCTGAAGGAAGTTTCTGTCTTCTCCCACCCCAGGGACTGCTTTTGGACGTCCCACGGGTCCTGTGTCCCCCAATCAGACGAAAGAGAAAACAGGATTTTTCTTGCTTACCGTAAAATCTGTTTCTCAGAGTTTTCATTGGCGGACACAGCGCCCTCCCATGATTTTGTTACTTGTAATGAATATATGTATACAGTATGAGTCCAGTCTGGAGCATGTTTAAGATCAGCCTGACAACGAGGGCACCCAGAAGTCTGTCTCAGTCCTGCCCTAAATAGTCTTTCAGTTGTCCTATATACTCTATGGAGAACACATATTTGTGAGAGTCTACCTGGCTCACTCAGTGACAATTGGGGTATATATTACATAACTGCCTCCCACTTATCCTCTTCTATTGGCCCCAATTCGTCTTCCCACTTCTCTTTAGCCTTAATCTGGTAATTAGTTAGAAAGGTGTGCATTAAGTCCTTATAAATACCTGACATAACTCCTTTTGTTCCACGATCACTACACAAATAGTCCACCAATGTCTTTTTGGACCCTCATAGAAACCGTCTTACTCTGCACTATGTAAGCGTGACAGAGCTGTCTATACTGGAACCCACAGATCTCAGATAACTCATATTCCTCCTGTAGTTTCTCAAAAGTCACTAGTCCTTGCGAGTCCTGTAACTGGGCAATGTATTGAATTCCTTTACTCGTCCAGTTTTTAAAGTCCCTCATTTTGTCCAACTCTGGCAGTTTTTCATTTTGCCATATAGTGGAATATTTCGTCAGGGCCTCCACTCCCCTAATCCTTTTAATCTCCTCCCACACCTTGTGTACCAGGGCCAGAGTGGGGCATGATAGTCCTAGTTTCCTAAAACTACCTGCCTCCAGTCCTTGAACCAATGAGTCTCTCCCCAGCACCTGAGTCAATATCTGACACGTTGAACCCCTGCCCTCTGTCTCTCTCCATCCCCTCAGCTGTAGGCCCTGAGCTGCTAGATGATAAATCCATGGGCTCAGGAGTGCAAGCCCCCCTCATCTTTGGGCCTCTGTTACATTTCCATTCTAATCCTCGGTTGTTTTTTCCCCCCCACACAAGATCCCTAAATATAGAATTGATTGTACAAAACCACCGCTTGGGTAAACATATGGGGGGCATTGTGCAGCACATACAACACCTGGGTCATCAGTTCCATTTTAATCAGATTTGTCCGTCCTACCACTGATAGATGTAATCTACACCACGCTCCCACTTTGCTTCTGAACTTACCTAATAGCGGGATCAGATTTAAGTCTATATAACTCGAGAGCGGGAGCGATATCTGAATGCCCAGGTACTTGAACTGCCACACAACCGCCAGCCTACTACCATCCCACTCTATCCTAAGATCTTCGCCACTACCGTCCACAACTAGAATATTGGATTTCTCCCAATTGATTTCCAGGCCCCAAATCTCCCAATGATGCTCGTCACACCCCACAAGGATTCATCAGGGTCTTCCAGGAAAAGCAACATGTCATCTGCATATAAAGCTATTTTTTCTTCCATAGGTCCACATTTAAACCCCTTGACCGAGGATGCCTTTCCAAATTGTCTGTGCCAGGGGCTCCACCGCCAATGCAAAAAGCAGCGGAGACAGCGAACACCCCAGTCTGGTCGCCCTATGAAGAGCGAATTGTCTGGATGTCTGCCCATTAACCCTGACCCTAGCAGTTGGGGACGTGTACAACAGCCGTATCCATGATATGAAGGTTGGTCCAAATCGCAAGCACTCCAGCACCTTCCAAAGATAACTCCATTCGATACTGTCGAATGCTTTACGCGCATCCAACGATACTACTACTCTACGACCCCAGTTATCCGACGGCAGGTTAAGGTAGAGTCTACGTATGTTTATTGCTGTAGACCTATTCTTGCACCACACTCGTTAATCAGTTGGCCAGAATTTAGGCCAGAATTTTTACATCTGCCGTCAGCAACAAAACGGGTCTGTAGGACTCTGCCAACTTCGGGTCTTTACCTTCCTTAGGAATGATCACTACGACAGCCTCCCTCATGGACAACGGCAGTGCACCACACTCCAAAGCCTCCTCGAAGACCGCCTTTAGTCTAGGTGCTACCATCTCAACCAACTGTTTATAGATTTTGCCCGGAAGTCCGTCTGCCCCCGAGCCCTATTATTTGTTATAGACATTATAGCTGTTTCAACCTCCTCATGTGTGACAGGCTCTTCCAATCTCCTCCTGTCACTCTCTACAATCCTAGGGAGTCCCGCCACCCCAATAAACCCTTCCATCTCTGCAGATGAGGCTCCTGACTTAGAAGTATATAGCTGCTCATAAAACCGACTAAAAACTTCCAGTATATCCTCTGTATCCACCACCTCCATCCCCTCATCCGTCTTCAGCTTATATACAAATGAGGATTCCCTCTGTGCTGCTGCCACTACTGATAGTAAATGCCCCACAATTCTTCCTCATCACAGAATTGTGCCTTCTGGAAAGCTCTTTTCCTCTCTAATCTCTTTGTATATAGTTTGTTGGCTCCCTCCTGAGCTTCCTTGAGCCCGTTCTTACTCTCCACTGATGGGTTCACTATCAGTTCCCTTTCCACCCCTTCTAAAGCTTCCATCACTGCGCTGTCTTCCGATCTAGTTTTAGACTTACATCTAGAAATTTCTCGAAACAGAAGACCCCTCAAATATGCCTTCATGGCATCCCACACCACTCGCCTGTCAGCACTACCTTCATTAATCTGCCAATATTCGTCTAATTCCCCCTTTATTGCTTCCATATTAATATATTCCAGCCATAGTGGATGGAGCCTCCATCCACTCCCCTGTCTAGACTTTCCCCCTGTCTTTTTAATAGGCAACTCCAGAGGCTTATGGTCCGAGATTACTCTCAGAAGATATTCCACTCCACAAATCGATTGTGTCAACAATTCATTACCTAGCGCCAGATCAATTCACGTGAGAGATCCATAAGTAGCAGAATAGCTGGAGTAACACACCCCATCCTCATATCTCACCCTCCACAGATCTATCATTCCAAGCTCTTTCACATAGTTCCCAAATGATGTCAATTTTCGGTCGCCTTTTCCTATTCCCTGTTTACGTCTGTCCCATCCCTCATCCATCACATTATTAAAATCGCCAATAATTAACAACGGTAATCCCACACCCCTTTTGTACAACTCTATCACCTCCTGGATCTTCTTCCCAGAGTACGGAGGTGGTATATACATGGCCACTATACATAGCAATTGTTCATAAATTTTACAAATTGAAAAAACATATTGACCTTCAGTGTCGACATGGCTTTCAATTTCCTCAAAGGGTGTGGACGCTCCCACCAACAATCAGACCCCCCTAGCGTATGAGGAGTATGTGGCGTGATATGCCTTCCCGATCCATCTTCTCTTCAATAACTCCACATTCTCCTTAATCAAATGTGTCTCTTGAAGGCATATCACATCCGGCCCCCCTTCCTAATATAGTCCATAATTGCCGCTCTTTGCGTTCCATCAGACAATCCCCTCACATTCCAATTAATAATTTTAATCTTATCACCCACCATATTCTCCTATATGTATACATTCCCAATCCCATAGAGGACAGTACTTCTCCCAAGAACCCCTAGAACCAACACATAGCTTGAAGGGCCTCCCCCCTTCCCTTCCCACTGTTGATGAACATAACAAACCATTACCAAAACTCCCAATGTGTTTCTCTCCTCTAAACCAGAGAGTGGGTAACTCTATACCTAGCAAACTCACAAACGTTATCTCGAAACTTTAAATTACTTTCAATCCCTCCATTTCTCCTCCGCTTATATGTGCCATCATCTACAGTCCCTCCATTAACCATGATAACTAGAACACAGGAACAAAAAGTCTCTATATAACAGCACCATCCATCTTTCCTCTTTCACAAGTATACGACCCGCCAGGTCTCTCAGCGCATCTTCTCACTTCTCCCTTCCTTTACCAGCTCTGATCCTTTTCTCGTTCAAGTCCAGCCACTTAGTTGCCTCCTCCGGAGTTGGAAAAAAATGAACAGATCCCAGGGCCACAACCCCGAGCTTAGCAGGATACAAAGTAGAGTACGCCAGTTCTATATCTCACAACCTTTTCTTCACCCCACCATACCGCATTCTTTGCTTCTGAACCTCAGCCGAGTAGTCGGGGTATATGGACACTGTTTGGCCGTTAATACTCATATCCTTAGCCGTTCTTGCCTTCCATAAAATAATGTCTCTATCTCTGTAATTAAGGACCCTGGCCAGGATGGTACGGGGGGAGGAACCCGGAGGGGGGTGCCTCATGGGGACTCGATGTGCTCTCTCCACTGCAAACAGCTTGGTCAGATTGTTAGCGCCAATTTTATTACGAAGCCAGTCCTCAACAAATGCTGTAGGATCAGTGCCTTTCTTCTTTTTCAGGGATGCCCACCAAGCACATTATTTCGCCTGGAGCGGTTTTCTAAATCATCATTTTAATCAGCTAGAAGGGCACACCGCTGCAGGCATTGAGTGTGAGACTTCTGCAGCTTCTCCAGTGTGCTCACTCTTTCTTCCACCACCCCCACTCTGGTATCAGACTTGCTAATGGCTGCCTTCATACAGATCATTTCCTCCTTTATATCATCCACTCTCTTTGTAAGGGTAGTTAGCGCAGTTTTGCAAAACTTAACCAGATCAAATATGTCTCTCATTGTGGGCTCCCCTACTACAGATTCCTCAGAAGTCTCTTGCATCATGCTTTCCTGCTCCTGCCTTCTCACCTCTCTTTCTGGACTGCGTACCCAATGCTAAAGATAGGGTACGCAGGTCGCATGCAACGTCATGCGCCCATAGGCGGAGCTGACCGGAGGAGGCGCGGCAGGGGGCGGAGTTTCACGGTGAGCGTGCGATGCTCCTCAAGACGCTAGTGTGAAACTAGCCTTACAGCAGAGGAGTCCTGAAAGCAGTCTGCTCACATGGAGTGCTAGGTCACGCCCCCCAGCAAATCCTTTTAATCCAGACATACTATATAAAATAGTCATTAAATAACATTTACCTCATGTCTGCTTTACATCTGCACAATTTTTAAAATATATTTTTACTTTGTTAGGATGTTAGAAGGTTTAAAATTGTAGCTGCAATTTTTTTTCAAGGAAATTTACAAAACGCACTTTTTAGGGACCTATTCGGTTTTGAAGTGATTTTGGCGGTCCTATATGTCGTATAATCTCTATTTTAAAAAGAGCACCCCACAACGTATTCAAAACTGCTGTCAGGTAGTTTATTAACCCTTCAGGAATTAATACAATGTGTCATGACAAGAAGGAAAAATGTTATTTATCACCTAAATGTTGCTGACTTCTTAACAGGCCACTGTAGCTGGCAGACACTAAGGCCATTATTTGGCTGTGAATTGCCATGGCAAACATCAGGACCACAAGATCATGATCTCAGGGTGCCGATGGGGCTAAAGAGGCATCTCCCACACTTTATTAACCATTTAGATACCGTAATCAATATTGACAGCAGAATCTAAGGTGTTAAAAAGCAATGGTTGGTGTCAAAACCAATCAAGGTTGATACAGCAGGGTGTCAGCTATAGTGCACAGTCAATAGCTGCTGCATTTTCGCCATTTTTCGCTATTGTCTGATATGTATGGTCAATAAAAAGACGTATTGGTGGTCACTAAGGGGCTAAAACAGGGATTTTTGTGTATTCACTGTAAAATCCTTTTCTCCGAGCCACTCACTGGGGAATGGTCCTGTGTCCCCCAATGTGGTGAAGGAGAAATATCTTTTATTGGTGATGCCAGACACCACCCACCCTCCAACTTCTTCTTCTGCGTACACGTGGTGCAGAACAAGAGCTATGGAGACCCCCGGATAATCGGATATAATTCTGACCGTCAGACTGAAACAGTTACTGGTACATAGCTACTGAAATAAAGTCGTATGCAGCTTTTTACTGCTATTGAGTGGATGAAGAAATTTATGGACAGACACAATTTGCTGATCTTGAATGCAAATGTGGGACGATTCACATGCACACAAAGATTCCATGTTGCCACTTGAACTGTTTCTAGGACTCGACTGTCAGATCTCGCAAGTAGAGTCCTTTATCATTTGATGGATGATCTTGTCTCTGGCCGTCAGGCACCTTGATATCTATAACATACGCTCACATTACATAAGGACTTTTTTCCTCTATTCTATCTTCTGGCCATGTTGGAGTTAGCTTAGAGGTTATAGTGAATCAGGTTTACTCTCAATTACTTTCCTTTATATGTAATCGGGTTTCCTTTTTTGACATTTCTGTATGTTCTATACTTATTATGGGTTTTCAATAACGATTGCATATATGTGGGAGTATAAATTTAGGCAATAACATATACAGGAGGTGGACAAAATAATGGAAACACCTGGAAACATCAACAAAAGTTAGTTTAATATGGTGTAGGTCCAACTTTTGCGGCAATTTCAGCCTCAATTCTCTGAGGTATGGATTCATACAAGGAGTGAATTGTTTCCAAAGGAATTTTAGCCCATTCTTCAGTTAAAACACCCTCCGCGACGATGGCGGCGGAAATCAACTTCTAACTTGAATCTCTAAAATCGACCATAAATGCTCAATAATGTTGAGGTATGGGGATTGTGGGGGCCAGATGAGATGCTCAACTTCATTACAATGTCCTCGTGCCATGCTTTAATGATTCTAGCTGTATGAATTGGTGCATTATCATCCTGAAAGATGGCGTTCCCCTCCGGGAACAGTGCTTGAACCATAGGATGCACTTGGTCGCCCAAAATGCCTAAATAATCGCGGCTGTTAATTCTTCCTTGAAGGGATATCATTGGCCCGGCGGATCTCCACGAAATAGCTTCCCAGATCATCACAGAACCTCCGCCATGTTTTACGGTTGGGAGAAGGCAGTCTGGATGGAATGCTTCTTTCGGCTTTCTCCAAACGTACACTCGGCCGGAGGTCGGAAATAGGGTAAACGATGATTCGTCTGAGAATATCACGTTTCCACTGCTCGAGGGACCAATTCCGGAGGTTTCTACACCACTCTAAACTCTTGGAAACATTTGTCATTGACAGCAGCGGTTTTCGAATTGCAGCTCTTCTGTGGAATCCCAGATCTGTGCAGCTCCCGCTGAACAGTTTTTGTGGAAACTGGATTCTGTAGGTGTTCATTGAGCTCAGCAGTGATTTTCGGAGCCGTGGTCTTTTGATCCTCTCTCACAATTTGCTTTAGAGTCCAACGGTCTCTCTCAGTCAACTTCGACTTTCGGCCGGACCTGTGCTTTGCTGCGGTCGTTTTTCCTTCTCTTTCAAACGCAGTCACTACTTTGGAGACAGTACCTCTTGACACGCCAAGTATTAGGGCACTTTCTGTTACACTAGCGCCTGCCATACTAGCACCAACAATTTGGCCTCTTTGAAAATCCGAGAGGTCTGCCATTGGTATCAGGTTCTCATCAATGTTCTTACAATTCTGCAAAACAAACAGTTAATTTACATACACATATCACAAATAATCAACTACAAAACATTACCATATGTCACGGTTTGCATGTTTATAACATGTTCGAAGATTATGATGCCAAAACGTTAGGTGTTTCCATTATTTTGTCCAACCTCTGTATATTTAAAATATAATTGGCATACTTTGTGCCTATTTGGGTACGCTGGTAAAATACTCCATTTTCTTATTTTTTTTCTTTAATAATATCCACACGCCAAAAACAAAACTTACATCAAAACCAAAGTGAATGCCTAAGCTAAAAATGCACAATAGATTTGTAAACCCCTATCCAAAGAGCTTACCTTTATCCTGGATCTGTGGAGACTGGCACAATCCAAGCAGACATTGCATCACATCTAGGATTGTCTCCAATATCTGAGGACACAAACACAAACTACTGTCAGATAAGGAGCGGATAGAAAATAGAATTCAAGAAAATGTATTTTGGGCATAATAAGTGATACAGAGATTACTGGGAAGTACACCTTTTGTGGTCTTACAATGAGTTTTAAAATGACACATGATGTGTTTTTCTTCAGCACCAGTTTTTACAGGAATGACCACAATGCAATCAGATTTCTCTAAAGACCACCAACTTGGAGCCAAGGTAGACCATAATGGCATCTATATGTAATGACTTTTATGCATACTCGCCTCATCTTACAGGAAATGTAGGAGTACCACTCATATAGTGACAGTTAATTAGCTGTTAGTGGTCGGAACCATGGATTCCCAAGTTACTGCAATGCCCTGCACATTGCGTAAGCGACATAGCGAAGCAGAAGAAGTATACCACATTTCTTATTTGAGATATTTGCTAAAATTATTACTACACCTACTGTATATTGGGATTAGGATCTTGGAGATGGGAGAACCCCTTTAAGTCTAAGGAGAAAACTCCTTTAAGAGTTTTTTTAATTAATTAATAATAATAATAATAATTCAAGAGAAAACCAAATAAAAGGCCTTCTAAGATAAAACTGAGAAAGTGATACTGACTTTAGAGGTGTGCAAGTTTACCATTAATAATGCAAGTTGGACACAAATGAGCCAATATCATCATCCCAACACTTGGCAGGCAGCTCCCATGAGTAGAAAGCTGATGCATAACCAGGGGAAAATCATCATTATTGTTGATGAGGACAGGACTGGTTGTTTAAAAAAAAAAAAAACCCTGTCAATTTTCATGTTATTTGAGAAAATTTTCAAATATCACACAGTCAATGCCTGAGTTTTCCTGAGAGAAATTACATACTGAGTTTACAAATACTATCACAAAAACTCATAAGCGAATGCAAACGTATGAGATGTGGCCCATGATTACTACAATTCCATGCTGTCTATAGACGGACACCGGATTTGAAGTGCCCTCATTTGCCTGACAAGAACGTCCAACCCTTTGAATCCAGAACCAAATGTTCTAGGTCCAACACGGTAAACCAATCATTCTTATCACAGCGGGACTCCAACTCTAACGAGATTCTCACCTGTCCTCTGAAGGTCACGTCTCTGTGCGCAACATCTGAGAGCAAGGTAACCAGGCAGAAGCTGAATGTCTCTGCTACCGGCAGCATGCCTGTTATGGAGGAAAGAGAAGAATATTATATGGTTATTCGCATCATCATAGTTACAACTGCAAAATGCTTGTAAAAAAATAGGCACATTTTAAGTTTTCTTCTTATTAAAAATCTTAAGAAAAGAGGAATTTTTATCTTTATGGTGCACTGCTCGTTGTCTAGGATTCTGGCCACCTCTGCAGCGTATCAGTCTAGGCAAAGCTCCTAGACTGAGGGTGCAGCGCTTACAAGCTCTTTCCAACAGAGCTTGTAAGCACAGCTCAAGAGCTGGACGGATCAATGTAACTGGTAAATGTCGGTGCCACTGGACTTCTCCAATGCTTTAGAGGTAAGGTTGAGCTACCCGGCAGAATCAGAGTGTACACTTTAGGCCAATGGCAAAATCAAAAACACAGTCATAAAAGATTGCAAGTACTACCTTAGTGGGATTGGGTCACAGGACAGAGGACCCCGACGTACATTTCACTTCATGGCTTCTTCCTTGGGGTATGTCATACCTGTGTGACTATGTTTTTGATTGTACCCTATATTCTTATTGGCATTTTCATATGAAGTAGCAATCTTAAAGGCAGCATAGGGGCTCAGTGGTTAGCACCGCAGACTTGCAGCGCTGGGGTCCTGGGTCCAAATCCCACCAAGGACAGCATCTGCAAGGAGTTTGTGTGTTCTTCCCGTGTTTTCGTGGGTTTCCTCTGGGTTCTCCGGTTTCTTCCTACACTCTAAAGACATACTGATAGGGAATTTAGATTATGAGCCCCAATGGGGACAGCATCGATAATGTCTGTAAAGCCCTGCAGAATATAATAGCGCTATATAAGCAATGCATAATAAATAATCTTATAGCTAAACTTTTGGTCTATGTTTTTAATAGAGACATATGTTTTTACCCTACACTAGTAGTCTTATTTCTATGCCTTGCTATTCCAAATGCTTATCCTTTTTATGTATATTGGATTTTTGCAAATCCTATTACTTGCCTTTTTTTTGGTTGCTCCACAATATTGAAATGCACTAGCACTTTCATGATCTCTACTGTTTTTTAGTTTGCCAATAAATTAACAACTAGAACTCCGACTGACCACTAGATGGTATTAACATGTGTGGTGATTGTTACTGCACAGGCATCTCTGCATGTTTTTCACCCTTTTTTAGCATCATGTTTTAATATATTCCTGTCTCTAACTCAGTTTATCCTGCCATATACAACTGCATAAACTTTCTTGCTGGTATGTCTTAAATGGAGTGAAAAAGAGAGAATTAACAGAACACAAAACATGTCTGAAAATAGAGCTTCTGGTTTGGCTTCTTATCCCAAGTCATGTGGCAAGGCCATGTATAAGGGCGATATTGAGTTTTAGGATTACTACTTCCAATAGGTAGCAGTAGAGTCCTGGTCCCCTTCAAGTGTGAAAAGGATATTTGTATATTCAAATCCCAGAAGAGCACTGCAGAGCCAATAAATCTCCATATGCAGACTTGTCACTATGCACAAGGAGAAACTTTACCCCTTAGACACCCTGCCAGAGGCCCCTCACCCAGCCACCTCTGTTCTCCTGCTTTTCACTCATGAGGGGCAACACCCCGAAACACCCATTTGCAAATGGAATTTCTGTCTTGGCTTCTTATCTTAAAGTCATGTGACAAGGCACTTTGAAGCGTCAACATTGACCATTAGGATTGCTACTTCCAGTATGGGGCAATAGAGTTATAGCCCTCTTTCCAGAGGCTATTTCCATGTCAGATCTATGCAAGATGCAGCATCACAGCCAGCTGTGCAAAGGAGTTACCCAAGCTGTACAGCACCGATATAGCAGAATTTTTACAGTACTTAATGTGATCTTAATTTTTATTTTTTACATTTATAGCACAACATTATCTACCCTTGGCAGACTCCCATGTATAGCTGGAATAGATAGCAGTTCTTTTTTGAGATCACACCAAATATAGATTTATTACTTTCTATTCTCCAGTCTCGCCCTGCATTTAATCATCAGGGCTGACACAGAGCTGGAGTAAAGTGCACTGTAATTATATCTTGTGGTATCCGCTACCATCCGGTGATCTTTTCATTGCATAACTTATACTGGTAATTGTACAATACACTCGCTTTTATTAAACCTTATGTGCGAGTTCTATCCATACGGACTTTTCCAGTTTGGTCTTTCTCTTGTCTACATGTGCGACAGAGCACAAGATGAGGGAACACACTGCTGATTGTAAGCTGTCTGTCAAGTAGTGTAGCTGCTAGTGTGGCTAGAGAGCTGGCTACTGATACAACCGGTGCCTGCTGATTGTGCAGTACTTCTCTGTTTGCAACAGGGACACCCATAGCCAATGTAAATTGTGGCAATATTGGCCTGTCTCACCCCAAGTCACTATAGAAACCCTCATTATTTAACAGGAGATCTTCCATTGTATGTTTCGCCTAGTTGTTCTAGGCTTCTTCTCAGGGTCTAGTCTAATTTAAAAATATAACCCCTTAAAGGCAATCTGTCACCCTTTTTTTGGCCTTTCAGCTGCCGGCATAGACATAGGGGGCTTATCTACAGCATTCTGTAATGCTGTAGATAAGCCCCCGATATAACCTGAAAGAGAAGAAAAACACGTTATATTATACTCACGGAGGTGGGCGGTCCGGTCCGATGGGTGTCGCCGTCCCGTCCGGCGCCTCCCTTCTTCATGCGATGACGTCCTCTTCTCCCGTCCTGTAATGGCTCCGGCGCAGGCGCACTGCCCTGCCCTACCCTATTGAGGGCAGAGCAGAGTCCTGCAGTGCGCAGGCGTCAGGAGAGGTCTGGCGCCTGCGCACTGCAGAATTCTGCTCTGCCCTCAACAGGGCAGAGCAATGCGCCGGAGCCATTTCAGGATGGGAGAAGAGGACGTCATCGCATGAAGAAGGGAGGCGCCGGACCGGACCGCAACACCCATCGGACCGGACCGCCCACCTCCGTGAGTATAATATAACGTGTTTTTCTTCTCTTTCAGGTTATATCGGAGGCTTATCTACAGCATTACAGAATGCTGTAGATAAGCCCCCGATTTCTATGCCGGCAGCTAATAGGGGAAAAAAAGGGTGACAGATTCCCTTTAACATGCAATATAAGAAACTTGTAATGAATCTAAAAGTATGGTTTGTAAGGCTCCAAAGATCTATGAGAATGACTGCCAAACGGTAATATAGTCATACAACCAATAAAGCAAGGTTTGGGGGGAATAAACGTACCCTTGCTTTTTCGAGATGTGCTCTCCTCTATCCATAACACCTTAGGAAGGCCCCTCAGCAGTTTCAGCAGGTAGGGTACAATATTCTCTTTGTGCTGAAAATAAACATAAATAACAGCAATAAGTAAAAATTCAGGGTACAGAAGTTCTTGGGTCTCAACATGGCCTCATGATTACTGTATGCAAATCTACAGTATATATATATAATCGTCTTATCATGTCTGTCTGTAACCGAATTCCCGCGTCGCTGATTGGTCGCGGCCGGCCGGGCTCAACCAATCAGCGACGCAGGATTTCCGTGACAAACAGACAGACAGGTACTGTATGATAATGGGTATGGCGCCGGAGATCGCAATCTCCGGCGCCATACTTACCTCATCGGGAGGAGCGTTGCCGCGGCGCTTCTCTTCTTACGGTGACAGGGGCAGGAGGCTGGGGGAGGAGTGCGGCACTGACGCTGGAGTACGCGCATGCGCATAGCGCTATCCGGCGCCATTTTCCTGAACACACATTTGCAGTGTGTCTTCAGGAAAATAGCGCCGGACAGCGCGGTGTGGGCATGCGCGTACTCCGGCGCCAGTGCCACACTCCTCCCCCAGCCTCCGGCAGAACGGGACAGCGCTGGACCACAGGAAAGATGGGTGAGTATAAATGTTTTTTTGTTGTATTTGTGCAGTTTCCTAGGGGTGAGGAGGACCATATATACTAGGAAAAGGGGGTGAGGGGTACCCTGCATACCACGGAAGGGGGGGTGAGGGGTACCCTGCATAGCACGAAAGGGGGGTGAGGGGACCATGCATACCACAAAAGGGGGGGTGAGGGGACCATGCATACCACGAAAGGGTGGTGAGGGGACCATGCATACCACGAAAGGGGGGTGAGGGGACCATGCATACCACGAAAAGGGGGTGAGGGGACCATGCATACCACGAAAGGGGGGGTGACGGGACCATACATACCAGGAAAGGGGGGGTGACGGGACCATACATACCAGGAAAGGGGGGTGAGGGGTACCATGCATACCACGAAAGGGGGGTGAGGGGACCATGAATACCAGCAAAGTGGGGTGAGGGGACCATGCATACCAGCAAAGGGGGGTGACGGGACCATGCATACCACAAAAGGGGGGTGAGGGGTACCATGCATACCACAAAAGGGGGGTGAGGGGACCATGCATACCACGAAAGGGGCGTGAGGGGACCATGCATACCAGCAAGGGGGGGTGACGGGACTATGCATACCAGGAAAGGGGGGTGAGGGGTACCATGCATACCACGAAAGGGGGGTGAGGGGACCATGCATACCACGAAAGGGGGGTGAGGGGACCATGCATACCAGCAAAGGTGGGGTGACGGGACCATGCATACCAGGAAAGGGGGGTGAGGGGGTACCATGCATACCACGAAAGGGGGGTGAGAGGACCATGCATACCAGCAAAGGGGGGTGACGGGACCATGCATACCAGCAAAGGGGGGTGAGGGGACCATGCATACCAGCAAAGGCGGGTGACGGGACCATGCATACCACAAAAGGGGGGTGAGGGGTACCATGCATACTACGAAAGGGGGGTTAGGTGACCATACATACCAGCAAAGGGGAGTGACGGGACCATACATACCAGGAAAGGGGGGGTGACGGAACCATGCATACCAGGAAAGGGGGGTGAGGGGTACCATGCATACCACAAAAGGGGGGTGAGGGGTACCATGCATACCACGAAAGGGGGGTGAGAGGACCATGCATACCACGAAAGGGGGGTGACGGGACCATGCATACCAGCAAAGGGGGGGTGAGAGGACCATGCATACCAGATTTTGGGGGTGAGGGGTAGCATGCATATCAGGATTGGGGGTGAGAGGACCATGCATACCAGGATTGGGGGGTGCATTACTGCATTATTATTAAATCTTCAAAAAAAAAAAACATACATATTCTAGAATACCCAATGCGTTAGGATCGGGCCACCATCTAGTACTTAATAAATATCAAAATGGCAACCCCAGTCTATATGCCCAATAAAAGCACATGGACTGCTGGCCAAGTACGGAGAGTGATCAATGCTCTACTTCTATTCTGGCTGACATAGGAGAAAATGTATGTAAATGACTGAATAAAATAGTTAAAATAGCAATGTAAATGGTATTCTATACAATTACCTGAAGATCAGATTCAACCAGGAAAATTCCCAAAGCTATAAGTGCATCTCTGCGCCTCTCATCCAGTTGAAAAACTCCATGAAAATCAACAGGGCACATGCAGAGCAACTTCTGTACCTATAGGAAGACAAATGAGAATCTTTGTATATTCAGTAGGACCCCATAAACAATATATAAAAATATAAATAAACAATATATAGAAATTAATTCAATATGACTAAAGAGGTCTTTTGAATACCAGTGTCAAAAGAGCAAGTATTTTCTCAGTTACTGGCACCAAGGGTTAAAAGAGACACAAGTTGATTGGGTAGGTTGTGTGACAACCTCCTCTGCAAGTTTGCAGGTGAAGAAGGTTTCTATCCTGAAAGAACATCTTGTGTTACTTTCTTATTAGAAGTAGAAATCTGTAATTATCTGATCATAAGGGATTCTAAAATGGTGTATAGGAAACGAAGAGGATCATTCTTAGACTGTCGAGAAGCAAAGCAATATACAAAATGATATTTACTGGCTGCTTTTGACTGGTAAATGATTGAATATTTAGGTTCCGTTGAACAGCAAGAAAACAAAACATGTTAAATAACCAAATGACTTATGTGACCGAGGATCATCTTCGCAGGGCAGGATACAGAGGTCTATGCCAAAAGGGAACATTTCTACCAGGAAAGCCAATCAAAATATATGGGATAGATGAGAGAAAACCATATCCTGGACCACTTCTGATTTCTAGAGAAGGTTTAGATCTTAAATTATGTGGACACCCCGGGGGGCTTTTTTCTTCACAAGGTTCAGTTCCCATGATAAGTTTTTGATGCTGCATAGTTTTATTGCGTAAAAAAACGCAGCGTTTTACAGTTCCAGCCATGTAGCTGAGGTTTACAGAAATCCCACATCCACTGTACTTTTTTTCTCTTTTAACGCCGAGCTGTAGGTTGGGTGAAGAATACAGTGAAGCATGGCGGTGGCTGGGTGAAGACTACAGTGAAGCATGGCAGTGGCTGGGTAAAGACTACAGTGAAGCATGGCGGTGGCTGGGTGAAGACTACAGTGAAGCATGGAGGTGGCTGGGTGAAGACTACAGTGAAGCATGGCGGTGGCTGGGTGAAGACTACAGTGAAGCATGGCGGTGGCTGGGTGAAGACTACAGTGAAGCATGGCGGTGGCTGGGTGAAGACTACAGTGAAGCATGGCGGTGGCTGGGTGAAGACTACAGTGAAGCATGGCGGTGGCTGGGTGAAGACTACAGTGAAGCATGGCGGTGGCTGGGTGAAGACTACAGTGAAGCATGGCGGTGGCTGGGTGAAGACTACAGTGAAGCATGGCGGTGGCTGGGTGAAGACTACAGTGAAGCATGGCGGTGGCTGGGTGAAGACTACAGTGAAGCATGGCGGTGGCTGGGTGAAGACTACAGTGAAGCATGGCGGTGGCTGGGTGAAGACTACAGTGAAGCATGGCGGTGGCTGGGTGAAGACTACAGTGAAGCATGGCGGTGGCTGGGTGAAGACTACAGTGAAGCATGGCGGTGGCTGGGTGAAGACTACAGTGAAGCATGGCGGTGGCTGGGTGAAGACTACAGTGAAGCATAGCGGTGGCTGCGTGAAGACTACAGTGAAGCATGGCGGTGGCTGGGTGAAGACTACAGTGGAAGCTCAATAGATTCTGGAAAGGCCAATACAGACTGCTGACTTGAACCCCATAGAGAATCTTTATAAAGATTTGAAAAATGCAGTTGCAGCATTCATACCCAAGAATAAAGAATATTAGTGAATTTGAGGCCATCACACATGATAAATAAGACTTCTCAAAAATGCCATCAGAAGCTTGTGTCTGGCTATGCATCACAGGCTGGATAATTCTGAGCCTGTAGTAATTATTAAAGGTGGAATTTCTTATAAATGGAAAAAAACATTTGTTAGATTAGGCTTTTTTCATGTAATTAAAATGTTCTTATTGGATTGGTTTATTGCCAACAGCAGAAAGTATGTAAATATTGCTAACAAACATCATTTGCAATAAAATGTGAATAATTTTGATTGCACCTGTATTTGCCCCTAAACACAACCGTTTACAATAGGCCAAACCCAGCGATTTTGGTAGCACCAGCTGACCTTCCAATGTGTATGGAGGCCTCCTGACTCTCCACCAACATGTCGGGCAGTTTTCATACAAACAACAGATCCTCATGTTCTCCAGGTAGATGCAACTGTAACACCAACATATAATTTATGCTCTTATAAACCTCATACTATTGAACGATTGGTAAATATTATATATTAATAAATCCCCCCAAAATAATTGGATTTTAAAGTCTCTTATTACGAGAGAAAGAATTGTTGGCATCCACAAAACTAAGAATTATAAGGCGCTAAATTCCCAAGTGAAAGGTCTGCATTTCTTCAATCGTAGATAACATTCCAAGTGTTATCATGCTACCAAGGAGAAGTAGAGCACAAATAACAGGAGTCATCAATAAGCAGAATCCTGAAAATATCATAATAGGTACTTCAGATGGTCTACAGAACTTGTCCTCACTTACTAGACTGTGTTGATCTGTTCTAGCCCAGACTAAATGACATTCTAATGGGATAAGATGGATGAGGAGGAGGGCAAAGACAGGACACGCATGTTTGGATATCACATATCAATGTGGCAGCGCCCATGAAATGCCGCAGAGCGTGAAGGATTTGCAGCCAGAAGGTATATTACATAACAGTGCGAAGACAACAGCAACTATTATTCATCTGGGGAAATAGGATGCCACGCAATATTGATTTAACCGCCTCCTAAAACATGGTGTGCGGATTCATTACTTTACTTCTTCCCTCCATAGATCACATATTCTAATATTATAGAAACAGTTTCCAGTGCAATCATCTCTCCCTTGTACAAATGCATACATTGCTCAAATCAACGCCGCTATCACAGCAACAGGGGACCGGGGCCTCCAAGTAAAGTCATCGGTTTTTTGGATAAGTGATCATGGTTCAATATTTAGAAAACTCCTCTAAAGTAACGGACGCAAAGGGTTAGTGCACACCTTTGGGGACCTGAAAATCTCACAGTGACATGTCAGTGGCTGAGAGCTGGGCCTCTCCGACTTTGTTTGGCTGTAAGCAGGACAAGGTATTCGCCCATAGAAGTCCGTACGCTGCCAACCAGAAACTGACAGACCGCATGTGCAGCCTATTTAATGGCAAAAGGGCCTAGCAGGAATGGGAGCCCAGCACGGAATAGATATGCAGGTCACACTGCAAGTTTCTCACATAGGACCCGCTGTGAACGCGGAGGGTATACAAATCAGAATGCTGATGGAGGGGGCTCCCAGCATCCGTCCGTGCACAGGAGATACCTTCACATATCGTAGTTCATTCTTTACTGGGATTCCATTTCACAACCAGTACCATGGCGGGCAGACCCTTTAACAATTAACCCCAGGCTTCACTACTAAGTATAGGATATTATCAAAGGGAGAGCAAATTGTATAAAAAAATAAAAGGTCAAGCACAAATATAAATAGGGATCATAAAAGAAAAGGGAGTGTGAGGTAGCGCTGTCATTCACATAGGGGATAACTCGCTTAGCCGCCACAAAACCAGATCCGGCACGGGTTTTCGATAAAACCATTATAGTCCATGCGGTTTATTTATGCAGCATAAACCAAAGCAAGCAACATAAAGTTCATATCAGCATAGCGTCCTTGACAGAGCTTCTCTCTGTCCTCCCTGTGGTCACACAGGTTGGCATACACAGGCTCTTCAGCCTCATAGTTATCTCACCCACGTCTGGGTTACCTCATGGCTGTTTCTCCATGCTGCAGACAGCCATTCCATCCCGGGAATCACCAGGAACATGCAGCCATTACACACAGCCACTCCACATGCTGTTAGCCAGGAGACACATCTCCCAGCAGGACCTTCCACAACGGACCAACCGGGTCCCTGCATTCACATGTGACCTACCCTGGCCACCTTATATGGTCCGTAGCCAAGCCCACCGGGTCACATGGCTATGACCTCATCACAGGTCCTTGAACCATTCACACACACTTTGGAATAGCGTTCTTAAACACACCTCCTGGGTGGGTTTGTAGGTAACTGGGTCCGCCCGTCTCCCCAGCTACCTGGAGACTTCTCCCAGACACATTGACACAACACGTCAGCAGTATCACTGCTGATCAACACACACATCAGTCTCCATCTCAAGGCCACCCACCTTGAGATATATAATGGTCATTCATGCCATTCATCCTCTCTCCTCGGACATCACACAGCGCCCCCTAGCGGACACAGTGGTCACTATACCACAGGTGCAATAAAGACCAATAAGATAAATATAATAAATAAAAACACAATTTTATTTATCAATATTGAATAGTAAAACCAATAACAATAAAAGCCGAGTCAGGTATAGCAGCACGTAACACATATAATAATAGATACAAATTATATAATATCACTGTGCCCCTGTTAGGTTTTAAAAATTATTGCATAATGCCCAAAAAATTGATCAACATATAGATCACATGATAGCACATTTAATAACACAACAATTGTCAAAGAAACCAGTGAACGTAGTGAAAACTAAAAAATAACATATGATGTGAATGTGTGCAAATTGTGCAATAATATGTGCAACAAAATAAGTGCAAAAAAAAGTGCAATTTACAAAAAAAACACATATAATGCTGCAAAAAGCTATTTAAACAATTGAGATATAAAGTGCAGGCTGTGCTGAAAGGTTAATATAACATTAGCAAGTCACATGCACTAATAAAAGTGACACATATGCAGCAAAAAGCTGTATAAGCTGATATATAAAGTGCAAACAGTGCTAACCAGTTACTATGACAACGTTAGCAGCAACTGCGCCAAGTAAAAGAAAGAAGGTGCATACCAAAAAATATAAAATTCATGTTAGGGCACTATTACCTAAGGGAAACGTTCTGCCAGCGTTTTGGCGCTGTGCCTTCTTCCAGGGGGCAATGAGTCCAGCAGCAGTCCACTCCTTGGGAATTTCAGAATGTCCCCCAAATTTTTGAATGGCCTTTTCTTAACAATCCTTTCAAGGCTGCGGTTATCCCGGTTGCTTGTGCACCTTTTTCTACCACAATTTTTCCTTCCATTCAACTTTCTATTAATATGCTTGGATACAGCACTCTGTGAACAGCCAGCTTCTTTATCAATGACCTTTTGTGGCTTACCCTCCTTGTGGAGTGTGTCAGTGACTGCCTTCTGGACATCTGTCAAGTCAGCAGTCTTCCCCATGATTGTGGAACCTACTGAAACAAACTGAGGGACCTTTTTAACCCCTTCCCAACCTTCGCCGTACTAGTACTACTCTGCGGGAACTGGATTTCCGCCCGCAGCAGTACTAGTACGGCTGCACAAGCACCGCGGCCTCATGCTGAGCACCGCTGTGATCGGGTACGCGTGTCAGCTGTATGTAAAAAAAACAACGAAAAAGAAAAACAACGATCCAAAAATGATGGGACGTTTAAAAAAAAATGCCGGCGGTCAAAAACAATGATGCAAGTGCTCAGGAAAGCACCAAAAAGATGCAAAAAAGGAATAAAAAACATGCTTCAGGACAAAAAAAATGCCGAAGTTTCCTGAACAGTCTTCCTCTTGGAAAACTCAGTGGGTTCACCCAAGTTTAAAAGAAATTGTGTGCACCCCTTAAAGGGGTAACTGGGACATACCATGCTGTTCGGCTCCATACTATGTGAAGTTCACTCTGTCACGCCACCAGGTATTAGGTGATGGAATAAAAAAAGAGTAAGTTTTGCCAGCATCCAAAGAATAGAAAAGATCACTATAATTGGGCTCACAGCATGTCACCATGTATTATCCCACGTAGGGCCCGTTCCTAGGGCACATGAATAAGGCGCCCGGGTGACATGATGTGAGCCTAGTTGCAACGAGCTTTTGTATTATATGGATGCCGGCAAAACGTTCTCTTTTTTGCTGTCATTTTTGATCTGGATGTAGACGCCAGATCTTTAGTTTGTGCATCCCAATAAGAACGGAGTATTTCATTGCTGTCTCATTCCATTTTTGCAGTTATAAGCTGATTGGTGGTGGGGGGAGGGTGCCAGTTACTGGACCACCTCTGACCTGATACTGCTGACCTGTCCTATACATTATAAAACTCTTAGTACAGAACACTTTTAGATTTTTGTCATCAAATGATTTAAAATCGACCATTTGTCCAAAATCTGACTTTTTTTATGCTAACGCAAAGCTGCGTTCACATATTGTGTCCGCAGTGTATTTTTGCCCTGAACGTGGTAAAAAAATATATTAAAAAAAAAAGGACACAACCCAAGACATTCTCTATAAGAACGGACTGCGATGTCGGGACCGGCCGTAAGTCTCCTGACCCCAACTCGATAGCCTTTTCTGGAGATTGAGGAGGCATCTTCGGCCGCTCCGTACATGGACGGTGCATGTCAGATGTGTGAAGCCAGCCTATGGGCTCGTTCACACGCTGCGTTTTTTGCTGCAGAAAAAAAAAAACGTTTTAAAGTTACAGCAAAGCGAATGAGGCTCCTGACGTCTCCTGCATGTGCTGCGCATTTTTGCCTTGCAGATGTTAACAACCAAAACATTTTCAGTATCTCGCTTCCTTCAGCATTGGTGCAGCACATTTCACAAGAAAAAAAACGCACACAAAAAACGAGTCAAAAGCTCATTTACACGGCGCTTTTCATGCCAACGCTCAGGTTTGTGCCGAGAAAAATCTGCGACAAATACGCACTGTGTGCAAAGAGCCCAAGGCTCCTCTTCTAGAGCAGACATTTCTCTATACTCAGTATATAATACACACCGTACTAACACTGTCTGCACTGAAAAGAAACAAATAAGACACCACAAGCCAATACACACAAGACTTGTAAATATTTCCTAATGATGCTTACTAACGTTTACTATCATACAGTAAAATCCGACAATGGTTCATTTTACAAATCCTGTGTTTTATAACAGCAACCAATAGAGAAAGTTACAACTACCATTTACAAGCCAAATGTAAGTACACCTGGGGCAGTAGGAACATGAATAGGTAGTTTTCATTATAATTGGATCATAGGCCAATTGAACAGACATGTTAATCCTATCTCCAGATATATACATTATTAAATCTCTTAGAACTGATGGGGCTGTTGTACTTTTATTGAAAGTCCAAGTCAGAATAACCCTGTATTGCTTTGTCAAAGCATTCCCACCTGATACTAAAATGGACACGTACGCCGTGATTTTACCAAGATCGGCGGGAACATCGCTGCTGGCAGTCAGACGCTTCTTACTCATTAAGAGGAGCACACAGAGAGACTGGAGTAAGATCCACCGCAGCTTGTCACGAGTCAGAGCTGCGGCCTCATCGCCCCGTTCTGCCCAGTTTGAAAACTTCCAAAGTCGCAAAAATTCTGCTACTTTTCATAGTGATTTTTTTTACGCCAGAATTCTTGACTAATTGCTTTGATGAATCAGACCCTAAAAACGCTTTCAACAATTATTTTACAGATGTTCTAACATGGATGGTCACAGTACACCGGTCTCATCAGGTCTAAGTGCTCCATTTAATAACGTATGCAGCTCATATTATGAGATCTGGTGACCGAACCAAGGAGACACAGAGGTAATGAGGCTACTGACCGATAATGCACTAAGCATAAATTAATAGTTTAAGTGAACATAAGAAACTTTGTAATAGCAGGTGCTCTTTACTGAGGGGCCAAAATGGGAAATATTTGGTTGTAGCAGAAGACCATTTATTCCCAAAAGGGCTGGAGAGTGGTACAATAATGAGTGTCTGAAGGGAACAGTGAAGGATGGTGGAAATTCCCGGCAAATTTGGGGATGTATTTCAGCAAATTAAGTGAGCGACAAGTGCCAGTACAAGCGTCTGTCAGTCCATGATGACATCCGTGTGCCGTCCATGATGACATCCGTGTGCCGTCCATGATGACATCCGTGTGCCGTCCATGATGACATCCGTGTCCCGTCCATGATGACATCCGTGTGCCGTCCATGATGACATCCGTGTGCCGTCCATGATGACATCCGTGTGCCGTCCATGATGACATCCGTGTGCCGTCCATGATGACATCCGTGTGCCGTCCATGATGACATCCGTGTGCCGTCCATGATGACATCCGTGTGCCGACCATGATGACATCCGTGTGCCGTCCATGATGACATCCGTGTGCCGTCCATGATGACATCCGTGTGCCGTCCATGATGACATCCGTGTGCCGTCCATGATGACATCCGTGTGCCGTCCATGATGACATCCGTGTGCCGACCATGATGACATCCGTGTGCCGTCCATGATGACATCCGTGTGCCGTCCATGATGACATCCGTGTGCCGACCATGATGACATCCGTGTGCCGTCCATGATGACATCCGTGTGCCGTCCATGATGACATCCGTGTGCCGTCCATGATGACATCCGTGTGCCGTCCATGATGACATCCGTGTGCCGACCATGATGACATCCTCGTGCCGTCCATGATGACATCCTCGTGCCGTCCATGATGACATCCTCGTGCCGTCCATGATGACATCCTCGTGCCGTCCATGATGACATCCTCGTGCCGTCCATGATGACATCCGTGTGCCGTCCATGATGACATCCGTGTGCCGTCCATGATGACATCCGTGTGCCGACCATGATGACATCCGTGTGCCGTCCATGATGACATCCTCGTGCCGTCCATGATGACATCCGTGTGCCGACCATGATGACATCCGTGTGCCGACCATGATGACATCCGTGTGCCGTCCATGATGACATCCTCGTGCCGTCCATGATGACATCCGTGTGCCGACCATGATGACATCCTCGTGCCGTCCATGATGACATCCTCGTGCCGTCCATGATGACATCCGTGTGCCGTCCATGATGACATCCGTGTGCCGTCCATGATGACATCCGTGTGCCGACCATGATGACATCCGTGTGCCGACCATGATGACATCCGTGTGCCGTCCATGATGACATCCTCGTGCCGTCCATGATGACATCCGTGTGCCAACCATGATGACATCCGTGTGCCGACCATGATGACATCCGTGTGCCGACCATGATGACATCCGTGTGCCGTCCATGATGACATCCTCGTGCCGTCCATGATGACATCCTCGTGCCGTCCATGATGACATCCGTGTGCCGACCATGATGACATCCGTGTGCCGACCATGATGACATCCTCGTGCCGTCCATGATGACATCCTCGTGCCGTCCATGATGACATCCTCGTGCCGTCCATGATGACATCCTCGTGCCGTCCATGATGACATCCTCGTGCCGTCCATGATGACATCCGTGTGCCGTCCATGATGACATCCGTGTGCCGTCCATGATGACATCCGTGTGCCGTCCATGACAATGTTTAACATTGCAAAGGTTATTAGACGCTTTACAGTTTATCAATGCGTGAAAATTACTGATGGAATACTCATTCAAAACACTGAAAATATCATTTTTTTTAACCCCTTTCTGACATTTGTCGTAATAATACATCCATGTGCCCTGGGCCTATTTAACCAGGGACGTATTATTACTGCACGGTGATCGTGCGCGGACACAGGCTGTGCGTGGGCGATCGTCACCGGGTGTCAGCTGACTCTGACAGATGATACCCGACAATAAGTGCCAGGCCCGGTCACGCACTGCTCCTGGCCCTTTAACCCCCTAAATCCTGCGATCCAACATGATTGCAGCATTCCGGGAGACAGGCAGAGAGATGACAGCCCCTCCGCCCTTGGATCTGAAACCCCATGGTGTGACGCGGGGTCCTGATCGTTGCCATGGTGACCACATGTCATCAAGACGACATCCGGGTCACCAGAGCTAAGAAAGTGGCTTAATTCTGCGCAGTGTATGATCAGAGCTGACAATGGTTTCTAATGATGGAGAAGGATTTCCAGTGATCGGACCCTATAGCTCCTAATTATACACACCACGGAAATACATAGCTTCCCTTTTTACTTAAAAAAAACCCATGACCTACTACAGTCCACAGCAGCGTTCGCTGTCGTACAGGCTTCAGAGCTGAAATCCCCCAGCAATCATAGCTGCACAATGCCCAGTACTGGCTGCACAGTCATTTTCTGTACATATCAGGGTCTCATTCTACATCATTCACGTTGTGCCATTATTACTGACCCCCAACATGAGCAATGCCCCTCATTACTAATCACAGGACACCTGATCCCACCCAAGCTCTGGGACCAAGCCCCCTGTACAGATCCACTCCAGGAGGTGATGACTGGAGATTCCCTCCTCCTCCCCCGGCAGGTAAAGGGTTACGCTTCCTCCCACCTGCCACTCACACATGACTCCCCCGTCACCAGCACTGCCCTCCCTCCCCGGGGCGATTCCTCACCTTCTCTAAGGCCGCCGGTCTCTGCACTGCCAGGGAGCGGGCAAGGGACAGCACTGTGTTGAAATAAAACCCCCGGGAGCCGCTGCTGCCCCCCTTGGCCGCCATGTTCCTCCCGGAGCCGTCAGATGACGTCACCGCTCAACAAGACTAGATCACATGACCACTTGAGAACAAGCGGAGGAGGGCGACCGGCCCCCGTTACCATGGCAACTAGCTCTGCAGCTATTTCCGGTATCAATACAATACATACACTAAGCGGATATATACAATGTGTCGTTTACAGTTATCTCCCGATAGGGGGCGCAGTATCAGCAGCCACGTAGCTTTCCTCACACTATGGTTATAAATTGCGTTGTAGTACAGCACTGAGGGCGGAAGTTGGCGCTGAGGATGTAGTGACGTCAGCAGTTGGGCGGAAGTGAGGCCAGGAGTCAGGTGAGCGGTGGGGGCAGAGCTCCGGGGTGTTGTGTGCTTGTGCTCCGGTGCAGTTACCGGTAAGTGGCTATTCTGTGTGCACACGGCCGGTGCAGGAGCCTGACGGACGAGTAATTGTGGCTTCCTCCGCAGTGCAGACTCGTCGCCATGTCCAGGAGCTACAACCCCTTCGATGAGGAGGAAGATGATGACTTCAAGCCTGTGAAGTGGAACAGTGATGAGGACCCCTATGAGTCCCCGGCCGACAGGCGGCGGCGGGAGGAGGCGGACAGGCAGCGGTCGCTGCAGCAAGAGGTGCTGAGGAGGGCGCAGTCCACGGTGGACAGCAGCAACCGCTCGGTGTCCCTGCTGTACGAGTCCGAGAAGGTCGGGGTGGAGACGGCGGAGGTGAGCGCTCACTCCCCACAGGACCATCGGCGGCGCCCTCCATGCGTCCTGCTGCCAGGATGCCTTCCCATAGTGGCACTATGATAGTGCTATAGGGCCTGAGGTCCACCAGGGGCGCCCTCCATGCGTCCTGCTGCCAGGATGCCTTCCCATAGTGGCACTATGATAGTGCTATAGTGCCTGAGGTCCACCAGGGGCGCCCTCCATGCGTCCTGCTGCCAGGATGCCTTCCCATAGTGGCACTATGATAGTGCTATAGGGCCTGAGGTCCACCAGGGGCGCCCTCCATGCGTCCTGCTGCCAGGATGCCTTCCCATAGTGGCACTATGATAGTGCTATAGGGCCTGAGGTCCACCAGGGGCGCCCTCCATGCGTCCTGCTGCCAGGATGCCTTCCCATAGTGGCACTATGATAGTGCTATAGGGCCTGAGGTCCACCAGGGGCGCCCTCCATGCGTCCTGCTGCCAGGATGCCTTCCCATAGTGGCACTATGATAGTGCTATAGTGCCTGAGGTCCACCAGGGGCGCCCTCCATGCGTCCTGCTGCCAGGATGCCTTCCCATAGTGGCACTATGATAGTGCTATAGGGCCTGAGGTCCACCAGGGGCGCCCTCCATGCGTCCTGCTGCCAGGATGCCTTCCCATAGTGGCACTATGATAGTGCTATAGGGCCTGAGGTCCACCAGGGGCGCCCTCCATGCGTCCTGCTGCCAGGATGCCTTCCCATAGTGGCACTATGATAGTGCTATAGGGCCTGAGGTCCACCAGGGGCGCCCTCCATGCGTCCTGCTGCCAGGATGCCTTCCCATAGTGGCACTATGATAGTGCTATAGTGCCTGAGGTCCACCAGGGGCGCCCTCCATGCGTCCTGCTGCCAGGATGCCTTCCCATAGTGGCACTATGATAGTGCTATAGGGCCTGAGGTCCACCAGGGGCGCCCTCCATGCGTCCTGCCAGGATGCCTTCCCATAGTGGCACTATGATAGTGCTATAGGGCCTGAGGTCCACCAGGGGCGCCCTCCATGCGTCCTGCTGCCAGGATGCCTTCCCATAGTGGCACTATGATAGTGCTATAGTGCCTGAGGTCCACCAGGGGCGCCCTCCATGCGTCCTGCTGCCAGGATGCCTTCCCATAGTGGCACTATGATAGTGCTATAGGGCCTGAGGTCCACCAGGGGCGCCCTCCATGCGTCCTGCTGCCAGGATGCCTTCCCATAGTGGCACTATGATAGTGCTATAGGGCCTGAGGTCCACCAGGGGCGCCCTCCATGCGTCCTGCTGCCAGGATGCCTTCCCATAGTGGCACTATGATAGTGCTATAGGGCCTGAGGTCCACCAGGGGCGCCCTCCATGCGTCCTGCTGCTAGGATGCCTTCCCATAGTGGCACTATGATAGTGCTATAGGGCCTGAGGTCCACCAGGGGCGCCCTCCATGCGTCCTGCTGCTAGGATGCCTTCCCATAGTGGCACTATGATAGTGCTATAGGGCCTGAGGACCACCAGGGGTGCCCTCCATGCGTCCTGCTGCTAGGATTCCTTCCCATAGTGGCACTATGATAGTGCTATAGGGCCTGAGGTCCACCAGGGGCGCCCTCCATGCGTCCTGCTGCTAGGATGCCTTCCCATAGTGGCACTATGATGGTGCTATAGGGCTTGAGGTCCACCAGGGGCGCCCTCCATGCGTCCTGCTGCCAGGATGCCTTCCCATAGTGGCACTATGATAGTGCTATAGGGCCTGAGGTCCACCAGGGGCGCCCTCCATGCGTCCTGCTGCCAGGATGCCTTCCCATAGTGGCACTATGATAGTGCTATAGGGCCTGAGGTCCACCAGGGGTGCCCTCCATGCGTCTTGCTGTCAGGATGCTTTCCCATAGTGGCCCTATGATAGTGCTATAGGGCCTGAGGTCCACCAGGGGTGCCCACCATGCGTCTTGCTGTCAGGATGCCTTCCCATAGTGGCCCTATGATAGTACTATAGGGCCTGAGGACCACCAGGGGCGCCCACCATGCGTCCTGCTGCCAGGATGCCTTCCCATAGTGGCACTATGATAGTGCTATAGGGCCTGAGGTCCACCAGGGGTGCCCTCCATGCGTCCTGCTGCCAGGATGCCTTCCCATAGTGGCACTATGATAGTGCTATAGGGCCTGAGGTCCACCAGGGGTGCCCTCCATGCGTCCTGCTGCCAGGATGCCTTCCCATAGTGGCCCTATGATGGTGCTATAGGGCTTGAGGTCCACCAGGGGCGCCCGCCATGCGGCCTGCTGCCAGGATGCCTTCCCATAGTGGCACTATGATAGTGCTATAGGGCCTGAGGTCCACCAGGGGCGCCCTCCATGCGTCCTGCTGCCAGGATGCCTTCCCATAGTGGCACTATGATGGTGCTATAGGGCCTGAGTTCCACCAGGGGTGCCCTCCATGCGTCCTGCCAGGATGCCTTCCCATAGTGGCGCTATGATGGTGCTATAGGGCCTGAGGACCACCAGGGGCGCCCTCCATGCATCCTGCAGCCATGGTGCCTTCCCATAGTGGCACTATGATGGTGCTCTAGGGCCTGCCAGCAGCTCACCACTGCCATGGGGGACACAGTGCAGAAAAAGAACTGTAGCCCCCTTCATTTCCAGGATCGTGGGTCCCCCAGAGGCTGAAACCCACCTATCAGAATCCGAGGACATATCCTTGGGGACGCCAGGCACTGTGTGAGACAGTATTATCCATTATAAAGTGTAGCTGAGACCCCAGGCATCGACTTGGCAGGCTGTCCGAGATGTCACAGTCCCTACAGGAGCTCTCTACAGCGTAGCCCCCTCTAAACATCAGACTAATGTCAATCAGACCCACCAACAGTCTGTGTATGGCAGCACTGGATAATTTATTGCCGGGGGGAATATCAGCAGATCATGTCCAGTTATAGACTACCGATCATATTGTTTCCCGGGGATATGGCGCCATCAGATATCTAGCATCGCCTCTCTCATAGAGGACGCCGTAGCACTCGGGCAAATGAGTGCGCTGATGTCTGGGAGAGTCAGCTGACAGCCATCAATGTGTATGACAAGCTTAAGTCACCATTCTTCTCAAAGACCCAGAACATAGCTGGGCTATTCACACTGGACATTGCTGTTAGAGTCGGCTTCCCAGAGAAATCTGGACACTAGATCACTTATCAGATACTTTGTAGCAGTACAGATGGCCACAGGCATTAGGTTGTTGTCAATCAGCTGACAGCAATCTGTCCCGACTCCGCCATACACAGTTTTCCCTGCATGTACGCCCGAAAATAATGCACAGGGCACCATTATAGTCTATGGCCCTGAAGGCGCACATCCCCCTGAATGCCATTTTGCCAGGTGGTTGGGACGTAAGCGTGATGGGACCAATGAACACGTGGCAAAATGCATTGTGAAAGCACCCTTATCTACCTTTCCCCCACCGACAGGGATCAGACAATTGAATTCCAGCCGCCTGTCATTATGTCCTCCAAAATAATCTGACTTAGAACTGGTGACTGATTACTTGCTTCTTTTGTTGATATATTGTTGATATATTTGCGCAGTGCTACGTGATTGGATACTTGCCATCTTGGGTGGTGTCTGTTATCAAAATCACCAGTTTTATTTTTATTTTTTTTCTACCTTCTCAATATTTAAAAAAAAAAAAAAATGCTCACATTCCAGCATTAGGACATGGGGAATATATTTTCACCTTCCCATTTGTTACTGTAGCTTTTTTTTATTTTTTCTTTGTATGCAAATAAGAGGCGCTGACGTGTAAAGGTGCAGCCGACCTGAACACCAGCTGGGGGAAGAGCTTCAGGAAAAAAGTGAAAGATTACATATAGTGTTACTTTTTCCATGCTGAATAGTTAAATCTAAAAAGTAACTAGCAGTTTTCCTTTTATACGCTCAGTACTTTTTTTTTTTTTTTTTTATTTATTTTTTCCTACAAAGGCCTCACTAGTAGGACCAAAGTGACACCTGAGCCTCACCATCTGTGATGGAAGATGATGCCAAAATTAAAAATACTGCTCCATTTACTCTCGGTAAATATTAACGGAGAAATTTTCTGCTAATTTTATCTTGTTAAAGCATATATTCCTGCAACCAGATAAGGGTTTTGCAGTTTGTAGCCACTTCTGTGAAAACCAACAGCTCAGGGCGTCTCCTGGTGAGATCTTCCTGACAGTTGGAGAAGCAGGGCACAAAGTTATGTGGGATTTTACACTACAGTGTACCTAAAATGCATGTGTCGCCAAACACACCGTAACCATTGTACATAATGGTAGTAAACCACATTGCGGTTTACCCTAAGTGGCTGTTTTAATGTTTTCTTCCAGTTGTCAATAGAATAGGACACTTGTATGAGATCAGTGGGGGTCCGACACCTGGCTTCGCCACCAATGAGTTAATATCTGCTCTTGCGGTGGCCCAGAGAGGGACACAGCAGCCCTGTACATTGTTTAGGGGCTGCTGCCAAGTACTGCCATTTATCTCCCATGCACTCAAGTCTGGGTGTTGCTGCCGGAGCAATTAACATCTGCTTGTTGGGCATTGTGGGGGTTAAGAGGGTTGTTTGGTGTCACCCCCAACATCCTCCCCCCCTCCCTCCTGCAAATCTCATTTTAAAGACCAATTCTAAGTATAGGTAATCGGTTCTTGTCTCAGGCAACCACGGTAAACCGTGCCTTGCATGCTCAGGACATCTGTTTGGGGCAGATGACAATGTTTGCCTTTGGTAACAAAAGTTTGTGTTATTCAGCAGAGAATAATTTTCTAATAAGTTATCTAAAAAAAAAAATGACTGTTTCAAATGGTTTGCTTGTTGAGAAAGCCCTTTCCATTTAATTGCTACTATTTAAACCTAAATTTCATGTTGTGGTCACTGCCCCCAGTTTTCTTATATTTTTTCCTCTGATTTTGCCGACTACAGCATTAACCACATTCTCAGGAAGAGAAAAAACTAAACCATTTTCCTGTCCTTCTTTTGATGATTGCCAGCACTTTTAGTTTTAAGGTGTCGAAGCAGTTTTGCAAGAGTGCCTTTACCAAATATTCATATATATTGCAGAAATTCCTGTAGTTAAAACTGATTTATTTTTTTTTTTTTTTTTTTAAGAGGCTTTTCCTAGATTGGACATTTCTGAACTCAACGATACCAAATGTGCATATCTTTTTTTTTTTTTTTTTTTTTTTTTTTTTTCAATGGGATAAATGGGAGGGAGTGGGGATTTGATTCTATAAGCATTCAATAATTCTGTATACCTGCCCCCCGACCTGTAAAAGAAGACAAATAACTTTTATTATACTTGCCGGGCAGTCCGACCCGAGGTATGTCACTCTTCTTGGTCCGGTGCCTCCCATCATCTTGCGATGCCATCTTCCTTCTTGGTTCGTGTGGATGACTCATCTCTGCATCATCCAAACAGGCTCACCAGCATCGCACTCCTGTGCAGGCGTACTTATCTGCCCTGTTGAAGTCAGAGCAAAGTACTGCAGTGCGCAGGCCCTGGGCCTCTGACCTTTCCCAACACCTGCACACTGCAGGACTTTCCTCTGTCCTCAACAGGGCAGAGAAGCACGCCTGCGTGGATGGCGCAGAAACGTGTCATCCACATTAACCGAGAAGGACGGCATTGCAAGAAGATGGGAGGCCCCGGACCAAGAAGAGCGTCACCCCTCGGACCGGACCGCCCTGCAGGTGAGTATAATAAGTTATTTTTCTTCTCTTACAGGTCGGGTTGGGGGCAGATATACAGCAATCTATAATGCTGTATATCAGCCCTGAAAGGTGATGGTCGTAACTTATATCTGGCAAAACTGGTGACAGGTTCCCTTTAATTCCCTTAGGAGACTTGAAGCAGCGATCATCCAATCGCCTGTGCTGCACATAGCAGAGATCATGATCTCCTGTGAACGTCTGCCACAAGCCGATGTTCACAGGAGATTCATAACAGGCATGGGATTCATCAGCAGACCCCTGGCTGGCATGAAAACCCAACGGCATCCCGTAATCTCATGACAGGGGTGCAGATGGTTGGAATGAATGACGCGCTTCTGGCTGACGCATTTTAAATCCCATTCTCAGTGATTGAGAGTGGGATTTAACTTTTTAAAAGCTGTGGGTGGAGCTTTCCTCCGCCCACGGCTGTTAAGGACACATGACTGATTAAAACAGTCTTCATGTGTGGGGAAAGATAAACTGGAGCAGTGGGCAGCAACTAACAATGGGTTTTAACAAGGAAAAATGCAAAGTACTACATCTGGGCAATAGAAATGAAAAAAGCATATACAGAATGGGAGGAATAGGGCTAAGCAACAGCACATGTGAAAAAGACTTGGGTATACTAATAGATCACAGACTGAATGAGTCAACAGTGTGATGCAGCAGCAAAAAAGGCAAATGCAATTCTAGGATGTATTAACAGAAGCATACAGTCTAGATCACGTGAAGTGATTATTTTCCTCTACTCCTCTTTGGTCAGACCTCATCTGGAATACTGTGTCCAGTTTTGGATGCCACACTCTAAAAAAGACATCAACAAACTGGAGCAAGTTCAGAAAAGAGCGACCAGAATGGTGACCGGTCTGCAAACCGTGTCTTATGAGGAAAGGTTGCAGGATTTGGGAATGTTTAGCTTGCAGAAGAGAAGACTGAGAGGAGACTTAATAGCTGTCTACAAATATCTCAAGGGCTGTCACATTGTAGAAGGATCATCTTTATTCTCATTTGCACAAGGAAAGACTAGAAGCAATGGGATGAAACTGAATGGGGGGTGGGGAGACACAGATTAGATATTAGAAAAAACTTTGACAGTGAGGGTGATCAATGAGTGGAACAGGCTGCCACGAGAGGTGGTGAGTTCTTCAATAGAAGTCTTCAAACAGAGGCTGGACAGACATCTGTCTGGGATGATTTAGCAAATCCTGCTTTGAGCAGGGGGTTGGACCAGGAGGTCCCTTCCAACTCTGATTCTATGTGGGCTTGGCATTTGAGCCCACATTAAAGGCAGGGACATGATCTTTGACCTAAATATACATCAAAAGTTGTGAAGTGGTTAAAATTCCATTTATTTTGTCAGTGATTTTAAATTCTGTTTTTCTTTCTGCAAAGGAACTAATGCGGCAGGGGGAAGCTTTGAAACGCTCCGAAAAAATGGTGGACAAGATGGAACAAGATATGAAGACCAGTCAACGCCATATCAATAGCATCAAGAGCATGTTCAGTGGATTCACAAATTACTTTAGAGCCAAACCTGCAGAGACCCCACCACAGAATGGAGCCTATGATTACAACGCAAGCAGCAAGTAAGTGAAGGTGTCTAGTAAACATTTAGTAATCCAGCCTTAGGTTAAAGTAGAATACGTGGTGAGTTGTGGCTTGTGAATATCTAGTATTGCATATCCCGTAGGCACCACGGGTTCTGCCACTGTCACATTGTTAGTGCAAAGTATTTTGATTTTTACCCTTCGCCACGACAGCACCCACTGGAGGTATCGGATCCGCCCCATTTGAAACAGGAAACCCTACAGGAAAGATAAAAGGGGGCGGTCCGCCTTTCCTCCTCAGTTTTGGTTTCCTGTTCCAAACGGAGCCACGATATCCTTCAGGAAAGAATACCTCGGCCAGGCATGCCGCCTGTGCAGTCTCCATGTGAACGGCAGGGGCTGCGGTCCGGAGGCAGCGTCGGGGGAGATTCCGCTAGACGGCTCCCCCCTCGTCTGGTGAACGAAGGGTGATGACGGGGTCCGGGGAGGGCCGCCCCGTCTCACCCAGGAGAGCGCCGGTAGGCATCGGGACGCACCGCTACTGGGAGTGGTAAGAGCGCCAGTGGCGCAAAACAAAAAAAAAAAAGGGGTTTTTTTTTTTAAAATAAAAAGCACCAGCAACGGTGGCGGTGCATAGAGAGGGGGACCGCATGGAGAGCGGGGGCTGCACATCAAAGCGGCGCGGTAGCCGGCCGGCGCAGAGTCTCCTGACCCCCCGGAAGTAATGGTTGAACTTCCGGGGCGAGATGGCTGAGAGCGCGTCGGGGCATGCGCGCGGTGATCCCAGGGAGGAGGAGCAACTTCCGGGGGGACGGCAGGAAGAAAAAAAAAAAAGGCAAATTATTTAAACAGCGGCGCAGCTGAGCGGCGATGCAGCAATGTCGTCCCCAACGGAAGCGCACGCTCCAGCGGGGGATTCTGCAGGAAGTAGCTCCACCAGGGACCGCAACATCGGCCACAGGAATGAAGCGGGAGAATCAAGGCCTAGGACGGGATCTCAGCCATCTGATCCGGTAATATAAGGCTTCACTGGGTGAGTGTGCAAAGTATATACTCTGCCTACTAAGCTGACCTCCCCCCCCCCGCCTTGGTGTCCCCTTCTAGACAAAGAAAAAGGATAAATCCAAGCATAAAGAATGTGCGTTATGCGCTGAACCTCTCCCTGACTCCTACCCTAAGAAGCTCTGTAAGCAGTGCACCAGAGAGACAAAGCAGGGGGCCGCATTGTCGACAAAAGACATTAGAGCTATAATCAGGGAGGAGATACAGGCTATTAACCGCGCCAAAACTCCCTCAGAGACTGGCAGCAAAAAGCAGTTAACCCTCAGCTCAGAGTCAGAGGAAGAAGGGGGGTTAATCTCTGACTCCTCACTCACATCCTCGTCGTCATCAGACATGGAGGGACGGTCATGTTTCCCCCTGGATAGTGTGGACAACCTAGTCAAATCGGTGAGAAGCACTATGGGGTGTGAGGAACCAAGGGGTGCCCAAACCGCACAAGACATAATGTTTGCGGGATTGGCGGAAAAGAAAAGGAGAGCGTTCCCGGTAATACCGGCAATTAAGGCCCTAATAAAGAGGGAATGGGAAAAACATGACCAAAGAAGTTTTCTCCCATCAGCCTCAAAAAGAAAGTATCCATTTAGCGATGAGGAGCTATTAAAATGGACCAAAGTGCCAAAAGTGGATGCCGTTATATCCTCTACCTCGAAACAATCGGCTATTCCAGTAGAGGACGCAGGCTTGTTGGCAGACCCGTTAGACCGCAAGGCAGAATCATCATTGAAGAGGTCTTGGGAATCTACCACGGGTATTTTTTAAGCCAGCGGTAGCCAGCACATGCACCACTAGATCTATGCTCGTGTGGTTGGACCAGCTGGATCAACAAATCGAGCAAAAGGTGTCCAGAGAAAAATTACGGGCCGCTATCCCATTAATTAGAGGGGCAGCTGCCTTTATGGCTGATGCGTCGGCGGACACTCTACGGCTGGCAGCAAGATCAGCAGCTCTTGTGAACAATGCCAGAAGGGCGTTGTGGATGAAGAGCTGGAAGGGGGACGCGCAATCAAAGGCTAAGATTTGTGCAACCCCATGCGAGGGTGAGTTTCTCTTCGGGAAAGAGTTAGACACTATACTCGCCAAAGCAAAGGAGAGGAAGTCGGCCCTCCCTGACCCTTCTATCCCTTTCTATAGGAGAACCTTTAAGAAGCGACTGTTTGGAAGAAGGAGGCAAACGGAAAGATCAAATAGATGGGCCGCAAAAGAAGAGAAACAAAAGGGTACCATGTTCAGGGGTCCAACATTCCGAAGGGAAAATAGAAATTAAAAAATCAGACCCACCTGTAGGGGGTAGATTACGGTTCTTTTATCCAAAATGGGAACAAATATCCTCAAACCCATGGATCTTGGGTATTATTGAAGAAGGAATGAAAATAGAATTCCTTCAAAACCCTTATGATTTCTTTATCCTAACCCGCCTTAACTCTATGGCCCAACAAAAGGCCCTCGAAGAAGAAATTCGGAGCCTACTATGCAAGGGGGTTTTAGTGGAGGTCCCAGAGGGACAGGAAGGTAGAGGCTTCTACTCTCCTTTATTTTTAATTTCCAAACCAGATGGTACGTTTAGAACAATTATTAATTTAAGGAAGCTTAATACGTTTATAAAAAATTATAAGTTTAAGATGGAATCAATCAGATCCACCATAAAGCTTCTCTTTCCAAATTGTGTGATGGCGGGAATTGACTTAAAAGATGCTTACTATCATCTTCCTATCCATAATAGATACCAAAAATATCTAAGGGTCGCAGTGGTGTTCGATGGCAAGGTCCGTCATTTTCAGTACACAGCCATGCCTTTCGGCCTCTCTACAGCGCCAAGGTGATGGCAGAGGTGATGGCCTATGTTCGTCAAAAAGATACTTTAATCGTACCTTACTTAGACTACTTCCTAATAATCTGGAACTCGGATACCCAATGTACCGAAAGAGTGGCTGATGCAATCTCATCTTTGCAGGACCTAGGCTGGATCATCAATATACAGAAGTCCAGGCTCGTTCCGCAATCCCTCCAGATGTTTTTGGGGTTCCAATTGAACTCCATAACCCAGAAATGTCTACTTCCTCAGGTAAAGATTGCACTAACAAAAGAGAAAGTAGAGGCAGCCATAGATAGACCTCGCATGTCTCTGAGAGGGGCAATGTCGCTATTGGGGTCGCTAGATTCCGGTGCCCCTGCAGTCCGGTGGGCCCATTATCATGTCCGCACACTTCAGCATCAGATCCTCCAGGAGGAGAGGCGACATGGTGGTCACCTCGAGAGCAAGATAACTCTAACTCAGGAGGTCTTGACTTCTCTGGAATGGTGGTTAGATGATGACCATCTATCCTCAGGAGTCCCATGGGTCATAGTACCATCTGGTATCCTAACCACCGACGCTAGCCCACAAGGCTGGGGAGCCCATATGGGGAATAGCTTTTGTCAAGGAAGATGGAATAGAGAGGAAAGAGAATACTCGTCTAATTTAAAAGAACTGACAGCAGTATACTATGCTCTACATAATTTCCTTCCACAGCTCCAACAGAAACATGTCAGGATCCTGTCGGACAACACCACCACAGTGGCCTACATAAACAGACAAGGAGGTACTCGATCAGAGACTCTGATGTCTTCTGCGGCAAGAATCTTAAGCTTAGCCGAAAGCAATTTGTTGTCCCTCTCAGCTCTTCATATCGGAGGAGAGGACAACCAAGAAGCCGATTTCTTAAGCCAACACACACTTCGGCAAGGGGAGTGGTGCCTCAATCGCCAAATCTTCCAGAACATAGTAGCTCTATGGGGGCATCCTCAAGTGGACCTCTTCGCCACAAGGGAAAACAGACAAACAAAGACCTTTGCTTCCCTGTCTCCAGCAGATCACCCAGACATACTGGATGCCCTCCAGGCCTCATGGAAATTCAAGCTGGCATACGCCTTCCCTCCATTGATTCTCCTGCCACAAGTGATTCGGAAAATCAGAGAGGAAAAGGCGAGAGTAATCCTGATAGCACCATTCTGGTCCAAGAGACCGTGGTTCTCGTGGCTACGAATTATGTCAGTGACAGATCCTTGGGTTCTCCCCTCAAACCCCAACCTACTCTCCCAAGGCCCTTTCTTCCACCCTCAAGTGGACAACTTACACTTGACGGCGTGGAACTTGAAAGGCACCTATTAAGATCAAGAGGGTTTTCGGAATCGTTAATTACTACGCTCCTACAGAGCAGGAAGCAGTCCACAACCCAAATTTATAAAAGAATATGGAAGAAATTCCTACAGTTTCATACAGCATCTCATACAGCAGAAGTCGCGATAGTTAGAATTCTATCTTAGAATTCCTACAAAAAGGGAAGGAATTTGGGCTTGTCAGTAAACACACTGAAAATACAGGTGTCTGCGTTGGGGGCGCTGTATGGCCATAATATAGCAGGGAATAAGTTGATATCACGATTCATTACAGCATGTGAAAGAATAACTCCGGTTCACATACCCACAATCCCTACATGGGACTTAAACTTGGTGTTAGACGCCCTGACAGAAGAACCTTTTGAACCGATAGATACGATATCCCTTAAATATTTATCATTTAAGACGGCCCTCTTGGTAGCACTGACATCCGCTAGGAGAGTGGGTGATATCCAGGCCCTGTCCATAGATCCACCCTTTTTGCAGGTATACCGGGATAGATTAATATTAAAGCCAGACCCCTCATACCTGCCTAAGGTATCAACAAAGTACCATAGGTCTCAGGAGATACTCCTCCCAACCTTCTTTGAAGATCCCTCCACTCCGGAAGAGCAGAAATTCCACACTTTGGACATCAGAAGAACTGTCCTAAAGTATATTGAAAGGTCCGAGAGCTGGAGGCAGTGTAGGGCTCTCTATTTCTTTTCAGGGCTGTAAAAAAGGGTATGGAGTCACAAAGAGCACCATTTCCCGATGGATCAGGGATGCCATTCGTTTAGCCTACTCTGCAAGAAATGAAGAACCTCCGGAAGACATCAGAGCACATTCCACCAGAGCAATGGCGGCCTCCTGGGCAGAGAGGGGAGACGTTCCAATAGGGTTTCCTGTTCCAAATGGGGCGGATCCGATACCTCCAGTGGGTGCTGTCGTGGACTCATTAAAAGAGCATTACCGGTAAGTAATCCGGCTTTTTGTAATGCTGGGCAGTACTGATGGCAGTATGCACCACTTAAATTTCATCATGCTACCACTACACAATGTGTACCTATGAATGGATTGCCCTAATTATTTTAGGTGGTAATTATGATCTAATTAAAAGTCTTATTACTAAACAAGGGGCTGTTTAGTGGTCTTTGATTAAGGCCCCCCCCCCCCCTAGTTTGCTAATAAACCAGCTTTGCTGCCCTCCTTTGGCTTCGTTTTGGTTTCATAGGCAGTCCTCCACAATAAGCGAATGCTCCCTTTCCAGCTATCTTACAGTGTAAGGCTGGTTTCACATTTGCGTTTTTAGTGCAGCGCATCTTGCGTGTCCATGTGCCCCTATATTTAACATGGGGGGGCTCATGGTCTAGCGTTTGTATGCATTTTTGTGCGCATGCGTTTTCTTTGTAGTGTGCGCCTGGGCACGCCGGACGCAACCTGTTGCATTTTTGGTCTGTCCAACCTGTGTCCAAAAAACGCATGCGCACGGAATGCGCCAAAATAACACATTACAGTCTATGGGAACGCAGGCGTGCCCATAGATATGGACATGCACATGCCTGTTTAAAATCGCATGCGTTTTAAGAGTTAACATGGCTAGAAATTCATGCGCCTAAAAAAAGCAAACGCATGATGCGTTTCTATTGCGCACGAAGCGCAGCGCTACAAAACTCTAATGTGAAAGTAGCCTAAGAGACATGAAGAACTTGTATTCATAAGTTAAATTTTTTTTTTTTTCCTCCATGGATGATTTCAACCATTGCATGTCTTTAATGTCCAATGTTACGTTTTTCTTTATACAAGAAATGTCCAGACGTTAAGCTTTAAAGTGTCTTGTCATCCTCAAAACTGAAATTAAGGTATTTTATACACCCAAATATGGGACTGTGGGCACCTACCAAAATCATACTTACAGTCCTGATTTTACTTATTTTGTTTTATGAAACCTAGGATAAAAAAAGAGAAAAATAGTAATAGTACATGTAAATAACATGGAGGTGCAGCCAATCGGGATGGTCCCTAAAGCTGGAGTCACATAGCGACTCACCAGCGATCCCGACAACGATATCAACGTGTCAGGATCACTGGTGAGTCGCTATGTGATCGCTGGTGAGCTGTCAGACAGCTTCACCAGCGATTAGCACAGCGATGCCGAGCACGCTAGCGAGACTGCTATGTGTGACGGGGCCCTAACACTAGCATTTCTTGGTCCTGGTCTGCCCCATCTATTTTGAGGCCTGCTGGCACATAGCAAGGTGCGCTACTAGTGTTATAGACCATACTGATTGGATACACCCTGTTCTGCTGGGAGAGCTTTTGCACGTTTTTGGTCAAAGTTGTGTCAACCTAGTACCCTGTTATTTACATGTACTATTTATTTACTGACTGCATCTATAGATTGCACTTAATACCAACATGTGTGCCGGACTCATTCGTTAGGTTTGCTTATTTTGTTTTATGTAAAAATAATTTGATTACTTATACAAATGAGTGGGCTTCTATGAAGTCTTTGCCTGGCCATGTGCTCCGTACACTGTTTTGCCCCATCAGTTTCCATCCTCCACCCTTCCTAATGATTAACAGTGCATCAAGGATTGCTGGCGGTTTTGAATCCTCAACCCTGCACAAACTTGCTACACTGAACGGTACAGCAGCGGGCAGCCGATACTGACCGCATGTAATGAAACTGGTGCGTTGGCATTTGCAGTGTCAGAAGAAGATGAGAGCATCAGCCACCCACGGCTCTATAATGCAGTGTAGAGAAAGTGGCCATTGTAGACAGGATTCAGATCACAGGGTGCCTGCACAAACTGACAGTGTGAGCTATCAACTTCTGCAATATCCATCTGTGTATGGTGAGGATGCCTTGCAAGCAGTGCTGTATGGAGCTATGTGTCAGTCATCATAAGGGGCGGAGGATGGTGGTTGAGAGCACACAACAGTGCAAGTATGTTGTTTTTTTTTTTTTTTTGTTTTTTTTTGGTCAATTCGCCTATATGAATGTGTAAATGTTCTGATTTCTATTATGGGGGTGACAGTCTCTTTAAACAGATGTTCTCAAGCTTGGAACTTTTCTTCTTTTCATGGTATAGTGAGTACAGTGGCATGTAAAAGTTTGGCACCCCTGGTGAAAATTACTGCTAATGTGAACAGTTACAGTCATATGTTAGTTTGGGCACCCCTATTAATGTTAACCTTTTTTCTTTATAACAATGTTGGTTTTTGCAACAGCTATTTCAGTTTTATATATCTAATAACTGATGGACTCAGTTATATTTCTGGATTCAAATGAGGTTTATTGTACTAATAGAAAATGTGCAATCTGCATTTAAACAAAATTTGACCAGTGCAAAAGTATGGGCACCTCAACATAAAAGTGACATTAATATTTCGTAGATCCTCCTTTTGCAAAAATAACAGCCTCTAGTCGCTTCCTGTAGCTATTAATGAGTTCCTGGATGAAGGTATTTGTGACCATTCCTGTTTACAAAACAATTCCAGTTCAGTTAAGTTTGATGGTCGCCGAGCATGGACAGCCCGCTTCAAATCATCCCACAGATGTTCAATGATATTCAGGTCTGGGGACTGGGATGGCCATTCCAGAACATTGTAATTGTTCCTCTGCATGAATGCCTGAGTAGATTTGGAGCGGTGTTTTGGATCATTGTCTTGCTGAAATATCCATCCCCTGCGTAACTTCAACTTCGTCACTGATTCTTGCACATTATTGTCAAGAATCTGCTGATACTGAGTTGAATCCATGCGACCCTCAACTTTAACAAGATTCCCGGTGCCGGCATTGGCCACACAGCCCCAAAGCATGATGGAACCTCCACCAATTTGTACTGTGGGTAGCAAGTGTTTTTCTTGGAATGATGTGTTTTTTAGCCTCCATGCATAACGCCTTTTTGTATGACCAAACAACTCAATCTTTGTTTCATCAGTCCACAGGGTCTTCTTCCAAAATGTAACTGGCTTGTCCAAATGTGCTTTTGCATACCTCAGGCGACTCTGTTTGTGGCGTGCTTGCAGAAGCAGCTTCTTTCGCATCACTCTCCCATGCAGCTTCTCCTTGTGCAAAGTGTGCTGTATTGTTGACCGATGCACAGTGACACCATCTGCAGCAAGATGATGCTGCCGGTCTTTGGAGGTGGTCTGTGGATTGTCCTTGACTGTTCTCACCTTTCTTCTTCTCTGCCTTTCTGATATTTTTCTTGGCCTGCCACTTCTGGGCTTAACAAGAACTGTACCTGTGTTCTTCCATTTCCTTACTATGTTCCTCACAGTGGAAACTGACAGGTTAAATCTCTGAGACAACTTTTTGTATCCTTCCCCTGAAAAGCTATGTTGAATAATCTTTGTTTTCAGATCATTTGAGAGTTGTTTTGAGGAGCCCATGATGCCACTTTTCATAGGAGAATCAAATAGGAGAACTACTTGCAAGTGGCCACCTTAAATACCTTTTCTCATGATTTGATACACCTGGCTATGAAGTTCAAAGCTCAATGAGGTTACAAAACCAATTTAGTGCTTCAGGAAGTCAGTAAAAAGTAGTTAGGAGTGTTCAAATCAAGAAAATGATAAGGGTGCCCATACTTTTGCACCGGTCAAATTTTGTTTAAATGCAGATTGCACATTTTCTGTTAGTACAATAAACCTCATTTGAATCCAGAAATATAACTGAGTCCATCAGTTATTAGATATATGAAACTGAAATAGCTGAAACAAAATTGTTATACAGAAAAAAGGTTAACATTAATAGGGGTACCCAAACTTTTACATATGACTGTAAATGGGATATCCAGGACTTTAAAATAAGAAAGGCTTGTAGTTGCAAACAGAGGCAATTACCTGTCTGGTGGACCCGGCACCGGTCACTGACCGCTCCTGCCAGAGATTCAGCTGCTACCTGTCAGAGCAGCAGTTTCTCTTCCTGTTGACAGCGCTGCACTACAGTCATGCTGATTGACAGCCGGCTTCCACCAATTAAACAGCAGAGAGCAGGCTGTCAATCAGCATGACACCAGTAGTGCTGTCCTGGAAGACAAACTACTGCACTGTTGACATGACGTCAGCGGAAGTCTGTGCCCGCATGGAACGGTTTTGGGCACATCAGACAGGTAGGTAGCAACAACCTGCCTGTTAGTGCTTTGGCACGTTAGTGTTTTTTTTTTTTTTTTTCTTTTTAAAGTCCCGAATCTCCCCTTTTAGCAAGCTGAAGAAATTATCTCTAACATGTCTAAAGTTAAAGATGACACATTTCCTTTTGTATCTTATGCAAAAAAGCTTTATTTTTCATCTTTTATATTTTAAAAGTTCGGAAAATGGGCCGATGCAAAAGTTTGGGCACCCTGCATGCTTGGTACCTTGTAGCACTCTCTTAAAACTATCACAGCTTGTAAATGCTTTTTGAAGGCCGTCAACTCTTTCAATTCTTGTTTGAGGGATTTTAATCCATTCTTCCTTTGCAAAGTCTTCCAGTTCTGTGAGATTCCTGGGTTGTCTTTCATGCACTGCTGTTTTGAGGTCTAGTCACAGATTTTCAGTGATATTCAGATCAGGGGACTTTGAGGGTCATTGTAAAACCTTCAGCTTGTGCCTTTTGAAGTAGTCTATTGTAGATTTTGACATTTAGGATCCATTGTTCTTTTGTAGAGGCTGCCATCTTTTCAAGTTCAGGTGTGTTTTTGTTTTTTGTTTTTTTTGTTTTTTTTTTACAGTTGGTGTTATGTTTGCATCAAGAATTTGTTTACATTTTATTCAATCCATTCGTCCCTCTACCTGTGAAATATTCCAGTGCCATTGGCTGCAACACAACTCCAAAACATGACTGATCCACCCCCATGCTTAATGGTTGGCGATATGTCCTTTTCCTGAAATTTTGTGCCCTTTTTTTCTCCACACATACCTTTTGGTTATTGTGGCCAAAGAGTTCTATTTTAACCTCATTGGTCCACTGGACTTGTTAAAATTAATCAGGCCTGTTTAGGTGTTCTCTTGCATACTACTGACACTGAATTTTGAGTACGCAGGAGAGGTTTTCTTCTGATGACTCTCCCATGAAGGAACACATTTGTGCAGGTTTCTATGAACAGTAAAACAATGTACCACAACTCCAGAGTCTGCAAAACCTTTCTGAAGATGTTCTGCAGTCAAGCAGGGATTTGTGTTTGCCTCTCTAGGAATCCTATAGGCAGCTTGCACTAAAATTTTCTTGGTCTTCCAGACCTTATCTTGACCTCCACTATTCCTGCTAACTGCCCTGTCTTACTTGAAATGTAATGAAAGAAAGGGTGATTATCTTCTTATAGCCGTCTCCTGCTTTGTGGGCCTTCATCATTTTCAGAGTGCTAGGCAGCTGCTTAGAAGAACCCATGGCTGCTGTGTTTTTGGAACAATGTTAGAGGCGGTAGAGTTTTTCTGAAGTTTGAAATTTGCATCACCTGGCCTTTCCTAACGATGAACAGTCCAAAACCCAACAGGCTAAGGTCTGAAACCTTGGTCAAAGTTATCTGATTACACATCATTTAGGGTTCCCAAAGTTTTGCATCAGCCCATTTTCCTTTTTGTAATTTTTAACATGTAAAAGATCAAACTATACACCATATTTGTGTTTTTTGTTTTTTTTTCTAAAATACAAACAAAATGTGTCCTCTTTAAGTTTAGGCCTTTAAGGATATGTCACGACGATTAGGATATAGCTGCATTTTGGACGCAACGTATTTTCACTCCAATCAAAACTGAGTTCTAGTTGCACAGGTAAATTTGCACATGTTCATTTAACCATGCGGATTTATCACATCTAATGAATGGCTAGGGGTGAGACTATGTAGCGGAGACTAGCATCTCCGCTGAAAGTGATTGACATGCTGCGGCTCGTAAACCCGCTCTACGGGTGAATTTACACAGCATCAGCTAGAAGCACAGTGGGCATGGGATTTCTCTAATTCCCATCCACTGTGCTTATAACCTAAGGTTGCTTTTACGCTTACCATGTTTTTGTGGCCCCAATAGCTTGCTATGGGGCAGCAAAAATTCCACGGTGCACCGTGTTACTTGCGGCCGTGATAAAAGATCAAGCTTGCTCGATCTTTTTCACAGCGTACGGACACAGCCCCCACGGTAAATCAATGGGGCGGTGCACCGTGACATGCGGTTTTGCGGAACGCTGGTGGGTTGTTTGTTTTTTTTTTTTGTTTTTTTTCCAATACTATTTCCATAGTATTGGAAAAAATGGCGAACTGCAAGCTTTTTTGCCATCTGTTATTGCGGCAGACCGTAAAACATGCGGTTACTAGGGCCGCATAAAAAGCGGTAAGTGTAAAAGTAGCTTAAAACACAGCGTTTTGGACGCAGCACAGGTTAATTGCTCCTAAAACGCAGCTATTTTGAATCATGGGCACATACCCTTAGGCTGGAGTCACACTGCCGAATTTCTCATGCGACCATCGCATCGCATAGCACGGACTGGCCGGCACCTCTCCTGACCTCAGCGTGATGGATTCCCATACAGCTGTCAAGCTCAGGTCAGGAGAGCAGACAGCCAGTGCGAGTTTTATGATGCGATTCTTGGACGAAAAATACGTCAGCGTGCCTCTGCCCTTAGAGATCATTACATCATCTTCTTGCTTAACTGTTCACAATAACTCTAATTTTGACCAGGTGTGCCCAAACTTTTACATGCCTCTGTAGCTTCCCAATCACTGTGGGTCTGACCCTTGGGACTCTCACCAATCCCAAGAACTGGAGCTTTGTGACTGGAGCAGAGGTTGATCACGCGCACGGCCACTCCATTCATTATTATTCTGCCGGAATGGAGCGATGGTGGAGTGATTGACAGCCGCTCTATTCACATTGGGTTCTTGTGTGTCCTGATTCTTGGGTTCGGCGGGGGTCCCAGTGATCAAACTCCCAGTAGTCGGGAATTTCTCCTCTTACATGGATAAAGGGTAACTTGCACACTTTCACAGTGACCTCAGTGATGAAGGAAGCAGTTACATCACCAGCCTATGGTGTAACCAAATAGAAGGGAAGCTTGAGACTGTTAACTTGGCTTACACAATGTAACAATCTGAAGACCTTTTGCTCAACTATTACTCATTAACAGATGCAACTGTACTCTGTAGCCTATTTAGGTATCTGATGGATTCCCTAATCTCAAGCGCTTTGTCCTTGTTGCAGGATGCTTTTGAAAGAAAACAGTCTCCATAAGGCTATGTTCACATGTCCAGTAACAATCAGGACAGATCCAGCAGCAATCAGTTGAGGAAAAAGTTGTGCAGACACAACTCTTTAGTCTGTTTTTTCAAATTTTTTTTGTTTACTGACATAAGATCTGTTACTTGGCCATCTGTATTTTTTTTATTTTTGTTTTCCCTCCCAGTTCGAAAGGATGCGTTTTTTGCTTGCTGCATCCGTTCAAAATGGGAGAACGAATGACTAATTAAAGGAGCCGTTGTCCATAGACTTCAATGTTAAAATTAAAAAAAAAAAAGAAAAAAAAATGGATCCAGCAGAGTGATTTTTAAAAATCAGACACAAAAGTAGTGTCTGCACAACTTTGTTGTCATCGGATTGCTGCTGGATCCATTCTAACGGAGCTTTACTGGACATGTGACCAAAATAAAACTTGTCAGTGTCTGGCCAATGCTCTGTATGGTAATTTGTTTTGCTAAGGCCTGTTTCACACTTCAGTTTTTCTGTCAGTCCAAATCCGCCAAAATAGCGGAAAACGGATCCGCAGGCGGACTGACAGAAACGTGTGGCAGAGGATCAGCGGATGTACGGATCCGCCGATGGTGAAAATTTAAAGGAACCGCGCCTGGGAAAAAATGAAAAAAAAATACCAGTGATGTAGTGTTCTCCGGGAGCCTCGGGGCCGTGATCTCGCGGAAGCCGGCTATGTCGGGGCCGTGAGATGAATAGCTGCGATGGACATACGGGAGCAGCAGCCGTGATGTGGGGGATTTCGCTGGAGCGGTAGAGAGAGAGAGATTTTCATCCAGCAGCCAGACAGAATTGCAGATCCGGAGGGAGAAAAAACGTTACATGCTCCGTTCGGTCAGGTCTGCGGACGCCAAAATATTGGCGGATCCACCACTACCGCTCCGATCACAGCTGGTAGGGGCAGATGATGGCTAAATAATACAGCCATCATCTGCTTTCAAACATGGGGGCTCGGCTCCTGAGCAAGCATCAAATTCAAGGAGCTGACATATGATTAATCGGAATGTCATTGAAATGTGATTGAATTTGGACCTGTGTACAATACTCTCCAGGAGTTATGATTGCACTTGTGTCTTCACACCCTTTGTAAGATCGGGCAGGAGATCAATGGTGTAGGTATAACTTAAATTGAAGTGTGGTAAATGGACTGTACAAAGTTGAAAAAACTAGGTAGAGCAGCGTTTAAATGTGTCAACAGGTAGTGTGGCATCTGGGAGCCGATGGGTGGGCAAATCCCCCCCCCCCCCCTTTCACTCAACAATTCTGTACAAACATTTTATATCACGGCATCTAGTCCCACATGACCAGTCATTTGGGTGTGTTGTTTGTTTGTTTGTTTGTTTTTTTTTGTTTTTTTTTTTTTTCCAAGCAGTGCTCAGAGGATGTAATGTACAAATTTAAAGGGTCACATATTTGGTTTTATGTAATATATAAATCATCCTTTATGTTCAGATTACAGGATGCCATGTCAAAAAGCAAAGAGCAAGAAAATAATTATGAAGCCACACATCCAAATCTGCTGAAGCGAGATACTGTAGGTAAGTAAAGCTTTGGAATTTATAATGTGGGGATGCAGTCCCCAGCGGCCACGATCTCAAGTATAAAAATGGTGATGTCCATGCATATACAGTCAGGTGAGGAGATATGGGGGTGCACAGGTAGAAGTCACACCTGGAGCCTGCTAGTCGACTTGAATAACAGTTTTTCCTGGTGGACGTTGCGGCTTTTTTTGCTGAAGATATAGCAAGGGCTGTCATTTTATTTAATTTTTCAGGAAGCAGTTCCAGAATCTGTTTGTACGCCATTGTTTGTACTAGGCTGTATTGTGACTGTGACGCTAACGCTCCTTTCACGGACAAGCCGTGAGTCAGGGTAGTCAAAGAGTATGAAGTCAAGAGGCAGGAGGGATATGTCATAAACAGAGGGAACAGCCAAAGGCGTAGTCATGTCACATACCATGGTCAGAGTGCTTCAAGGCAAAAATGGTAATACAAACAGGTAGTCAAAAGGCAAATCCAGGGTCCAGCAACAGAAGATCAGAATGTCTGAATTTGAAGCACAGAGAACATGCTACAACTGACAGCTATCTGGGACTGACAGTTTAGTTAAGTAGCTGGGTAATCACTTGGAACAGGTAACACCTGAAGGAAGCTCCACACCACCCAGTCTCAGATTGGATGGCTAAGCTGTCAATCAAAATGCACACATCTCAGCACGCTCCCTGCACTAGATTGGAAGACTGAGCTGTCATCACTGCGTCCAAGACACACAGCGGTGGAATTGTGAGATTGACTTTCGCTAGCTCTAAGACTCTTCAGATGGATTGGTTTGAGGCCTCCTTGCATAAATAGGGAAAGGTGTAATCCTTTTTTTAAACTTGGGAGAGTTTCATCTCCCTGCTTTCACAACGCATTCAAGATGACATTAAGGCTATGTGCACACGCTGCAGATTCTGCTCCGGATCCGCAGCAGTTCCGCAGACAGTGTACAGTACCATGTTATTCAATGGGATTTCAAATCTGCAGTGCACATGCTGCGGATTTTTCCATGCGGTTTTGCTGAGGTTTTAATTCCGCAGCATGTCAATTCTTTCTGCGGATTCCGCTGCGGTTTGACACCTGTTCCATTGTCCAGGTGTCAAACCGCAGAGGAAAACCGCAGGCAAATCCGCAGGTCATTTTACCTGCGGATCCTCACGGAAAAATCCGCAGGTGAATCCGCAGCGTGTGTACGCAGCCTAAAACCTGTTTTCAGCCAACAGTCTGGTATCAAGAACAGCTACTAATAAGAGAAATACCTGTATAGTGATGTCTCTGGGAGGACCGCTGCATGGAGATACTTCTGGGTGTTGGGGGGGTCTGTTTGTCTAGTAGTCTAATCGACTCATATTTGTGATTTTTCTCCAGATACTAGCAGAGGTGCTACAAGTGCAGAGTATCAACACAAAAATCCAGTTCTGAGAGACTACCACATGAAAATTGACAATAATTTGGGTAATTGTATTTTTTTTCTATTTGTTAGCTCTAAGGATCGTAAAACATATGCCTATATAAAACTGCAATCTATGTAACGTGTCTTGCCTATAAATATTATAAAGCAAACCTTAATTTATCATAAAGTTTAAAGGGAATTTAACTGTAAAAAAAAAAAAATTACATTTAAAATAGGTTTTTATGTTAAAGGGGTTGTCCAGTCTGAGATGAAGAATCTGAAGACTGCCAAATTGTAATACTGCGATGTGCACACTAATGATTTCACTGTATTCCTCTTGCGGGTGGGAGGTAATGTGACCACATGTATGAGATTTGCGTACTTGCAGTCGCAAGTTTCCATCTATGAATTGGCATTAAACATTTTATAAAAATGTCCTATTTCTATAACTTTGTTGTGTAGAATGGGACATAGTCTTCCAAGTCATATCATTGTTTGTGCTTATGGCGTTAAGGTTGGGGCAACATGGAAACTTTGGCCATAACACACTTCATATGGTCATAGATTGCCATGTGTCACTGCTGCATTGCAGCCTAATGCTAGTGAATGGGGGCCACATTGTGACACTACCACAAGCATTGCATAAAAAGCTAGAACTGGTTGGAGATATTGCGACTTGTTTGTCCCGGTTGTTGTATCTTGAGGGTTGCAATGTAATCCCATTCCCTTGGATGACCCATATTGTGACTAACGTCACTGTGTAGCCCAAGCCTTAATGTCAGCTCTTTATACTGCTAGACACCATGATAAGGCATATTGGCAACATTAAAAACTGAACATTATAAAGTACTATTCTTATACGGAAGCATTGATGCTAATGTGTCCAGAATTGTGTGTCTATGAGCAGATTTTCTATCACTCCCTTGCTCTATACTCCAGCTTTTCATGAGACTTAAGGTACTGTCACACTTAGCGATATCGCTAGCAATATCGCTATAACTTGTGACGTTATAGCGATATTGCTAGCGATATCGCTGTGTGTGATACTTACCTACGTCGCGCGAGAACGTCCAGGACTGTTGCTCGTCGTCAGCTTCCTGCGGCGCTTCCTGTGGAGAGACAAGCGAAAAGCGTGGAGCTGGGCGGGAGGACGTCAGGATCGCCTAGTGTGACAGGTAAGTAGCGACCCCCGACCCCTGCGATGTCGCTGGTGAGATCTGCCTGTGTGGCAGCTCACTAGCGACCACTTAGCGATGTACCAGCGATCCTGACCGCGTCATATCGCTGGTTGGGATCGCTGGTGCATCGCTAAGTGTTGACAGTACCTTTAGTCTACTGACACATCTGATTATCACCAATGCGTTTTGCTGCAATCTATGTAGACAATGCAGGAAGGTTGTGCACCTCTGATATGCTGACTCTCGAGGAGGATGTTGTAAAATGAAGAAGAAAATTATTTCTGTTCTACATAGATACTTTAAACATAACACTAGATAATGGATCACTCGATTCTCAACTTTTTTTTCTTCTTTGGTCAAAAGATAATGCCTGCGTCTCACCATCTGTAGTGGAAGTCCTGGCTCAAATTATAAAATCTTTTCCTTTTCTTGCTTCCGGGAACCCAGTATCATAGTACAAAAAAAAAAAAAAATGTAAATTATGTTTGCAAACCTGAAATTACGCTAGCCAAGGAAAGGAGCATGCAGCATATGATTAATTGTATGAGAACTGCTCATCAACAACTAGGGATGCCTCACAGCTGAGCTCCATCTCAGAGAAGCTCTACTCTAGTGGACACACAAGTTATACATTTTGCACACTTTTTCATCGCTCCATTGGGGGCAGATGCATTTGATCATGATCTATACAGTACTATGCAAAAGTTTAAGGCAGATGTGGGGAAAATGCTGGAACGTGAAAAAAAAAAAATGCTTTTGTAAATAGAAGTGTTTAATAGTTTAGTTTATTTCAGTTAACAAAATGCAAAATGAATGAAAAAGAAATCCTAAGTTAAATCAATATTTGGTGTGACCACCCTTTACTTTTAAATAGTAGGTGCCATCAAAAAAAGTTAATAAAGTAAAATATGAAAAGTGTACACATTGCAAAAGAGGATGAAGTTTAGAATCCTAGTGTGGAGCCATTTTGTTGGTGACTGCAATGTGATACTGAGATGTGAAAAGTGTCAATAAGGACTGCTGGCAGTGCTGATTCTGTTAGTTGGTGCTGCTCTCCGTGTTACCATGTAATATGTGACACTGCTCTTTCCGCTTCTATGGGAGCAGTGATGTAATGTGATGGGCATTAGATGCACCCCCCCAGGGGCTGTGGAGTCGGTAAGGCAAACCTCCGACGACTCAATTTCCCAGACTTCATGACTCTGACTCCACAGCCCTGCCTACCACTGAGCAATGTACATGAAGTGTAGCATAGATTCATCTCCACTAAAAGCCCAGATCCTTAGATCAGGAACAGAACAGACATTTATAGGACATTTCATAACTTTCTCAAATTCTTATGAAAACATTTACATCACATCCTGCACTGAACTCAATTTATGAGTCTGAGTCAGTCCATTTTATTCCGACTCTGCTAAAATGGACACAGACTCCACAGCGCTGCTGGCATTAGATGCACTCTGGGGAGTACCAGGCATGATAAGCGTTAGATGCAGGTCTCTGCACAACCCATCATCACCACCACCCCCTTTCTGTACATGGCCCCATATAAGTAGCAGCAACCCTCCAACATGCACCCCTATAAAGTAACATCACCCATCATTATATGCCCCCAAAATACACTCAGACTATATATATATCTATTATAAATTTCTAAATCCACACCGCTCTGTTGTGCAGCCCCTTAGACCTCTTAGGATCTCAACACAAGCATCATCTCCTCTTCAGCAGCCATTGCACAACACTGGACTGGAGGAAGCCCCTCCCTTTCTGTGACATCCCTTTCACACGGGAGCAAACCTATTCTAGATGCTGCCCTCGCAGCACATCTACGGGCTTAAAGAAAAAAAAAAAAAAGCATCGATCTCCCACAGCTATGACTTGGACAGCCCAGGGGGTGCTGGAGGCAGCCAAAGTGTAGGAAATGCGGTCGGAGAGCGACCACAGTCAAAGTATAGGGGCTGCTGTACATTTTAGATGTATGTTGGACTCAGACACGGACCAGCAATGGCAGCTCCAAGTGGCTGACAATAAATGAATAAATGAAGTTAGAGCAATATATTTAATTTTGTATTATAAAGAATTTATTATATAATCAATAATTAATACAGAAACAAATTGCAGCACCTTCCCTTTTAAACCCACATCAATTCTTCTACGTACGCTTACAGTTTTTAAAGGAACTCTGCAGGGAGATTGTTCCTAAAATTTTGGAGAACTAACCTCAGATCTTTTATTGTAGACTAGTGCAAATCCTTATGTCTCATCATGTAATCGCAGTCACTCAGTGGTGTTGAGGTCGGGGCTCTCTAGGTTCATATAATCACTTCTAGGACTCATTGTTCTTCCTTACACTGAAGATACTTCTTAATGACCTTGTGATGTATGTTTAGGGCCACTGTCCTTTGGCTTAAAATTTCTTTTGCCGATCAGATGCCTCCTTATGTGGTATTGCATGATGGATAAGTGGCTAACTGTATTTCTCAGAATTAAGGACAGCATTAATCCTAACCAACTATTTGCTGAAATGCATCTTTAAAACTTGTTATGAACCTCCCCCATGATTTACTGTTGCCTGCAGACTTCATTTTAGTGATCTCCAGGCCTTCAACAAACAACTTTACCTTTTGTTACAGCAAAATACTTCACAATTTGACCAGTCTAGAGCACCTGCTGATATTTTTCTGCCCCCACCCTTCAAATTCCTATGTTTTTGTGCATAGTTGAGTCACTTTACCTTGTTTACGTGTTGCAGATATGAGTTTTTGCTTCAATTCTTCAATGAGGACCATTTCTGGACAGACTTCAGACTACAAATTTATTTAAAATTCGTTTATTAACCAAGAAAGAGAAACCACATGTACATTTATGCATACACCAAAATAATACACATGCATTTTGCCAAAATAATTCTAAGTGAATAGCAATTCACACATTAAATTGTTTATACAATTTAGTTTCACAGGTGTGAGTTATTGCTTAGATAATGAATTATTAAACAGGTGAACAGAAGCATTGTTAAGCTCTATATCTTTGGTAGTGCTTTTGTGATATGTGCTTTCAATCTAAGTAAACTACAACCTAACACGCTGCCTAGTACATTATATAATATTAAAAAAAATTATGTGATGCCATAAATACATCTCGATAGATTTCAACTATAACAGTCACGGTGGTACCGAGCCTCCACTCCCCGATATAGTGAGATGAGAGGAATTCCAGCTATCCCAGATTTTATCAAATTTCCCCATACAGCCCCTGTTTTGATAGTGTTCGCTCATATGGGATGACCAAGTTTACCAGATTAATCCAGGCTCTGAGAGGGGCTTGACCCTCCCATCCAACGTAACGCCAGCACCTTCCTAGCCAAGAAAAGTGTTTTGCATAGAAAGATCCTAACATAGTGTCCCCAATTCTCCTCATCTAGCACCCCGAATAAACAAACTGATGGACTAAGAGGAACAGGAATTTGCACTAAGCATGTTAGCTGTGATGTTACTTCAGACCAGTATAAAAGGACAATGGGGCATCCCCACACCATATGTACAAAGTTTGCTTCCATTATATGACACCTCAAACATTCTGCGGATTGGAGACGACCCATCCTGAAAAGTCGTGATGGAGTTAGATATGACTGGTGTAAGATATATATAATTGAGTCATTCTATTATTGATAGATGGAGATACTTTAGTTGGAGATTCAAGAATCTCCTCCCACTTTCCCCTAATTGTCGTTATAGCAGAGTCAGTTCCTGCCGACAACATGTACGTGTAAAGAGTAGAGATAAGGCCCTGAGGGCCTTGGGATTTAAGGATTCCTATTAAAGGGAGAGATGAGATGGGTTGGGTCGTACTTGAATACCGTAAATGCGAATAGACAGCTGATCTGAGTTGAAGATAACAGAAGAATTGGGATCTAGGGACATTATATTTAAGTTGGATTTGTTCAAAAGATATTATCTTCATATAGGTCTTTTATTAAAGAAACACCATGTGAGATCCAAAAGCCAGCAGACGGGTGGTGGTTCAACAGTACCGGGAAATAGTTATTGTTCCATAGTGGCATTTCAGGAATGATGCCCTCACTTTTTTTGATCTGTCTCCAGACCGACATCGCTAAACAGAGTAGAGGTAACAATCGGGGGGGCAATAAGCTTCTGTTTCTAAAAAAAAACCTAATGGACAGTTAATTTCTGCAGCATGAATGAGATGATCCGAGTTAGGTAGATTATTTTCCGGCATCCATTTACTCAAAGCTTTAATTTGTCCTGCCAGATAGTATAAATAAAAATCTGGCAGTGCCGCTCCCCCCATGTGTCTAGACCTCTGTAGAGTGGATAATTTAAGTTTGGGTCTATATTTCCCCCATATAAAGGACGTGGTCATTGAGTTCAGATTAGTGAAGATGAATTTAGGAACCAGCACCACACTATGCTGGAGGGAGTAACTACTGTAAGTTTGGGAAGTAGAATCATTTTAATTAGATTAATACGGCCAGCAACAGATAGCGGAAGTTTACTCCATGAGGCGAATTTCTTTGACCAATTCCAGTAATGGGAAGATATTAAGTTGTAGGTCAAGATCACTGCTTTTAGATTTATTAATTCCTAAATATTTAAAGTGAGACATTACGGGCAAAGGGGACAGAGCTAAGATGGGTCGCAGGGCCATGAGAGAGGGGCAAGAGAGCGGACTTGTTGTTCCAGTTAATATATAGGCCGGAGTATTCACTAAATTTATCTATGGTAGTAATCACATGTGGCAACGTCTTGTCCGTTTTATCCATAAACACCACCATGTCGTCAGCGTATAAACCAATAGTATCTAGACGATCTGCTATTTTTATACCTCTAATATTCGGAGAGGTCGTCATACGTATTGCTAGCACTTTTATAGCGAGGGCAAAGAGGGCCGGGGAGAGGGGGCGCAACCCTGGCGCGTTCCCCTAGAAAGAGAAAAGGATTCTGATATGGAGTTATTTATAACTATATGAGCTTTAGGTTTTGCGTATATTACACCAATCCATTTTTGGAATTTAGCACCAAAGCCATATCTTTGTAAACATGCAAATAAGAATGGCCATTCAAGGGAATCGAAGGCTTTAGTTGCGTCCATCGATGCCAGGGCCCAGTTATTATCCGGTACCAGGGAGCTATATTGAATCACTGACTGGACCCTCATGATATTTGTGTATAAGATCTAATATTACTGAGTTTAATCTAGTGGCCAGAATCTTAGTGAAAATTTTATAATCTACATTTACCAGTGATATGGGGCGGTAAGATCCACAATCAAGGGGGTCCTTCCCTTTCTTTAGTGATATTTGCTTCATAAAAGGAGTCAGGTAAGCGGTCCCCCCTCAAGATCCCTTAAAATACTTTTAGAAGAAGTGGTGCCAGAATATCTTGATATTTTCTATACATATGAAAAGGGAACCCATCTGGTCCAGGGGCCATAGCCATCATAGCATTTTTAATTTCCTCTATAGTAAAATCAGCGTCCAAGAAGGCCCGCTGGGTAGCATCCAGTGTGGGGAATTCTATATCTGATAGGTAATTTAGGCATTGTGGAGTATCAAGACCACTTGTTGAATTGTATAATACTCATAAAAACCAGGGCTGTGGAGTCGGAGTCGTGGAGTCGGAGTCGGAGCTCATTTTGTTGGAGTCGGTATAAAATGGACCGACTCCGACTCCTAAAATATATAATAAATTGGGTACAGTAATTCAATGCAGGATGTGCTGAATATTTTTTCATAGGAGTTTGGGAAAGTTATGAAATGTCCTATAAATGGCTGTTATATTCCTGATCTAAGGCTACATTCACACACAGCGTTTTTCCTGTGTTTTTTGAGGATACGTTTTTCAGCTGCAAAAGCTGATCATCTTTTTAAAAAACTGCATCACCTGAAAGGTTTTTGAGCTCATAGATAATGTTTTCAATAGCAAAAGCAGATTAGAAATCTGCTCTATCTATCCATTTATCCATATCTGTCTATCCATATCGTATCTGTACCAAAAAGAATGAAAACCGGGTAGTACACCAATATATATTCTGTTCTATCTAAACATCTTGATTATTGGATCATAAAAATGATTAAATGTCTGAGGTTCACATTGTACTACAATAAATTTTTCACTTAAATATAAGCAATATGTGTGGGAGTCGGAGTCGGTGTAAGGGAAATTGAGGAGTCGGAGTCGCAGGTTTGGCTTACCGACTCCACAGCCCTGATAAAAACAGTGAAGTATATCTTCAGTTGATGTCACTGTTGAATAATTATCCAATGTTCGGATCTGGAGTATGGTGTTAGATGTGTTATGCTGACGCACCAGAAAAGCCAAGAATTTACCTGCCTGATTCCCTAGTTCAAAATAGGATTGCCAAGTAAAAAATAATTTGCGCTTAGACTCGGTGTCCATGTGCTGAGTATATGGGAAGTCAGCCATACCACTCTATTCTCATTAGTCTGGTTAGATAGATATGCTGCTTCAGAGTCTTTAAGTCGTTGTTCCATCTCGTCATCTTCCTTTGAGGTCATCTTTTTAATATAAGAGATCGTAGAGGACAAACATCCTCTCAAATATGCCTTGAGGGCATCCCAAAACAGATTAGTATCCTGGGGTTCAGGGTGAGACGAGATGAAACAATCTAATTAGTCTATAGTTCTGTCTTTAGAGACTATCAATTTCAGCCAAAATGGATTTAGTTTCCAAAAAGTATTGTTTTGATCTGCCAAAATTAAGTCTAAGTATAATCAGGCTATGATCTGAAGTTCTTAGACTACAAATTTTAGATATGGGTTGCTTCATTTCCTGGTTGCTGACAGTTCTTGGCTGATGGCATTGCTGGACAACATCCGATAAATTATTTTTTTTTTTTTTTTTTTTTTTTTTTTATAATATAAAGGGCATTAAGCAGGATGTACCTTTCATATGCTGCACTAAGTTTCCTTTGCCAACTCTTGTCTTGTCTCTATGGTCCTCAACGTTACCCATTTCTTGTTGTCCACTCTTTTGAGAAACAGTCAAATTCCCACCCATTATGCCGTACCATCAAGGAGGCATCTAATTTGACTTGAAATTTATATTACAGCAGGTCAACGCCTCCAAATGTACAGCTAATATCGATAAGGAGAATCTTTAGCGTAAAACCGCTCCCCAATCCCAAAGAGCCCTGATCACTGAGTTTGTCAGGGATTGCATGAAAATCTGTGGTTAGTTCTCCAAGAGTTTCAAACAACCTCCCTGCTGAGTTTCTTCAAAAACTGCAAGTTTATCTAGAAAAAATTGTGCTGACTGCAAAGATTGGTCACACCAAATATTGATATGATTTAGATATCTTATATTCATTCACTTTCATTCTTTTAATTGATAAGAATAAGCCATTAACGCTACTTTTTTAAAATCAAATCATTTTTATTGAAAAACTTCAAATGCAAATGTTCCATCTTTCAAATAACATAAATTAGATAATTTCATAGTATAAAACATAAAGTAACTCCACTTTAATTCCCTAACTCGCCTTAAACCCAAATCCCAACATTCCAGAAAGGACCATTTTCAGAGGAGTTCTAGATTAACGGAGTATAAAATTCGTAGAAGGGGGGAGAAGAAGGAAAAAAATGGGAGCAAAAATATAGTCCTCATCAGAAAAACCCTTTAACATGGATACTTCATCCAAATTGGCATTATGCCATAGTGGTGTGCATTTGGTGAATCCCTTAAAGGGAACCTCTTGCCAGGTTTGACAGATATGGGATAACTTCCACCACCTTTCAGGGCTGATAGACAGCATTCTAAAATGCTGTCTATCTGCCCTCAACCCGACCTGAATAATAGCTTTTATTATATTCACCTGCGGGGCAGTCCGGTCCCAGGGGCGTCCCTCGTCTTGGTTCGGCGGCGTCCTCCATGCTTTGAGTGGATGCGCGTTCCTATGTCAACTACACATTCTCTACGGCATCGCTCGCCTGCATAGGCGTACTTTTCTTTTGACTAAAACACCATATGTGTGTGTTTGTACTGGAAAGTGGGAGAACATTCAAAACATCTAAGCAATGTTTTTTTATTTTGCTAATTCATATTAATACTTACAACAACAATGTTATTGTATATTACCAATTGGACCAGTACAACAGTGTTGACAAGTAGGAGAATAAAAACATTAAATCTAATCTTAAATTAGTCAATTTAACATGTTCCTTCTTTTACAGATGACATGTCTTCAGGCTTGGGTCGTCTTAAAAATCTAGCCCTTGGTTTGCAGACTGAGATTGATGACCAGGATGAAATTATTGGCCGCTTGACAGGAAAAGTGGATAATCTGGACTTGAATATCAAGACTACGGACAAAAAGATCCGGGATGAGCTGTGAAAAATTATGGAAGTTTCCAGCAACAATAGTCCTCTCCTGTTTTACACTGTTCCTACATTTTATTGAACAAGCCATCACAAGCGTCTCACATTTTATATTGCTCGTTTTGAGCATTTCATATGTCTGTATGCCAGGGATTATCATACTTCACACTACTTTCAATTACTATAAATGTAGGATCAATATATGGGGTAACAGGAGAAAAAAGTGAGATTTCCCAAAACAGTTCACGCAAAAGATTGAGTAACTGTGAGACTACAGTTACATTGTGCTGATCTAGATTTACAGCTTATTACCAATCCTGCTAACCGTCATTGTAGTTAGTTGACAGAGAAAGCATCACTTTCCTTTAATGAAGTAGCTCTTCCTACATGAGATTACTGGCATTACCTGCTATAGAGATGACACTCCATTAATTGCATGTCAACAAAATCAGTAACTCCAGGTTTCAGCTCTGAAGCCTGCAGAATCTGCAAATGGAGCTTTGGTTCATAATACACGAAGGATCCGTAAAAAATAAGTAATGCATTATGGGCCCAAGGTTAATCGAGTTTAAAATGATGTTTAATAGAGTTGGTGTGAATCGATTTACAGGACCCCGATCCAAACAAGAGCCAGGGATGGTGGCAGGTAAGAGGCAGTTATCAAGGCTCCTGTATGATGGCCACAGTTGGATGCCATGGCTGATGGCCCGAGTCCTGTGAACTGCTTTGCATCAACTCTAGTGGTGAGTTTATACCACTTTAGTGAACAATGGTGAAAACTATAGTATAAAAAAAAAAAAATTGTCAAATCCGTCACCTCTCTGGTGACCTCTCCTAGTGGTTTTTTTTTCGCTGCAGTGATCATGTGCCGCAGATCCACTTGAGCGCTGCAGCCGGTCACTGGTCTCCGCTGTAATGCCTGTATTAATGAGGTTAGACCACTGGTGTCCGTGACTGTGAGTGTACATAGATGCAATAATAAACTAAACCTATACTGGCAGAGACCACCTAGGAGGTTTAACAGCTCCCTATATAGCTTGTTATACTAATGTTTGTGGCCAGCTTAACCACTGACGCAAATATAATCGAATAATAAATTTTCTTAGCTTCCTGCTGACATGTAATTTCTACTTTCATTGCCTTTTATTTATTCTTTGCTCATTTTCTAAAGTTATACTGTGAATATTTTCTGTCCTTTTGTCTCTATTTATAGAGTTAATACAATCTTGTGCTCTCAGAAACACATTGCTTCCTAAAGTCCTAACTGCTGGGGGCAGTGCGCTTCTGATTGACAGCAGCATCGATGCTCTTCTTGCCCCAACTGTGCACTCCCACTGATACGGAGTATGAGGCAGCTTTGCCTTTGCAGCACCGAAAGCACAGTGGTAGTGAAGCTGGCCAGGATTAGGGTGCTTTCTCATTGTGTTTAGGCACCTGTTTGGTGGCTCCATTGGGGCTGACATCTGAACTCCTGCGAAATGGGTTTTGAACGCATGTGTCGACTGGTCTATAGGCTATAATGGTGGCAACAGAGTGAACATGCCCTCTGCCATGTATCATTTTCTGGCGTGTATACTTACTGGAGGCGGACACTCAAACGTAGTAGATGTAGGTTCTGGGTGTCCGCCTCCAGTAGGGGTATTCACCCATGTCTGCACCATTATAGTCTTTTGCCCTGTCGGCACATACATCCGAATCACATTTTGGTTCAGACATAAGCCCCGACGGGGCCACTGAGTGCAATGTGAAAATGCTCAGCAGCCAATGGTGCACGCCAGTGATCCTGACCTGCTTCTGTGAATTGCTTACAAGCTCAATAGGAAAGAGCTTGTAAGCACTGCCCGTATTTGTCAACCATTGCTAGACAATAGTAATGGCAAGTTAATGTAAAAAAAAGAAAAAAATTGGTAAATGTGGCAAAATTTTAATTGCAAAGTTGCTTGTTTTTAAATACTTTGCATGTTTACCCATCTTAGAAAATTGGAACGACCCTATAATGTTGAGCTTTTTCACATTTTATTAATATATAGAAAGCTAGTCTGTAAGGCATCATGGAAGATGTCCCTGTTAAAACCTTTTTCCAGTCGCTGCTTACCGAAAGTATTTGCACATCTTGTATAGTGTTAGTATAGTATTGTGTATGTGATTGTATGTGCTTCATTAATGCAACTGCAGAAATGTCACAATCCTCACATGAGGATTTACATTAAAGGGAATGTATTATCAGAAAATAACCTATTTTAATCTTTTTTTTTTTGTTTGTTTGTTTGTTTGTTTTTCCCCATGTCACAAACTATTAAAAGAGAAATCTTTCAATTTTCACCCTGGCCACTGGAGCTCTTCTAGACTCTACATTTCCTATTCTTGCAAGACCTCCACATGTATATTACTAGCAATAAACTCACTCAGACATTATCGTTTTGTATAGAAGCATCTAATGAGCATGTGCAGAGGTCATTGTAAAGGGAAGTTGTGCTATCACATAGCGTGATTGGTGTGTAATCTGCTGGATATAGATTTGTTAATTTAACCCTTCCACTGATGTTAGACTTCTGAAAACTGTTCCCAAAAGAACAAAATGTGAAACGTCAAGACTTCTTGTTTTTTAATTTTTAATCTACATTGTATATGTAGATTTTTAGTATTGATCATTTTTTGTTGATACATTCCTTTTTTTAAATGAACTGTAACAAATGAGAAAATGGGGTAAATGATGGGTAACGTCACATTCAACTAAAGATGTCTGATAAAAAAGTGCCTAAAACCAATAAGGCGGGCCATAAGACCATGAAAGCCTTTGTTAGTTAATTCATTGATTTAAGTTATGAATATTCTTGTGATGTGCATAAAAAAAATAACTTGCTGATTTTGAGTGCTTTTATGTTGTATGTTGCAAAAATATATACACCTGCTTTTTTTTTGGTTGCCATTGGAAACTGACTTAATGTTTGACTCCTACCATCCGCTGTCAAATACAACCTACAGTAATTTTTGTACTACAAGACGCACTGAATCATAATATGTGCCCAAAATCTTAATGCAGTAAATTATGGAAAATGTAATTCATCAAATTGGGGGTCTTTCTTACAGTTCAAATTCAGCTTTCCGGTAGGGCTGGACCAGGGTGACAGGAGGTGTTCGGAGGTGTGACGCTGTGAGTCTCATCCCTGGGTGGTAAAGGGTGCAAAGAGATGTTCGGCAGTGTGGGGGCTTCGCCGACAATTTGGGGAAAATCCGGATTTCCTGCACTTCTATGGTTTCAATGTGGTGGACTTTGGGGGAAATGGCCGCCGGAGGCTGCGCTTGAAAACCAGCAAAATGGTTATACAATGTAGCACTTCGAGGACTTCACTTTACTTCCTATTTTTGGTCCCTTTTTTTTTTTTTTGTGGGTAGAATAGAGGGTATGAAATCGACATATTGGATCAATAGAATTAATTGGGTAATATTTTAAGGTCCCCTACACTGGCCGATAATCTGTCGTGATCTAACACTAGCAACCTATTGACAAATTGTTCAATTTCTCAACCCATTCACATTAGACAATGTGTCCAAAAACATTTATTCCATTGTTCATGAAATTAGTTACCGCAAGCAAATAAAAAAAAAAAAAAATCTGGTTCAACTTTTAAAAATTGCATTATGTAAATGCAGATTGTTCGCACATTAACCGATTTGAACAACAAAGAGGATTCCTGTTTAAAATAGGATTCTCTGTGTGAACAATAGTCAATGAAACAATGAAAATTCAATTATTTAATTCACGATTCTTTTCCTGTATAAACGTTTCTTACATTGTTTGCTAGCCATGAGTTACAATCTCATATTGTTATCTGGTCATTTTTAGACAAACTCTGCAATTTACGTGCCCGCTCTGCACTGGTCTGCGGCTTAGAAGGGCACATGAGTTATGTCTCATCGAGCACTGTGAGGTCTGCAAGAAGGACAAAACTAATGCAGGCTGCAATATGTCATATGCACGAACACACTCGCCTACATTGGCCAGTCTGTCACACATGTACATCACAGACCTGAAAATACTCATCTAAGGCCTGTTTCACACTTCCGTTTTTGTGTCCGCCAAACGGATCCGTTTCCGTTTTTTTGACGGAAACTGATGCAAACGGATCCGTTTTTTTGACGGATCCGCGGTAACCACTAATGCAAGTCTATGGGACAAAAAAAACGGATCCTGCAAAAAAATGGCGGATCCGTTTTTTTACGGAAACCAACGGATTTTGACGGATTTGAAAAAACGGAAGTGTGATCCAGGCCTAAATGGTTTTTGTTTGTTTTGTTTTTTTCCCCCAGAAGGGTGATTGTTTAGGAGCCATATACTTCATTTTCTGAAAGAACTTGGGGAAAGGTTTTCTCTGTATGCAGCTGACTCAAACCTAGTTTTCTCTTGAAGATAAATGTTGCCTTGAAGGACTTCTCGCCAATTCCTATAGATTTTCAGTTTCAAAGGTTTTTTTTTTATTATTTTAGTTTTAATAGCTTAAAAGTTTGTTGTTTTTTTTTTCTTTTGCTCCTTAGTACCTCATCCTTACTGGAGTATGTTTGAGACTTGTTTTGATAAATTTTTTTACTATGTTTCACAAAAAACCTTATTGGGGTAGAGATTTTAAAAATAGTCCTAAGTGTCATGACCACCACCCACTCGCTGCACATGGCACTCACTCAGATTCAACTGGTAATGGGGACTCACTCTTCCACTCACCTATTGTAATAGACTGACAAGGCGCTAAGTGCCTTCACTTAAAGTTCTCACATCCACACTTTTTGCTGGCACGACCTGCTATTTTCATAGTGCAGGGCCGCCATCAGGGCATTACTGCCCTTACTGCTTTATGGGGCCCGCAAGTCCGGGGCCCCGCTCTTGTGCTTCTGCTGATCGGGCCCCATTGTGCACTAAAACACTGTGCACACGTTGGCACTGGGGCCCGGAGCCTTTTTGGAGCTGTCCACGGCCATCTTGCCTCGTCTGCTGCGCAGCTCCTGCTTGGCTGTAACTAGAATTTATGAGCTCCTGGCAGGTCCTGACTATAGCCCATACAGTCTAGCTGCTTCACTGCTGAAGACACAACACCCTGGGAACTACTGAGGTAAGTATAAAAAACGTTCTTGGTTTTTTTTGTTTTTTTTTTAAATGGGTGAGATTGGGGGGGGAGTGAGACTGCAGATGAAGTGGGGGTGATGGGGACTGCAAGTGATGATGTGGAGGTGATGGGGACTGCAAATGATGTGGAGGTGATGGGGACTGCAAATGAAGTGAGCAAGTGACTGGGACAGCAATTGAATTGAATGTGGGGAGGCAAAATAATGATGCATTTTGAGGGTGGGGGAGTAAATGATGTGTTGAATGTGGGGAAGAGCAGTTGATGATGAATAGAGGGTGGGAATGAGAAGACATGACAATGAATTGGGGCAGAAGGGGCATGTAGTTATAATGAATCGGGGTAAGGGTTAGAGCGAGAGGTACATAGTGGAGGCGTTGAGGATAAAGTGACTGGTAATGAATTGGGGAAAGAGTACAGGTGCTAATTAATTTGTATATTAAATGGGGAAAGTGGCTATGTATAGATAGAGGGGCACAGTGGCGGATTAGAATTTATATTTGGAATGGTGGGTTGCATAATAACCAATTATTTATTCCTTCATGACCCAGCCTATTTTGACCTTAATGACCTGGCCATTTTTTGCAATTCTGACCAGTGTCCCTTTATGAGGTAATAACTCTGGAACGCATCCTAGCGATTCTGAGACTGTTTTTTCGTGACATATTGGGCTTCATGTTAGTGGTAAATTTAGCTCAATAATTTTTGCGTTTATTTGTGAAAAAATCAGAAATTTGGCGAAAATTTTGAATCTTTATTCCATTAAACCAGAGAGTTATGTGACACAAAATAGTTACTAAATAACATTTACCACATGTCTACTTTACATCAGCACAATTTTGGAAACAATTTTTTTTTTTTGTTAGGAAGTTATAAGGGTTAAAAGTTGACCAGCGATTTCTCATTTTTACAACACAGAAAATACCCAAAAGTGACACCATTCTAAAAACTGCACCCCTCAAGCTACTCAAAACTACATTCTAGAAGATTATTAACCCTTCAGGTGCTTCACAGGAACTAAAGCAACGAAGGAAAAAATGGACATTTTAATTTTTCCAACATAAATTTTCTTTTAGCATCATTTTTTTTTTTTTTCATTTTTACATGGGTAACAGGATAAAATGGATCCTAAAATTTGTTGGGCAATTTCTCCTGAGTACACCGATACCTCATATGTGGTCATAAACCACTGTTTGGGCGCACAGCAGGGCTCAGAAGGGAAGGAGCGCCTTTGACTTTGTGACTGGAAAATATGCTGGAATATTTAGCGCTTGCTATGTCGCGTTTGGAGAGTTGCTGTGTGTCTAAACATTGGAGCTCCCCCACAACAAGTGACTCCATTTTGGAAACTAGACCCCCCCCCCCAAGGAACTTACCTAGATGCATAGTCATCACTTTGAACCCCCAGGTGCTTCACAAATTGATCCTAAAAAAAAAAAGTGTTTTTTTTTTTTTTTTTTCACAAAAATTATCTTTTAGCCTCAGTTTTTTCATTTTCACATGGGCAACAGGATAAAATGGATCCTAAAATTTGTTGGGCAATTTCTCCTGAGCACACCAATACCTCATATGTGGTCATAAACTACTGTTTGGGAGCACCATTTGACTTTTTGAATGGAAAATTAGCTCCAATCGTTATCGGACACCATGTTGCGTTTGGAGAGCCCCTGTGTGCCTAAACATTGGAGCTCCCCCACAAGTGACACCATTTTGGAAACTAGACCCCTTAAGGAACTTATCTAGATGTGTAGTGAGCACTTTGATCCCCCAGGTGCTTCACAGAAGTTTATAACGCAGAGCCGTGAAAATAAATTTTTTATTTTCACAAGGGTAACAGGAGAAATTGGACCCCAAAAGTTGTTGTACAGTTGTTCCTGAGCACGCTGGTACCCCATATAAGGGGGGAACCACTGTCGGGGGCTCAGCACGGAAGTAGTGACATTTTGAAATGCTGACTTGGATAGCATGGTCTGCGGACGTCATGTTACATTTGCAGAGCCCCTGTGTGCCTAAACAGTAGAAACCCCCCACATGTGACCTCATTTTGGAAACTAGACCCCCCCAAGGAACTTATCTAGATGTGTGGTGACCACTTTGAACCCCCAAGTGCTTCCCAGAAGTTTATAACGCAGAGCCGTGAAAAAAAAAAAAACATTTTCTTTCCTCAAAAAAATGATTTTTAGCCCGCAATTTTTTTTTTTTTTCACAAGGGCAGAAGGATAAATTGGACCCCAAAAGTTGTCCAGTTTGTCCTGAGTACGCTGATATCCCATATGTGGGGGATGACCATTGTATGGGCACATGTCAGGGCTCGGAAGGGAAGTAGTGACATTTTGAAATGCTGACTTTGATGAAATTGTCTGCGGGCATCATGTTACATTTGCAGAGCCCTTGATGTACCTAAACTGTGGAAACCCCCCCACAAGTGACCCTATTTTGGAAACTAGACCCCATAAGGAACTTGCCTAGATGGGGGTTCAAGGTGCTCACCACACAAGTGCTTCACAGAAGATTATAACGCAGAGCCATGAAAATAAAAAATCATTTTTTTTCCTCAAAAAATGATTTTTTAGCTCGCAATTTTTTATGTTCACAAGGGTAACAGGAGAAATTGGACCCCAAAAGTTGTTCAGTTTGTCCTGAGTACGTTGGTACCCCATATGTGGGGGGAACCATTGTTTGGGCACACGTCAGGGCTCGGAATGGAAGTGACGTTTTGAAATACAGACTTTGATGGAATAGTCTGCGGTCATTACATTTGCAGAGCCCCTGATGTGCCTAAACAGTGGAAACCCCCCACAAGTGACCCCATTTTGGAAACTAGACCTTCCAAGGAACTTATGTAGATGTGTTGTGAGCACTTTGAACCCCCAAGTGCTTCACAGAAGTTTATAATGCAGAGACGTGAAAATGAAAAAATCATTTTTTTTCCACAAAAATAATATTTTAGCCCCCAATTTTTTATTTTCCCAAGGGTAACAGGATTAATTAGTCCCCAAAAGTTGTTGTGCAATTTTTCCTGAGTACGCTGATACCCCATATGTTGGGGTAAACCACTGTTTGGGCACACATCGGGGTTTGGAAGGGAGGGAGCACCGTTTGACTTTTTGAACGCAAAATTGGCTGGAATCAATGGTTGCACCATGTCGCGTTTGGAGACCCCCTGATGTGCCTAAAGAGTGGAAACCCATCAATTCTAACTTCAACCCTAACCCCCAACACACCCCTAACCACAGCCCTAATCCCAACCCTCTTTCCAACCCTAACCCAAAAAATAAAAATATTTTCTTTATTTTATTAGTTGTGCCTACCTATGGGGGTGATAATTGGGGGGTTTATTTACTTTTTATTTCATTTTGATCACTGTGAGAGTGATCAAAATGAAAGAATGGAATCTGCAGTTGGCAGATTCGGGCGGACGCACTGCGCATGCGCATTTTCCAAGATGGCGGCGCCCATGATCCGGACCAGCGGGACACCAGGAGCGACGGGGGACTTAGAAGGTACCGGGGGGGTGAGGGGGGATCGGAAGCTGGCGGGGAGCGGAGGGAATTGGAGGGGGGCAGATGATGACAGTGGCGGCAGATCGCCGCTGTCATTCAGTGGCGGGGGGGCAATCGCCGGTGAGGGGGGGTCGAATTGGTGTCTCCAGCAATGTCCGATGCTACTGCAGCATCGGCCATGGCTGGATTGTAATATTTGATCAATTTTCATTGATGAAATATTACTATCGCTCTGATTGGCTGTTAAAAGTGAAACAGCCAATCAGAGCGATCGTAGCCACGTGGGGGCGAAGTCACGCCCCCTGTGGTGAATTACAAAGCCCCCTGTATCTGCGGGTCAGGTGTCCTTTCATTGACCCCGGTCACCTGACCCGCACGGGGGCTTTGAAGTCATGACACAGGGTATGCGTCATGGGTCGGATTGGCACCGACTTTCATGACGCATACGCTGTGTCACAGGTCGGGAAGGGGTTAAATGGATGAACGTCTGTATTCAGATGTGTAGCGTAGAAGAAAGGGGAAAAAGTGGGGAATGTGCTCTGGATGCTGTGCTCTAGATTTTATGCAGAGAAGAGTCCTGGCTGAAAGAAGTGACGGCAGTCTGTGCTGGGTGAAAAAGAAATGCAGAGATGATGGACTTCAGCTAGAGATGTCACTGGTGAGTCAGTGTTACCTGTACATTAACACTATACACTGTATACTGTTTATAGAGCTCCTGTGGATATCACCGGTTATCACTGTACTACCTATACACGATATACAGAGCTCCTGTGTATAATGTCACTGGGGATCACTATTACCTGTACACTGACACTATATACAGAGCTCCTGTGCATGATGGCATCGGTGATAGCTGTACTACCTGTACACAAACACTGCATCCTAAGTACAGATCTCCTGTGTATAATGGCACTTATGGTGATTTTATATTTATTTATTTATTTATTTTTTTATTAATGATCAGTTATGTACTATTCAGTCACAATGTGGTGGTAATATGTTGTCCGGCCATGGTGTGGCGGTATTTGTTCCTTGTATGTGCTATTATTCGGTCATTGTGTGGTGCTAATATGTGGTCTGCTCATGTGTTGGTATTTGTTCCTTGTATGTGGTGGTATTGGTCGCCATGTGGTTGTAATATGTGGTCTGGACATGGTGTGACAGTATTTGTTACTTGTGGATGGTATTATAGGTCACTATGTGGTGATAATATGGTGTCTGGTCATGGTGTGATGGTATTTGTCCCTTGTATGTGGTATTATTGGTCATTTTAAAAAATTAAAAATAAATAAAAAAATGAAAATATACCTAAATTGTATTGCATATTTTAACAAATGTTTAATAGGTTAGAGTAGAGTTGGGCCCTGCCAAAAGAGTCTACCTTGTCGTCAGGGCAGATTAAAAAAAAATTTTGGCCACAACAAAAACTGCTGGCAATGTGTGATCTGGTGATGGAAACTGTTAATGTGCGATTGGTGAGAAGAGAAAATGTTTCCAGTATGGGGCCCCGAAATTCCTAGTGGCAGCCCTGTGCCAGTGAGACACAGGGCAGAGTAATACACTAGCACACATGCCACCCAGCTTTTCCAAGCACCTGACAGATACACTGCTTGAATATAGTTTCCCTCTTAATGGTTGTCAGTATGTTTAGGCAAGGAACATGCTTATTAAGAATTGTCGTTGATATACAAAATGCATAAAAGCAGAAACGGTATAAAACAACCTACAAGTTGAGGTGATGTTTATCATTTTATACCAATGATATTTTGAGACCAGTGTAACATTTATATTTTTATATTTCCATGTTTGGGTAGACAGGATATTATACATCTATGTTCAGAATATTCTATTTATACAATACTGACAGAACAATAATATCTGCCATTTTGTCTTATTTCTCTTATCCTGAGTTAGAATATGATGTTCTTGATTTTGGCTACATTTAAGTTCCTTTTTTTTTTTTTTTTCTTTTTTTTTTTCATGCTTAACCTGTGATTAAATCTGATCCATTGTATGCCCATATAGATTAAGGGCCCCATTACACACTTCAATGTCCCAGCTGATCCCACCAACAATCCGACGTGGATGGGATCACTGGGACATAGTTCGCTGATCGCTGGTGAGCTGTCACATAGGCAGACTCTCCAGCGATCAGGACGAGTGAGCACGCTGGTATCCAGGATAAACAGCAGGTAACTAAGCGCCGCACGGCGCTTAGTTACCTGCTGTTTACCCTGGATACCCAATCATGACCAGAGACCAAGCTGGTATCCAGGGTAAACAGCGGATAACTAAGCGCCGTGCGGCTCTTAGTTACCCACTGTTTACCCTGGATACCAGCTCCCAGCATCTGCTGTATGGCGCTGGGAGCTTGCTAATCGTTGGTCTCTCGCTGTCACACGCAGCGATGTGTGCTGCCCAGTGGGAGACCAACAATAGATTTATGGCCCAGATCATTAGGCAATAATTAACGATCAGCCAAATGATTGTTGCTACGTGTCAAGCGCAACGATGTCTTTTTGACATCGCTGCAACGTCACCAAACTGGTAACGTTGCAACGATATCGTTCACAATATCATTGTGTGTAACGGGGCCTTAAGTTGTGGAGTGCAGACAAAACCTTGCTGGTATTTGGCTTTGATAAAACTATTGATACAGTGATGTGCGGATTACGCACTTTTCTTAGTGCATTTCTGCAGTGGAAACACACTAAAAACACATACGCATTTTTCTATCTGCGGATTTTCTTACATCTAAATCCAGTCTATGGGAAAATCTGCACATAAAACTCAGCATACCTGCAAGAGAAATTTGATATATTGCAGTTTTTGAATACACATCACAGGTCAGTTTATGCCCTGTTAAAAAAAAAAAAAAAAAAAAGTGGGCACAAGATTTCTATAAATCCCTTCCACTTTGCTGGAACTGTAAGATGCTGCGAAAAATATGCAGCATCAAAACTCATCCTGGAAACTTAAAGGGAATCTGTCACTTATTTTAGGTTGCGGCCACCGCCATTAGGGGCTTATCTACAGATTTCTGTAATGCTGTAGATAAGCCCCCGATGTAACCTGAAAGATAAGAAAAACAAGTTATACTCACCCAGGGGTGGTCCAGGTCCGATGGGTGTCACGGTCCGGCACCTCCCATCTTCTAGCGATGACGTCCTTTCCTTCCCGTCGCGGCTCCGTCACAGGAGTACTGCTCTGCCCTGTTGAGGGTAGAGCAGAGTACTCCAGTGCGCAGGCGCCGGACCAGGTCAGAGAGGCCTGGTGCCTGTGCACTGCAGTACTCTGCTCTACCCTCAACAAGGCAGAGCAGTACTCCTGCGACAAAGCAAAGAGGACATCATCGCTAGAAAATGGGAGGTGCCGGACCACTCCTGGGTGAGTATAATTTAACTCGTTTTTCTTATCTTTCAAGTTACATCGGAATGCTGTAGATAAGCCCCTGATGGCGGTGGCCGCATCTTATATGCCAAAAAATAGGTGACAGGTTCCCTTTAACCAAAGAAGAGTTTAGCCCAATGTCTACTGCTTTTTTACCTTTTCACACATTGTATACCAGCAATGTGAAAATTAGACGTATCACCCATGCGTTTCTAGAAAGTGTCAATTTTCTACCTCTGTCAACGAGTAACTTGCATTTCTGATACAGCGTTTTGTATTGAAATTTTGTACCTTATGTTAAAATAAAAATCTCATTACACTAGCTCCAATGTCATTCAATGAGGCAGTGCTCATCTGCTAGTTTTTCCTCAGCTGGAATTGGTCTGAGGAAAAAAAATTACAGCTTGATTGAGTGCGAGGGGGGGGGGGAAAGGGACCATCTGTATGCCATCCAAGTTTTATGACCACATCTCAAAGGAAAAAATTATATAAAGCTATAGATAGATAATAGAATAGGCCAGCTAGATATATAATGTCACAACCTCCCTACATGTTATAAACTTGTAACCTTTAGTGCCTTTCATGTGGCACTAAAGATGTTTAGCCTGGTTTAACTTTAATAAATAATTTTAAAAAAAATCAACGTGGGTTCCCTCCTAGTTTTGATAACCAGCAAAGGTAAAGCAGAGAGATATCAGACTGGTTACTGTGCTCTCCCCAGCCAAAAAATACATGCCTGCATCTGCCCCAGAAGAGACGCATCAACATTAGATGTGCCATTCCAGGTGCTTCGCCTCTGCTCTGCCCAATTGCCTGTTGTGTTGGCAATCGGGGTATTGGTAATTGGGCTTTGTGTCAGCTGTGAGTTTTCCAAATACACAGCTGACATCTAGCCCTGGTGTTATTAATGGACATCCCTAATAAATACTAACCCAGTAAGTAAAAAAAAAAAAAAAATATTTTAATAACACTCCGACTCTTTCCCTGATTCTCAAATTATTTTTTTTTTTTTTTTTTTTTTAAAAAGCAAGTAGGTTCCAACATAGCCCAGTCCAGCGCTTCTCACGATTTTCCTCGATTCCGACGATCAAAGTCTATGGAGCGTTGTTCTGAGGCTCCATAAGCTTTGAGCAGCAGCCACTTCAGCTCCCAGTGAGCTCTGCAACACCCAGTGACTGTGATGACGTTAACATTACTGACGTTACCGCTCATCATAATCGGCAGGTCTTTTGGAACACAGCGGGAGCCAGACCTGTGTGGGAACTTTGCTTTCTAATAAATTGGTGAACTAGGGACAGTCTCTTGTTTTTATTTCTTTTAATATCTTTCAGGTTTCCATTTGTGGACGATGTCAGATTTCCTGGACTACGTCAAACCTGCAAGTTTTGTTTTTTTTTAAGTAAACTAGCTTGGCCCGTGCAAAATTTTTGAACGTTGGTCGTCGGGGCGCAGGCCATTTCAGAAAAAGCAAGCTGCTCAAATGTAAATGTATTTCATGAGCTGATGAACACAGGCAGGTGTATATATATATATATAATGTGTATGTGTGTGTGTATATGTATGTATGTGTATATATATATATATATAATATATAATGTGTGTGTAGATTGGTAATACAATAAATTGTTTTGATAAGTAGAGGCCAAAAAATGTTTTCCGGTTGAGGTGCCACCTGCAGATCATTGTCTTTCTGCAGGTTTATGAAAATGAATGTTTAAACTATATTTAGTGATAAAATCGTGAATGTGTGGTTTATTTGGCTGTTTTCTTGCTGAAGGGAGCAAGTTTACCTTTCAAATGGTGTATCGTGTGTGGGGGGCAAAATAATCAGTGAAAAAGCAGTGCATGTTTACAAAAGTGTTGGTAGTGTGCTTTGGGATACTGTGGTGCCACCTGCAGGTCGTTTTTCCATACTGCAGGTTTATGAAAATGAATGTTTAAACTGTATTTTGTGATCAAATCGTGGATGTGTGGTTTGTTTGGCTATTTTGTTGCTGAAGGGGGCAAGTTTACCTTTCAAATGGTGTATAATTTGTGTGTGTGGGTGCAGTATGAACGGGGATACAAGGGAATCTCCGAAAAATAGTGTTTAGAAATAATAGAATACGTTGGTGAAAGAGTTGGGGAAGTGTTAAAATAAAATATTTATGTTTGTGTTTTTCTTTTTACTTACTGGGTTAGCACTGGGGGTGTCTAATAGACAGTCCTCCATTACTAATGCCAGAGCTTAATGTCAGTTATGTTTTTGGACTATTCACAGCTGACCTCAACCCCATCTACCATTATCCCGATTGCCAACGCATATAGGCAATCCCACACTAATATCAGTTCTCAGCTGTCTGATTTTCCTTTCCTGATTAATCAGAAATAGAGGGGACCCCACGTTGATTTTTATTTTATTATTTATGAAAAGTACTAAAGGATGCAAGTTTATTATATTAGGGGGCTTGTGAAATTATGTTTATTTTTTTCTATGTAATATCTATGTATTAGATTCCTAATTTCTTTCTATATGTTTATATAAGATTACTTTATTTATTATAGCGCCATTTATTCCATGGTGCTTTACATGTGAAAAAGGGGCATACATATACAAGTACAATAAAAATGAGCAATGTAAGGCGCACACAAGTACAGAAGGAGAGAGGACCCTGCCCTTGAGGACTCATAGTCTACAGGGTATGGGTGAGGATACACTAGGAGAGGATCGAGCTGGTCATGCGGCGGTTCAGGATCACTGCAGGTTGTAGACTTTCTGGAAGAGGTGGGTCTTCACGGTCCTTTGGAAGGTTTCCATGGTAGTCGAGAGTGAAGTATTGGGGTAGAGCGTTCCAGAGTATGGGGGAAGCACATGAGAAATTTATTACCACTAGATTTAATTTTCAAAGGGTATTATAATAGTATGTAAAAGATGATGTTAATGTATTGCATATGGATGGCATATGCATGACATACTGATAGCATAAGGATGCTAAGTGATAAAAAAAAAAAAAATGCACACACGCATGCCATACAGAATGACATGCATGACACTCCCCAACTTTCTGGGTGAGAATTTGAGCAGTTTTATATATGCAGATGTGAGTGAACTCTTAAAAGAATTGTCCACTATCTAGACAACCCCTTCTCAATCACTATATTAACACCATGTAAAATAATTACAGCCTATACTCCCCTCCACTGTAATTTCAGCAATATTGGTGACTACTTTCCCAAGGCTAAGCCACGTGAACCCTGCAACCAAGCAGTAGTAGCTTCAATCTTGCGACACCCTGAAGAAGTGGGAGTTCGCTGCTGCTTTCTGACTTGACTGCAGGGCTCGCTTGACATAATCTCACACACACGTCCTTGCAGAACAGGCACTGCTTTTGCTGGAGCCCTGCCTGTACCGGGAGTGAGGTTAGCTGTTATTTTAAATGGGGAAATACAGTGATTGAGAAGGGGGTTGTCTGAGTAGTGAACAACCCCATTAAGCCATGGTGTGAATTCACCATGCAAGGCAGGAATACTCCTAACCATTCAGGGCCGGGACAAAGTACTTTGGTTCCCTAGGTAGATGAAGCCAATGGAGCATACAACTGCCTTTTGTAAATACCCTAATGGGAAATAAACAGACCGCCATTATAAAGGGATACTAAGGGTACAAATCATTTCTTATGTCGGGAATAAACGGAAACAATTACTAGAGGCCACATTAGCGGCACAGGAAAAATTGAGTCAGGCCTATAAAAATGTTAAACTATCCAATACCCTCAAATAAACATAAATTCGTAGAGGCTAAAGAGGCAGCTGAAAACATTGAGCATCAAACAGCGTTATATAGTCTGGACTATCAAAAACACAAGTATTTCAAATGGGGGAACAGGCCGGGGAGGCTACTGACTCTCACTAAACCTTTTCGACAAGCAACTAGAATCAAGAAGACTTGTAAGCAAGATGGGAAAATTACAATTAATAAAGAACAAATAGATGAGTTTAGACTTTTTTTTGGATCTTTGTATGCAAGTGGGGGAGAGGAGATTGCAGAGGCTTCGAGCTTCTTTCAGAAAGGGGTGGCTCCTGGTATTACAGAGGACCAGAGAAATGTGCTTAATTCACCCATTATCATTACAGAAGTGCTGAATGCCATCTCTACTCTTGAGATTTCTAAAGCACCAGGTCCAGATGGGTTTGGTGGAGAGTATAATAAAATCCTAGGTCCATCGGTGGGTCCACATTTATGGGAGTTATTTAATGGAATAATGGAGAGGGGCTACATTCCAGATAGATTTAATGAGGCCTGTATTATTATGCTTCCTAAGCCTGGGAAAGTTCCGTTACAGGTAGAGGGGACCGCCCAATTTCATCGCTCAATGCAGATTTTAAGCTCCTTACAAAAATATTGGCCACTAGGGTCCGGCAGATTATTCCTGAGCTAATTTCATCACATCAGACGGGGTTTGTACATGGGAAATCGATAACCTATAATATAAGAACAGTGATGGGTACCATATCTAGTAATAGACTCAATAACGGTAAAAGGAACATAGTGGTGGGTCTTGATGCAGATAAGGCCTTTGACAGGGTATCCTGGAATTATTTATATAAGCGGTTGGAGGTCAGAGGGTTTGGGTCCTGGTTTTGTAATGCTATTAAGTTGTTATATAGGGACCCCACATCTAGGCTTTTTATAAATCACACCCTGTCGGTGCCTTTTGCCATCTGAAGGGGTACGAGGCAAGGATGCCTATTGTCTCCATTATTTAATTTGGCATTAGACCCTTTATTGAGAACTCTGCAAAACTTGCCAGATTTTCATGGGATTCCCACTGGGAGCACGGAGACAAAACTACTGGCTTTTGCCGATGATATTTTATTATCTATTGCCATCCCAACACAAGCTATCCCAACCATAATTTCGACAATCGAAGATTTCGGGAATCTTACTGGCTTTAAAATTAATTATAATAAGTCAGAAGCCAATATTTATGACGGGCAGAATAACAGAGCTGGTTTCTCTTTCAGTGGAAGAACGAGTTTATTGGGTACTTGGGCATTAGACTTCCAGCGGATCCACAAATTATATTGTCTTAAGTCACTTTAAAAATAATGGGTTTATAATTATCTCCTCAATTCATGGAAACACTTTGTCTTTCACCGGGAAATGTCACTTAATTAAAATGATGATCTTTCCAAAGTTGTTATATCTATTTCAAACGTTACCACTTTTATTATCCAAATCGGACACTAATCTATTGAATAAGACATTTTGACAGTTTATATGGGGAGTGGGGGGCCGTTCACGCATTGGATTATGTAAACTACAACTGCCAAGATCTGAGGGAGCTATTAACTTTCCTGATATTGCCAGATATAACATAGCAGCTAACCTGCGATATGTGATAGATTGGGATGTTCCTCGCAGTCACTTTGCCAATACTCACCTGGAGGGGCAGATTTATCCACGTATATCCTTAATGGCTTTCTTACATTTGACTAATGAGGAACTCCCCGATAAAATCAGAGATCATCCGATACTTTGGCAAACTATTTTGTCTTGGAGAAGAGGGAGGAAACTGTGTAATCTGGGAGGTAGATTGTCGCCTTTCCAGCCCTTTATAGATAACCCACTAGTTTTAAAAGGTAAACCGCCAAATATCTACAAAGTTATGGCACAGCAGAAGTGTGTTTTTTGGGTTGGATCTATTGGATCATAGTTTCTCTATAATCACTTTTGCCGAGGCAGTATCTCGTTATCCCGTGTTTGGGGGACAACGACCGTTCCTGTTTCTGCAGGCATGCAGTTTGGTTCTAAAATCTACATCTAGCAGACAGAGAGGGGGTATGGGTGATAAATTAGACATTCTCCTCAGAACAGGCAGATCTCAATTGATTTCAACTAGTACAATATATTCCACTCTGCGTAAGGAATGGTCTTGGTATGCTAAAAGCTCTGGTCCGGCGAGATGGATAAAAGATATGGAGGGTTTGGAGGTTAGAGATATATTAGAAGCTACTAGGGCACAAAGGAAAGTTATTCCATATAACAGCATTACTGATATGGCTTTACTATTATTGCATAGGGCTTATATTATCCCGTACGTTCAATCCAGAATGTCTCCCATGAATTCTTATCAATGTATAAATTGTGGTTTACAGAATGATATTTTTCACCATATGTGGGGGTGTATTAGAATTCAAAAATTATGGCAACAACTGAGTGGGATTGAATTCCCTCTTTCTCCACAATGGGCAATTTTTAATGTCTTGGAAGAGACTTAAAGAGCATTACCTGGCACATCAGGGCCATGTTGGTGATTTGAGCCTCAGCGGTAAGGAAAAGTATATTACATCAATGGTTAAACTCAAATGTTCAGTCGAAAGCTTTGATATTAACAAATTCATTTTCTGTTTAAAATGGACTGGTTGGAGACTTTGACTAGCAAAGAAAAGTTAACTGAGAAATTCTTTACTAGATGGTCATTCTTTATTCCTTCTTTAGACACAGAGACTAAAGGCCCCGTCTCGCATAGCGAGATCGCTAATGTGTCACCGATTTTGTGACGCAACAGCGATCTCACTACATGTGACACGCAGCAGCGACCGCCCCCCCCCCCCCCCTTGCTGGATATTGCTGATCGTGCAGGAATGTCCTCGGCCATTTTTGTCGTCGTTGGCGTCCCGCTGGCCAGTGCGCATCGCTGTGTTTGATCGCTGGATCGTTGCTGCGTCTCTGAAGAGATCTGCCTGTTTGGAAGCTTACTAGCGATCATTTAGCGACGCACCAGCGATCCCTACCAGGTCGCATCGTTGTCGGGATCGCTGGTGCGTCGCTAAGTGAAACGGGACCCTAAGATCGCTGTGTGTGACGGGGATTAGCGACTCCTGGATACCCGATGTTTACATTAGAAACCAGTGTCCAGCGTCGCTGGTCCTGATAGCTGGGGCTGTCATGTGACAGCTCAGCAGCAATCAGCCTAACGATGTCCCAGCGATCCCACCATGTTGGATCGTTGGTGGGATCACTGGAACATCGTTATGTGTAACGGGGGCTTTAAGAAGCAATTCGAAGGCACCAATTGGTACTTGCTACAAAGCATTGGCGGACACGCACCAATTTGAGGAAACTCTTCAAATGTTGACACTCGAAGGGAGGGGAGGGATATTTGGAAAGGGTGGGATTACTGTTCAATGCCATGAGCATTCTATAACTGTATATGCATTTTTCTTTCATGTTACATTTAATAAAGGTTTAAAAAAAATAAAGGGATACGTCTGATGTTTTTTTGCGTCAGTCATGTGACATACAGCTTGCACAAAACTTGTGGTTCTGGTGATTTGTTCTGGTGACATATTCCTGTAGTGATGGTTGTTCTGGTGCTGTATTCATGTAGTGATGATGATTCTGGTTATATATTCATCACCAGAACCATCATCACTACATAACAACAGTGTTAGTAAAAAGCTCTCTGCATAAAAATATCTTTCCATATTATAACCCTAAATAAGCCGTCTATGGTGTATGACCTCCACACTATCATTATCAGCTATAACCGCCACCTTGCCTGCCCTTATTAACCACGGCCCACGCCATTGCTGTCGACTCTCTAATTTTCTATTTCACTTTCTAGATCTCGACACTATATCCAACCATGATAACTCCTCTCCATATTTTGCTTCCATTTCACGCTGTCCCTTCTCCATCCCTTTATTCCTCCATCGGAACAGCTCCTCATTTTACTCCCCCTCTGCACAACCCCTCAGCTTTTCCCCCGTCTGCACAGCCCGTCAGTTTATTCCCCCATCTGCACAGACCCTCAGATTATTCCCCCATCTGCACAGACCCTCAGATTATTCCCCCATCTGCACAGCCCCTCCGTTTTATTCCCCCATCTACAGAGTCCCTCAGTTTATTCCCCCATCTGCAAAACCCCACATTTTATCTCCCCAATCAGTATAGTCCCTCCCCTCATTTTATTCCCCTCATCTGCACAGCCATTCCCCTTACTTTATGCCCCCCCCCCTGTACAGTAATATAAGACTAAACAAGTAGTGGGTATTGGATGGCGTGATGATATCACTGCACTGCGCCAGCCTTTGTCTTGCTGGAGATCCCGGTGGAGCACATAGCAATTGTATTCGCATCTGATAGACTGAAGTGCAATTGAGTGCAGGCAGAGAGAGGGGTGAGCGGTGTCAGTGACTTGACATCGCTCTCCTCCGTGTCTGCGCCCCGGCCGTCACTGTGCTGAATGTCTGTGGCCGCAGGAAGATGTTGGGCGACCGCAGACATTCTGCATTTTTTTTTTTTTGTTCAAAGTGCGCCGTCTTCAAGCAGGCAGGAGGTTAAGCCCTAGACAGCTGCCTACCCTACCTACCCTGTCTGTATGCCGAAGTTTCTATAACCCACTGTTATTCCTGATGTATGTCAAGAGTGTCAATGTTTTCGGTGTTTTTTCAGGGGTATCGAATACTCGTATATGCTAGTATGTTGCTTAGGCCTGTTTCACACATCCGTTTTTAGGCATCCGCCATCCGTTTTTTGCATCCGTATTTGTGTGAAAAAACATCCATTTTACCGTAAATGCATCCGTTTTTTTGACGGATCCGCGGTAATCGCTAATGGAAGTCTATGGGACCAAAAAACGGATCCTCCAAAAAAATGGCGGATCCGTTTTTTAACGGAAAACGACGGATTTGGACGGATTTTAAAAAAGGGAAGTGTGATCCAGGCCTTACAGTTGTTTATGTCAAGGCTGCACATTCAGGAGATTTTCACAGAATGGTAAACATGGGCATGGTATAAGCATAATCTAATGTGACTGCAAAACAACTGTGGCAAATATCCAAATTTGTCGAATTTTTATTGAACAATTTTGTCGCTATAAACTGCCTGTTTGGGAATTTTATTTTATTTTTACTGTGAAATTGCAACTGTAAGATATTTGCACCGCAGCAAGTCACTGACAAGGAGCACAAACGTTTCCGGCTGCAGGACTTGTACATTAAAGCGCTATCTTAAATCTCTCAAAATCTAGCGCTCGAGACTCTGATGGCTGACTGCAGTTCTGGGACATCTGGGTCCTATGGTTCTAATGGCAGATGTAGAACATTTATACACTGTATACACATAACGTATTAAGGTCTATGTTCTCTTTAAACACAGGTGTATTGATAGCAATGCGCATAAACAACTGAGCTGTACAAGGCATCTGCCATTGCTGCCCACCACAGGCTCTTTTTGTTAGGGGTCTGCGTTCTTCTGGCGTTCATGCTTACACATGGCTTCTTCTCTGGGGGCTTCTAGTGTAAGAAGGAAATTGGAAACATTCCATTAAATACACTGGGGAATCACTAAAATCTAAAGCTACCTTCTCCAGAATGCAGAGGAATAAAGGGAAGTTGTAGAAGTGAGGAACCGTCCATCCATACCACACCGTTCATTTCCTTCCATTGCCAAATGGCTGTAGCGCTCATTCCAGATTAACCCTTCATTAGCTTGCGAAGGGATGAATGATGTCTGTCTAGTTCTGAATAGTAGTTGATATTCTAATTAGTAATGAGCGAACATGCTGGGATACCGTGTTATTGGAGCACGCTCGGCTGTTATCCAAGCATCTTGGGTGAGCTCGAATAATATGTTCGAGTCCCCGCGGCTGCATGATTTTTACACATGCGACTTGATGTGGCTGTGAACTAATAAACTAGAACTAAATACAGATCTGGACCTAATGGTTTAAGCTTGGCTTGGACCAATTGTTGTTCAGCATCAAATTTTTTTTTTTGCTAAGTATCAAAACCGTTTTCCAGTAAAGAATTGTTCATCCCAGCTCAACATGGGGAATAGTATGATTGTAGCTGTAAGACTGTGGACCAGGAACCTGACCACACACGACATGTGACATGTGTTAAATAATTGCCTTTTTATAATTCTAGGATTCCTCATGGTTTTTTATTGCATATTGTCCCTTTTTTAGTTTGTTTTTTTCTTGGAAGAACACAATGCAAAATGCATTTGTGGTTTTTTTATGTACTTAAAGAGAACCCGTCATGTAAAAAAAAAAATGCTATTAATGTGCAGATATGGGGTTAATCTGCAGGGCAATAGCGTTCTAAAGCCGCACTGAAAGCTCGGCTGCCGGGAGAAAAGTTACTTTATTTCTCCCTGCAGCTTCCCGCTTTCAGTCACGGCTCAGTATACAGTGTAACAACATCCCCAGCAATGACTGACAGCTGGCTCTGCACTAATGCAGTGCTATGCCACCTGCCAGTCAGTTCCGAGCACGGTTACACTCAGAGCTCACTATCTACTGAGCGGCAGCTGAAATCGTGCTTCTATGACGAAAGCCAAAGGCTGCCGGGAGGAAAAATAATAATTTCCTCCCAATAGCCGGGCTTTCAGCGCGGCAGCTGCATGGTTTTAGAATGTTATTAACCTACGGGTTAACCCCATATTTGTAAGGTAATAGTCTACAGACATGACAGGTCCCTTTTAACAAGTATGAAATGGGGGAAAAAAAAAATACTAAAACCACAATAAAAAATGTTCTGTAAAAACCAGCCTTAGCTGTCATTCAGACATTAGGGATTTTTCGTGTATGCAAAAAAAAAAACAATTCAAATGTTCACATGTGGCGTTTTTGTTACTTCTTACTTTTTTTTTTTTTTTCCCTGCGTTTTTGTAATGTACATTTGTCTCTTGTGCATACTGAGACAGTATAGTGCCAAGAAACATCATTCTACCTCATAAAGTCTTGGCACAAAAAAAAACAAAACAGCAAAACCTGATGCCTGCGTCCTTAGCGGTTTTTTTCACCACCAATTATTTTCAATTAGTGAAAAATGTTTAAAAAAACGCTGAAAGAAGTGAGATAGATATAGAGAGATCTATAGCTCTATCTCTATATCTCTATCTATCTCTATAGCTATCTATCTCTATCTATTATCTATATATCTATCCATCTATCCATAGATCTATTTATCCCATATCTAGCTGTCTATCCCTATATCTATCTATCACTATATCTATTTATCCATTATCTATCTTCTATCTATCCATAGATAGATCTATTTATCCCATATCTATCTCTATATCTTTCTATCTCTATCTATTTATCCATTATCTCTCTTCTGTCTCTCTTCTCCAAGGAAATGCATGGTAAAAACTAAGTAGCATGTTTTTGAAGGTCTTACCTCCTAATTTTGTTCCTTTTTGGTCATAGATATTTTATAATTTTCTTAAGATTAGTTCTCATTTACTGGTTGCTCAATGGCGCATCATATTGCAGTTTTTAAATGTTTGTTTAGTATTTATCGTCATGCATATCCCACGTTATGTATGGTATGTTATTCCGTTTACCAATCAGATTAATTGATTTTATATTTTGATCGGGCGATACCAAATGTGTGTATTTTTTTAACCCTTTAATTTTCAATGGGGCGAAAGGGGGGTGATCTGAACTTTTAGGTTTTGAATTTTAAAAAGTATATCCAGTTAAAGATATGATGACGAACTGTGTGGTTATTGTGTGTACAATATTGTGGAAAATGAGAAACATGGAATAATTCACATGCCTTGAGCAAGTGGTAAATTTAATGTCAACATATTTTACATGGTGAATCCTTATGCCAAAAGGAACAAATTTGAGGGGTAAGACTTTCCAATTTGCAAAGTTCATTTTTCGTTGGCACTCTAATATATATACTGTCCCCCCCCTCATTATACCCTATGAGGGGGGGGCAGCATTATACCCTATGAGGGGGGGGAAAGCATTATACCCTATGAGGGGGGGGCAGCATTATACCCTATGAGGGGGGGCGGGCAGCATTATACCCTATGAGGGGGGGCAGCATTATATTTTATGGAGGGCTATATTCTATGAGATGGCTGCATTACATTCTATGAGGGGGCTGCAATATATTCTATGAGGGGTGGCAGCATTATACCCTATGAGGGGGGGCAGCATTATATTTTATGGAGGGCTATATTCTATGAGATGGCTGCATTGCATTCTATGAGGGGGCTGCAATATATTCTATGAGGGGTGGCAGCATTATACCCTATCTATGAGGGGTGGCAGCATTATATTTTATGGAGGGCTATATTATATTCTATGAGATGGCTGCATTATACTATATGAGGGGCCATGAAAAAAGAAAAAGGAGTTCTATACAAAAACATTTGCATAAGTATAATTGAAAAACCACACAGTGGTATTTCACATGTGACCCTAGTAATTATAACATAGATCCAGGGTATATATCAGGCGGTATTGTAAGAAAAGCACAAGGACATACACTAAAATAAGATCAATATCTAATATCATGAATAGTCAATATTATTGCAGACAATGACGGTCATCAGTTAACATGATTGAAGTGGCATTATACATATACAGGGACCTGCCCTAACTCACAGCCAAAACAACCGCTAAAAAAAAACAATAATAGTGCAAACTAGAACCAGTGCTTTAATGCTTACCCATTTAGTTCTTGTGCTTTTCTTATAATACCGCCTGATATATACCCTCCGTCTGTGTTATAATTACTAGGGTCACATGTGAAATACCACTGTGTGGTTTTTTAATTATACTTATGCAAATGTTTTTTGAGACAATAAACGATAATTTTTTTTTTTATGCATTTTTGTGTATAGAACGCCTTTTGCTTTTTTCTTTGTTATACATTTTGGAGTATACATTACGAAATTGGTAAATTTATGGGTAAATGAAAAGGTGTAAGTCCACTTGGATTACTGATTTACATACATAGGTATTGTTAATACCCATAATTGTATTGGGAATTTGATCGCAATACTATATGATGGGGCTACATTATAATTATATTCTATGAGGGGGCTACCCCTCTATGATTCTACCCCAACTCCTGCTACCTAATTAAGATTTGTACTACCTTATATTATACCCTGATATTAGCGTGCTTTACTGCACAATTGGTGGTCTTGTATTTATTTCTATGTAGCTACATAGTGGGCCCCAAGAATGATTTTCTTTGGTGGGCCCAGGTCCGACGCTGGGTATAGGAGGAGAGAGGACCCTGCCCGCTAGGGCTCACAATCTACAAGGGATGGGTGAGGGTACAGTGGGTGAGGGTAGAGCTGGTCATTTAGCAGTTTGGCGGATGGGTGGTGCAAATGATGACTCGGGCCCTCTGTGTCTTTCACACCCTTTCTCTGCACAGCGGTGCTCCGGAGCCGTACTGCATCTCACAGGGTCGCTGTGGTTCCCATTAGTGTGACCAGACCTAATCTGAGAGCTGTTCCAGCATTTTGTGTAATTGTAGAAGTCCTGACCCAACTGGACACCCCTGCAGCTATACGGTGACTTTGGCCGGCATACATGTCCCGTGGCCAAAGATCCTCGGTGTCGCTGCTACGGCAGTGCAATACAAGTGAAAGGTGTCGCATTGCGCCTACGACATGCAAATAGCAAAAAATCCATTTGGGTACAATTGTTGCTTGTTGCGGCCAAAGTCCCATCAGGGTCGTAATGCGACACCATTCCTCTGTACTACGCTGCGATGTAGCAGTGGCGCCTAACAATCTTTGGCTACATGACTTGCATTGTGGTCAAAGTTGCCAAGCAGCTACAGCCTAAAGTTAGGGCCACAGAAGTGTATATTCTCAACCTGTCAATTATGCTAATCACGCTCTAATTAACTGCTGATCAGAGTATAGTGTGATCCGATTCTCTCAGATGAGATGGTGAAAAAAAAAAAAAATCTCCACCTTGTCCATTCTGTCAGTCTGTGGAAAACTAACTGCACTCAGCTGTCACCTGAGTGCAGTCCAATGGTTTCTCCACTCATTGACTTGCATGGCCGAGTGCTATCCCAATATTGGATCAAACTTGGGCATGCTGCAATTTTGTTCCTCAGTCTCTGAAAAAATTGGACATGTGCACAGCTCTGTAGACGAACATTGGTCCGAGTGCAATCAGATATTTTGTCGGCTCGCAATCAGACCAAAAGTATGGTGATTTGTATGAGCTCTCGCCGAAAGCCATTCCGATGATCAGCTAGTTGCTGAAGTCTGGGGCAGCTGAACCCCCTGCAACTTTCGGCGGCCATACAAATGTCATATATGTTGGCAACCAACTTCACCAAAGTGGCAGCCATGACACCATGGTGCTACCTATCACAATGCACGACACTGTTGTTGGGAAAGTGCGTGTGCCCCCTGCAGGGCCGGACTGGGACAAAAAAGCAGCCCTACCACACAAACCCCACCAGTCCACATACTATAGCACTCCTCACCCCAATCGGTGAATTTTGCTATACTTTGTCGTGCCCCTCAACACTCCTCTTAGGCTAGTTTCACACTTGCTTTTTTTTGCAGCGCGTTTTTCCCGCAAAAAAACGCATTGAAAAAACGCATACAACTGCTGCGTTTTTTTCAAGCATTTTTATGAGCATGCATGAAAAAAACGCAGCGTTTTTAAGCGTTTGTATGCGTTTTTAGTGCGTTTTTACCGCGTTTGCGTTTTTTTCCAACATTTTTAGGTGGCCCCTCACACTACCCAAACCATGACTTTACTAACCCTAACCCTGACCCTGACCCTAACCCTTAACCAAATCATACTTAACCCTAACCCAAACCCTAAACCCTAACTGACCCTAACCCTGACCCTAACCCTGACCCTAACCCTTAACAAAACCATACTTAACCCTAACCCTGACCCTAACCCTAACCCTAACCCTGACCCTAACCCTTAACCAAACCATACTTAACCCTAATCCTGACCCTAACCCTAACCCTGACCCTAACCCTGACCCTAACCCTTAACAAAACCATACTTAACCCTAATCCTGACCCTAACCCTGACCCTAACCCTAACCCTGACCCTGACCCTGACCCTGACCCTAACCCTAACCCTAACCCTGACCCTGACCCTAACCCTTAACCAAACCATACTTAACCCTAATCCTGACCCTAACCCTGACCCTAACCCTTAACCAAACCATACTTAACCCTAATCCTGACCCTAACCCTGACCCTAACCCTTAACAAAACCATACTTGACCCTAACCCTAACCCTAACCCTGACCCTAACCCTTAACAAAACCATACTTAACCCTAATCCTGACCCTAACCCTGACCCTAACCCTTAACCAAACCATACTTAACCCTAACCCTGACCCAAAACCCAACCCTAACCCTGACCCTGACCCTAACCCTAACCCTAAACCCCCTTAACTAACCCTAACTCTAACCCAAACCCCTAAATTCCATGGTTAAAAAAAAAAAAACGCATATGCAAAAAAACGCATACATGAGCATGCCAGTGCGCACATATGCGCATCCATAGGCTATAATGGCCATTTTTAGCGCAAAACGTGCGCATATGTGCGCATGCGCTTTTTTTCAGGGCCAAAAAATGCAACATGCTGCGTCTGGAAAATCCAATCGCACACCCCAAAAAAACGCAGCGCATGAAAATCGCATACATGCGCTTACAAGCGCGCAGGTATGCGCACCCATGTTAAATATAGGGGAAAAAACGCATGCGCACATGTGCGTTTTTTTCCAGCGCTAAAAAACGCAAATGTGAAACCAGCCTTAAAGGTGTTATTTGAAGAGCCACATGTGAATGGCGCCGCAGCGCGCATGATCGACCACAGATCCATTTACATGGTGCTCTTTAGACTCCAGTTCTTGCCACATCCGGCCCTCTGGCTGTGTCAGTATGGCCTGCGGCCTGAGACAGTCTTGGGGCTGGAAGACAGAGGCCCACCGGCTGCAACGTGCCTGCCCGCTTTCTGTCTCCACTGTCTCCATCTGCGCTGACTTCATTGGTTTAGGAGGGGCCTCCAGCCGCTTCCTCCACCAATCAGCATGAGAAACAGCTGACGCAATGACGTCATTTCATTACGTCAGCTGTGTACTGCGAAGAGTCAGCGCACCGGAGACCCCAAGATAGAAGCAGAGGGCCGGGGAACGGGACTGAGGTGAGTATGTGTGTTTTTTTTTTTTGTTTGTTTTTTTTGTTTTGTTTTTTTTTTTCATGTATATAGGATGTTTGTGTGGGCATGGGAAAGATATGTGGGTGTCATGCTGCACAGGGGGAAGATATGAAGGTCTCATGCAAAACATGGGGAGGCTATGGGGGCGACATGCAGCACATGGGGAGGTTATCGGGGCCTCATGCAATATATGGGGAAAGCTGTGTGGGGCTCATCCTGTATATGGGGAAGGCTGTGTGAGGTTCATCCTGTATATGGGGAAGGCTGTGTGAGGTTCATCCTGTATATGGGGAAGGCTGTGTGAGGTTCATCCTGTATATGGGGGAGGCTGTGTGGGGCTCATCCTGTATATGGGGAAGGCTGTGTGAGGTTCATCCTGTATATGGGGGAGGCTGTGTGAGGTTCATCCTGTATATGGGGGAGGCTGTGTGAGGTTCATCCTGTATATGGGGAAGGCTGTGTGAGGTTCATCCTGTATATGGGGGAGGCTGTGTGAGGTTCATCCTGTATATGGGGGAGGCTGTGTGAGGTTCATCCTGTATATGGGGAAGGCTGTGTGAGGTTCATCCTGTATATGGGGAAGGCTGTGTGAGGTTCATCCTGTATATGGGGGAGGCTGTGTGAGGTTCATCCTGTATATGGGGAAGGCTGTGTGAGGTTCATCCTGTATATGGGGGAGGCTGTGTGGGGCTCATCCTGTATATGGGGAAGGCTGTGTGAGGTTCATCCTGTATATGGGAGAGGCTGTGTGAGGTTCATCCTGTATATGGGGGAGGCTGTGTGAGGTTCATCCTGTATATGGGGAAGGCTGTGTGAGGTTCATCCTGTATATGGGGGAGGCTGTGTGAGGTTCATCCTGTATATGGGGGAGGCTGTGTGAGGTTCATCCTGTATATGGGGAAGGCTGTGTGAGGTTCATCCTGTATATGGGGAAGGCTGTGTGAGGTTCATCCTGTATATGGGGGAGGCTGTGTGAGGTTCATCCTGTATATGGGGAAGGCTGTGTGAGGTTCATCCTGTATATGGGGAAGGCTGTGTGAGGTTCATCCTGTATATGGGGGAGGCTGTGTGAGGTTCATCCTGTATATGGGGAAGGCTGTGTGAGGTTCATCCTGTATATGGGAGAGGCTGTGTGAGGTTCATCCTGTATATGGGGGAGGCTGTGTGAGGTTCATCCTGTATATGGGGGAGGCTGTGTGAGGTTCATCCTGTATATGGGGAAGGCTGTGTGAGGTTCATCCTGTATATGTGGATGGCTGTGTGAGGTTCATCCTGTATATGGGGGAGGCTGTGTGAGGTTCATCCTGTATATGGGGGAGGCTGTGTGAGGTTCATCCTGTATATGGGGGAGGCTGTGTGAGGTTCATCCTGTATATGGGGAAGGCTGTGTGAGGTTCATCCTGTATATGTGGATGGCTGTGTGAGGTTCATCCTGTATATGGGGGAGGCTGTGTGGGGCTCATCCTGTATATGGGGAAGGCTGTGTGAGGTTCATCCTGTATATGGGAGAGGCTGTGTGAGGTTCATCCTGTATATGGGAGAGGCTGTGTGAGGTTCATCCTGTATATGGGGAAGGCTGTGTGGGGCTCATCCTGTATATGGGGAAGGCTGTGTGAGGTTCATCCTGTATATGGGAGAGGCTGTGTGAGGCTCATCCTGTATATGGGGAAGGCTGTGTGGGGCTCATCCTGTATATGGGGAAGGCTGTGTGAGGTTCATCCTGTATATGGGAGAGGCTGTGTGAGGTTCATCCTGTATATGGGAGAGGCTGTGTGAGGTTCATCCTGTATATGGGGAAGGCTGTGTGAGGTTCATCCTGTATATGGGGAAGGCTGTGTGAGGTTCATCCTGTATATGGGAGAGGCTGTGTGAGGTTCATCCTGTATATGGGAGAGACTGTGTGAGGTTCATCCTGTATATGGGAGAGGCTGTGTGAGGTTCATCCTGTATATGGGGAAGGCTGTGTGAGGTTCATCCTGTATATGGGGAAGGCTGTGTGAGGTTCATCCTGTATATGGGGAAGGCTGTGTGAGGTTCATCCTGTATATGGGGAAGGCTGTGTGAGGCTCATCCTGTATATGGGGAAGGCTGTGTGGGGCTCATCCTGTATATGGGGGAGGCTGTGTAAGGTTCATCCTGTATATGGGGAAGGCTGTGTGGGGCTCATCCTGTATATGGGGAAGGCTGTGTGAGGTTCATCCTGTATATGGGGGAGGCTGTGTAAGGTTCATCCTGTATATGGGGAAGGCTGTGTGGGGCTCATCCTGTATATGGGGGAGGCTGTGTAAGGTTCATCCTGTATATGGGGGAGGCTGTGTGGGGTTCATCCTGTATATGGGGGAGGCTGTGTGAGGTTCATCCTGTATATGGGGAAGGCTGTGTGAGGTTCATCCTGTATATGGGGGAGGCTGTGTGGGGTTCATCCTGTATATGGGGGAGGCTGTGTGAGGCTCATCCTGTATATGGGGGAGGCTGTGTGGGGCTCATCCTGTATATGGGGGAGGCTGTGTGAGGTTCATCCTGTATATGGGGGAGGCTGTGTGAGGCTCATCCTGTATATGGGGGAGGCTGTGTGAGGTTCATCCTGTATATGGGGGAGGCTGTGTGAGGTTCATCCTGTATATGGGGAAGGCTGTGTGAGGTTCATCCTGTATATGGGGGAGGCTGTGTGAGGTTCATCCTGTATATGGGGAAGGCTGTGTGGGGCTCATCCTGTATATGGGGGAGGCTGTGTGAGGTTCATCCTGTATATGGGGGAGGCTGTGTGAGGTTCATCCTGTATATGGGGAAGGCTGTGTGGGGCTCATCCTGTATTTGGGGGAGGCTGTGTGAGGTTCATCCTGTATATGGGGGAGGCTGTGTGGGGCTCATCCTGTATATGGGGGAGGCTGTGTGGGGCTCATCCTGTATATGGGGAAGGCTGTGTGGTTCTCATGCTGCATATGGGTGAGGCTGTGTGGGGTTCTTACAGGATATAAGGGGCTGTGTGGGGGGCTCATACAATATACATGTTAAAATTAGCCTACCCTTAAAATTATAGACTGTTCATGCCTTTGTCCGTGGGCTAACTTATAAATCAGAAAGGGGTCAAATAATTATTTAATTCACTGCATATATGTGTGTGAATATATAGCAGTATCACCTGTATAATGTATAGACTGTGTATACGTTATATAGGTGATACTACTGTGTATAATCGCAGTGCATATATATATATATATATGTGTGTGTGTATCATCAACCAATCACGAAGCATCTTTCATTTCACCAGGGCTGTTCAAAAGAAACTGAGCTGTGATTGGTTGCTATGAGCAAACGTTTTCCTTGCAAACAATCACTAAGCATCTCTCATTTCACCAGAGTTGGTTAAAAGAAGCTGAGCTCTGATTGGTTGCTATGAACAACAGTTTTCCCACTTGATAACACCTCAGCAGACACTGACATGGTGGGAGAAATCTAGCATCCGTGGGAACATAAGCTCCCAGCCATTGTCTGCCCCCCTGAAAGGAACAGAGAGCACATGACAGAAACTAATCCCCCCTCCCATGCCCATATACCTATCAAACATCCTCCATCCTGTAGGCACATCTTCCCTCTTAAAGGGATCATCGGTATGGAAGTCAGAGCAAATCCATCCAGCGCTTTGGTTTTGACCCCAGGCCTCTCTTAAAGGGATCCCCGGTATGGAAGTTAGGACAGTTCTACTCAGCTCTGTGGTTCTGACCCGAGGGTTTCTTAAAGGGATCATTGGTATGGAATTTAGGGCAAATCCACTCTGCGCTTTGGTACTGACCCCAGGCCCTTCTTAAAGGGATCTCCAGTATGGAAGTCAAGGCAAATCCTCCAGCGCTTTAATTCTGACACCAGGCCTCTCTTAAAGGGATCTCCTGTATGGAAGTCAGGGCAATTGCCTCCAAATGCTCTGGTACTGACTCCAGGCTCTCTTAAAGTGATCTCCAGTATGGAAGTTACGGCAAATCCCTCAGTGCTCTGATTCTGACCCCAGGGTTCTATTAAAGGGATCATTGGTATGCAAGTCAGAGCAAATCCACTGAGAGCTCTGGTTCTGATCCCAGGCTCTCTTAAAGGGATCCCCAGTATGGAAGTTAGGGCAAATCCACTCAGCACTCTGGTTCTGACCCAAGTCCCCTCTTGAAGGGATCCTCGGTACAGAAGTGAGGGAAAATCCATTCTGCGCTTTGGTACTGACCCCAGGCCTCTCTTAAAGGGATCTCCGGTGTGGAAGTTAGGGTAAATCCCTCAGCGCTCTGATTCTCACCCCAGGCTTCTATTAAAGGGATCATTGGTATGGAAGTCAGGGCAAATCAACTCAGCGCTCTGGTTCTGACGCCAGGCCTCTCTTAAAGGGATCCCCGGTATGGAAGTTAGGGTAAATCCCTCAGCGCTCTGATTCTCACCCCAGGCTTCTATTAAAGGGATCATTGGTATGGAAGTCAGGGCAAATCAACTCAGCGCTCTGGTTCTGACGCCAGGCCTCTCTTAAAGGGATCCCCGGTATGGAAGTTAGGACCATTCCACTCAGCTCTCTGGTTCTGACTCCAGGCTGACGGGATGATGTAGGATATTATAGTGAATGTGGCTATGTGGAATTGGCAGGGCTCTACACTCAGCTTATATATATATATAAATTTGTTATAACTAACCGTAGTTAGTTACTATGGCCGGGAAGCGCCGGGCTCTTCAGCTATTGTATATATGTGTGTATATATATATGCAAAAAAGAACAATCAGCACCTCCTAATGTGAACATGTGCAAACTGCGAAAACTGCATAATATAGACAAAAAAGAACACAGCAGCACATGTGCATGAATCTAGGCCATGTGAAAACACAGAAAAACATTCAATTTAGATTATACTTCTCAAAATATTTTTTTCCAAATTTTTTTTTTAAAACTTACAGTAATAGATGAAAATGAAGGTTCTTAGCACACAAATTGGCCAATTCATGTATGCCCATCAACTAAAGCAAGGTGACCTCACTCTGATGGGTCCCTGTTCTACACTATAAGTCACTTCTGGGCCACCAACCTACAGTTTTGGACAAACATGTCACTACTGGGCTAAACCTGCAATTTATGGGCAGGTAGAGCTGATTACGGCACTACAGTAATAGATGAAAATGAAAGATCTTAGCGCATAATATACAGAGGGGGAAATAAGTATTTGATCCCTTGCTGATTTTGAAAGTTTGCCCACTTATAAAGAGATGAACAGTCTATAATTTTAAGGGTAGGTTAATTTTAACATTGAGAGATGGGGGGGATGGGTCCACTGTCAGTGGTGAAGAGGAGAGGATCCCTGGAATTGGTGAGTGTTCTCTGACGGCAGCTTTTTAAAATCTCTAACTTGGCCATGTGTGCACACATGGTGTGTTAACAAGGGCGACAGCCGTGCGTGCACACACATGATCGAGAGCCGCAACCGTGCTCACGCACTGACGCGGGCAATCACAGCCCTTCTCAGTGCATGCAACTAGAGAGCGTACATACACAGGGCCTTCACGCAGATGGCCCACAGGGTATCTGCCTGCCTTGGCAGATACCCAATCTGGCTGGGCCTGATCAAGATCTCTGGAGATGGACTTGTAACCATGAGATTGTTGGTATCTTTCAACAATTTTGGTTCTCAAGTCCTCACGGGTCTCTTCTCTTTCTATTCTCCATGCTTAGCATGCTAATCATGCAAATTGTCTCTTCAGAGAGGAAGAGGACTAGAACTCTAGTGCCACCTATTGGAGGTAGCATTCCTAAAAGTCAATGTCGACCCTTTAACGAGCCTTGTTACATGATTTAGGATAAAAGCCAAGCCAGAATCTCAATTTGCAGACACTGGGTTTTGGGGGACTGCCCCTCGTCAGTGCAAAGTGTGAGATCTGGTTTGGCTGTGAGAGAGGCGTCTTAGCATGGCACAGAGACACACAATGCAAAGACTTTTCCCCTTTTTATCTGGTTTCAGGTGTTATTTTCATATTGTTCGCACCTGTTACTTGGCACAGGCAATTTTGAACAACCATCACAAGCTTGAAAACAAAGTTGTTTAGCCACAAATTTGGAAAAGAAGAAACAATTTTGTCCTGGCTATTTTGGGGGTTTTGTGTGAAACTACGTCCAATTTGCTTTTTCCTTCTGTTTTTTTTTTCTTTTTTGTGAAGTTCCAATACACACAAATGAAATAACAAATCATGTAATCGCAATAATTTTCTGGGAGGAATACTTCATTTTCTGGAACAATTTCAAAGGTGCCAACTAGTGATGAGCGAGTATGCTCGGTTGATCTCTGAGAATTTGGATGTGCTCGTAGATTTAGTTTCTGACGAGGCAGCTGCATGATGTGCGGCTACTTGACAGCCTGAATACATGTGGGAATTCCCTAACAAACAGGCAATCCCCACATGTGCGGCTACTTGACAGCCTGAATACATCATGCAGCTGCCTCGTCAAACTAAATCTACGAGCACATCCAAATTCTCAGAGATCACCCGAGCATACTCGCTCATCACTGGTCCCAACACTTTCAGCCCTGACTGTACCATAATTCTATAGAAACTGTATATTCACTTAAAATTTACCTAGCCTACTGCTTGCATTTTACTATTCAGTTAGGGTATGTGCATGCGTTGCGGATTCCTGTGCGGATTTTTCCGTGCGGAATCTGCAGAATCCTCAGCTAAAATGACCTGCGTTTTACCTGCGGATTTCACCTGCGGATTTCTAGAATGGAATAGGTGTAAAAACACTGTGGAATCTGCACAAAGTATTGACATGCTGCGGAAAATAAACCGCTGCGTTTCCGTGTGGAATTTTCCGCAGCATGTGCACAGTAGTTTTTGTTTTCCATAGGATAACATGGTCCTGTACTTCCCATGGAAAACTGCTGTGGATCTGCAGGGCCAAATCCGCTGCGGATCCGCAGATGAATCCGCAAAGTGTGCACATACCCTTAGGCTGTGTGCGCACGTTGCGTTTTTTTAAGCGTTTTTGATGCGCATCAAAAACGCTTAAAAGAAGCATCCCATTCATTTTAAAGCATTTTGGCCTTTTTGTGCCAACGGATGCGTTTTTTACTGCTAAGGAAACGCTTAGTGGTAAAAAAAAAACGCAGCGTGTTCATTAATTTCCGCTTAGGTCTGAGTTTTTGGCTATTTCCTATAGTCCAGAAGACGCGCAGAAAAAACCCCGCATCAAAACGCGCTTTTTTTTAATGGAAAACGCGCAAAAAAAAGCGTTTTCTGGGAAGACCAGCTTCCTGAGCGTTTAAAAACGCTAACGTGGGCACATAGCCTTAAAGGAATTGTCCGAAATCCACAGCATCGAGGATAAATATCTGATTTCTGGCTGTGACACCTCTAGGACCGGTGAAGAGTGCGGTAAAGTGTTCGAATGGATCAATGGTCATTCATGTGCGGTGTTGTCCCATCCAAAGTCCATGGAACTAGTGAGTGTGTAAAGAATTGTGGTCATAATAATGTGTATTATTAAGATCCAATCTCGTTCTATACATGTTACAGGAAGATTGGTGCTACTATGAGACCGCTATCATTACAAATCTTACAGCATTGAATTCACAAGAGTCGATGCTTGCAGTAAATATGACTGGGGGCTCAATGTCAGTTTTCAGCAGCAAATGAGGTATTATCCATGATAGAAAAAAAATAGAAATTGATCTTGTTAAAGGGAATCTGTCACCTCATTTTGGCGGTCTATGTAAATGAGTTGTGTCCGGTTCGATGAGTGGTGTTTTGGGTCCTCTCCTCCAGCCCTCTTTGTCCGCTGTCCGTAATATTTCAGTTAATTTCCGTAGTTGTCCTCCATATTACGCGTGTGCGCATTGCAATCTTGACTTGCGCAGTATGCTTTACCCAACTGCGGGCAAAGCTGAAAAGCATTAGTGCGCATGCGCCGGTGAACTATGTCCTGAAACACAGCTAAATACCAAATGAGGATCTCTGGAAAATTACATGTTGTGTCCAATGATTTCTAAGCATCAAATCATTAAAAGACTTCTGCAAGGAAGACTGTGAACTTGTGCTAATTGTGTAGTAACACTTTGTCATCTCTGCTCCGTCCTGTCTTCCAGCGCAGGGTTAAATTGCTCCGACTCCATATCTGGCTTCATGGCTATCTGATCATAGATGCTGGATCCTGATCCCCAACAAAATCCCACCAACCCAAGATTGTGAAAGAAACACACAAAACACTTTTATTGGATGTTAAATCGACCGAATTTTATTCCAAATCTCATAATTATTATTTTATTCAGTGTCTGAAATTTAGAATCAGCCAATTACTATGAAAAAGACACTGAAAATGGCAGAACCCCCGACTCACGAAGAATCATCCTTCAGCACGCAGGAGAGGAAAAACCACCTGTGGTGGAAACCTCTAGGGAACCATGGCTGTAGGACTGCCCTTCCCTTGGGCTTAGAAGGTTAATGCCAACATGTAACAGCAAATTGTACCAGAATTTGTACATTGTGTCATATTTGTTATGGAGAAGCCTAATGCGACCTCTCCAGGCCGTCCATATAAAGGTGAAGGCGGCGAGTACCGGACGTGAGGGAGATCTGGCTGCAACATCTGTCACCCCATTGATCTGGCTGGTTAGGCGGTATGGCTGATCTGGCTGGCTAGGCGGTATGGCTGATCTGGCTGGCTAGGCGGTATGGCTGATCTGGCTGGCTAGACGGTGTCCCCTTCCTCCCATTGTGGAGTGATGAAGCTCCAGGTCTCCAGACACATCAAGTACGGCTCCTCCTACGGCGGAATGACTTGTGGTTCTGGAATCTTCTCCTGTATTATTGATGCATGTGTTTATGACATCAGCGCAGTTGCCATAGTTACCACAGGTGTTTTATACTGTGGTTTCATTGGCTAGAAAGTCCCTCTCAGTGTTCCAAAGAATTAACCCTTGAATGACTGGCATTGTGCCTTTCTCCAGAAGCCTGTAGAATAAACTTGTCACTAGACAGGACCATTATCATTATTATATTTTAAAGTTGCCCCAACTAAAGTCTAATAAGTGAGCGCATCTTCAGAGTTGATGTGTAACAAGCACAATAATTCCCTTAGTACAGAGCAGTCCCATAGCGAATGAATGATACAGAAGTCAAAGAAGTTAGATATAGGACACTATAGAGAGGGGGCACACACTGTATATAGGAGGCTATGTGTGGGGACCACGTACAGACTGGGGACAAAATTCAGTCCTGGCATTTGAAATTCTACAGGCCCATGTTGTCCATGCTCACATGCACCAGATGAGATATATTACTGATATTACCCTGGATGAAGGAAAGCAAGATTTACTACAAGACCCATATTTCTAATGCTACCTGTGGCCTGCTGGGGTAAGTGACCGAGTCAGCGACTTGATGCTACGTCACAACTCTTAACAGTATGTATAATAAAGAGAAACCAAGCAAACCACTATTTATAAAGAACAAAAACCTAGGAGTGCAATGTCAGTAGTGAATAAGGACATAAAACTAAAAGAAAAAGGCACTACTGCAAACTATGCACACCACAAGAATCTTGATGTAAATGTAATATTAGAAAAGTTTTATTGGCACAACACAAAATATGGTAAAACATAATTAAAACCAAAAAACAACCATATTCACTCAGAATGAATAATATAATGCTCAATATACAAACATATGCATAACTCATCCCTATTCTAGACCTTCTGCCTCATGAAGCGAATATAGTACAGCCCTAGGAAAAAATAGATGGAAACATGGGCTGCCCCACACAATCAAAAGCGGGACCCCACATGATAAAAAAGGTCCAAAGCATCCAGCCCCCTAATGGTAGCTATAAGGAGACCCAAAAGGTGTCTATGCAGTGGGGCAAGAGCCCCATGAAAGCAAAGAGAAATGAGAGGTTAAATTACCCAATACTCAGCATATAAAAAGGGCAAGCACCCCGAATCCAGGGCCTGAGTGGAATGGAAACCGTGGCCCCACGCGTATCGCCCCAGCAAGTAGAGCTTCGTCAGGGGAAGTGATGAAAGATAGTCAACCGGTGTGAGTGGAAAGGAGCAGCCAGACACAAACGCTGAGGTGTACAAACCGCGCATGACAGCTGTGTGCATAGATGAAAAAACCGGACTGCGCCTGCATGACATGGGACGCAGGCCATATCAGTGCGCCTGTGAGAAGGGAAACGCAGAACGTCTTGCTATTTGCAAACGCTACATACAGGCTGACGTCTCCGCTAAAAGGTGTGAAATCGCGCATGCGCACAGAGGCACGCGAGCCCTGGAAGCACGTCTATGCAGCACAAACTGAAGCCTATAAACAGCGCTCACCCAGACACATTCACTTAGTCACCACACCGCAGCACAAACAACAGACAACCCCCCGGAGTCAGCGACTTGGTGCTCGTCACAACTCTTAACAATATGAGACCATCGCTTCTGCTAACAACGTAGCAGACAAGGCAGCCTACGACCAGACAGGCCCTTCTGGCATTTGCCAGAATTGCCAGATGGCCAGTGCGGCCCCGGGCCCCCTGTATACAGCTATTTCCTGGCACAGAGAGGCTTGGTGGAAAGTAGGGACAATGCCTTCAAAAGAAGGAAACTTGGAATGTAGGAAACTGGCGACCTCTCCTGATATGTTCTTCACACATCCTCCAGGGGGAGACATTGCCTCATGGCGCCTGAAGACCCCCGCTCTCATCCTGTGCTCCCATAGTAACATCCCCACCCCTGAGCGTGCGCCCATCTTTGAGCCTGCGCAGCCGGCTTGTCAGTGCGCCTGCGCGGGTGAAGCCTCAGTCATACCGTGTGTCCCGGGCGCCGCCGGCGGAGTCTCCTTAGGACACGGTCAGAGCTGTGCTCGGAGCCCGAGGCCGGACTTGCAACCATGGCGCAGATCTTACCTATTCGCTTCCAGGAGCACTTTCAGGTAACCAGGCATAGTGTAGGAATGAGAAGAGAACGGGTCATGGAAGGAGGAGAGCGGCGCTCGGTGCAGCAATGGGGAATAGCGGATTTTTGGGGGATGATGGTGAAGCGTGCTGGAGGGGGACAGGCCAGACCACCTGTGTGACACATGAATCAGCATGTCCTTGGGGCTGTGCTTATGGTGGGGGCAACGAGGGGTTAACTGCTGCCTCCTTTTAGGGGAGGGGTTAGTGCCCCTGGATGGAGAGTACTATGGGCTTCATGTGTAGTGCTGGGCCTGGCATGGCTCCTCTGCCATTAATCCTGCTAATATCAGGCTGATCCCTTCATGATGTCTGCAGTTATGTAATGCAGTCCCCCAAATCTGACCCTATGTGTAAGCTGCGGCTGATGCAGATCCCCCCCCCTCCTCTTAGGGTTATTGATTTCCAGCAGTGAGGAGGAGGAGGGGTGCTGTGTGCAGGGGGTCCCCTCCACCATCCTTGGGTACCAGTGGCGGCAGCTTACTCTCTGGATGGATCATCTCTGGCCACGATGACACAGATGGCACCTGGGTGTATGGAGGGACCACAGTGCACCGTAATCATCCATCAGGCGGCTTCCCCCTGGAATTAGTGGCGGAAAGCTCATCCATCCTTGTGCAGTGTTCCTCTGCAGCCCGCTGAGCAGGACAATTGACCGTCCTGTCTGCGACTGATCAGTGGACACTGGCCCTGAAGAGGTTAATCTGGAAATTAAAAGAATGCTAAAATAAATAGAGAGCAGGAAGTGAGACCCCCTCCACAGCCTTCCCTGTAATGGAGGGTCTGGAAGTGTCAGGACACCCCCTCCTCTTTAACTCTTGGTTTGCTGTGCAGGAAGACCCTAAATAGCTGCCACAGTGGTAGACCAGGGCCATGCCCACATTTATGCCCACTTGTCTTTCATGAAGCGTTCTGACAGTACAGATGACTCGGTCTCCTGCAGTTCCAGGGTAATTGTGAGCGACTTACCCAAGGTCAGGAGGAAATGGCAGACTTCTGAGCGAATATCTGCGGTGCCTGGGAGCTGCAGAGGTCTGAGTCATTGCGAGCTATGGTCCTGCTGATCGAATGTGCACAAGATGGTTCCAGATCCCCTCATATCTGTGCACTAAGTATTGGAAGATCAAATGGGAATCGGATTGTCATCTTCCTCCATTACAAACTGTGAACCGACACAGCCTGAGAACCTTGGAACATATTTTATATATATTTTTTTTTTATCCCAATTGACACAAACCAGGAGATTGAGTTACAGTTTATGACGGACTTAACCTAGCATTTGGCGGACATTTCTGACCAATCGAATCACTTCCAAACTGAACATTAAAAACTGCGGAATACCTGCAAAAATTGGAACTGAAATGGTTTAGAAATTAACGTATAAATTCAGCCAGCAGAAATAAGTGAGACGTCATCTAACCAGACGCCCATAAGGCATGTTTCACACATCAGTTTTTTGAAATCCGTCAAAATCCGCCGTTGTGCAAAAAAAAAAACGGATCCGCCATTTTGCTTGGCGGATCCATTTTTTTTTTTCCATTGAGTTGCATTACCGGCGGATCTTAACGGATGGCCATCCGTTCGATCCGTTTTTTTTGCGGATCCGCCAAAATTTTGGCATCCGCCGACATGCCTGAATGGACCATGTAACGTTTTTTCGCCGGCTGGATCCGCCAAACTCTGTTCTGGTGGCGAAAAAATATTCTCATTCTCTCTCGGCAGCGGTTCCTTTAAAATTCTTCCTTCAACGGTCCGGTGACAAACGTTGTCATCAGTCCAAGAACGGATCCGTTGTCCGCCATTTTAGCTGATTTTAATTGAAGCAAAAAACTGATGTCTGAAACAGGCCTAAATCATGTCACATCGCGGTGAAAGTCACCGTTCTGTAAGGATCACCTCCCTGCCGTCCATCCCTGCATAGGTATCCAATGTGGCGATCTCCAGTAACAAGGCGCACTCCAACATGTACAGTTCAGACCAAAAGTTTGGACACACCTTCTCATTCAAAGAGTTTTCTTTATTTTCATGACTATGAAAATTGTAGATTCACGCTGAAGGCATCAAAACTATGAATTAACACATGTGGAATTATATAATTAACAAAAAAGTGTGAAACAACTGAAAATATGTCTTATATTCTAGGTTCTTCAAAGTAGCCACCTTTTGCTTTGATTACTGCTTTGCACACTCTTGGCATTCTCTTGATGAGCTTCAAGAAGTAGTCATCGGAAATGGTCTTCCAACAATCTTGAAGGAGTTCCCAGAGATGCTTAGCACTTGTTGGCCCTTTTGCCTTCACTCTGCGGTCCAGCTCACCCCAAACCATCTCGATTGGGTTCAGGTCTGGTGACTGTGGAGGCCACGTCATCTGGCGTAGCACCCCATCACTCTCCCTCTTGGTCAAATAGCCCTTACACAGCCTGGAGGTGTGTTTGGGGTCATTGTCCTGTTGAAAAATAAATGATGGTCCAACTAAACGCAAACCAGATGGAATAGCATGCCACTGCAAGATGCTGCGGTAGCCATGCTGGTTCAGTATGCCTTCAATTTTGAATAAATCCCCAACAGTGTCACCAGCAAAGCACCCCCACACCATCACACCTCCTCCTCCATGCTTCACGGTGGGAGCCAGGCATGTAGAGTCCATCCGTTCACCTTTGCTGCGTCGCACAAAGACACAGTGGTTGGAACCAAAGATCTCAAATTTGGACTCATCAGACCAAAGCACAGATTTCCACTGGTCTAATGTCCATTACTTGTGTTCTTTAGCCCAAACAAGTCTCTTCTGCTTGTTGCCTGTCCTTAGCAGTGGTTTCCTAGCAGATATTTTACCATGAAGGCCTGCTGCACAAAGTCTCCTCTTAACAGTTGTTGTAGAGATGTGTCTGCTGCTAGAACTCTGTGGCATTGACCTGGTCTCTAATCTGAGCTGCTGTTAACCTGCGATTTCTGAGGCTGGTGACTCGGACGAACTTATCCTCCGCAGCAGAGGTGACTCTTGGTCTTCCTTTCCTGGGGCGGTCCTCATGTGAGCCAGTTTCTTTGTAGCACTTGATGGTTTTTGCCACTGCACTTGGGGACACTTTCAAAGTTTTCCCAATTTTTCAGACTGACTGACCTTCATTTGTTAAAGTAATGATGGCCGCTCGTTTTTCTTTAGAAAAAAAGCAGCTAACAGTCTATTCAGTAGGACTATCAGCTGTGTATCCATCAGACTTCTGCACAACGCAAATGATGGTCCCAACCCCATTTATAAGGTAAGAAATCCCACTTATTAAACCTGACAGGGGACACCTGTGAAGTGAAAACCTTTTCCGGTGACTACTTCTTGAAGCTCATCAAGAGAATGCCAAGAGTGTGCAAAGCAGTAATCAAAGCAAAAGGTGGCTACTTTGAAGAACCTAGAATATAAGACATATTTTCAGTTGTTTCACACTTTTTTGTTAGTTATATAATTCCACATGTGTTAATTCATAGTTTTGATGCCTTCAGAGTGAATCTACAATTTTCATAGTCATGAAAATAAAGAAAACTCTTTGAATGAGAAGGTGTGTCCAAACTTTTGGTTTGTACTGTATTTACCTGGGCGAATGCAGTTGCTTTTACCATATCTGACAGACTGACACGGATGTCACTAAACTGGAGATTTGCACTCTTTTTTTGATGATGTCACACTAGTAACTACGTATGATTGGATCGCTCCGCGTAACCGTGGTCAAGGTCGGTGCTCTCTGGCCGTGTACAGGAGCTGCCTGAATTTCCTGACCTTCCAGATTTCTCAGTGTAGCATTTTATGCCCTGGCCTGGTTGTGATGTCCTTAGTGATGAGCGAATGTGCTCATGTGCTAGCCGAGTGTCTTCGGCGTACTCGAAAAATATGTTCGACTTCCTGTCAAACAGCAGTAGGACATGCAGCCAAGGCTGTGGATTAAGTAAGCCAGACCTTTTGACATCTCAATTTCCATGTCTCGGGCTCCACCAAACTGAACTCTGACTCCACCGCCCTGCATGCAGCTGCGTGGACTCTAACATATTTTTCGAGCACGCCGAAGACAATCGGCTAGCACACGAGCCTGGTCAGATAACACATTACCCGAGCTCGCTCGCCCATTACTAGATGTCATCTCTGCGGTGCACACGCAAGTTTTGGGAAGAGCCTAGGATCCTAGAAGCTCAGGAAATTGGCGCCGCTTCTGTCCATGGCCAGAGAGTACTGGCTTAGACAGAGGGACGCGATACACTAATCTCTGCTAATAGCGTAAAGAACGCTATATGGCCCTGAGGCTAAATTGACACAAGCATACCAAAAATGATCTGTTTTTCATCTTTGTATTTATACTTCAGCAGTTTTTAAAGTATCCATAAAAATCGTAGGCTATACACATGATCCACTTTGGATATAACTTCTTTTTGTGCACTCGTCAACTTGATTAAGTGAACGTTATACGAAATACGGGAGAGACTGATTTTTTTTATTTCACACACACAGTCCATGAAAAAAGCGCCCATCCGAACAGCCCTATTGAATAAAATTGGACCGTGTACTCTCAGTTCTTTTCACAGACAGTACCCAAAATACTGTAGTCTGAACCTAGTCTAACAGTCAGGACTTAGTATCCAAATAGAGCCAGGCAGCTAGTGCAAGTAGTAGTTTACTACTGGCTCCAACTCTTTGGATGGTTTTTTATTGGTGTTTTTTTTTTTTGTTTTTTCAGGACACACACAAACCCAGTATGGCCACTGTAAAGGTATAAGCGGTTTCTAAAGTTTAGTATCTTACTATCTTGTCCATCTCTTCCTACAGGACTGCTTCAGAGCAGACGGTATTCAGGCTCCTTTCACATTGTAAGAGGCTCTGTCACAAATCGGGTTATAAATGCAAAGCAAAATAGCTCTGCACGCTGTGCTAACTTGTCTAAGTAAAATGGGAAAACATTGACAGAAACCAGACAGACCCCACTATAATCAATGGGGACTGACTGATTTCACGACTTTGAACGGCACCATTGGTTTCACCATATCGTATACTGGAAAATGGGGAAAAAAAATTCAAAGTGCGGTGAAATTGCAAAAAAAAGTGCAATTCCACAATTATTTTTATTTTTTATTTTTTTTACCATGTCACTAAAGGCTAATCCTGACCTGCCATTATGATTATTAAGGTGATTACGAGTTCACAGATACCAAACATGTATCGGTTCTTTTTTATTTAAGTGGTAGAAAAAAAAATCCAAAGTTTGTGTGTATATATATATATATATATATATATATATATATATATATATATATATATATATATATATATAAAAAAAAAAAACCACGTCATTTTCTGTGTCCGTTTTTCGGGATCTTAGGCTGGGTTAGGGCTTTTTTTTTTTTTTTTTGCGTGCCAAGCTAACCTTTTTATTGATACAACTTTAGGATAGATACGATGTTTTGATCGCCCGTTATTGAGTGGAATTGCATTGGTGCAGTGACCATAAAAACGTAATTCTGGTGTCTTGATTTTTTTTTCTCGATACACCATTTACCGATCGGATTAATTCTTTTTATATTTTGAAAGATTTGGGCGATTCCACCCGCAGCTGGTTGGGGCACATGACAGCTGATCTGATCAGCTGTCATGTGCTGGAAAAGGTGTGGGCTCAACGCCAGAGCCTGCACCTAAGAGGGGGAGGCGACCTATGACTGATAAATCCATCTTAGGGCGTTAAGGGGTTAATATACTCATACTACGTTCCATGCACGTACACACATTTTAATAAAAATAAATATATGGGAGTTCTTCTTTAAGGTATAGAAACCATGCTGTCTGACCAATCCACTGTTGAAGAGGTATTGTAGGCTTGATTGTTCATGTTCAGCAGCAGGTTTCTGGCTGCGCAGACTGCGTGATTGGCAGTTCTGGTCAATAGCGGAACTTGTGCTGAGCATTATGGTTCTACTGAGGCACATTCAGGCTCAGTGGTTTGTTTTGGACTGCTATGACTATATTTGCAAATAGCGATAACAACAGTGCTGCTTAGGAAAGTGAGAGTCATGACTAGGACTGCTCTGAAAGCTGCCAATGGTGGGGGCTGGTGATTTTGCAAAATAACAGCAGCTTGTCAGGAGCTGAGATGAAGAGATGAGGAGGGAGGTGAGTGGATAACTGCTGTACTGAATTCAATGTGCTGGAGAGAGGTGGGATCTTAGGAGTTAACCTCCTCAACTTGGACTGTAGTTACTGAGCATACTTGGCCAGGCTTTGGTGGTCAAGCTTATTGGATAAAAGCTGTCTTATCAGGAGAACCACAGTTGATGAGAATACCCCTTGAACTCCTTCAGCAGACAGAGGCTATATAATCCAAAATGTTTAACAAAAGCCTATTTCAAAAATGCTTTTCAATAAAAAAAAATAAATAAGAAAATACATTTACATAACAAAGTACAGAGATGTTTGCTCTGTAAGCCATAATTTCCTGACAGGTTGCTATTGCTTGCATACCCACAGGATTAGAATAGAAATTGTAGGATGCCTGTTCTTATAGGAGTTTTCCACTTAGAAATAAAAAAAGTGGTCCCAAACACTAATATTTGTAAAATAACAAAAAGGTAGAGATATTGCCCTCCCCAGGTCTGGCTCCGGTTCTCCGACACTGCTCTGATCTCCACCGGTGGTGTGACGTCGACAGTGCACATCATTGCTGAGCTCTGGGATTTATTAACTTGAATAGGCTTTTTAAAAATTAACGAACCTGAACTTCCATGGGTCCGCCCATCCCTACTCATCTGTGGGATCCAATCCAGGCCTCAGGTCAAGGTGTGGCAGGACCTACAATTTCAGGGTGCTGCAGTCGCTTTTCAAACTCAGCTGCTGAGCATCACAAACCCCATGGAAAATGCACCAATGGCTGGTATTGAAACGTGAATAATTTGCTTACTTCAGTCACATGTGTTTATCCTTTTTTTTTTCATGGCATACAATTGCACAACTTAGTCGGTTATTTTAACCCCTTCATGATCAGATGTATTTTGGGCCTTTAGGGCATGAGCAAATTTTCAAATACTGACATGATGTGCTCAGTAACTGCAGTCCAAGTTGGAGTTAACTCCTAAGATCCCAACCACCTCTCTCCAGCACATTGATTTTTATACAGAAGTTATCCACTCACCTCCCTCCTTCTTTGTCCATCTCAGCTCCTGACAAGCTGCTGTTAAGGCCCCGTCACACATAGCGATCTCGCTAGCGAGATCTCTGCTGAGTCACAATTTTTATCTAGGGACGCACGTCCCTTGGATACCCGATGTGTACGTTAGTTACGAGCTTCCTGCATCAGCGCGCTGGTTACTAACGTGCTATTGACCAAAAAGTGGATTTCTACTGTATTCAAATTGGAATGGATATATTTTTATTTTCTTTGAATAATAAATGGGTAAAAACATGATAAAAATATACCTTTTTAACTTTTTTCTTTCCTATTTTCTGAAATCCAGTAGATTGTTCAGTCTCTATAATATTTACCCCCCCACAACGCCCCAAATAAATCCATCAATTTCCCCTTCCGTGGGAGAATTGATGTTAGTCTATGAGCTAGGAGTTTGACAGACGAGGAGGTTATATATCCGTACTCTGTCACAGTGCCGGTTGGTCATGACGGCCAAACCAGCTGATCTTGCTTTGCTCAGGACGAGCATTGCCATCCAACCAGGCATACAAAGTGTCGCGGACTGTGCCATTAGCTCATTAATTTAAATGATGCAAGCTTGAAGGGGTTAAAAATAAATTAATGTTAGAACAATGTAGGTTAATACTGTGTAAAGGTACTGTCACACTTAGCGATGCACCAGCGATCCCGACCAGCGATATGACGCGGTCAGGATCGCTGGTGCATCGCTAAGTGGTCGCTAGTGAGCTGCCACACAGGCAGATCTCACCAGCGACATCGCAGGGGTCGGGGGTCGCTACTTACCTGTCAGACGAGGCGATCCTGACGTCCTCCCGCCCGCGTCCACGCTCGTCGCTCCACAGGAAGCGCCGCAGGAAGCTGACGACGAGAAACGGTCCAGGACGTTCTCGCGCGATCAGCGATAACCAGCGGGGGAGCGGGTCGGAGGTAAGTATCAGACACAGCGATATCGCTATAACGTCACAAAAACCAGTGACGTTATAGCGATATTGCTAGCGATATCGCTTAGTGTGACGGGGCCTTAAGGCCATGTTCCCACTGAGGCTTTTTTTTTTCTTATGTGCTGGTTTTTAACCGTCCAAGCAAAGTGGCTGTAATTTAATGAAAGCTTCTGTCCACAAGTTGCTGTTGAACTGTGCTTTTTTTTGCACACTTTTTTTAGGCCCTCAATAGAAGCCTGTAGTGAAGAACCACATGTAAAAGAATTGCATTTGGATTTGTAAGTGCAGAATCCAAGCTTTCGGCTATGTGCACACGTTGTGGAATTTCCGCGGAAATTTCCGCGGGACATCCACAATTCCATGCCGCGGGAAATAAGCTAGAATTCCGCATGCATAATTCCTGCATATTTCCCGCGTTTTAACTAGCTAGCAGAATGCTAGCGTTTTCCAAACGATCTGTAGCATCGCTTGTAAAACTGATTGACAGGTTGGTCACACTCGTCAAACAGTGTTTGACAAGTGTGACCAACTTTTTACTATTGAGGCTGCCGATGCGGCATCAGTATTAAAAGATATACTGTTAAAAATAATTTTAAAAAAAATTTAAAAAATGGTGTTATTCTCACCTTCCGGCGGTCCCACGCAGTGTCCCCAGGCCTCAATGATGCTCCCGGCAAGTCCCGTTCCCAGCGATGCCTTGCGACAATGACCTTTGATGACGTAGCGGTCTCGCGAGACCGCTACGTCATCTCGGATCATTGTCACAAGGCATCACTGGCACCAGAAGATGCCGGGAGCATCACTGAGGCCTGGGGACGCTGCGTGGGACCGCCGGAAGGTGAGAATAACACCATTTTTTATTTTAATTCTTTTTTAACAGGTATATGGTACACAGAGCCTGGAGGAGAATCTCCTCTCCTCCAGACCCTGGGTACCATCCGCACATTTTCTGCTTACTTTGCGCATGGTGGGCATAGCTACATGCGAAAAGTAAGCGGAACAATGCATTCCTATGTGTGCGGAATTTCCGCGATTCCGCACAAAGAATGAGCCTGCTGCGTATTTTTCCGCGATGCAATTTTGCCGCGGTAAAATACGCAGCATTAGCACAGCATGTGCGGAATGTCATTGAATTCAGGGGCTGCTTATTTTATGCGTTTTTGCAGCGTTTTCGCCACGAAAAAACGCATAAAATCCACGGGAATTGTACTGTCTGTAGTGTATGTGTATATGTACCGAATGTTCTGTATGGGTTTTTGTTTTTTTTTACACTTGACATGCATTGTCTGATGGGACTACTTTCCCATCACTGGCAATGCAGTAGTCCCATCAGACAATGGCTGCACACACAGCCCCGCAGACCCCCGCCCACAGAGATTCACGCAGACACCGGCACACACAAACATGCACATAGCTCCGCCCACACACTTTCCTCTTCCCGATCTGCAGCGTTTCTAGCACCCACATCTGCAGCAAATCTGCAGATCTTTTTTTACATCTGCGGTTTTGCGGCGGATGTGCCTGACTCCATGGAAGTCAGTGGATGCAGCAATGCTGCAGATCTGTAAAAAGAATTGACATGCTGCGAGAAAAAAAACCGCTGCGTTTCTGCGTAGATTTTTTCCTCTTCGCCACGACAGCACCCACTGAGAGAGGGGATCCGCCCCAGGAACAGGAAACCTACAGAGAGATAAATGGGGCGGTCCCCCTCGCTCCCTCAGTTTGGTTTCCTGTTCCTAGGAAGGAACCCGCAGAAGAGGATACCTGGTCTGGTAGCCGCCTGCCTGCATAATATGAGCAGCAGGGGCCCCAGGTCCGGAGGCAGCGTCGGGCGGAGAGGTGTATTTCCCCCCCCCCAGAGCTGGCGTAATGCAGGTGAGGCTGGAGGCGAATGTGGTGCCAAAGCTCACTGGGGTGATGGCTATACCCCCCCTCCCCCCCCCGGGGTTGGACGCATTACGAACGCCATCGGGCGTACTGAGGCCGGCGCCCATCCCCCCCCCAGTGACAGAAGGGCTTGTGCGGCGTGTGCTGAGCAGCGCTGCTGGAGTCATACCTGGACAGGAGAGGACTCCGTGCGTGGAGAGGGGGCGCAGACGCGCGATGCGCCGGCCGCATCACTATTTGCGGTGACCCAGCGCAGGAGAGGCAACCCGGAAGTGGAGGAGGACTTCCGGGTTCAGGCTGAAGGCAGAGACCGCGGGACAACGCCCGCGCATGCGCAGTAGGGGCTGCAAAAAAAAAAAAAAAAAAGAGCAGCTATAGCAAAGGCTTTAAAAGGAAGCCACAGACACAGCGCCAGTGCGCAGTCATGTCGTCCTTAGATGACTCAGCTTCGCTCCCATTAGGTCAGCCAGTGGTATCCCCACTTGGTAGTCGACAGAGCAGTGCTACGAGAAGATCCAATAGCACCAGAAGAAGTGGCAGCTCTAGGAAGGATTCCATTGGACCTTCCAGGCAAGATGAGCCGTTAGAGAAGAAACGTAAGGAAAAGAAGTCGTCCCATGCCTCGCCTCAGCCTGGGTCCCGGACACCGCAGCCGGTAGTTGCTGACGAAATTCACGGGTGAGTGTTTTTTGGTCAGGTTAGATAACTGATAGCCTTCTCTTTCTGGTCCATACCCCTTTTAGGCTAAAAGAACAGAGAAGGCGAAACGTAGAGAGTGTGCCTTATGTTCGCAGCCCCTCCCGGATGGCCACCCAAAGAGATTATGCCAATCATGTGTTGAGGAGGCCTTGCAGGAGGAATCCTCACGAAAGAAGGAGGATATCCGGGCAATGATAAGAGAGGAACTAAGGGCCTTAGGCGGTTCCAGTAGTCTAGGGGGTCACTCCTCCATGAGAGAAATACGTTCACCTAAAGGAGGAGTCTCGCTGGCGTCCAGGTCGCCATCAGATACCGGAGAACTAGATTCCGATAAGTCCCAGGAATACCTTTCCTCAGAGGACGAGGATCAGACGTGTTTCCCCACGGACAGTGTCAGTAATCTTGTGAAGTCTGTCCGAAATACCATGGGGTTGCCGGAGAGTAAGGACCCCAAGACCCCTCAGGACATTATGTTTGCGGGTATTTCTCGTAAAAAGATCCGAGCATTCCCAGTGGTCTCAGCTGTAAAAGACCTAGTTAAGAGGGAATGGGAGAAACAAGGTCAAAGGACCTTCCTCCCCTTAACGTCAAAGCGTAAGTATCCCTTTGACGATGAGGAGTTAACGGCCTGGTCGAGAGCCCCCAAGGTGGATGCGGCAGTGGCCTCTACCTCCCGTAGATCCTCCTTGCCGGTGGAGGATTCGGGAACTTTGGCTGATTCTTCGGATCGTAAGACCGATACATTCCTCAAAAGATCTTGGGAAGCTTGTACGGCAGCCTTTAAGCCCGCAATAGCAGCCACATGTACGGCAAGATCTATGTTGGTGTGGCTGAACGACTTGGAGGACAATATTAAAAATGGAGTAGCTAGGAGTAGGCTTCTTTCCTCTATGCCCCTCATTAAAGGAGCAGCGGCTTTCCTCTCCGACTCCTCCGCGGATTCTCTCCGGTTGTCGGCTAGAGCGGCAGGACTGACCAATGCTGGCAGGCGGGCCTTATGGTTGAAGGGGTGGAAAGGAGACACACAAACAAAAACTAGATTGTGTGCTATACCCTGCCAGGGTAAGTACCTGTTTGGTACAGAACTGGATGAAATTTTGACAAAAGCGGGGGAGAGGAAAAAGGGGTTCCCTAACCCGTATGTTCCGTTCAACAGGAGGGCCTACAGGAAGCCGCCGTTCGGTAAAAAGAAAGACTTTAGACCCCAGGACCGCTGGGGAAATAAGGACCCCAAGCAAAGAGGCAACCTATTCGGGAAACGTCCCTTCAGAGGAGACAGATCCCGATAAAACCGTTATACCGGTAGGTGGCAGGCTATTAAGATTCAGCCGCCAATGGATGAAGGTGACATCAAACCCGTGGGCCCTAAGTATTGTATCATCAGGCCTAAAATTAGAATTCGTTCGGTATCCACCGAACTCCTTCTTATTGACTTCTATGAAGTCCCGATCTCAGCAGGAAGCACTGGAGATGGAGATTGCGGTACTGCTATCTAAACAGGTTCTAGTGGAGGTCCCAGACGACGAAATAGGGATGGGCTTTTATTCTCCTCTATTCTTAGTCCCAAAACCAGATGGCTCTTACAGGACTATAATAAATTTAAAGAAACTTAATACCTTCCTAAGACTGAGGTCGTTTAAAATGGAGTCGATTAAGTCTGCAATAAAGCTCTTGTTTCCCAGGTGTTATAAGGCGGTCTTGGACCTAAAGGACGCCTACTACCATCTCCCTATATATCGAGGGCACCAAAGGTTCCTGCGGGTAGCAGTCTGGTTCAGAGGTCGGATTCAGCATTTCCAGTTTGCGGCAATGCCATTCGGGCTATCCATGGCTCCTCGGGTATTTACCAAATTAATGCTGGAAGTAATGTCATATGTAAGGCTGAATGACACCCTAGTTGTCCCTTATTTAGACGACCTACTCATAGTGGGGAATTCTGTTTCACAGTGTGAAGCAAGAATAGCTAGGATTATTTCATCCCTACAAACACTGGGTTGGCTAATTAACTGGGAGAAATCCAGACTAGAGCCAGTGACCTGTCAAAGGTTTTTGGGCCTGCAAGTAGACTCCGTAACTGAGGAGTGCTTTCTGCCAAACGCCAAAGTAATGGCCATAATTGACAAAGTACAGAATGCTACAGGAAGACCCATGATATCATTGAGACAGGGCATGTCCTTGCTGGGGTCACTAATATCATGCATTCCAGCGGTGCAATGGGCTCAGTTCCACTCTAGAGAACTACAGTGGGCTATTCTGCAGGAGATAGACTGCAGGGGCGGCTGGAAGGGAAGATATCCCTATCGCCCGAGGTGGTTGAATCCCTAAAATGGTGGTTAATTCCTTCCAAGCTATCGAAGGGAGTACAGTGGTGGGTGACTCCCTCCAAGATACTCACCACAGATGCCAGCCCCTTAGGTTGGGGAGCCCACCTAGAGGAGCACATGGTACAGGGCTGGTGGCGGGAGAATGAAATAGAGGCCTCCTCTAATGTAAAGGAGCTAACAGCGATTTTTTTATGCGATATCTCGCTTCCTCCCGCAGTTAAGAGGCGCCCACGTAAGGATCCAGACAGACAATACCACCGCAGTGGCCTATATAAACCGGCAAGGAGGCACGCGGTCAATGCCGCTGATGTCTATCGCGGGAAAGATTCTGGAGATGGCCGAGGTCCATCTTCTCTCCTTGTCAGCGCTCCATATAAGAGGAGTGGACAACTCCCGAGCAGACTATCTCAGTCGCCAGGCCCTATACCAGGGAGAGTGGGTCCTCAGCAGAGACGTGTTCGAAATGATAGCGTCAGAATGGGGCAGACCGGAGATAGACCTATTCGCAACCAGAGCCAACAGGCGCGTAAAAAGGTTTGCTTCTCTCTACAGGTCGGACAACCCAGATATTCTAGATGCCCTCCAAACACCCTGGGCATTCCAACTAGCCTATGCCTTTCCTCCGATGGTACTACTACCAACAGTAGTCAGGAAAATAAGACAGGAGAGGGCGAGGGTCATCTTGATAGCCCCGTTTTGGCCAAAAAGACCGTGGTTTTCATGGCTGAGAGCCATGTCAATAACCGACCCGTGGATCCTGCCGCTGCACCAGGACCTTCTCTCGCAGGGACCCTGCTACCATCCACAGGCCAAAGCCCTGCACCTAGCGGCCTGGAATTTGAAAGGGAGCTACTGAGGCAGAAGGGTTTCTCAAAGAACCTAATTAATACCCTGCTACAAAGCAGGAAGGAGTCCACGACAAAAATATATGCTAAGGTGTGGAGGAAGTTCCTGGCTTTTCACCCAACAAAACTAGCTGGTGAAGTACCCATTACGGCCATTCTAGAGTTTCTACAAAGAGGCCGAGAACTTAGACTCTCAGTAAGCACTCTTAAGGTCCACGTGTCAGCCCTAGGAGCCCTGTTTAACTATAACGTGGCAGCAAATAGATGGGTGACTCGGTTTATCTCGGCCTGTCAACGAGCAGAACCGGTGCATGTGCCTCGACTTCCAGCGTGGAACCTTACTCTGGTTTTGGATGCCTTCACTCAGGCACCATTTGAGCCCATAAGCTCAGCATCAGTAAAGTGCCTCTCATTGAAAACGGCTATGCTGGTGGCCTTAGTATCGGCCAGGAGAGTGAGTGATCTTCATGCTCTGTCAGTAGACCCACCGTTCCTGTTAACAACACGAGACAGTCTCATTTTAAAGACGGACCCGTCCTACCTGCCCAAACGGGCAACTAAATTTCATAGGTCTCAAGAGATATGCCTACCTTCATTCTATTATTACCCGTCAACACAGGACGAGGAGAAATATCACACCTTAGATGTGAAAAGAGCCGTGCTAGCCTACCTTGATAGGACCAGTCCCTGGAGGCAGAGTAGGTCTCTTTTTGTCTCATTCCAGGGCAGCAGGAAGGGGTCTGCAGTTACATCAGGCACGATATCCAGATGGATTAGAGATGCGATCACAATGGCGTATCTGACAAAAGGAGAAGACCCTCCACTGGGGATTAAGGCGCACTCTACTAGAGCCATATCATCCTCCTGGGCCGAGAGGGCGAACGTCCCAATTGAACAAATCTGTAAGGCTGCAACCTGGTCTCCATCTACCTTTTATAGTCACTATAGACTAGATTTGTCCTCTACCGAGGATCTAACTTTTGGTAGATCAGTCCTTAACACGGTGTGCCCGCCCAAGTGATTATCTCTGAAAATCTCTCAGTGGGTGCTGTCGTGGCGAAGAGGAAAAACCGGATTACTTACCGGTAATACTCTTTTGTAGAGTCCACGACAGCACCCGCTCACTTCCCTCCCGTAAGAATTTTTTCACACATGGGTCTCCTTGGTGGTGGAGATTATGATTTAAGTTAGATATGTAATTAAACTTAGTAAGCTTAAAACTGCATAGGGGTAAGATAAATGAATCGCCCAAGCAAAATGACTAAAACATGTATGGCGGTTCCTCCGTTGTTCTCGGTAATACAAACTGAGGGAGCGAGGGGGACCGCCCCATTTATCTCTCTGTAGGTTTCCTGTTCCTGGGGCGGATCCCCTCTCTCAGTGGGTGCTGTCGTGGACTCTACAAAAGAGTATTACCGGTAAGTAATCCGGTTTTCTGCAGCATGTGCACAGCAAAACTCCATTTCCCATAGCTTTACATTGGCTGTGCACTACACTGCGGATTTGATGCGAATCCGTGCACCCAAAAACACTGCGGATCCGCATCAAAATCCACATGTGTACATAGCCTAAAGCAGTGCAGCCGCTGCACTGAAAGTCCGGCTGCTTGGAGCAAATGATCTTTATTTCTGCTGGTAGTCATTGAAGCGCGGCTTTAGTCACCACTCAGTACATAGTGGCATCTATAACCGTGCCCTGGCATTGACTGACTGCTGGCACAGCAGTGCATCAGTACAGAGCTGGCTGTCAGTCAGTACCAGGGCATGGTTACAGCTGCCACTATGTACTGAGGCTGCACCTCCACAACTGAAAGCCAGAGGCTGCCTGGAGGAATAAAGTTAATTTCCTCCCAGTAACCAGGCTTTCAGTGTCACGACCGCACAGCTTTAGAAGGCTACTGTCCTGCAGATTAATCCCATTTTTAATAGCATTTTGGGACATGACAGGTTCCCTTTAAAACAAACCTTTCCTGTGAGCACAATCATTGTCTGTCGTATAGTGATCTTGTGATTGGGACCTAAGTCAATTTAGACCTCGTGACACCATCTGGGCCTAGAGTTTAGTAAGATACTAAGGAGGACACAATGAGCAACAAAATAAAGGGAACACTGAAATACCACATCCTATATATCTCTGAATAAAATACTCCAGTTGCAAATCTTTATTAATTACATATTGGAATGCATTGAGGACAATAACAAATGACAATAATCAATGTAAATCAAAATGAATTTCCCATGGAGGTCTGTATTTGTAATGATACCCAAAATAAAAGTGGAAAATCAAATTACAGGCTGATCCAACTTCAGTGGAAATTCCTCAAGACAAGGAAATGATGCTCAGTAGTGTGTGTGAGACCTCCACATGCTTGTATGACCTCCCTACTACTCCTGGGCAGAGGATTGTCTCCTGAGGGATTTATGCCAAAACCTGTATTAAAGCATCAGTCAACTCCTGGACAGTCTGTGGTACAACGTGGCGTTGGAGGATGGAACGAGACATGATGTCCCAGAAGTGCTCAATTGGAGTCAGGTCTTGGGAACTGGCCAGTCCATATCATCAATGCCTTCATGATGCACAAACTGCTGACACATTTCAGTCACATGAGGTGTAGCATTGTCATGCATCAGGAGGAACCAGGGCCCAGTGCACTTGCATATGGTCTAACAATGGGTCTGAGGATCTCATCCTGGTACTTAATGACATTCAGGTTACCTGTGCGGCCCTACAAAGAAATGCCTCCCCACACCATTATTGACCCACTGCCAAACTGGTCATGCTGGAGGATGTTGCAGACGTCTCAAGACTGTCACGTGTATAGTGTAAACCTGCTCTATTTCATGAAGGGCACAGGGTGACAATGTTGAATCTGCCAATCTTGATGTTCTATGACATATGCCAATTGCCCTGCACGGTGTTGGGTTGTATACACAACACCCACTTATGGACGTCAGGCCCTCATACCACCCTCATGGAGTCTATTTCTAACAGTTTAAGCAGATGCATGGATATTAGTGGCCTGCTGGAGGTCATTTTACAGGGCTCCGGCACTGCTCCTTGCACAAAGGTGGAGGTAGCAGTCCTCCTGCTGCATTGTTGCCCTCCTATGGCCCCCTCCATGTCTCTTGGTGTACTGGCCTGTTTCTTGGTACAGTGCCTTGTGAAAGTATTCGGCCCCTGGAACTTTTCAACCTTTTCCCACATATCATGCTTCAAACATAAGGATACCAAATGTAAATTTTTGATGAAGAATCAACAACAAATGGAACACAATTTTGAAGTTGAGCGAAATTTGTATGTTATTTTAAAATTTTTGTGGAAATTCAAAAACTGAAAAATGGGGCGTGCAATATTATTCGGCCCCTTTAATTTCAGTGCAGCAAACTCACTCCAGAAGCTCATTGTGGATCTCTGAATGATTCAATTTTGTCCTAAATGACTAATGGTAAATATAATCCACCTGTGTGTAATCAAGTCTCAGTATAAATGCACCTGCTCTGTGAAAGTCTCAGGGTTCTGTTTGATGCACAGAGAGCATCATGAAGACCAAGGATCACAACAGGCAGGTCTGTGATACTGTTGTGGAGAAGTTTAAAGACAGATTTGGATACAAAATGGTTTCCAAAACTTTAAACATCCCAAAGGAGCACTGTGCACTCGATCATATTGAAATGGAAGGAGTATTATACCACTGCAAATCTACCAAGACCCGGCTGTCCCTCTAAACTTTCATTTAAAACAAGAAGAAGACTGATCAGAGATGCAGCCAATAGGCCCATGATCACTCTGGATGAACTGTAGAGATCTACAGCTGAGGTGGGACAGTCTGTCCATAGGACAACAATCGGTCGTACACTGCACGAATCTGGCCTTTATGGAAGAGTGGCAAGAAGAAAGGCATTTCTCAAAGATATCCATAAAAAGTGTCGTTTAACGTTTGCAACAAGCCACCTGGGAGACACACCAACCAAACATGTGGAAGAAGGTGCTATGGTCAGATGAAACCAAAATCGAACTTTTTGGCAACAATGCCAAACGATATGTTTGGTGTGAAGGCAACACAGCTCATCACCCTGAACATAGCATCCCCACTGTCAAACAAGGTGGTGGCAGCATCATGGTTTGGGGCTGCTTTTCTTCAGCAGAGACAGGGAAGATGGTTAAAATTGATGGGAAGATGGATGGAGCCAAATACAGGACCCTTCTTGAAGAAAACTTGTTGGAGTCTGCAAAAGACCTGAGACTGGGATGGAGATTTGTCTTCCAACAAGACGATCCCAAACATAAAGCAAAATCTAGAGTGGAATGGTTCACAACTAAACATATCCAGGTGTTAGAAAGGCCTAGTCAAAGTCCAGACGTGAATCCAATCGAGCATCTGTGGAAAGAGCTGAAAACTGCTGTTCACAAACGATCTCCATCAAACCTCACTGAGCTCGAGCTGTTTGCCAAGGAAGAATGGGCAAGAATTTCAGTCTCTCGATGTACAAAACTGATAGAGACATGCCCCAAGTGAATTGCAGCTGTAATCGCAGCAAAAGCTGGCACAACAAAGTATTAAGTTAAAGGGGCCGAATAATATTGCACGCCCCACTTTTCAGTTTTTGAATTTCCACAAAAATGTAAAATAACCAATAAATTTCGTTCAACTTCACAATTGTGTCCCACTTGTTGTTGATTCTTCACCAAAAATTTACATTTGGTATCTTTATGTTTGAAGCACGATATGTGGGGAAAAGGTTGAAAAGTTCCAGGGGGCCAAATACAGTGCCTTGCGAAAGTATCTGCTCCATTTTATGGACACTGTGCTGACAGACACCGCTACCTTTCTTGCCACAGCTCGCATTGATGTGCCATCCTGGATGAGCTGCACTACCTGAGCAACTTCTATGGGTATGTTCCCCACACTCAGTAAATGCTGCGGGTTGGACGCTGCGTACATCCACAGTGGCCAGATGTTACAGCATAGTAGATGGAATTTTAAGAAATCCCATGTCCACTATGCATGCACAGATGCCCACGGCCTACCTGCGGAGACGGACATGCAGTGCGTCTTTCCAGACCGCAGCATGTCTATTTATCTTGTGGAGACGCTCTGCAATGTATTGGACACGGTGATTCCGCACTTTTCAATGAACACATGCGGAATCACCTGCGTGCAAAGCCGGCAGCAATTTAGACGTAGTGGACATGTGCTGCGTCCAAAGCGCTGCCAATTTCTGAGCGTCTGCACATACCCTGTGGGTTGTAGACACCGCCTCATGCTGCTAATGTGGTTGCAGTGAAGGTGCATGATGTAGTCTCCTGACAGTGGTTTCATGTGATAGTCACACTGCCAAATCATGTAGCTTTGAATTAAATCTCGTGTACCTCTTTATTTTATTGGCCAGACGACTCGCTGGGAGAGATATAAAATCTGATGATGGTGGGTATTTGTATGTGTTTCTGCTCTGTAATCTGAGGCATTCTTGCTCCGGCTTGTTGTGCATTCTTTGTATTACAGAGTTGTAGAACCCAGATGTTCAGTATCTATAAAAATGCTTCTAAGCTGTGAACATGTCCTGATGCAGCATATTGGCCTCGAAGTAAGAAATGACTGCAGTAAAAGCTGATCCTCTTCTTTTCTAGGCCGCCTGGACATCTTTTCTACAGCAGGTTTTTATGTAATCTGCCCGGATCATAGCTCAGTGTGGTCATGAGGTTTTTTTATCTGCATGTTTTCTGCAGGTGTCCGCACCAAAATAAGCAATAACAATTTCCGCTATTTATTGCGGTTTTTTTAATGCATTTTCCAGTTTATTTTAGCTTGTTTATACTGTAGGAAAAAATGCAGCTTTTACAGTATGAGCAAGGTTGCACCTTTTATGCAGCATTTATCCTAACATTCTTGTTTAATTTTAAACCTATGCAGATTTGAATTTTGCAATTAAACACAAAAATGTATTATTTTTTTTTTTTTTACATGTGTTAGTTTTTTTTTTTCCAATCTCCCCTAGAGGGAAAAAAAATGCGCAGTTCAGTGATGTCTTCAAATCCATAGTGCGCATGAGTTTTCATGCAGTATGTTATCAAGCAGGAAGAGTTGAGAAGATTAATATAGCGTTTTGAGGGAAAAGACCGCCCATTGGTCTCTTAAACCCAGATTGAAAATAATTTTAAAAGTATGATGAAACTTCATATTCGTACCTGCTGCTATTTAATATTTATGTTCCTAAATTACCTTGGATTAATGGGTCCACTGTTAGTGCTGCAAGCATCAACTCGGATGGTTTTTAGGAAGGGAAATTATTTATTTAAATTTAATTATTTTGATGAACACTATTTTTCCCTGTAAGACCAGAAAAGACTAACATCCAGGCACCTGGCATTCAGCTGCTCTATCACTTGGGCACGTGGCTGCCATCTACAGTGGCCTAGGCTTAATTACCCATGAGCACCAATTAAAATCAAGAAAATGGCGCCAGAGGTGACGCATGCGCATTAGCATCTATCTCGTACCGAGAGATGCTACTGCACAAGTGCCGGCGCCATTTTCTTGTAGTGTACATTTATTTTTTTGGCTGCAGCACCAAGGAGCCGGCAACATCGCTTGCGCAGTAGCATCTATCAGAACACGATAGATGTTAATGCGCAGGTGCACCCGACGGCGCCATATTGATGGTGATTTTTTTTTTTTCTTTGAAAAAGAGGAAGATAATAGGCACTAACCGATAACCAAAATGGCGCCACCTGCGCACTTTCTTTTTAAGTGACATGCTTTTTTCCAATACATACATTAGTATATTCATTATATAAACCAGGGGGCAGGTCAGTGAGGGATTAGTGACCTGTCAGCAGTCTGCATTATGAATATCTAATCAGAATACCACACATATGAACCCCGCCTTTGGACATGAGCATATCATTAAGACAAAACTGAAAATAAAGATTAAGAAACAACAAGACGCATTTCATCAACCAAGGTATCATTGTAATCAGTATAACGGCGCTGACCTGACACTGTCTGTAGGTTACTATGCACAATCCTGCTGACAGGTTCCCTTTAAACGACCTACAGCAATATTTGCATTACATTGAGTGACTGACATCAGACTGTGAACTAGCTGTGAGACCCCAGAGTTTACAGTAAGATGTGGACCCTGTAGCAAGTTGGTTTTCGTTACAGATGGAAGCGTGCTGTGTGTGTCCTGTTTTCAAGCTTGGTTGTGTTCTTATTGATCTGATACATTACACTCAACATGTGGGTCAGATCTGTTTCTATAGAAAACCTTAAGGCTATGTACCCACGTTAGCGTTTTTAAACGCTTAGAAAACTGGACTTTATTTCCGCGCGTTTTTGATGCGTTTTTTTCTGTGCGGTTTCTGGGAACATTGGAAATGGCTAAAACTGCGCAGCTATGCGGAAAATAATGAGCATGCTGCGTTTTTAGCTGCTAAGCGTTTTCTAAGCGTTTAAAAATTCTTGCATTGGCACAAAAAGCCAAAAACGCCTGCAATTTAATGGGAAGCTTCTTTTAAGTGTTTCTGCAGCGTCTGATCTGGCTCAAACGCTGCGGAAACGCTTAAAAAAACGCAACGTGGGCACACAGCCTAAAAGAATAAAACTTTTTTTTTTTATCAGAGAAAGATATAATTTGTGTCTCATTTCCAGAGGTTGCTCACACGTGAGTTTTCCTTGCCCCGTGGATTTCCAGCGCTGTGTGCACAAAGGCACTGCCACTATGGGGAGCAGCCTCTGCCCTGCTCTAGTGACGGAGAAGAGCAAATCCTCTGATCACAATTGGTAAATTCCTAAAGCCGGACAGTCAAAAAATTCAAGAAAACCAAGCTCCATAACCCATCCACTTAGATTAAAAATATTTCCATTAAAATACCAGTATCCCGGGGGGGCGTGGCCTAGACTGTCATGGAGTAGGACGTGCAGTCTAAGATCTCCCGGCACATCCACCCTAAATCAACTGAAATCATAGCCCATCCAGGCTAAATCCTCACAGAAATCCTCTCAGAGTCACTCAGGAGTGACACCCCAGGCCTTCGGAGCCCTATTTGCCAGTTCCCACGGACTTTTGAGGTCTGGTATGTGCGAGGCCTAACACTTACTGCGGGGCCTGTTGAGGCCTACGGGCCATACCCGGACTGTATTACTTGGGCTCAGATCCCACCTGAAGAATTGGGGTAGAATCCCCCTCAGCAATCATCCGAACTATCTTCGGCACGTAGAGGAGCTTATGTCAGGCTTATTGTAGCCCCCTCTGGGGATGGAGGATCCCGGACCTCAGGCTCCCTCCCTCAGCCCTGATTCGACCTCCCACCTGGGCCACGGCTCTCATAGGAGCTCCTAAAGAAGATTACCGCCTATTTCTGAGGTAACCGGAGACAAAGACGCTCATATAATAGTTCACAGAAAGATTTATTTCTTCAATTGACTATTAATTTTTGCTGACGGGCACTCAGGTGCTTTTACAGAAGAAAGAAAGAAAAAAAAAAAAAACCCACTGCGCAGGCGCGACATTCCCTGGCCGCGGCTGACACCGCCGAGCGGCTTGAGGCAATAGCGCGCGCCTGAAATTCAGACTTCGGCCGCCCGCGGCTGCATCTTCATTACGGTACGCCTTTCCTTCCCTCCTGCCTCCGCTACCTAACCTCCCGCGGTCAGAACAATTGCCCGAGACCCGCCTGGAAAATCTTGAGGAGCGAATCTGTGGCAGCGGTTCAGAGCCATATTTACAAGCGCCTTGCGCAGGAGCACCTCCCCCCGGCTGATAAACCCGACTGCCGTAGCTACAGCGGCACGGGAAGGCATTGCCATTCACCGTCCCCACTGCAAATAGCTCCTGGGGTCCTCGCCACCCCCACCACCACCAGGATATCCTCCTTCAATTGCGTTCTTAGCCCCCTCAGGGCTTATTGGGAGCCGCTCTCTCTTCTCTCAGAGCGGCTTCCTGATTCACAGCTGCGCACTCCACATACGCAATTTGCGTAAAATCCGGCGTATCTTACGTCAAAGGAGCAGCCTTCTAATCCAGCTCCATAGTGCTGCTGGCTTCAACTCCCCACATAACGTAAATCACTGGTGGACTGCCCAGACGGTTTTTGCCATACACGAAATCAAACTAAAACAAGAGAGAGTTAAAATAATAAACAAATAAAAAAAAAAAAAAAAAAAAAAGGGTGACGAAAGTCGCTGCCACCACTTCCCAACTCACCCTCATTGTCTCTGCAGCCTAGTTCTATTCATACTGATAAAATGAGTCAAAACAGATCAAACAGCCTCAAACAACCAAAAACTCCCTCCACAACTACTATGTCCGCCAAATCGGATAAAGATAAGAGACAATCATCTCACCCTTCCTCCGATTTGGGGAATACCATCAGTCCTACTAGATCCAGGACGCCCCACAAAATTACTGACTCCATGGATACATCAACTTCCTCAAAAAGACGGAATCCGGGGGCTTGGAGTGAGAAACTTTCTTTTCTAAATGACCCCAAAAACGACACGGACAATGATTCTTGGGCTTCAACACCAAATACCAGCCCAGACAAATCCAGACCAAAACTGGACTCTCATGTTGAAACGAGAAATGACACCATCGAGGCTTATATGGCCTCACTGGCCGACAAAATTAATAATAACCTGAAGCTCACTCTAGAATCCACATTAGAGTCACAAATGAAAATCTTTAAGTCTACGTTTGAAACGTTTAATCAAAAACTGGAAAATCATGAATCCAGAATGGTATCGTTAGAAAAACAAACAGAGATGTCTGCAGACGAAAATCAGCAACTGAAGTCTGAACTCATAAGGCTGGAAAGAAAACTAGCAGATTTAGAAGACAGAAGTAGAAGGAATAACGTGAAAATCAGGGGCATCCCGGAATCTGTCACCCCTGCCAAGCTTGAGGAGTATGTTCAAAAAGTCTTCAAGAAAATTGATCCGTCACTTATTCCCCAAGAGACAATTATCGATAGAATCCACAGATTACCAAAGCCGGCCCTCCTACCCAAAGATACCCCGAGGGATACCATTCTTAGGATCCACTTCTTTCATATAAAAGAGAGGATTCAAAATGCCATCAGGGACAATGGCGGCTTCCCAGAACCATTTTCCCATCTCAAGATATTTACAGATTTATCCAAAGCTACAATCGAAGGTAGGAAATCCTTCCAAGATATTACCATTCCCTTGAGGGATAATAACATACCATACAAGTGGGGATTTCCCCTTAAATTGTTGGTCCACCACAGTGGTAAAACTACTGCTATACTATCTGCGGAAGAAGGCCACAAGTTTCTCAAATCTATGAACATTAAACCTAGAAACAAGCCTGCGGCGTCTCCGGACTCCAAATCTTCTACTTGATCTTCAGGGACTCATGGGTCTTGTTTAGGCCCAAGGAAATTCAACACAGTAACACTTTATATATTATTATAATTATAGTTATGATAACTCTTCCTCCAGGCTCGATCCTTTGGAATACTATCTTTCAACAGGCCTATACTTTAGTAACACATCGAAAATGTTTACCTTATATATTGTTTAGTTATCAGTTGGACTCTAGGTTCGTCCACCTTTTACTTCCCTCAACTATTCTTGGATGAGCGTATTTCTCCCTTCAGAAGATGTCGCCGGGAAATCCTCACACGAACTTTCCCCCGAACTGAGCAGAGTTCGCCTTAGAATTCTGCTCATGTTGGTCCCTATAAGTTTATTCTGACCAAACTTGTTGCTAATTTGTCTTGTTTTTTCCTTTATTGTGTGTTTCAGTTGCAGCCAATACACCCTTGACCTTATCCATCTGAACCTAAACTTCTCCATCAGCCACAACCTCACCAAGAACAGCAGCATCATAGGTATCTTCTCAGCCACAAAACACCACACTGACAATGAAAATAAACCTTACAACGTCAGGGGCCTGAACAGCCCTAGAAAGCATCATGTAATATATCATGAGACCAACGGGCTGGGTTCTGATGTTGTGTGTCTTCAGGAAACGAAATTTAAAAGAGGCGCTCACCCTAACTTTTCCCACAAAAACTTCCCCCACATATATGAATCATCGGGATTAAAGAAAAAGGCAGGAGTCCTTACTATGATAAAAAACTCCATCAACTTTAAATTCATTGAAGAACGAAGAGACGAGAAAGGCCATTATCACATCCTAGTTTGTAGCATCAATAACTCAATTTTTACTATTATAAACGTCTACGTCCCCAACACGGGCCAAATTAGATTCTTAAATAAGCTTCTAAAGAAAATCAACCTAATAAAGAAGGGTTCCTTAATATTCGCAGGAGATTTTAACATGGTCCCAAATGGAAAATTGGATTCCTCAGCCCCCAATAGACATAAAACAGAAACGTTAAACAACTGGATTTATTACAACTAATTCTTTGACACTTTTCGTTGTCTAAACACGACCTCAATCGAGTATAGTCATTATTCGGATGTCCATCACACTGCTTCTCGTATTGACCTAATTTTAACAGATATTTTCTCACTTCCCAAATTTATTTCCATCTCTATCCACCCTAAAACGGTCTCTGACCATGCCCCAGTAGTAGCTACATTCACTGTTGGCCCTGCCACCAACCAACAGTTCCTATGGAAATGCAACTCCTCATTACTCAATATTCCACACTATAATGCAGAGATTACTACAGCCTTACGAAATTACTTCAAAGAAAATGATACTGAACTTTCCAGCCCTTTCACATATTGGAATGCTCATAAGGCCGTTCTGCGAGGAATCCTAATCAGGATATCCTCGAGACATAAAAGGGCAAACAGGGAAAAAATAACAGATCTGCAGAATCAAATCAAAATCAAAGAAACCATGATAACCGACAATCCCAATTCAGGTATTGACGTACGCTCAGAACTCTCCAGGATAAGACAGGAGCTTAGGGCCTTGATTTTCTCGTTTCATGACTCAGCAGTCAAAAACCACCGCTTTAAACAATACCAGAATCTAAATCGGCCATCTCGCTATATGACTAACATCTTGAAAAATTCTAGACGGAAAAACAGGATTGACACCATTCTCTCCACCAAAAATACCCCCTTGTCCCACCCACAGGACATAGCTAACGCCTTCGCTACATTCTATGAGAATCTCTACAACAACATCAATCAAAATTCTCCAAGTCATTCAGATACCACTTCTTTTCTAACCAAAATTAATCTCCCGAAACTAGATGAAGTTGACAAATCTACCCTATCATCTCCTTTCACTGAAAAAGAAATTCTAGATGCAATTAAACCACCTTAAAACCTTTAAAGCTCCCGGCCCTGACGGGTTTACGAATAATTACTATAAAACTTTTGCCGAAATCCTTGCACCCCACTTGACGAAAAATTTTAACACAGCTTCTACTTTGGGCTATTTCCCCAAGGAAATGCTCGAGGCCACCCTTATTCTTATCCCCAAACCCAATTCGGACACAACCCTCATGAAAAACTTTCGGCCAATTTCGTTAATAAATACATATCAAACATATTAATAAATTATTATCAAACAGACTGAACTCCATACTCCCTAAGCTAATCAACAAAGATCAAATCGGGTTTATAATCAATAGACAATCTACAGACGGCACCAGAAGATTGATCAACCTTATGAAACTCATTAATACACATAAAACCAAATCCATTATAGTTTCTCTTGACGCCGAAAAGGCCTTCGACAGATTAAATTGGGATTATTTGTTCGCCACTCTAGCCAAATTTGGCTTTCATCATGAACTAATCACTAGCATTAGAGCTTTATACACTGCACCATCGGCCAAAGTTTACGTTAACAATCACCTTTCAAAAGTCCTCCAAATATCCAATGGTACAAGGCAGGGTTGCCCGCTTTCCCCTCTGTTTGCCCTGGCAATTGAACCCCTAGCTCAGTCTATCAGAGATAACCCGGATATTCATGGCATTAAAGCAGGCGATAAAGAATATAAAATATTCCTCTTCGCAGACGACGTTATTCTCACCCTGTCAGATCCAATCAAATCAATTGTTAAAGTCCAGGAACTTCTGCTGAAGTTTTTGGACATTTCCTGTTTCAAAGTCAACGTTTCAAAATCCAAGATGCTATCCCTTCATCTAGACAGCGACCAAATTAACTCCATCAGCCGCTCTTGTCCTTGGAGCTGGACTTCAGACTACATTACATATTTGGGACTTAAATTTACCAATAATATCCCTTCCCTCATGCCTCTGAACCTAAAATCCCTTACAGAGACCATCTCAAAAGACCTAAAAATATATGGGGAGAAAAACCTCTCTTGGTGGGGTAAAATTATAACATTTAAAGCCTATATCCTCCCCAAAATAGTATATCTTTTTAGTTCACTCCCTTTACCCATTTCCACCCCCGCCCTTACCAACCTTCAATCCATGACAAACAACTTTGTTTGGAACGGGAAAAAAGCCAGAGTTGCAAAAAATATTTTATATGGCAACAGGAGATTTGGTGGAGCTGGCCTTCCGAATATCTCAGCTTACTATTCCTCACTCCTTGTCAAAAACAGCCTCCCTTGGTGGTCAACCGAGGACCCTCCGGCATGGGTCAACATTGAAAAGGCGTTAAACAACAATAGATCTCCTTCCCTTCTCGTCTTGGAGTCTATCCTTCTCAAAAAGGTACATTCTATCACGCATCCAATCTTCCGCGCAACACTAGAAGCTTGGGGTCTCTTAGCTAAACAACAAAAAGGCCTCACTAATACTGACCCGTTAGGACCTCTATCCCTTAACGTGATTGCGTCTCTTTTTCAGCTAGAACTGCCCTCCATCTGGTCCGACCATGGTGTCAAAAAATTAAGGGATCTTTGTGGACACAATCACATCTCTTCCTTTAGCGATATGAAACACAAGTTCAGTATCCCATCATCAGCATTTTATGACTATAATCAACTAAAAGAATTAGCAACTACACTTAGGAAGAAAGACGCAAAACCCTCTGAACCTTTCTTTAATCTCACTAACAACATAAACCATTGCCTTTTCTGGAGGGTTTCGTACATTTATATGTGGTTCAATAAGAGCCAAGAATTCATCAAAACAAACAATATAATTAAGTGGGAGACGGAACTTGGGATAAGCCCAGGGGCAGCAGACTGGGAGCAGGCTTGTTCCTCCTCTATGTCCGCCACGTTATCTATGTCTCTTCTGGAAACCCATCAGAAAATCATCTCCCGTTGGTACTATACCCCAGCCAGACTAGCCAGGATATATCCAGAGATCTCTCCATTATGCTGGAGAGGATGCGGACAACACGGGAATCTTCTTCATATATTGTGGTTTTGTCCGGTGATCAAACCTCTTTGGAGAGATATCTCTCTCCTAATAAACTCCCTTCTCCAAAAACCCATCACCCTCTCACCTCAACTGGCCTTGCTATCTATCACCCCACAAGAACTAAATCAAACTCTTCCCCCTTTAATAATTCATATTCTTCTTATTACCAAAAGTTCCATAGCTTTTCATTGGAAACGACCGGACATTCCAACCATTGAAGATATAAGAGACAAAATCTCCTTACATAAATCTTTTGAACTAAAACTAGCCACTATTAACAATAATATTGGCCATTTCTCCCGCAAATGGTTCAGATGGATTGCATTATTTCCCTCAAGCTAACTCTACAGCAATTGCTGCACTGATACTTTGTTGTTTGTTCTTTTTTCTGTTCCAGAGATAATCTGGCGACTGTTAAACATATAGTTATAGTATTGTTCTGGTTATAAGATAACCCAGTTAATTATACTACACCGCTAATGTCTTGAAAATAAAAACTTGTTCGGACCATTTGGTCCTTCCCCCCCCCTTTTCCCTTCCCTCCTCACCCTCCCATCCCCTCCCTGAGACCCCTTTTTCCTCACTATTGTAAAACCCCTTAATAAAATTGGTTTGAAAACAAAATACCAGTATCCCACATGGTGAAAGAACTGACGCGTTTCTGGCTACTTGAACGCCTTTAGACATAGTATGTCACGAAGACTTCTGGAAATATAACTCAAAATCATTTAAAGGGGTTGTCTGGTCTAAATAGACAAGTGTGCAATCACTCTGTGTGACTGCAGATTTATGAATCCCCCCAGAGCACTCAGTGTGCTCTGCAACGATTCACCAATTTCTGACCTGTTAGCAGCGGTGATTTATGTGTTATACATACTCCCAGGCAGAGCCCGCCTTGTGGGTGCAGCCCCACTCCATACACTTGTATTGAGTGAGCCTGCGCCCCTTCTAGAGACGAAGGGCCCAGTCATTTAGTGGGCATGGCCTCGCTCAAGACGAGTGTGTATGGAGCGAGGCTGCGCCCACTAAGCCGGCTCTGCCCAGGAGTATGCATATTTTCAGTATACAATCAAAGAACAGGAAAACTAGTTACAATTAGTGAGTACAGGTTAGTCTGCGTCATAGTACACTCAAAGATGAAGAGCACAGGTTTAAAAAAAACACCCAACGTAATATCCAACCTAAACCACAGAAGACAGTCATACAGAAGGATTCTTTAAGTTGGAGTGGTGGTCTGCATAGTCATAGGGTTTTCAACCGTAAGGTTGCCTTGTGTCTAGTCTTAATGCTGAGCACTTATATGGGGCTAAAATTTTGACTTCGAGGGGTTTAAATTGCATTATGTTGTATGTACCGAAAGATATTTTTCGACTCCCAACACCCCCAACATTTGAATGGGCCTCGGTCCTGCCTTGTATTGCACCTGTCTGCAACTCTCTTATTCAAGTGAATGGGACAGAGCTGCAAAACCCGCAACTACTACTACAGCTTGTACAGAGCTTTGCCTGGTAAAGAGGAGGCTGGAGTACCTAGATGTACTGGGAGACATGATTTCAGGTGTTGAGTTTTGCCTGCGGCTGTTAACCTGTTAAATGCCACTCTCAATCTCTGACAGCGGCATTTAACACACGCTAGCAGGGGGCTCATCATCCCATGTGCACATCAGAGTGGCTGTGACATGATCGCAGGGCACCTATACAGGTGCATCTCACAAAATTAGAATATCATCAAAAAGTTAATTTATTTCAGTTCTTCAATACAAAAAGTGAAACTCATATATTAGTCATTACAAACAATGATCTATTTCAAGTGTTTTATTTCTGTTAATGTTGATGATTATGGCTTAGGCTACTTTCACACATCCGGTGTGTGGGGTTCGGCGGCGTGCGGCGAAAAGCCGGGACGCCGGATCCGGCCTGCAGCCGTGAAACCGGATGTGTGTGCGGCGAGACGATACGGCTCGGACATTATTAAAGGAGCCGCAGGACGAGGTGGACAGAGGCAGCCAATGAGACAGCTGCTGAAAGGGAGGTGAGGGGAGGAGAGGAGAGGGGAGGGGAGGGGAGGGGGGTGGAGAGAGAGACATGGGGGGTTAACACTTAGTGTCCAGGCAAGAGAATCTCTCTCTCTTGCCGGGCACTTGTGGGGTTAACCCCACAGAGAGATCTCTCTCACCCAGACACTGTGAGTGTTAACCCCACAAGTGCCCGGCGAGAGAGATCTCTCACAAGTGTCCGGGTGACAGAGAGAGATCTCTCTCTCTCTCTCGCCGGGCACTTGTGGGGTTAACATTCACAGAGTCCGGGCATGCGCTGTGGAAAAAGCCGGTCCGGCGCTGCAAAAAAACGTTACATGGAACGTTTTTTCCAGACGCCGGACAGGCTGTTTTTGCCGGATCAGGCAAAAACCGGATACGCCGCATAGGTATCCAGCGCGATGTGGCAATAATGAAACTGAAGGGGGGAAAAACCGGATCCGGTGGCAACCGGCGCCGGATCCGGTTTTTACACTTTTCGCCGCATCGCGCCTGATGCTGAAAACCGGATGTGTGAAAGAGGCCTTAAAGCCAATGACAACCCAGAAGTCATTATCTCAGAAAATTAGAATACTTTATAACACCAGCTTGAAATTTTTTATTAAAATCTGAAATGTTGGCCTACTGAAATGTATGTTCAGTAAATGCACTCAGTACTTGGTCTGGTGTCTCTCATCTTCCTCTTAACAATGCCCTATAGATTCTCTATGGGGTTAAGGTCAGGCGAGTTTGCTGGCCAATCAAGCACAGTGATACTGTTTGTACACTAAGTATTGGTGCTTTTGGCAGTGTGGACAGGTGCCAAGTCCTCCTGGAGAATGAAATTTCCAAAAAGCTTGTCGGCAGAGGGAAGCATGAAGTGCTCTAAAATTTCCTGGTAGACGGCTGCGCTGACTTTGGTCTTGATAAAACATCGTGAACCTACATCAGCAGATGACATGGCTCCCCAAACCATCACTGATTGTAGGAACTTCACACTATTGAAGGTATCTCTGGGAACGGGACTTGCCGGGAGCATCACGAAGGCTGGGGGGCCGTCGGAAGGTGAGAATATCACGATTTTTTTATTTTTATTAACATTCAATCTTTTACTACTGATGCCGCATAGGCGGCCTCAATAGGAAAAAGTTGGTCACACTTGTCAAACACTATGTTTGACGAGTGTGACCAACCTGTCAATCAGTTTTCCAATCGATGCTGCAGATCGCTTGGAAAACGCTAGCATTCTGCAAGCTAATTACGCTTGCAAAACGCTAGTTTTTCGCGGGAATTCTGCATGCGTATTTCCCGCGGCAGGGAGTTGCGGAATTGCCGCGGAAATTCCGCACGTGTGCGCATAGCCTTAAAAAAAAATATTAATACAAACATATTTTTTATTGCTGCATTGATAAGTCCAATCTATCAAAATATAAAATAGATTAATCCGAAGCAATCACACCGCCCAATATCCCGAAAATTGAAAATGTTACGGGTGTCAGAAAATGGCGACACAAGGAAAAATGTTTTTTTTTTTTTTTTTGTACAAAGTAAACATATATTTAGGGTAAAAGTTTCTGCAGAACCCCATATGCCAGTCTCCTATATATGAGATATCTTTTAATTACTTGGCAGCGCGTCGGCATAGGAGGCATTGTAATTAGTAACTTATACTATTTGCAGAGCTCTATAAAGTTCGTACAAGCATTAACCTTACTTGGACCATGCTTTGGTAGGTATACAAAAGAAATAATGATGATTAAACCTGCGGTTCTTTTGTATAATGGAGGAAAAAATAACTAATGTTCCCTGGGGTATTGGCTGTAGTGCTTTCCCTGTGGAACTACTGGCGCATATCTTGCTTTGCTTGCCTTTTCTAGCCGTTTGCCTCTGTAAAAGTAGCCTTGGGTAAGTAGTTTATTCACTGGATGATTCATGTTGGAAGCCATCCCAAGGCTCACTATGAGAATTGCAGTCTCTGAACTGAAATTGCTGTATTGTGTCAACATTTAGAACAAAACCTATGCAGGGTTTACACTAAAAATATATACAAAAATGTCCTATATTTCATAGCAGACTGACTACTTTAGCATGTATAATAATATTAATAAGCATTTTCTCTGCAGACAACACAAATGCAACCTACAAATATAGTAAAAAAATTGTATTCTATCCTCCCCTTCAATTCATTGACGTCTTTCATGATCTCCTGGTTAAAACTGGCCAAATATCTTGTTGCTATCAGTACTATGTAAATAAGTAACTGATCTACCCATGTATTTTCTGAAAGTCAAGACAATGCATTTTGTAACATCACTCGGCACCTTTTTGCAATTTGACATCATAATGAAAGAAATGCTTTGAATGGGTAGTCTCAAGTTCTTTTGTGGTTAGAACTGCAAAGTGCCTGTAAAAACCAAGCAACTCTGTAGTTTACTTCTTATTGGGGTATGTTCCCATGGTCTGTAAACACTGCGGGTTGGACGCTCCATACCTCTGCAGCGTCAAACCCGCAGGGGCCAGATGTTACAGCATAGTGGATGGGATTTAATGAAATCCCATCTCCACTATGCGTCCTGAGACTTCCCTGCGGAGACACACATGCGGCGCGTCTTTCCAGACTGCAGCATGTCAATTTATGTAGCGGAGATGCTCCTTCTCCTCTGCATAAATTACCCATTCTCTATCATTAGATGCGGTAAAACCACATTATTTTCTTAGTCACATGCGTATTAAGTGCGGGAACGCAGCTTACTACGCATGTGTACTAATTTAAATAACGTCGTACCTTGTTTCAGCCGGAAGTTTGTGTACACTGCAGTTCTCGCTATGAGCTGAGCTGACTGCGAGAACTGCCAATCATGCATGTGACCGCTGGGGACAGGGTTATGTCTGTTCACTAGCCAAGTTATCACGGTCAGCTGACCGTGAGAACTGCAGTGCAAGTGACCGCCGGGGACCGAGTTATCTACGGTCATCAGCTTAAAGCTCTGCTGTGTCTGGATGTCAGGCTGAGTGGTGGCATACTGCCACGGTTCAGCCAAAGGCATCCAGATGTAGCAGAGCTGGACTTGTGGGACAGTATGTATATCTTCTCTTTGGACAGATATGGTATACTGTTGCTTTTTTATTTTATTTCTTACATGCGAACGAGGGCTTCAGTGGAATTAGGCGATGCAGTAAGTATGGTTTAATTAAGATCTATTAAAGGAGTTTGTGTCATTTCAATTAAATGACTTTATTCTTGCTGTGTCTTCATTTACCTTATAACTATAAAATTAGTAATGGATAGGTGTCTTATAGACACTTCTGCATTACTAAACTTTGGGCTTGATGTCACCGGACAATACAAGGGTGACATCAGCCCCACAAATATTGCCCCACTTGCCACAGCTACAGTGCAAGTGGGAAGAGCCAGGTAAAGTGCCACAATTGGCGCATCTTTGGATGTGCCAATTGTGGGGAGCTGCTGGCTGCTATTTTTAGGCTAGTGAGGGCCGAAATCCATGGACCTCGCCAGCCTTTGAATACCAGACTGCAGCTGTCTGCTTTTTTCTTGGCTGGTTAACAAACTAGAGGGCCCCCAAGCTATATATTTTTTGGAGGGCATCCCACTATTTTTGCTAACCATCCAAGGTAAGCAGTCTGCTGTGGCCTAGTATTATCAGGCTGGTAAGGTTCATGAAAATTGGATCCCTCCCACCTGAAATACCAGCTCCAGTAGTCTGCTTTACTCTGGCTGGTTAACAACTATAGCTGTACCCACGCCATTTTATTAAAAATTATAATGTATTTATTAAAAAGGATGGGACCTCTCTTGGACGTTCCGCCACTTCCAGTGTCATGTAATTCTGGCTGTGTCACAAGATTCACCATTATTTAAATTAGGACACATGCATAGTAAGCTGTGTTCCCGCACTTAATACACATGTGACTAGGAAGATAATGCGGTTTTACTGCATCTAATGATAGTGAAAGGGTAATTTACGCAGCTACATAAATTAACATGCTGCGGTCTGGAAAGGCACACCACATGTCCGTTTATGCGGGTGAGCTGCGGGCATCTGTGGACGCATAGTGGGCATGGGATTTCTTGAAATCCCATCCACTATGCTGTAACATCTGGACGCTGCAGGTTGGACGTTGGATTTACTGACTGTATGCACATACCCCAATATATCTGCAAACAGGAAATCACTTTTTTTTTTTTTCTTCCCAGAAGCCAACTTTCAATTGGTTTCATTTCAAATGACAAAAACGCATGTAAAAAGCGCATCAAAAATGCAAGTGACCTGTCAATGACCTCAGATGCAGATTTGGTGCAGATTTCACCAGCGTCAAATACTGAACCATTCCTGACCGTGGGAACATACCCTTAGAGATCCTCACTATTCTCAACGGAGTAATTTTTAATTTTATAGTGTACCGTTTGTTGCCTAGGTTACCGGCCACTCTGCGTTCTCAAAGTGGCCAGTTACCTAGGCAGGGAATTTGTATCCTTAGCGGGCTTTATAGTATGGCCTTGAAACTGGCCAGATCCCTGCATCTTTCCTTAGAGCCTTGCTACAGAAGCAAAACCTCCTCTCCTAGCAGCATTGATCAGCGGCACTGGCATTCTGCTGGTCCGAAATATCAGGCTACAGGAGTGCACCGCCCTCTGCAAAGCAAGAAACTCAGAGGCACAAAATCTGAAGAAATAAGTTGTGTAAAAGTCATGTATGTTATCTACAGTATGTCTTCACACGTTCATCAGAACTTTAAAGACAAAAAATTGGGGAAATTCAGATGCTGGCAAACCTCTTTGTCTCTTTTTTGATAAATGTCCACAATAGGGTCAGAGGGTAATAAAGTATATGTTCACATGTTGTTTTTTTTCTGTGTTTTTTTGCTACTTTTTACAGTTCCAGTGAATGAGATTTCAAAAGTCAAGTAGAACATTTTCGTCATCATATATCAGCTTATGTCTCATCTTTTAACCGTTTCAAGGTTTGGAAGCTTTGAGTGGTTAAAGCAAATAAGATGTTCAATCTTTGGGCACCTTTGTTTGGAAGCCGCCGCTAGCTGTGGCAAGCGTTTGCAATTCATGTCGTATTATATTCATGCATGACAGTGAAGGAATTGCCCAGAGATGGATAGGCAAAATGAAAGCACTGGCCGTAGTTCTCTAGTTGCGTTGCTGCTAGCGTTTGTTCAGGTATCCAGTATTCCGCATAGTTGCGTGTTGTATTATGTACAGGCATATGCTTATTGTATTTATTTTCTTAAATTTCAGCTTCAGAATCTGGGAATCAATCCGGCCAACATTGGCTTCAGCACTCTGACTATGGAGTCTGACAAGTATATCTGTATTCGTGAGAAGGTTGGGGAGCAGGCTCAGGTGGTTATTATTGATATGGCAGATCCAAACACTCCATTGAGACGTCCGATATCTGCTGAAAGTGCCATCATGAACCCAGCTTCTAAAGTCATTGCTCTGAAAGGTGAGTTTTCTACATGGCTTCAGCAGCTACATTTGTATTCATGCATAGATATTAATAAAAGGCTGAGCAGTGACAGTTGTCTAAAGATTAGTTCTTCCATTTTTTTGCCACAGATAATTGTACATCAACCATACAATTATTGATGCAGACTTTTTCATAGGTACTTTAGTTGTCAATACACCTAAAGCTCTAAAAAGAAGCCCCCCATTAAGTTATTTTTTTATATAACTAAATATGAGTGTATATGTGTATGTAGTGTCGTGTCAGTGTATTAATGTACTCTCCTGCGCAGGCGTACTTACTTATCTGCCCTGTTGAGGGCAGAGCAGATTCCTGCAGTTCGCAGGCACTGGGTCTCTTTGACCTTTCCCGGCGACTGCGCACTGCAGTACTTTACTCTGCTCTCAACAGGGCAGATAAGTACGTCTGCGCAGGAGCGCGATGCCGGGATCGAGGAAGAAGCAGGAGGGCGGCAGCGCAAGAAGATGGGAGGCGCCGGATCTGAAACACCCATCAGACCGAACTGCCTCGCAGGTGAGTATAATAAGTTATTTCTCTTCTCTTACAGGTTGTATCGGGGGCTTATCTACAGCATTATAGAATGCTGTAGATAAGCCCTGAAAGGTGGTGGCAGTAACTCGTATCGGACAAACCTGGTGACAGGTTCCCTTTTAAGTACTAAATTAGTTAAGGCGAAAGATCTGCCTAGAAGTAAAAAAAGAAGAGAATAATAGTGTACTGTCCGTCTGAATGCAATAGAGGTAAAAGCCAAGACATTACTATTAGACTTGTGCAGAATGAATACAGAGACTGCTGTAAAGAGCTCAATAAACCACGCTGGGGGTACTTCTGTTCTGTAGTGTAATAATAAAGGATAAGCATTTTATTCCATTGCAGAATTCCTCAGATTCTTCTGTTGCACTAGATATAAATAAGTCATTGATTGTTTCTTTAGCTCAAGTGAAATGTGAACATTGCAGCCGATCCTCCAATATGTTTTGGCTGCCACACTCGTGATGCCCCCGATAGATGTTAACGAAGGGGACAAAGCTGAGCTTGTCTAGACGGCATCGTGTTCGTGTTTTTGTTGTTTTTTTTTCTCCAACTCCCTGGTCCATACATGGCCACAGCTATCTCTTTAGTATGTATAGAATGTGGTCGCTTCAGTGGGGTAAAAAGAAATAATTGGGACCCCAAGACTGTTGTTTCTGAACTGGCAAGGGAGAGTTATAAGATGAGGTTTTTACTTTACTTGTAGCTGACGAACCCTTTTAATAGGATCAAGACTAGACAGTTAATTCTTTCATCATTTTTGCAGCATTTTTTCACCCATAGAAAACAGTGCAAAAAGCAATAAAAATGCTGCCATCAATTTTAGCAGTGTTTGGTGAAAAAAAAAAAACCCGCAGGTACAGCAGATTATGAAACTTATTTATTTTTTTCATCTTTCCAAAGTTTAAACCATAACCTCTCGGTATCCTTACATGAGTATGGCCAATCCAGTGTATATGTGTATATATAACAAAAATATATACTCGCCTTCCAGCGTTTTCATCTGTTTTCAAAAACGAGTTATATTATACTCACCCAGGGGCGATCCGGGTCCGGTATGGTCCGATGGGTGTCGTGATCCGACGCCTCCCATCTTCTAACGATGACGTCCTCTTCTTTGCTTCCCTTCGTAGCTCCTGTGCAGGTGCACTCCTCTGCCCTGTTGAGAGCAGAGTACTGCAGTGCGTAGGCGCCGGACCTCTTTGACCTTTGCCGGCGCCTGCACACTCTTTCAGGTTACATCGGGGGCTTATCTACAGCATTACAGAATGCTGTAGATAAACCCCTGCTGGCAGTGCCGGCAGCTGATAGTCAAAAAAATAGGTGACAGATTCCCTTTTAAGACTGCTGCCTTCCTGCAAAAACCATTAGTCGTATGCACAGCCTCCTCATCCCTGTCCTGATATGCACAGCCTCCTCATCCCTGTCCTGATATGCACAGCCTCCTCATCCCTGTCCTGGTATGCATGGCTCCTCATCCCTGTCCTGGTATGCATGGCTTCTCATCCCTGTCCTGGTATGCATGGCCCTCCATGAGAAAAACATAAAACACCTACTTACCTTCCCTGCGTGTCCTCGCAGCATCTTTTGTTCCAGCTTCCACCAACTCCTGCGGCCGGCTGATCATGTGTCCCTTCTCGTTAAGGTAATGAATTTTCACCTCTTTCCACTCAGCGGGGACACATCATCGGCCGGCCGCAGGAGTTGCTGTAAGCCGGAACAAGATGCTACGATGGCGCTCAGGGAACGTAAGTAGGTTTTTTTTTTTTACAGCTGCTGGTAGCTGACGGCTGTGACTGTAACTGTGTGCGCCATAAGAGAAATTAATCTTCATTGCCAGTGCAGTGAATATTCATTTCTCTTTAGCAGGGGGCACAGTTACAGCCGCCGCCTCCTGTGACCCGCTGCTCCCCCCTCCCCTGCTGGCTTCTGTGACAATGACTCATGTATATGCGAGGGGGGGTGTCACGATCCATTTTTACTTTTTTAGATTTGTGGCAGCTCTGGTTCCACTCAGTATAAAACTTTTTCCATTCTACATGACGGCACCATGAGAGAGGGGATCCGCCCAACAAGGACATGAAACCTTCAAGATAAAAGGGACGGCTCCTCTCTCCGCATCAGTTGGTTTCCTGTCCTCGATGGGGAACCCTCAAGATGAAAACCTCTTGAAGATTCTGGAAGAAAGAAGAGGATGCCTGGGTCGGGTGATTACTGGTAGGCACTGGTCTGCTACACCCGTCACCAGGTACCGGTAGTCGCCTCAGGGGCCATATATTCCTATGCCCCCCTGAGCGAGTGCATGGCCACAGCCCGTGAGGCAGATGCCCGGGTGAAGTTTGGATCTCGGAGACCACGATACGTGTACCCTCCCTGATGACCGACATGCCCCATGGATGTCCACGGAGGCCACTTTGTGCTCCCTCCCTGTTGACAACCAGTGGCCATGCAGCCCGTGAGGCACATCGGTGCCCGTGCAGATGAAAGTCTCCTCGGAGGACCCTTTGGGGATCCCTCCCTGTCGAACGTGGACCTGACACCAGGGCTGCCCAGAAAAAGAAAAGTACCTGCAAAACAACCAGAACAGCGTTGAGGCTTCCGCGGATGACCAGGTCCATAGGGGCCGCAGGTATGAGGACAGCAGCAGGTGTCATGGCAGTTAGTAGCATGGAACGTGGTGACGTGGGCGCGCATCGGAAAGGGAAAAGCCGGGCATGCGCAGCTAATGGTAACCGATTGAGGACTGTTGTCGGGGCTGGGAGCGCGCACTGGAGGGCAGCAACAGGCAGCACGCGCTCCAGAGAGTAGAAGCCGGGCGCAAGCAGCGGCGCGTACTCCCGGGGAACCGATGGCAAGGCTGGTCATCTGTATGCTGAGAGCGCGCCCCGGAAGTAGATTCTGCGACCCGGGAGGCGGCGGCAGCAGCAGGGCAGAGAGCACGCACAGGAATAAGCGCTGTACAGCCTCATGACAGTGGGCGCGCATCGGATACAGTCGGGGTGTTCGCAGACACAATTTTCAAGCTGGCATAAGGAGCACGCACTGAAGGTGCTCCAGAAGCAGAGACGCAGCAGCCTCAGGACAGTATGTCGGCAGCAAGTGCCAGGAACGCGCACCCATATCCCCAGGCCGGATACACCCGGGTAATATTCTGTGCACTAGATAATACAGCACGCACCGGATGGAGAGTGCGCATGCATGGGGGTACATCCAGGAAGCGCAACCAGCCAGCAGGTGTAGGATCAACCAGGAGATCAAAAAAAGAAAAAAAAATGGGGTAATGTTGTCAGAAGTGCTGGCAGGGGTCACCAACCTAGGTTGAATGTGACTGTTCTCATCTGAAAGCGGCAGCAGCTAACTTGTTAAGATTGAGAGCCTTTTTCGCCAGAGCATTTACAGCCTTGCCAGGAGGTGCGGGAGTGGAAGTCTCGCTCAGATGAAAGGAGCCAGACGCACCATATCTACAGTGGAAGCCGCTCGGACAGCGTACGGGAGGAGGATCATGGTGTTAAAAAGGAGGGGTCCACAGTCCCGATGGGAGACATGTATACAGACCAGTCAGCCTCCAGATCCGGTACCCGTCCTGTGAAGCGTCCGAGTGGTGAGTGAGCTTTGAGAAAGCCCAGTACGATAATGTCTGTTCTCTTTCTTTCTCTCTCTCTTGTCTCCTCTCTCCCCTCTTTTTACATACATTGGTGGGGTAGAGCGTTGGAGGTCCCTAAAAAAGGGGTATTCCTTATACAAAAAAAAAAGGTCCCTTAGGTATAAGAGGTGGCGTGAGTAGTGGAGGAGACACCCTCTTTGCTGAGAGCCTGAGATCCCTATTCCAGTCAGAAGTCTGTAAATCAACTCCATAGGGATCAGAGGAGGACTCAGTTAAATCTCGTTACTGAGAAAGTAGCGTTCCTAGTAGAGGATACAGTACGGACAAGTTTATTAAAGCAGTCCGGCCTACCATGGGGCTGGTAGATACGAAAGCCATAGAACTCATGTTCGACAGCTTGTTATAAGGAAAACGTAGAGCCTTCCCTATTTACTAACAGTGGCAAGGACTCATTAAAAAAGGGAATGGGAAAAACCAGAGAGGAAGTCCCAGATAATCAATTCCCTGAAAAGGAGGTACCCTTTTGAGGAAGAGACAATCCTGATCCTGGGATGAGACTTCAAAAATTGATGCAGCGATCTCAAAGGTTGCCAGAAAGTCCTCCCTGCTCCTTAAGGATTTAGGTTCCCTGAAAGAACCTCTGACAGACAGATAATTGTCTTAAAACAGCCTGGGAGACCTCAGCTGAAACACTTAGACCGGCCATCGCGGCCACTGGTGTGGTTAGATCCCTTTAAGATATGGGTTAACAACCTGGAGATTCAGCTAGAGCAAAGAATCCCCAGGGAGACTATCCCAGAGGCATTACCGGCCATAAGAGCAGCGGCAGTATTCCTAGCTGAGACTTCAGTAGGATTCAGCAAGGCTATACAGCAAAATTAGGAGCTTTGGCTAATATAGGACGCCGTGCAGGATGGCTTAAATGCTGGTCGGGGGACACACAGGCAAAGATATAACTCTGCTCTTTACAGTGTGAGAAAAATTCCCTATTTTGGTCAGACATTGGATGATGTATTAGGAAAAACCGACAACAAAAAAGAAAATTTTCCCAGAAAACAGCCATGTTAGGCCTTTTTCGGCACTCCTTTTGGAAGGGCCGGAAATACAGGAGATGGCAATATAAGGATCGAGACAGAAACTACTCTGACTAGCGATCCAAAGGTGGGAGAGGCTTCTACTTTAGCAAGCCCTCCAAAGACACCAAAAAACCCTTCCAGTAACAGGCCTTCTCAGTTGCACTTCCTCCCAGCTTGGGAGCAGATCTCATGCAGCACCTCGATCCGGCAAATTGTGGGTCAGGTCTGGTATTAAGGTTCCACCACTGGCCTCCACGAGGATATGCAGTCCTTTTGAGAAAGACTGTCTGGAAGGGGAAGCAATCTCACTCCTAGACAAACATGTCCTGGAACTGTTTCCGGTAGTAGAATAGGGTTTTTACTCCCCTCTATTTAAAGGGAAGGTGCCATCCCAAAAAAATTTTTTCAGCAAATGAAAAAATGTGAAGAATTAATGTTTACATTTTCTTAAAAAATATTATCATTTGTTTTTAATTTTGTAAAATATGAAAAATAATTTTAAAAAGTTTGGCATTTCCACTTGTTAACACTAGGGGGAGCAGCTACTGAAATTTGGCACAAAAACCTAGTGCACAACTAGCTCACATTACTGCCCTGCAGTAATTATGGGCGGAATCTGCTGACATGGGTGTGGTGTCACTCCTCCCCTTCTGGGTGTTTGCTAAGGGAAGAGAGAGGATGACATCTAGGAACACAGTGATCAGCCATTTTGGTGGGGCCTGCAAAGTTACTGACTGTCTTTGCATGCAAAGTCTGGATCAGAAGAGGTCATCAATCAGCAGAAATGTTTCCTGGATTTCTGTGGAGCAGACAAGAAGACTGTTCATCCATGTGTATAAATCACAGCGCTCTATGTACAATCCCTTGCACCAAACAGGGTGCCCCCCCCATAGACCAGCACACTGCTCTCCTGAAATACTCTGTGCTGCTGTCACCCTGCTTCTTCCACCATATATCTCCCTCTGTGACCCTCCATAGACCAGCACACTGCTCTCCTGAAATACTCTGTGTTGGTCCTATCATCTCTGACAGAGAGTCCGTTTGAACCACTAAACACAACATCAGATAAAGTGTTAACAGACAGCCTTATTAGTGGCACTCACATTGGCCCTTAGGTTGAGGATTTACTCGCATTTTTCAACAGACCCTCCCTACACTCAGGACATGGACAATAGAGTTGTGTTAAAGTTAGATCCAGCACACCTTCCCAAGGTGGTATCAAAATTTCAGAGGGCTCAGGAGATAATCTTGTCATACCTTTGTTCTAACCCAAACTACCAGAAGGAGGAGAGGCATCATTGCCTAGATGTGAGGAGATGCCTCCTGCAGTATTTAGAGATAATGGGACCTTGGAGAAAACAGAGGGCCTTATCTGTCTCATTCCAAGGGGCAAGGAAGGGCCTTAAAAACCTCAGACTATAGCTAGATGAGTAAAAAAAGGCCGTTATGCTATCACATAGCAGTGTAGGCAGGGCTATTCCAGAAGGTATGAAAGCCCACTCCACGAGCACCATGACAACGTCCTGGACGGAGAGAGCAGACGCTCCCATTTACCAAATCTGTAAGGCGGCCATTTGGTCCGCTCCGCCTACTTTTGTCAAACATTATAGGTTAGACCTATTTGCTACCTTTGATCTCACATTTGGGAGAAGAGTGTTACAAGCAGTGATCCCTCCCTAAAGAGAATACAAATCTCTGTAACTCTCTCATGGTGCCATCATGTAGAATGGAAAAACACTGGTATTACATACCTGGTAATGTGTTTTTTCATGAGACATGACGGCACCCTTATATTCCCTCCCTATTGATCTCATCATTAATGGGATGCATGATTAGCATTATACACTCCCTTGGGTGTTGGAAATTTAGTAGTGTAAAGGATGTATTATTTATATGTACACTAACCTGCGGTGTTCCTCTCATGCTCTGTAAAACAACTGATGCGGAGATAGGAGCCGCCCCTTTTATCTTTAAGGTTTCCTGTCCTTGTTGGGCGGATCCCCTCTCTCGTGGTGCAGTCATGTCTCATGAAAAAACACATTACCAGGTATGTAATACCCGTGTTTTTTCCTTTTGGACCATTGGGGGTTAATGTCAGTTTTTCCTCGCTGTCAATCTGGTGTTACTGTAGTGCTGCTGGGTCAGCTGATGTGGGTGAGACCACTCCCACCAGCCTGTAAAACATCACCTGTTGCATCAGGTGACTGTTGGTGATACAGTTCCTTTCTGGAGACCAGCTAAGTAGGAGCAGTTCTCTGGTGACAGCCACGTTTGGCGTTTGGAGTGCAGTTGCTGTTATCTGCTTGACAGGCACTCCGTGACATTATCACCAACCGTCACATTTTTCTGGTGAGCCATGGCTCAATTGCAGATGTTCACCCATCTGATCCAGACCCTCGCTGACGAGCTTAAGGAGCTGCGGGATCAGGTGACGCTGCAGCTGTTGACGGGGATCTGGGCCTCGGCTACGTTTTTGGTGTTTAAGGAGGCCTGCAAGATGTACTTCACACTCCGCCCTCGTTCATCAGGGAGTGAGGAACAATGGGTGGGAATAATAGTCTCCCTTCTTAAGGGTATCCCCAATCCTGGGCCTTCTCCCTGCTGACCAATTCACCATCTTTGCGGTCGGTGAACGAGTTTTTCACGGCATTGGCGCTTGTGTATGGTTATCCTGATCGCGTCTCCCTGGCTGAGTCTTGTCTCCGTAAGATCAAGCAGGGGTCCTGCCGGCTGAGGAGTACTGCTCAGCGTTCAGGAGGTGGGCCACTGACGCAGTGGAATGACCCTGCCCATAGGAGCCATTTTTTCAGGGTCTGTCTCCTTGGTTGCAGGATACTCTGGTGCAGTACGCTGCTCCCAGGTCATTGGAAGCCACCATGTCCCTTGCTATTCGGGTGGATAGATGCCTCAGGGAGAGGCATACACCAAATGTGCCCCCTGTTGTCCTTGCTAGGGAGGAGGACACACTGGTGCTGATGTATGAACCCATGCAGGTGGGAGGATTTGCTTCTCAAACTGGGTTGCCTGCAGTTCGCCGTGGTTTGGGGGCATGTTTTTACTGTGGGCAGACTGGTCATTTCATCAATTTCTGCTCAGCTCGCACCAAAATACCTGCACCATCTAAAAAGCCGCTTCCCCTGGTCATGTGTAGGGAGGCGACCGGGGAGTATATATTTTCTCGCCTCAGTGTACCATTCCTGCTGAGGTGGTGGTTGGCGGGGTAACTGAGACTATACCGGTGCTTGTGGAGCGTGAGTCAATCTGGTGGATGCTCACTTTGTCCAGACTCGTGACCGGAGGAATAGGATGCTAGCGAGACCCCTAAGCGTCCAGGCCATTGACTCTGTCCCAGTCAGCCAGGGGAGGCTGACCCAAGTGGTAGATGTTATACACCTGCGTATAGGGACTCGTCATGAAGAGTCCCTGACGTTCTATGTCTTGGAGGGAATGCCAACTCCCATTGTTTTAGGCCACCCTTGGTTGAAGAAACACAATCCGATCATAGATTGGCGGTCCAGGGAAGTCAGCTGGGACCAGTCATGTAAGGACTGCTGCCCGGGAGCTACGATCTCTGCTGTCCTTCTGCAACCTACCCCTTCTTCTCTGGTGGGGGCAGCAGTGGTGCTGCCAGGGAGTAGAGGCAAGACTTAACTCTCACCACAAGCTAACCCTGAGTGTCAAGAGTCCTCTTAGGAGGGGAGGGGTCAGGGGAGGGTGGTGGTTCCCTCTGTGCATAGTGGGGGTGTGAGTGTGGTGACACAGGGGGACGCCTCTGTTGTTGGTTCCTCAAAGAGTTCACCATCTTGTGGCAAACGTATATGTGGCAATAAACGTTCAGGTACGGACTTGTGTGTGAATGAGTACGTGTGGGTGTCCACCAAAAACATAAGGTGGAAGTGTGGTACTGGGACCTGGAGTTCCAGGGTGATCAGGCCGTATTGGGTGTCGACCATTCTCAGCCCGGGGACTTTCCAGTTGGAGTTACCCCCAGTTATGCATGTACACAACTCATTCCCCAGGTCGGCATTCTGGAGATTTGTGGCGCCTCTGGAGCCTACGTTGTTGTCACCTCCATCAGGCTGCGTTTTCGATAAACCTGAGGGTCAGGTGACTGCCGAGGTGAACTTTGGTGGATCGAGGCGTCCTCACCGTATGTTGTTTTCTGGTGAGGTCCGGTGTTGAGGGTTCGGAGGCCCCTCATTGAAATGGGGGGGTACTGTCACGATCCATTTTTGGATTTGTGGCAGCTCTGGTTCCACTCAGTATAAAACTTTTCCTTTTGAACCATCGGGGGTTAATGTCAGTTTTTCTTAGCTGGCAATCTGGTGTTACTGCAGTGATGCTGGGTCAGCTGATGTGGGTGGTGACAACTCCCACCAGCTCGTAAAAGGTCACCTGATGCATCAGCTGACTGTTGTTGATACAGTTCCTTTCTGGAGACCAGCCAAGCAGGAGCAGTTCTCTGGTGTCGGCCACGTCTGGGGTTTGGAATTCAGTTGCTGCGCTTAGTGGTGTACATAAGCTAAGTCTGGTGTTTTTGTTACCTTGTCCCTTTGGAGTCTGTCACTTCCTCCTGTGTTTATTATCTGCAGAGGTGAGGCTAGTGCTCCTTGCTAGCCAGTGCACTAGCCAGGGCAGAGTTAGGTGACAAATAGGGAAAAGTTATCCTGATGGCGGCGGGGGGAAGGACCCACATAGGGCGTTAAGTGAGTGCAGGACAGGCTCAGGCTGGAGCTCAGTTGGTGACCATGCTTCATTCCCTACCGTTAGGGCCTTCTTCTCACCTTTACCATCCCGTTGTATGTGAGTTGTGCCGTTAGTTGACCGACCACCCGTTAGGTCATGTTATACCGTGACAGGGACTCCGTGACTGCGCGTTTTCAGCACAAAAAAATGTGCTGAAAAACTCGTCTTATACACGAGTGTATACTGTATATGGTATATCCACTAATATCAAAAGAATTTATTTAGCAAAAGATTTTCTTTAAGTAACCTGTCATTGTTCTCCTAATATATTATTATTCTCTGTAGATTCAATAAATGTTTTAGGGATTAACTCGCTGTGGGATTTCTGGATTGTTTGGATAACCAATGACAAAAAGGGGTGGTCCAGGACTAGAAAAACTTTGCTGTTTTCTAGAAAAAAATATGCTATACCTGTCGACACAATGACCCCAATTCAGAGGTTTGCAAAGTTTTTGCTTAACTCAAGGTTCAAAAATGTAGCATCTTTTTGGAGTTTTTACACCATTTTTGCCCAGCTCCGCCAAAGTGAAGAGCAGTGTGGCGCGGCCACTCCGCTAATCAAAATCATGGCCAGTGGAGGTGCACTTTATGCCACGAATCTTATTCCAGTGAGATTCATGATGGGGCACATGCCACTTTTCTCCTTGCTTGGTTCATAAAGAAGCATGTGGCCCCTAATAAACCAGGTGTCGCACTCCACCCCCCACCACTTCATTTAGATCAGCATGAAAAACGCTTGTCTTGATGAATCTGGGCCAGTTGTGTGGTATTGCAGATCAGCCATATTCTGATTTAATGGAACTGAGCTGCAATGTTAAAAACGCCTATGGACCTGGGGCTGCTACTGAAAGAAAGCAACCGTATTCTTCTATTCTTGGATAACCTTTTTAAGGAATCTGTCTATTCACAGGCTGACATGCTGCATTTTCTTATCTATTTTTGTCCTTTTTTTTTCTGGGAAGATAATTGGCCTCCGCACTGTCTAAAGCATAAACTGTCTTTATTGCTTGTAGCAATCAATCAGAGCAGAAGTTTCATTGTATAAACTGCTCTGGAAAAATGAAAGGTGCACGGTTATTGGTTCTATGAGCAACAGATGGTGTTTTCTGTGATGTATGTTATGTATATTCATATTCTCCATTTTTTTAGTCTCAGGAAAGTACTGGCTTTTAATGTTCAGGGAATTATCGTTGCTTTTCAGTGACTAAATAGAGCATTATTCAATGACGCCCCTGTGTCAGTCAGCTCTCGCTGTTTTCTTACTAGTGTACTACATGTTCTGCTGTGGCTGATATGAATGTGAGCATTTCACTTACTAGCAGGGTAATTGACACCTTTATTGCGAAGACTTCTTTTTTTAAACTTTTTAAAGGGAATCTGTCACCCTATTTTTCACCTATCAGCTGCCGGCACTGACATCAGGCACTTATCTACAGCATTTTGTAATGCTGTAGATAAGCCCCTGATGTAACCTGAAAGAGAGGAAAAGAAGAGTTTTATTATACTCACCCTGGCATTCGGTCCGGTCCGATGGGTGTCGCGGTCCGGTCCGGCGCCTCCCATCTTCTAACGGTGACGTCCTCTTCTTTGCTGCCTGTCGTGGCTCCTGTGCAGGCGCACTGCTCTGCCCTGCTTAGGGTAGAGCAGAGTCCTGCAGTGCGCAGGCGCCGGGAGAGGTCCGGGCAGAGCAGTGCGCCTGCGCAGGAGCCACGACAGGCAGCAAAGAAGAAGACGTCACCATTAGAAGATGGGAGGCACCGGACCGCCCCTGGGTAAGTATAATCTAACTCTTTTTTTTCTTATCCTTCAGGTTACATAGGGGCTTATCTACAGCATTACAGAATGCTGTAGATAAGCCCCTGATGTCGGTGCCGGCAGCGAAAAATAGGGTGACAGATTCCCTTTAACTGTTCATTTTTTTGTTTCCCAAGATTTTCCTTTTCAGTGTCTAGTTAGGCTAGTTTCACATGAAGACCGTGCTGTATTTCAAGAACTTAATGGGGGTTTGTCAGGATCCCCAAAAAACTATTACAACAGGATCCCTGACCGAACCCCTACGTAGCCGTTTACTTGAAAGGAGCCAACAGCCACAGTATACTACGGTCTTTACCCTGACGTTGTTCGTCTTTCTCCAGCAGAAAATGCCAATATTGCCAGGACAGAGGCCATACTGGGTACATAGTGGCTGTCAGCGCCATTCAACTGAGTGCCTATTTTGGGGTTCTGGTCAAAAAACAGTTTTTTGAGGATTCCAAGAGAAATCCAAATGTAGTGCTCAGTCCAGAACATTATATTAAATAAACACTCCCATATACAGTGGGGCAAAAAAGTATTTAGTCAGTCAGCAATAGTGCAAGTTCCACCACTTAAAAAGATGAGAGGCGTCTGTAATTTACATCATAGGTAGACCTCAACTATGGGAGACAAACTGAGAAAAAAAAATCCAGAAAATCACATTGTCTGTTTTTTTTTCATTTTATTTGCATATTATGGTGGAAAATAAGTATTTGGTCAGAAACAAGCAATCAAGATTTCTGGCTCTCACAGACCTGTAACTTCTTCTTTAAGAGTCTCCTCTTTCCTCCACTCATTACCTGTAGTAATGGCACCTGTTTAAACTTGATATCAGTATAAAAAGACACCTGTGCACACCCTCAAACAGTCTGACTCCAAACTCCACTATGGTGAAGACCAAAGAGCTGTCAAAGGACACCAGAAACAAAATTGTAGCCCTGCACCAGGCTGGGAAGACTGAATCTGCAATAGCCAACCAGCTTGGAGTGAAGAAATCAACTGTGGGAGCAATAATTAGAAAATGGAAGACATACAAGACCACTGATAATCTCCCTCGATCTGGTGCTCCACGCAAAATCCCACCCCGTGGGGTCAGAATGATCACAAGAACGGTGAGCAAAAATCCCAGAACCACGCGGGGGGACCTAGTGAATGAACTGCAGAGAGCTGGGACCAATGTAACAAGGCCTACCATAAGTAACACACTATGCCACCATGGACTCAGATCCTGCAGTGCCAGACGTGTCCCACTGCTTAAGCCTGTACATGTCCGGGCCCGTCTGAAGTTTGCTAGAGAGCATTTGGATGATCCAGAGGAGTTTTGGGAGAATGTCCTATGGTCTGATGAAACCAAACTGGAACTGTTTGGTAGAAACACAACTTGTCGTGTTTGGAGGAAAAAGAATACTGAGTTGCATCCATCAAACACCATACCTACTGTAAAGCATGGTGGTGGATACATCATGCTTTGGGGCTGTTTCTCTGCAAAGGGGCCAGGACGACTGATCCGGGTACATGAAAGAATGAATGGGGCCATGTATCGTGAGATTTTGAGTGCAAACCTCCTTCCATCAGCAAGGGCATTGAAGATGAAACGTGGCTGGGTCTTTCAACATGACAATGATCCAAAGCACACCGCCAGGGCAACGAAGGAGTGGCTTCGTAAGAAGCATTTCAAGGTCCTGGAGTGGCCTAGCCAGTCTCCAGATCTC